>NW_021604720.1:2003235-2070002 GCF_004785775.1 Grammomys surdaster | reverse complement strand
TCTCTCTCTCTCTCTCTCTCTCTCTCTCTCTCTCTCTCTCTCTCTCTCTCTCTCTCTCTCTGGTGTGTAGACTCAAGGTTGATGTTGAACATCTTCCTTGATTGTTCTTCATCACATATAGTAAGGCAGGGTCTCTTCAGCTCAGAATTTCCTGATTCAGCTTCCTCTAAGGACTCCTTGTCTGTCTTCTGAGCACTGATATTATAGGCAGACTGTCGCCCTGCCACCACTCCTGGGCCATCACTCTAGTCCTCACACTTGTGTGCTTCACCCACAGAGCTATCTCCCTGGCTCCAACTTCATTTCTTTATACTTCTAGGGCCTATTCTGAATAACAGGGGTTAAGGTAGTATGTACATTATGAAGTTGTTGAGAGAGTTGGGCTTTTTGATACAGGGAAAGGAAGACTAGAGCCAAGTACATAAAAGGAGCTCTTTCAATTAAGTCTCTCTTGATAGAAGAGTCTTAGACTGTCTCATGCTGCTGCTTTTGCTCACTTCCAGTGAATTATTCTCACAGACAGAGCTCTCAGGTCATTCTTAGCTTTAACTGGCTTTCCTCAAGACTCATTTCAAAGTGTGTGTGTGTGTGTGTGTGTGTGTGTGTGTGTGTGACTGTGGACATGTGGCAGTCAGAGGACAACTTGTAGGATATGGTTCTCTTTTTCACCATGTAGGTCTCAGGGATTGAACTCAGGTTTTCTGGTTTAGAGACAGGTGCCTTTATCCGTTAAGCCATCTCACTAGCCCTCAAGAACCATTTTTGAGGATGAAACTAAAGGAAGCCAAGATAGTGGGTTTAATCTCCCTGTCGTCATCTGGGCTAAAATTGCTCACATGTTCTAGGATTATAGGGATGAAGTTAACTTCATTTTTAGAGACAGACAGAGGAGTCAGACACATAATGGGCCCCAGGGAAAGGTAGCTCACTCATTTCAGGAGGACAGAAAGAACATGAAGTACTTTGTGAAGTGGCAGTCTGGGATGGGGAATGAGACACTGTGGTTTGTTTGGGAGCCTGGCAACATGGCGAACTATTCAAGTGGCTATGAACTGGGGAGCTTGCAAAGTCAGGTGTTCCTCTCTTTTGAGGTATATGAAACCCAGCTAGATAACATTCGCTTTGTATCCTCTGAATTCACAGCTTGTTCTTTGCAAAAGCTTGTTTTTGGCAAAAGTGGGATTCACTGGTCACACCCATTCTATTCTATATTTACTTTAACTAATGAGATAATCACCCCCTGAGGCTTTACTGGTTGAAATCTGTAAATCTCCTAAAAGTGTAATTGCCAATTCATAATCCCTCTTTCCAATATTGCGCAAATCTCATTAGCACATATCTTTTTATATTATTCATGTTATGGAAAAGATTGCTTTTTTACTGTTGAAAGAACAATGGACAGAGACCCAGGTGTTCAAATGAAGGGACTTGCTCAGAAGTGGAAGAGAGACTTGCTTTGCAGCCAGTTCTCACCAGACTCTTGAACTCTCTGTAGTTCTGCAGGCACTGATGTGGGGCTGGAACATTCCTACAAAGGTGTGGACTCAATCTAGCACCACCTAATAGTAAAATCCCTCCAGAAGACTTTTGATACAGGAACTCAGAAAAAAAGGTCTTTTCCTTTATGTTGTATCTTGAGAGGGCAACTAGTGCCTATGATTTATGTGTGTGTTCAGTAAAAATCTGGGAGTAGAGATGATAGATTTTTAGGTAGAGATGATATGAACATTGATGGTATTTTCATAAAATTCCCTTGATTTAGTTAGTTGACTATTGAAACATAGTATGACTTTACAGTACATAAAAAAGGTTTTGTAGTTTTTAGTTACCTTTTTTTGGGGGGGGGATTGAGGAAGCAGTAGAATTGTCTGCCTCCTATGTGGGATGAGTGGTGCTGTTTACTGCTTTCTCTGCATGTGACTTCTTGTATCAGAGTATACATGTGACCCTGTGCTTTTCCATCGTTTTCTTGTCTCTGCCTTTGTATACCTCTTCAGCCCATTGTCTCTGTCTGCAGCCTCTCTGTGCACAGCCCCTTTGAAAGCTCTAGGTGGTCTGCCTACTATGCATGCTGGAACACACACTCAGGAAGCATGTGTCTACCCTTGTTTCTCCCATCAATATGGGAACAGTTTGGCCTAACTAGTGCCCATATCAGAACAGATTGGGTGCTTTCAGTGAACTCTACTTGAGGAGTTGTACTTAGATAATCTCAGTTAGTAATTTTTCTGGATCTTAAATCAACTAAGAGTCCTCTGGACAGGTCTGCAAAGGTGTTTACTGGAAGGATTAACAGAAGAAGGAAGATCTTCCACCAGAGTGAGTGGCATCTTCCATTGGTAGTCAGACAGAAGGAAGTCTGAAGCAAAATCTGCTGCTTTTGTCTTTTTTCATTTTCTTCTTCTTTTTTTTTTTTAAATTTAGCTTCTTACCTTTTTTTTAATTGGTTATTTTACTTATTTACATTTCGAATGTTATCCACTTTCCTGGTTTCCCCTCTGCAAACTCCCTATACCATTTACCCTCCCCCTGCTTCTCTGAGGATGTTCCCCCACCCACCCCCCACTCCCACCTCACTGCCCTAGCATTCCCCCACACTGGGACATCGAGCCTTTATCTACTTTGTTTTTGGTGTTGCCATACTTCCTGACATCAAAATTCAGCTTCTTTGACCTTCTAATGTGGATAGAAGAAGACCAACATCTCTTTGGGAATCCTCCAGGCCTTTAATGCCAGATTGGACCTGATTGGCCTTATGAATCGAGCAGCTAATGGGTTCTCAGCCTTAATATGAAAACTTCCTTTACTCTCTCTCTCTCTCTCTCTCTCTCTCTCTCTCTCTCTCTCTCTCCCTCTACTGCACGTATGCAAATACACATCCTATTATACTATCAGTTCTTTTCCTCTAATAAAACCCTAGAAAAAGCCAAATACATCTGATGCTTTTTTTTGGAGCACTGAGCACTGGCTTGTATCTGACCCAGTATCCTCCAAAAACTTTAGAGATACCCATGTCCAGTGCCCAGAGTGGTCCTGTTGCAAAGTCTTTCACTTGGCACAGAAAAAAGGAGTTGCCTCCAACTTCCCTGTTAGGCAGCAAGGACAAGTGGCAAGGGAGGCACAGTACTCAGGAGAATTCTTACAACCCCCCGCTTCTCTTTAACCATAGCTTTTATGTTTTTCCTCCTTGAGGTTGTTAGGCAAATTCACAAACCGAGTTTTCTGTATTTCTACAGTGTTGCACAGCAGATCTGATGCCTTGACATGTACATTTATTTACGTTATCATCTACACAGAGCTGTTGCAGGGTCCTTCCGTCTAGAGCTTTAATTTGGCATATTTATGCCCCTTAAAATTCCTAGCACAGCGCCCTGGGGTAGATGTTCAACATATGTGTGACGGCTGATTGAGTGAACAGAGCAGACCTTGCAACCACCCGCCTGCCCAGGAGAAGGGGAGAACTAGCTTCTGGTAAGCTGTGCACACATTCAGGTCATCTTCCTGCGTTCCACTTCTCATGTAAGTACTGTTATTAAACTTGTAAATACTCCACAGAAGGCTGGTTTTTGGCAGTGAATGAACTCCTTTTGTCCCCTGTCCCGTGAATATCCTAACTACTTTGTCACTTTGATCTAGGGGGCATTTCATCTTCACAAATGCAAAGGAGTTGGCAACTGCACAAATGTGTTCTATTTCCTATTGCTGTAAAAATCCATTGGTCTCAAGCCTTTGCCCACCCCCTTTCATGGAAATGTGTAAGCCACTAAATTGCAGTTACTGGCTGTGGCCATCCATAGCCATAAAAAAAATCGTGAATGCCATGTAGATTTGAGATTTGCTCCACTAAAGAGTTCACAATGGCTTTACTGTAACTGGGCTAACTAGAACTTGGCAGCGGCTAGCCAAGGAGGGTGATACCAAGTCCCCTCCCCCTTCCAGGATGCTGGCCTGATCTTCTTGTATTTGTGCAACTGGCCTATCCAGAGACCCAGAGCAGCTGGGAGGAGTGCCCCGGTGAGGACAACTCTCTCTGGGTCAGGTTGCCCTTTTCCAGTTCTCTTTTCATAGAGCTTCTCTTCCTGCAATGTGAAGTAGGTTACAGGAGAGCTTGTTTTCTTTTGCTAGTTGAAATACAGCGTTCGGGGTCATGCTCTGAATAATTTGTGCTTGTTAGAAATGACTGTCATCCTCTTGAAGCAGTAACAAAGTGCTACATTTAAATGAAATTCTGCCAAGCAAGAACATCTTCACAAAATCAATAGGTCTAGGCATTTTTTCAGAGATTTATGGATCTAAAAAATATTTGTAATATTTCAGGACATAAATCAGCAAAGATATTTATGAGGATAAGAAAGGAGTTGGCCATTGTTCATAAGGCTTTGAAAGCATTTAGTAACATTTGGGGTTACAAGTGAAAAGATAAGAAAATATTAGATGTGATCATCTTTATTTTTATTTATTCCTATATTTGGCAAAGTTTATTCTTTCTCAGTCTCCTAGTGTAATATTCCAAGTGCCTCATGTTTGAAAGATAGCTTCGTTTGTTCACTAAAACAATAAGCCCTCAAGCCCTCAAGAGATGAAGCCATGTCAAATACATTTTGAAAAGATACTTTGCATAAATATATTTCTACACACATTGTCTGCTATTGTCTTGTTCTTAAATGTGGCAAGAAATAGTGGATGATCAATGGAATGGTGGTCTCGTGCCAAGTAGAATATTTCTGTCAATACAAAATAATATATCTGTTTAATAATAATCTTTATAGTGTTGGAACGAAATCTTGCTTCTGTGTCCAAAGAGGCCACTCTTCACACAGACAAACAAATGGCACCATCTTTTGCAGTTCAAGACTAAAACCTTACATTTGTTACCACACTAGACATACGAATATCCTGAGCTAGTAAACTTAGCTTAAGTCACAGAAGAAAAGTTACATCATTGATTTAATAATTTGCCCATGGTGCACTGCTTCCCTTAAGGTAAGGAATATCAGTCTAATAAATCCAACAAATGAGTTAATTAGCAGTATGCACTGGAAACTTAAGCTCCCGATAGTCATTCAAGTTATCTGGATGTTTGGTAATATCATTATTATAGACATATGGACTTACTCATGGTTTCTGCATTCAAAACAAGTAAGAGATTTTATGTTCAACCAATGTGGTTACCCTACAAGCAAAGTTATTCTTCATGATTTCAACCTTACCTAAAGCAACATGTCTTTCTTATTGCTTCCTATTCTTACTGTAGGAGTCTTTCTTTGTGGTTTTTGCATGTGTGTCACATAAGCAGAGTAGACACTCCTGAGCAATTCATTTAATGGACACAAAAGAAAGACATCTCCATTTCTATCCATCTATCCATTCCATACCTTCTTCATTCTTTCCTTGTACCTGACACATTCTATTTACCCCACAGTCTCCAGGTGAGTGGACTTTGAGGAACATTGCTCTAAATCAAGGGTGGTATCTAAAACAACTTATGTACTAGTTCTTTATGCTCAAGAGTTTGTGTCAGGATGGGTCCATCTTCACAACAGAAAAAGGTATATCCAGTTATCATTTTATCTTGGTTTTAACATCAAATCCTTTCTCTTGGACAGGGCTGGTCTTCTTCTAGTAACAGCTCCAACCCTGTGGTTTCTTCCTGTGTTTACTAGTATGTCTACTATGATTACTTCTCAAACATGAATATTGTTACAGCCATCAAGGCTACACTTATGAACTCTACTCCTTCAGTAAAGCCTTTCTCAATCAACGCACACACACCCCCATCCCCCAAATCTGACACTGATCCAATTGCACTAGGATGGCTGTTTTGGACTTTACACCTGGGATTCTGAACTATTCACATCTGTCACAGTCTGAATCTATCCCGATGGCTCCTCCCTGCTTTCTTTGTGACAATGCCATGTTTATTCCTTCACTGTAGGTCAGCAGACACTAGTTGGTGTTTCAGCAATACAATGAAGTGGGAAGGGGGAGATTGAAAGTAAATGCTTTCATTTTCAGGTGTGTTTTTGGATTTTGGAGCCCTTCCCATCTTGCCAGGGTTCAGAAGATGAGTAGCTTGCTATCTATCACTTAAAAAAAAAAAAAACACGCAATTGGATGGGGCTGATTGGCTCATTTCAGAGTCCTAGAGAGATGCTGGGCCCACTGCCCAATCATTGCTCAGTCCAGAATGAGTCTAGACAGCAGACCTATATGCCTGTGGTTTGCTGCCAATAATCCTCAGCTCTGACCTCAGAGCACCCATCTTTTGTCATTGAGGCCACTACTTTTGATCGATGACTCTACTTTAGTTCTTAGGGACCTGAACTTAAGGATGTCTCTTCCAGACAACATAAAATGTATTGATTACATCCTATTTTGCATGCTTAGATGGTTTAATTTATTCCACTGAAATAAATTATTGCTATCCCTTCTATATCATAATATAAAACGTAAAGATTTAATAGCTACTCATGGTCATAATGCTAAATTTATAAGACAGACTATTAAAAACTTGGAAAAGGCAAGTGAACCATTAATGGATTTTCTCTGAATTCTTGTGTTTGAATGATTATCCCATTTGGATTTCCATCTGTGCCTGTAGGTATGGGCTCTGTTTAACAGGAAAGTTCCAAGCTCAGGAAATATAGCCTAATGGCAGGAGCAGGTCTAGATATCAGCTCAAAGGTCTAAACTTTTGGACCTTCCCATTTGGCTGGATGACTAGAAGGGTGGAGAGTATGGGTGGATATTTTATAGCTATTTAAGTTTGTGGAAAAGATGTACAGTCCAATAAGGGATGCATTTGTGGAATATAGGGGCAGTTTAGCTGCCAGTAAGGGTGAAAGTCCTCAGCAAGGCAGTCTTCCTGGCATTTGTATGGTACCTTTGAGTTATACAGATTTGCTTACCAGAGCTCCAGATTTTGAAAGATTTTGAATATTTAAAAGATGGAAGACTACCTTACTAAAACTACTGTTTGGAGGAAATGAGAACAGGATTGTGTCACATAAGGAAAAGCTAGTTATCAAGTGTGTCAGCATTCTGTTGCCATAACAAAGTACCCGAGATAATCAATTACTAAGAAGGAAGATATAGTTCATGGGAGGTTGGTCCTGTTGTCTTGGACCCATGGTAAGCCAGTGTGAATCTACTTGCACATACTGCTCACAGCACACTGGGAATGTGAGGTGAGCAAAAAGAGAGGAAGGGATGGGGTCTCATCTGTGAGAACAGGCAGCTTTGTCATTGCTATTCATTGTTATCTTCACAGGATACAAACAGTGCCCATCACCAGGCAGGTACCCATCCAATATTGGTGAAGGATTAAATTCAATTCTAGTAAAGAAGAACTGACTAGAAGCAATGGGAGATGCTAGGAATAGGAGAGGAAGTTGAGGAATGAGGGCCATTTATGTTTTTAGTAACTCACACATTCTAGCTATAAACATGTGTCATAACTATTTGCAGGACTATGTGGCATAGACATACATGCAAAATAGGCACTTTGTAAATTTGAAATGAATTAGTTATGATTATCAGATTAAACACTCTGAAAAGATGATGTTGGACAGGATCTTATGAAGTTCCCAGAATCACTTAGAAGATCTGAGGTAAGAAGATTTTTGCAAGTTCAAGGACAGCCTGGGCCACACAGTATAATGCTGTCTCAAATAAGCAGAAAAGATGTATAAGTAATACTAAATGCTAAGTATAAAACAAAGCATGGAAATCAAGATTGTGCTGTTTTAGTCCACACCTCTCTCTGTCTCTGTCTCTGTCTCTGTCTCTGTCTCTGTCTCTCTCTCTCTCTCTCTCTCTCTTCAAGACACCAGTCCAATTTGGACTGCTTAAATATTCTTGGACGTGCAGCCATCCACCCGAGCGTGGCTGATCTACCAGGGGTCACACTTCTCTCGGTAGCTGTCAATGGCAATAGCTTCCCAGTTAGGAGTGGGACTTTGTGCCTACCTCTCTTCTCCAGGCTGCCGATTTTCCTGACTTGAGGTTGCACAGGTCTTGGGCATGCTCTCCCAGTGTTCCTATGTGCAACTTCCCTATTCTGTCCAGATTCATTTGTAATTAAAGCTATACAGCTTAAGCAACACACCACAGTTGTGTACTAATTTAGTTTAGAAAGAAATCTAGGAAGAATGTGATTGGCTCCCTTCTTGTTCTTTCTGTGTCAAGTAGTGAAATGACTTAATCTGTAGTCATGAGTGCTTCGTGAAAAATTTACAGTGTCTTGAACTAAGCTAGAGCTTTCTGTAGAGCCCCACCACTTAGCTCTCCCTAGCTGAGTATGGTGTTGAGTCCAAAATGATTTCACCTGAGAACATTTAATTCCGCTCACTCTTGCTCTTCCTTGGGCTTATCTGAAAGTTAAACTGAACCATACACTTAAGCCTAAGTGGTTTTAATTCCTCAAAAATTGAGATCTGATTCATTGTTTCCCAAATACCAGGGTAGGGATCAGTACTGTCTGTGACCAAATAAAAGATGTTAGTAGAGAAATGAGTTTTTCCACAATGATATTTTTTTCTCCCCCAAATGAAAGAATTTTCATTTATGTGATGATACTATTACTCTTACCTCAGGGGGAGGGATGATTTTTTTTTATATGAAAAGCTAATAAGCTTTAAAAAAATGTTAAAAAATGAAACACTATGCATAAATTGGTGATTGGGTTTAACAGATTATGGGGCACAGTAAAAAATCAACTGACAAGTGAATTAAACAGACTGTGGGGTCGTCATACAGTGGAAGAGTTCTAGGACATTAAGTGGATGACATCCTAACTCACAGATGATAGATCAGTGCATCACACTCATGTAGCATCTAAGTGCATATTGCAAACATTTTTAGGTGAAAGAAGTGAAGGGCCACAGATCTCTGATCTCATTTTTGTTGTGAAATGTCCAATATGTGAAAAGTGGCTGCTGAGTGCCAAGGATTTCTTTAAAACATTCCAGAATCAGATAACGGGAACAACTGCATAGTTTCATGAATATATTAAAACCACTACACTTATCACAGGCTGTGGATATGGCTCAGTGGGTATAGTATACGCCATGCAAATGTGAAACTTGTAGTTTTGAACCCCAGCATCTACAAAATTGCTAGGAGTGTGTGGTGGGCATCCTGTAATCCCAGCCCTTGGGAGGCAGAGATGGAGCATCTCCAGAGCGAGAAGGCTGTGTAGCTTAGCTGACTTGCAAGTTTTGGATTCATGGGAGAGATCCTTTCTCAATGTATTAGGTTAAAAACAATTGAGCAAGGAACACATTAGCCTTTGTATACATAAAAGTACCCACACATATGTGAACACACACACACACACACACAAACACACACATCACAAATACAAGCAAAAATTTAAAAGTCTATTTTATGATGTGTGAGTTCTCTGTAACTTTTACAGAGGTTATCTTGCTTCCTTCCCTCCAGGTAACTGATATCTTCTTAGTGAACTATTTCTTCAAGCTTTTATCTTGCCACTAGTTACTATTCTAAAGGGAGACTCTGCAGAGATGCTGTAAAGTTAAAACTAAGAATTACTTTTACTGTTTAAAATTTATAAAGTAATTTTTTGGGTATGGAATAATTTTAGATTTACAAAAAACTTGCAAAGTTATTTTTTTTTTTAGGTTCTGGAATCAGATAGTGGTAGTAATTGCATAATTTTGAGGATATACTAAAACCTCTACGTTGTTTTCTTTAAAAGAATCAGAGACTGGAGATGGGTCAGAAGGCAAAGTGCTTGCCATGAATATCAGCATCTTATATAATCATGGGATCCAACCTAAGAAATCTGCAGTTCTGTCCTGCCTAAACCCAAGTGCAGAGGTTGCTGTGGGGAATCTGCTTAATAGGAGACTACCGAGGACAGCCTTTCTATCCCTATATTAATGTCTATGCACCTCACAAAATACATTTGGAAAATACTGCCAGACATATATTTTTTCAAAATAAATACTAGAGAGTGCAGTTTTTCAGCTGCTAAAGATTTTGAATTGTGCTGTAGATTAGCCAGAAGTTACAAAAGCTCTTCCTGAGTCAGCGAAATAGTAAAATGAAGTTTCCCGGAGTTGGTTTAGCCCTGGCGGGTAACGTAATAACTCAGGAATTGTCGATTCAATCCATTGAGAGGACAGAACAAATGTTTGCATTTGGTCTTCCTAATGCTCTGGGTACCTGAGAACTCACTGTAATTAACGACACATTGTTGGATATGGAGAATCTCTTTTATCTCAGAATCCTGTGATCCTAGGGAAGAGATATCAGTGTGAAACCTAAACAGCCTAAAGGCTTGCAGTTTGACCTATAATCTTTACTTTTCTACAAACACCTGTCCATAGAGAATGTGTTTGCACGTTGGCTGGGGCTGGGACTTGTCCTATTTCTACTGACTTTTTGTTATCTTTGTACATGTTTTGTGTTTGCTCTTTTTGCTTAGCTACATTTTTTGTTGTTGTTGTTTACTTATTCGCTTTTCATTCCACTCACTGCCCCCTGAGGAGGTCATCAAATCTTTTCAGATTTAGGCTTATTCTGTCCCACTGAGGTCAGAGAAGGCAGACATGTGCTATGTATGTGTCTGGGGCAGCTGAGGGAGGGAGGGAAGGAGGGAGGGAGGGAGGGAGGGAGGGAGGGAGGGAGGGAGGAAGGGAGGGAGGGAGGAAGGGAGGGGGGGAGGGAGGGAGGGAGGGAGGGAGGGAGGTAGGTACCTGGGTGGAAGAGAGGAGTGGAAGGGGAACAGGGGAGCTGGATCAGGTCTAGGGAGAGACAGGAAACAGCTCCAGAGGTGCAAGACAATGAATGGAAATATGTAGCTTCTAGGGGTCAGTGTGGAGGGAATCTCTAGGAAATCGTAAAGACCTGGAATGGGAGATGTTTCCATGACTCAGTGTGGGTGGATGACCTTAGCCAAATTGCCCAACAGTTGGGATATGAAAAGAGCACCTCCAGTAGCCAGACAGAAACCCCAGTGGAGGGGTGGGGACACCAACCTACCTACAAAACTTTCAACCAAATTTTTCTGTATAATAGAAATGCAGAGACAAAAAAATGGAGCAGAGACTGGAGGAATGGCTGACCAATGACTGGCCCAACTTGAGATTCATCCCATGGGCAGGCACCAATTCCTGACACAATGACTCATGTTATGTTGAGCTTACATACAGGGGTCTAGCATGGCTGTCCTAGAAGAGGCTCTACCTAGCATCTGATAGAGACAGAAACCCCATGTATTGATTACCTCTGTAGTTGCAACAGCCAAATAACTGACAGAAGCAACGTTAAGGACAGAGAATTTATTTTGGCTCACTATTGTGGTGAAAAGCCAGGGAACCAAGTGAAAGACCCCGAGAAGGCCTTTACACAATCTGGCCACCCAAAGGACTCAGAGACACCGAACTTGTTGTAATCAGTAAGAGGTATATTTCAATCAGCGTGCTGAGGCCGAGACCCCGTAACCCATGCAGGGGCAGAGGAGCTCAACCCCCAGCTTGAGGAAAGTAGGATATTTAAAGGAAAAAAACACAACCCAGGGGGAGTGGGGAGGGGTAACTGTGGAAAGCGTCAGGGTTCAGGGAACAATCATGGGGAAAGTATCAGCCCATTACTCAGCATATGACAGGGTTCGAGGAACAATCATGGGGAAGTATAGGTTTTTTTCTCAAGGCTCAAACTTATTCAACCATATCATTTACATCATCTACTTTGTGGTTAGCCAAGTTCTTGTTCTTGTAGCACAAAGCCCCAGAACTAGCCGACTTGCTCTCCTGGCTCTTCTTACTGTTAGTCTGCTAGAAGTGAAAATTCTATTAACTCTTCAGTGGAGAAGTCAGGACAGGAGGAAGAAGAGGCAGGTGAAAGCAGAAAGAATTGAATGCTGACACTAACTAGCTTGCTTTTTTAGCTATTCAGTCCAGGACTCCACTCTATGGACTGCTGTTATCTACAGCTAGGGTAGCTAGGGCATGCTTTCTTACTTAAGTTACCTAAGCTGGAAAATCCCTCTCACATGTACCCAGAGGTTTGTTTCCATGGTGATTCTAAATCCCAAGTCGACAGTTGGTCAAGGTCAATCATTATACCTCAGGACTTCAGAAGTTAACTTCATTTAGATGTAGACTTAAAAAAATGGGAATCAAATGAAAGTGAGGTCATGGGTGTGGGACCTTATCTGAGTGGTGAGGTAAGAACAGGAAATTCCACTGGAGATACATATAGAGGAAGATGACTCAGAGACATAGATTTTTTTTGGACCTATTTACAAACCCAATTGATAGGCCTGAAACAGAAACATCCCTTAAAAGGTGCCATTAAAAGGTACCATCTCACAGCATTCTCACCTTGGAACCTCATCCTTCAGAAGACTGAGGGAACTGAACTGTCTTTCAAGACATTCATGCTGGGGTACTTAATTATTGAAAGCCTAGTAAACCAACACAGGGCTGTATGCTAACATTATAGGACTCCTTAGGGAGAGTTAGAAATGAGTATTTGTTGAAGGAAATGAAATAAAGAAGCATACATTTATTTTATCTCCCTTATCTGTTTTTCTATTTACCTGTGCCTGTCTCTGTATGTATGTTGTATACATATATGTGTGTATGCATGGTTGCATGTATGCCAGCACACATGTGTATAGAGGCTTGAGATTTAGTGTTGGAAATTATCCTCACTAACAAGGTTGCTTTAGTGATGCTCTGTCTCTACCTTCTGAGGCCAGAGTTACAGGTCTCAGGTGAATTACCATCCGTACCCAGCATTCCCATGGGTCCTAAGAATCCGAACTCTGGTGTTAGCACAGCCAGCCTTTTGACCACCAAGCTGTCTTCTCAACTCCATCTTTTTTCTCTTTCCTAATCAGAACTGTAATACTATGAGGTGAGCATTGCCTTTATTAGGTTGAAGACTCTGGAGAGATCTGCAGTGACTTGCATAAAATCAAAGGACTGATGGTAGAATTGATTTCCACCTATGTCTCATTTACTAAGCCTTTGTATCTTCCCTTTGCATCACTAAGGAGGGAAGCACACACGTCACCTAGGTCCCACCCTTGTCATACTCATGCAGTGACTTCAATGAAGACATATTTGCCAATTTCGAAGCAGGATTAAGACCAAGGAAGCTTTGATCTGAAATTAATCCCAACCTCTTGACAAATAACTGTGTTAACAATCTGTGAGTCACTTTGGCTTTTCACTAGGGGGTGCTGCAGCCCATGACCTCACCATCAGGCAATAAGGCAGGAGCACTCCAACTCAAAGCTGCTTCTAGTACATAGATCATGATACATTTCATTCTTGGTGTTCATATTTTTCTACTTCTAATTGAGAAGGGGGTTCTAAAATGCACCAAAGGGTGGGATTTGTTCATACTCAAATGGTAGATGTGTGTTACAATCATTGTGCATATTGATGTGGTAGATACGTGTTATAATTTTATGGCATACAGTTCCTTCTCTAAAAGGCAAGGCATACTTTGGTATCATCAGAGAATGGACAATTAACTCATGATTAGATGCATAGGAATAAGGGAGTTCACACTCTATAGCTTCAGCTTTCCTAGTGACTGCTTCACTCTGGAAAGAGGCATGTGACTGCTTTCTGTCCTACTTTTTCCATTTATGAGCCAGAAATAAAATGTGGGACACTTTACTTCAAAGGCACCCAGAAGATGAATGAGGTAGTGTCCTTAAAATATTCTGTGGTTATTGAAGACGTAGCGTTAAATCCATTATGTAAATAGTCCAGGAGGGATGAGGCCCACCACTTGACTTTGACCTGTCAGTGTGTGCTTGAATCTCTTCATCCCACTTGGTCACAGGCTATTCTCAAGAATGTTTATTGCTGTTTTCCTTAGTGAGATAAAAGGATAACCACAGGATGGAAACTCCCAGTTGGGGCCTGGATAAATGGATGTGTTTCAATTTTACATTGGAGAGGAGAAATCTTCTCTTCTCCTGCCCTCCGGAAGTCTTTTGTCTCTGTTTTTCTCCAAGCATATAAATGGTTTGCCGTGGTAACATCGTGGCAATGTTTCTGCATGGTCTCTTTATTCATAGCCAACAGGAAAGGTTTCCACTGTACTTTGTATTCAAACTGTTTTCCAGATGTGTTTAGCAAGGCACACTGGGTGGTGCGTTGGACAGTTCAGGTTAAATTAGAGTTTGGAAGTTTGAAGTATTCTGTGGATTGAATTATGTCCTAAAAGTCTTATGCTGGAAGTAAATTCCCCAGTGTGTCTATATTTAGGGAGCAGGCCTAGAAGCTAGTAATTAAGGTCACATGAGGGTGAGGCCCTGATTTTATAGAATTAGTGCCCTAATTGGAAGAGACATGAGAGCTTATTGTCATATTCGTGTTCTCTCTTCCTCTCTGCTACATACCAAGATGGCCCTCTCCTGTAACCCAGGAAGAGCTGTCTCAGTAACCATGTTCCTATTCTGATGGAGAACTCATACTCTACAGAAAACAAATCCCCATTGTCGAAGATGTCAAGTTTATGCTATTTTGCTATGATAGAATGACTGGATTATTTCATAATTCTTACTTTTTACTGACAAGCAAGGGATAGGCATGTTTTTACTATACACATAATATAATTTTAGGTTTTGTGGCTCATACAATCTGTCTTAATTTCTTTTCTTGTTGTCATGATCAAATACTCTAACAGAAGCAACTTAAGGAGGAAGGATTTATTTTAGCTCACTGTTCATGGTACAGCACATGTTGACAGGAAAGTCAAGGTATCAAGAGCTTGAAGAAGCTGATGACATTATGTTCACAGTCAGAAGAAGAAAGCAACAAATAGATACATGCTTGTAGCTTCCTCTAGTCATTTTGTATAGTCCAGGATTCCAGTCAATGAATACAGCCACGTACAAAGAGTAGGTCTTTCTATATTAATTACATATCAATATTATAATAATATTATATTATTAGTAGTAGTATATAATATTATTAGTAGTATAATCAAGTATAATTAGTATAGTTAATAATATTATTATTACTAGTATAATCAAGAGAATATCCTACAAGCCTGCCCAGAGGCCCTCTTCCAGGTGAGTATAGATTCTGTCAAGCTGAGAATTACCAACAATGATCACATATTCTCTGTTGCAACTATTCACTTCTAACATTTTGACTTAAAAGCAGCCATAGTGTCTATAAAACATGAAAAGAGTTATGTTTCAAAAACCCTTTATTTACAAAAACAAACAGTGGGCCATCTCTGCTACAATCTTCAGAATTTTTTTTGACTTCTCGTCTAAGAACACATAGTAAGTTAAAGTAGACATTCTTAAAACTCTTTTATGAAAGCACAGACATTCATTGTTACTGAACAAAAATAATAGCAATCAATTCTTTTAGCTATCTATGTTTTTAAGTTCTAATGTGTGATTCCTGTTAGTATTAGTATGGTGCCTTTGAAGCCGGATGTGCAGGAGCTAAATCTTCTTTATATGGTTGAGCCACAGAAACCTGAGTGTCCTAATTTTTAGGTTCCTCTAATTCAATGAACATAATCCCCTCTTTGATGCCTTATTTTTTTCCTGTACAAATATCCTGATAGAAGGTCTCTCTCTCTCTCTCTCTCTCTCTCTCTCTCTCACACACACACACACACACACACACACCAGCATCCTGTTCTCCTTTGCTGCACACAGTCAGTGTGCTGGCCAGTACTTCTATGTTTTCCTACATGCCAATTCTGACAGTCTTTTTCTTATCCCATTACTCCCAAATGCTGCCAAGCCCTTCACTTCTTCCCTCCTTTTCCTATCATGGACTATAATTATTTGAAAAATGTCTCTCCTTTGGCCTCTGGGTGTCTCCAATGATTGCCAGTGTTTTCTGCATGACTGTTTAGCTACAACCACAACCATCAATTGCACTGTGCTTATTATGACTCAGGAGCTAAGCCAACTTTTTCCAAATATAATCTCATTTAATTACTCTAGCATTCCCCTCAGATAGGTATTATTATGTCCAGTTTGTAGATGAGGACACAGGAGTACAGAGGCAGAAAGTGAAGGGACTCTGATTGAATAATTGTCAGGGAGTAGCACAACGTGGTTTGGAACTCAAGTGATTCTGAATCCAGAGTCTGTATTGTATGCAATTGTTTTCTGTTAGCTGTTTGGATTGTATATGTTTTCAAGCTGTCTTCTTCTTAGACTCTTACAAAAATTACAGTTAAAAAAGAAGCTGTGTATCCTGGAGATAGGGTGCATTACAAATCATTTCATGAAGAGAATTTGGGCCTTTTGCTCCTTTGGATTTTAAATATCATTTTTAATAAATAGTCTACTTATTATAGTAAATGTGTATACTTACTATCTTGGTACGTTGTTCCTTAGTTAAATATGGTTTACCTAGCTCTGTGAATATGGGTTAACTAGCTCTGTGTCAGTAAGCTTTTGTTTGTATCTTTTAGATATGTACTATACTATTTCGACTCATTATTAGTTAGTTAAGTATGGGATAATTAACTCTGTGCTGTTATGCTTTGTTTGCATCTTTAAAAACTATCACTCTAAGAAAAACAGGAGTGACATAGCTTTCTCTATACTATACTTTTCTAACCATAAGAGAACATAAATAGAAAGACACTGTGGGTCCCTGTGTTAGAAAGGTTTCATGGTGGACTTTCATATAGTTAGTGTAGTTCTTAGCCTCATGGCACGTTACCACCTTCAGTTCTTAAATGGGTTGATAATGAATTGAAATTCAAACGCAAGCGTATAAAGTAGGTAACTTAGTTTTGTGCCTAATACGTACTAGCCTTTTTCTTTTAAGTTAGTTCTTGTATAATGAGTTTTGGCCATTTTCCCCTACACTTCAACACTCCACAGATCCAACACTGCCTCCTCTACATAGGACTATCTTACTCAGCTTTGTAGCTGCTGATGGCTTGCATCAAATGACATTTTCAGAATGCCTAGAAAACAATCATCTGCAATAGTTCATTTTTGTATTTTAAAAAATGTGAGTTAGGGTCACAGGTGTATGCTTCTGAGTGTGAATGCTTGTAGATAGTGAGGGAAGGCATGGTTTGCTCCTTCTAGACATGCTAGAAATCCTTCATACGACAGAGAGTCCTTTCAAAACAGTTTGCTGTTAGCAAAGAGTGAGACACATGGCTTAGATACTTGAAATACACAATTTAACTTTCAAATGAAGGGGAAAAATCCTCTGGGCAAAATGTGTTTTTTATATTCTTAAGACTAAATGCTGTAAAGAATTACTCTGTCTCATATGCATTTGACATATATGTGGGTTAAAAGATTAGGTCAGGATTGCATAAATTAACTGGTTCCTTATGCCATTTTATTTACTATAAGCCATAGTGTTGGGTCAGCAAGTCTGAGTGCTGGAAATTGCTGAATTGCAAGTAGTCCCCTGAGACAAGAAGAAGAGGATTCAAACTCAGATTTTTCCACCTCAAATTACCTCTAAAGAATCAACCAATCAGCAAAGCTTAAATATGATGACCTCTGCTTATTGTTTCTGTGGATTGCCTGGAGAAGCATCTCCTATCTTCTTTCCTGTTTCTCCCATAGTGTTTGCTCTACAAAGTATTGTTACTCAGGTTGCACAAAAGCTTGAGTCGAATTTTCTAGAAAAATGAAACATGCTTGAATGTAATGCTGAGACAAGCAAACACGGTTTAGGGTTTATGAGTATGTTGTATGTGTGTGTGTGTTGTGGATGGGCTGGTGCCAGCAGAGTAGAAGAGTACTTCTCAGTGTGGTACTCAGTTGCGGAGGCTGTAAAATTGGGTTGTGAAATGACTCTTGCAGCATGCAGGGTAGTGAGGAGAATGAGAGAGACAGCCAGACTATCTGGCCTCTGGAAAGACTGTGAAAGGGGTCTTTTTGTTGTTTATCCATTGGTGATCTCTCAGAGTTCCAATAGACAGTCCCAATTCATTGGTTATGTATCTAAGAAGGGGACAGGTAGGAAAGGAACAAGGGAGGGGCTGAAAGGGTTGGAAGGAAGATAAGTGGGGAGAGTAACCAGAATGCACTATAAAAATGTATGTACTTGTCTAAGAGCTAACTTAGTTAAAAAATATTCACAAAATCTCTATTTAAATGTATCATATAACTACAAATAATCTAACATCTACATATATAAAACACTGACTGGAGCATATCTTCGCTAAAAAGCAACTTATTATTTATTAGAAATTCAAATGTGATTAAGCCGCCTGAATTGTATTTAGTAATCATATTGTGGAAGGATGACAAGGGCTGAAGTCAAAGAGGGGTCAGACAGGTGAACAGCACGACAAGAAGAAAGGAACACTGGAAAAGGAGGGGAGACCTACATTAATATAAGGAAGGTGTTAGATCTGGTTAGAAACCTTAGGCTCGTCACGTCTAGAATATAGAAAGGTTGAACCAGATTCCTGGTTCTTAAACATAGGTAGGGGGCAAGTATCAGACTCTCATCAATAGCCCCCTCTCCTAACTGGGTCTTGCATCCTTTGTTAGTCTCCTGAGTTACCTAAGTAAGTACTTACCTAGCTCTTAGCTCTTTATCCTCATTCCTCACCCTTTATGACTATATCTCTGCTCTCATTCTCAAAGCCAAGCGTCTTGAAAGAACAGTTGCTAATGTTTGTGCCTCTTCTATCCTCATCTGAGTCCACCACCTCTTGGTTAAGAAGACTAACAACTTCTTGAGTACTAGTCACATGAGTACTCTTTGGGATTTTCTGTGGGACTCTCTGGAGCACATGGGGTCATTGCATACAGCTATGTCCCTTGGCTTCTCAGACAGCCTGTGACCCTTTACAGACTCCTCTTCTGGGTATATAGACATGGAGGAGCCTGCCTGAATTTCATGATTGGCCCTGAATACTGTGTCCCTTTACAGGTTTTATAGTATCATGACCTCAAATGACATCTTTGTGTTGATGAACTATTCTTGTTTATCTCTAGTTAAAGTTTTA
The DNA here is from genome assembly GCF_004785775.1 of Grammomys surdaster. Lineage (NCBI taxonomy): Eukaryota > Metazoa > Chordata > Mammalia > Rodentia > Muridae > Grammomys > Grammomys surdaster. The sequence goes on along the minus strand of NW_021604720.1, from coordinate 2,051,033 downwards.
TTCTAAGCTCTTCACTAATATTCTCAAGTCTAAGATAACTGTAGTTAAAAAATCATGGCCACTGTATTCTCAATATTGCCTTACATACCTGTTTAGCCTGTACCAGTTGAACATGAAGCAGAACTCACTTACCTCTTTTTATTTTTAGCCAAGAAGAAAATGTAAAAGAAGCAATATTTAATATTCTCATGCATCCTTTCACTTTCAGATTCGTATTCTGTGAAAAGATAGTAGCCTTTTACAATTTAATAATTAGATTTTAAAGACTGGTAACCAGGTTATAGCAGAACCTGCAATGGCCATTTGTTGGACTGTATGCCTTCACAAAAGGAATGTTTACTGTGTTGAGTTATTGACTGTTTGTCCCAGGAACATGTGATATTGATAATATTTAATATGCTCTTTTGTAGTAGTTACAGAATTTTTTGATGTAGTGTGTTTTGCCACAGTCAGAGACTGCTGTGTTACTAATTCTTAGTGTAGTTTGGTTTTGAGCTAGCCCAGAAAAGCATATTTCTTCTGCCAACAAAAAAAGAGACATTGCCAGATATCAGTTAAATTCATATATATATATATCTTATACACATAGTGATTTTACCTCAATTTACTTGCATGTTATGCCTCTCAGATATCACACTGAATATATTTATAAAGGAAACAATACTCTCTCAGTGACTTCCTTTGTGATTTTGGGGACTGGACCTGTGCCCTCATGAAATGTATTGGCACCATAGGCTAAAAAAATATCTTCGTGATTAAGAGTATATGCTGTCCTTGTGGAGAACCTGTGTTCCATACAATCCAACTGTCTAACTCCAGGTCCAGGGAATCCATTGTCTCCTCTGGTCTGGTCTATGTAAGCATTGCACATGTGTGTACATACATACAGGCAGATAAAACACTCATACAAATAAAATAAAAATAATTAAATTTAAAAAAAATACTAGCACCAGGGCAAATCAGAATGCTTTAATGTAAAAATCCCAATATTACAAAAGAAGGAGTTCTGGAAAATTTACCACAGAATATAAAAAGTAAGCAAAATGCCTTGTTGGATCATCTTTAATTTCATAAATTATCAATAAAAGGGTTTGACTAGAAGAATATTTTAAAATAATATCTACTGCATTTCCATTTTTTTAAAAATTTTGTTTTATTTTGAGAAAAGAAGAGAGTGGAGTGACGGTAATTGGGAGATTCACATAGTTGTTGCAGTTGCTATAGCAAAATGCCTTGGACTGGTGGCTTATGCAGCAGAAATATATTTCTTACAGCTTTGCAGGTACAAATTTGAAACAGTGTATCAGTACTATCAAATTATTTGGGAAATGATGCCTTCTTGGCTTGCAAATGGCTCCCCTACTCCTGTGGAGGAGGGAGAGCAATCCTCCTCTGGTCTTTTTTTTTAAATAAGAACATCAACTCCATCATGAGGACTCACTCTCATGACTTCATCTAGACCTAAGCACATCTCCCACAACGACCCCTTCTAGTACTATTGCACTGTGGTTAGGACTTTAATCTATGAGGATTTTTTTGGTAGTCGGAGCAATATAACATTAAGTCTATAGCTGGGACGATCTGTTTACTATTGATTGATAACTTCTCCTATCTGAAAGTTGATAGTAAAAGTTTTCTGCTTTGTGATCAAAAACTATATAGCTGAGTATATTTTGGGAAAAAATATTTAACTGAAAAATAAAGTCTTAATAAGGGATTATTTTTTCTGTTAGCCTTAATACATCTAAAACATTGGATAAGTCAATACCAGAGAAGTTTATATTGTGTTCTTTAGACTATTGTAAACTCAGATGAAAAGAGTATATAACCTTGATAAAGGCTGCCTTTTCTAGCATTTTGATTTGACCTTGTGTCATTTCTCTGTATATGTTTCTGGACATAGAAATAAACTCAAGGAAAAGCTAGGCAATGAATTCGGCAGAATGAAGTGAATCAGGTCAGACTTTTCATCCTTTTAAAATCTTGCTGACATTGCTCTTTCTGGGAGTTTTCATGATTTCAGTAGAGTTTAGAATTGTGACATTTTAAAAAAACTGATTTTTCAGAGGGATGAGAAGGAGAATACACTTACATTTTTTCAAGCAACAACAACAACAACAAAACAAAAACCAAAACATATGGCTCCAAAGATAATATAGGCATACCAATGCTTGTCATAGCATTATTCATTATATCTGCAACTGGAGTTAATCCTGGTGACCATGACCTTATAAATGGATAAATATGCGATTGATTTCCATTCAGCAATAAACAAGAGTGACTGCTGATACATGCTAAAACAACTTGGGCCTCAAAGACATTTTATTTAGTGGAGCATCCTAGGGCAAAACTATAAAATTTCTTGTGTATGAAATACTCAGAAAAGACAAATTTATAAAGCAGATCAGTAGTTGCCAGGAGCAAGCAAGGAGCAACAATTAATTGCAAATGAGAGGCTCAGGAAGTCTTTTGTGGGTAGTGTAAATGTCTAAAGCTGCGTATATGTCCGATAGCTACACAAATCCATAGATTTTCTAACAGCCATAGAGTACAACTACTTTTTTAATAAACAGACCTGTACTATATAAATCATGGCATGACAAAACAATTAAGAAAGAAAATGCTTAATAAAATATCTTGTTCATCATAATGGAACATTTTTGAACACTATGTCCCAGAGAACATTCTCTATCCTGGTCCAGTCTCAGTGTCTCTTCTTTCGGATCATCCTTTCAATCCTTTGGAGTATATGCAGAAGTCTTCCTGGCCAACTGGACACTTATTTTTTTTCTTGTAAAGAAACAGAGCATGGAGATCAGGCTACTCTGACTATAGAATTATTGGTGACTTTCAGGTACAAGGTGATAGTAGAATGTCAGGAGACTCAATATATTCCCACAGGAGGTACTGGATGAGGGCCTCCATCTTTGCTGGCACTGTCAATCATATAAAACTAAAGCATGGCCTTGGCAAGCCCGTCTAATGGCTGTCCTTTATTTCCATTATAAGCCACAGGGGTGTAATTCCTGACATATCAAATTTCCTGAGTAATGCCCATTAGCACTTTGCTATTGATGGACTGTAGATTGGACATGTTCTCATTTGAGGAACACTCTGTTCATTCCTACATTAGATTCCTTGAAGCAAATGCAGAGCGTGTCAAAAAGCAGGTAATAAATAGTTATGGAACAAGAACAGGCTGTGTTTGGGCTTTTAGTTCCAGTACACATAGTTGCCTTTTTCTCCTCCATCTTTAACTCTTGCCACCATTCCTTGTGCAAATAGCAAAGGATACTTACTGACCTGTCTGCGCAGCCACTCTTTCACAAGGTCTTACTATTTCAGTTAATAGAAACAAATACCCATGTTTAATGCACAAAGCAAACAAAACCAAAATATAATTCTTGCCACCTTTTTCTGTCATCAAAATATATGAAATGCTTCTTTTCCACAAATGGCACACCCATTGGATCATCAGGAGTAGCAGAGACACTGAATTATTCTTTGAGTCCTAATAAAATCAGAAAAAAAATAAAAACCACTGTCATGCAAGACACAAGTGTGAACGTTATAAAAGTCCAGCTATTCTATGTGATACTTCACTTGTGCATAGTTTTTAGGCAATCTGATTGGACCCTACTGCATATAAACCTGTGAGAGTCATAAATGCTTTGACTTGACATGTAAGTCTTTAGAGAAACAGAATGACATTAGAGACTGAAAGAAAGAAGGTTGAAAACAAGAAGTTTAAGGAGATTGGACTGGAGCAAGTGGAATATTGGTTGGGAGAGTTAAGGGAAAATTCAGGCACAGGCAGGAATGTAACTGTATCTTAAGTAACCTTAACCAGCTGAAAAGGATGGTGAGAAATACTTTAGAAAATATTGATCACACAGAGAGAATATTAAAGTAAGTTCTGAGAACAACGAGGTGGATATACCAAAAATACATATTAGAGAGTTATAGCAGACAGTTGAAATGCATTGTATGTAACTCTTTGTGAATTGTCATGAATAAGTTTAGATTTTCCCCTGTAGATAACAGTGGAGAACTGAAGGTTTAAAAATGAGATGGGTTACTATGCAGATAACACATTCGAGCTAATGTGCCAGTGGTATTATTGCTTCAAGGAAACAAAAGCCCCTCAATTCTTGAGTGTGGGATGGGTATCAATTTGAAAGCAACAGGCAAGATGGATACAGAGTAGAAGTGAAATAGGGAAAGGTCTTTACTTTACTGTACTGAAGTCAACTCCACAGTTGCACATTTGGAAAAAAATGAGAGTGATTTTAGTGCCTGCAAAATATTAATGAAGAAAGTGAACTGGTGCAAAAGGTCAATGATGTGCTTTAAACTCCAAAATTTGGAGTTTAAATAATAACAATTTAAACTCCAAATTTTGGAGTTTAATAATCCTCTAGTTTTGAGGATTTATTGCATGATAGTTGAGCATGTTTGGGTGGTATAAAATCTTCTGTGGTAGATTTTATGGGCAACAAGGGGCATCACAGGCATTTTATTTTCCAAAAGTGCAAAAATTTGGGTCCCATGCATATACTATAAACACTGAACATTGACAAGGAAAGCTGGGGTGATATTTTGTTCTGCTACGATTATATAAAACATAAATTTGGAAATGAAATTAAACACAATCTTAAATATCCCCATTCTGAGCTATTTATGAATGGTTCAAGGCTAGGAGCTTTTTCGTCTTGGCTTCCAAAAGAGGTTTTTAGTCAGAGCACCATGATAATACTAATAATATTTTGTTACAACAGTAGATGAAACCTTATTTTAAAATATCATTTTGTAGCACCGTCTTTGGAATATTCACTACAGTAGGATAATAATTACAGTTTTGTGTGTTATTGTGCACTATCCATATTTAAATTTTCCTTCTAAGTGCTGACATTCTATTATAAGGAGAAGTGAAGTTGGAATTTTTCTCTTGAAACTTCAGATTCTGTATGCACCGTGCTTGAAGTATTCTGCCAAACAGCCAAGATCCACTGACAGCTACAATTTTTTTCAAGTCTGACACAATTGGTCTTTTCTCCTGGTTCTAAAAACAGACTACTTGGTCCTTTGCCTCATAAATTTAGCCAAAGCATATTTCTTTCTGAAAATCAAAACATCTCAACATGGAGTATGGACATGCTTCGATTCACATATATGTCTTCAGCACCCACAGGGAAAATGCTGGCGTCCGTTTCTTCCATGCACTGTTTTCTTACGGCCAATCCCTTAGACAGAGGAGCTGAAGCACACTTTGGGGAGTGTTTGGAAGACCATCACTTGATGACAGATGGTGGGGGGGCCATTTTTTTTAAAGCTTTTTTGGCCAGCAATTAAGATTACCATTTCAAAAACTGCTAGGATTGCAAAGCCCTCGCTGAAACCTGACCTGTTTGTTAGTAAGACTCTAATGGGGCTATCCCAACAGTCATCTAGGTGGTGGTAGTTCTCCCGGTTTCCAAAAGGAGCATTTTTTAGGCTAGGGTATACACTCAGTCAACGAAGTAACTGGCAGACAAGCGTGAAGACAGAATGTATGTGAAAAAAGGCAGGTGTGGTGACCTGTACTTCTTATCCCTTGTACACCTGTTCTTGTACTGAACATCAGGAGACAGAATAATCCCTGGGGCTCTCTGAGCAGTCACTCGGCTCACTGGCAAGGTCAGGCCAGCGGGAGTGACACCTGTGGTTGACCTCTGGCCTCCATACTTGCGCCCACGCGCGCGCGCGCGCACACACACACACACACACACACACAAGCACCTGCACATGCACTCTTAGGTATACGTGTGTGTGTGTGCATATGAGAGAGAGAAACAGAGACAGAGAGAAGGATACAGAGAGAGACAGAGAGAGAATTTGGGAGTAAAGCATTTCTAACCATAGTAGAAATATTTACCTAGATAATAAGCATAAGCTAATTATTACATTGACTTTCTCAGTACAGCCATCACAAGTTTTAGGAAAGTAGATTAAAGTAATGATTGATCCTTTGTCAAACTTGAATGATCATATTCTCTCCTGACTTGTCTATTTGAAGACCGAATACAGAAATTACAAGACAGACACATCATAGCATTATAGTAGAGGTGTAAGAAATACTCAGAACACAGGTCTAAAGACAGTCACCAGACAAGAATGGAATTTACCTTCTGTAACTAAAAGAAGATTTTTCGGTTCATGTACCATGACCCCTGATTATTCTTGGTTATAGGTTTTAGGTTTTAGTAGCTTCCAACCTCAGGAAGGTTTGTTTTGTTTTGTTTGTTTTTAACCTTTGGGTTTAATTTCATTTTATTTTTAAAATTTTTATTTTAGTAATTATTATTATTAATCATTCTATGCATTTACATCTCAAATGATATCCCACTTCCTGGTTACCCCCTCCACCAACCCCCCATCCCATGATATCCTACTTCTTGGCTCCCCCTCCACCACACCCCCTATTCCATATCTGCCCTCCTCCCTCCCTTTTGCCTGTATGAATGTGCTCCCCCACCCACCCACACTCTCTAAAGGGAGTTTTAAAAATTGTACATTTTTAAAAATTATTACTAAAAATGTCTTCAGGAGGTTTAGTTGGAGTCACTCCTCTGTGGTTTTAGATTTAGATTTAGATCATACTGAGATACTAGATCTCATTTTTTTAATGCTCATGACCTTCACTTTATAGCAGTCTTTTATAATTTTAGAGTTTTACTTTTGCCAGTGATAACAGTTACCTTAATCTTTCTCCCAAACAAAACATACCATCAAGACCCTAAACAAGATGAACTGGCCAGAACCCCCAGAACTAAAAAAACGCGTTCTCTCTCATTAACTGTTGCTGAGATGAGAACCCATAGCCAGTGTACATGCTCCTGAGGAGGGGTCTACCCCTCAAACTTCTTCAACAGATATTTGTTTGGTGTCATTAATGGTGGTGGTGGTGGCGGTGTAGCTGTTTCAGATTCATATAAGCTCTGGTAAGCAATTTTCAAGATAATTTCTGGTATACAGCTGCCCACTTGACTAGTTTAAAGATTCTTGGGTAGAGGCCAAATGATATTACCTTAAAAAAATTCATTTGAAAATCTGAGTCCAGTCAGTACTGCTCACATAGGTATGGCTATCAACTGTCAACAGGTTCTCAGCTAGATATGGGGCTTCCCTATCCCCTCCCATCCATGCTAAAAAGTTTTAACTGGCCCTTTATGGTCTTGCAAAGCTCACCAGAGCTTCTATGCATTTACAGTGTGTCTGGAAGATAGCATTTTTCAGCATTCTTAGCTTTTGTGGTCTAGTTTTCATACTTAGAATGAGCTGTATGTAGTTCACAGACATGAAGTGGAAGATGCACTGTAAGTAACCTTCATGAGACCTCCCAGACCCTCTTTTGATGTAATAGTAAATTCAAATTTTGTTCATATTAAAGAATAAAGCATTTGTATGTCTTAAAACCCAATGTTTTCACTATGCCAACACTTTAACAGTAGTAACACTATGTTACTATTATAAACTATGTTGAACAAAATTAAGATATGATTAGTATATGTTGAGTTAACTGTATTGCTTAGTATGCAGATACTATCATGCTATTTTTTTTGCAGTTTCATGGAGTCTTATTGGACTATATGTTTTGATATTTATCTCATGAACTTAATTTTAACGAATGTTATTTTTATGTTTTCAACTTTTCATATCATCAATGTTATTATTAAATGCAATTATTTGAAGAGAATGCCTCCCCCGCCCCGAGTTATTTAGCAGATTTACACCTGAACTTCGAAGGGAAACATCTTCCTCACTGCTTCCTCAGGCCTAGAACACTGTTAAATGTTAAAAAAAGGAGAAAGAAATCGACTCTGGACTTGGTGGTAACCAGCTCGCCAGATGCAATTGAGGTCAAGCAGAGTGATGGGTCCAAGTGAAGTCTTTGTGAATTGGCAAGAAGGTGGTTATTAAATGTTCATGAAAAGACAACTTTCATAGCTAAATGAGGATGGAAACAAGATTGGAAAGTAGTGATAAGACACATTTAAAAAGTACTAGACAGTAAACACTGTGGATGTCTGACAAGACCAATTGCTCTAAGGCCTCCAGGAAGTCCTGTCCACCAACAGTGTCTGTGCACATCAAAACACTGTGCTGTGGAGGCATCTGGCCTTGCCTACTGCACCAAGTAAAGTTGACAGTGCATGTAGCCCAGGTCCAGATGTCCCATTTCTGCTAAGTACCACAGAAAGCCTTTTACCCAGCTCCACAAAGAGACATTGTAGAAATTCCTGTTTCATATTTGTTATATTTGGTATTTTTCATAGTTTTGTTATATTTGGTAGTAAAAATTTGAAGCTGTATGAATTTCTGTTAATAAGGGGGAACGTAAATATTTAACAGGTGAAATTAGTTGGAATTGTGTGCATTAGTATGGAAAAAATGTGAAACACGAACATTTTCCTTAATGTTTCTATTTCTGTGTTAAACACCATGACCAAACTCAAGTTGGGAAGGAAAGGGTTTATTTTGCTTATGATTCCACATGACAGTTTATTTGAAAGACAGGTCAGAACCTGGCAGGGCAGTAACCTGGAATCAGTAGCTGATGCAGAGATGCTGCTTACTGGCTTGCTTCTTATGGCTTTCTCACCCTGCTTTCTTATAGAACCTAGGACCACCAACCCAGGGATGGTACTGCCCATGATAGTCTGAGCCCTCCCCCATCAATTATTAATTAAGAAAATACCCTATAAGCTTGCCTACAGCTGGATCTTATGGAAATATTTTATCAAATGAGGTTCCCTGCTCTCAGATGACTCTAACTTCTGTCAAGTTAACATAAATACTAGTTGGCAAATGTATATATACATAACACTATATTTACGAATTGTTTCAGATTGTCATATATAGTATGTTATCATTATGCAAATTAAAATAGGAAAAAGAACAAGATTCAGTTGACATAAGCAAGTACCAAGGGACAGATAAGGGTGACTGCTCAAGGCCAGGATGTGCTGTGTAGTGAGACAGTCTTAAAACAGGCTAAATAACTTATATAACTACAAACACTCAGAAATTTAGAGACAAATGCATTCTTAGTACAAGGACACAGGTCTACATTTATGCAATAAAAGATTATTTTTTGGGGGATGGGGAAATGTTGTTTTATTTTGTTGTCCTGTTTTATTTAACTGAATGGAAAGGATTCAGGATAACAGTTTCCTGGTGGGAGCACAGATTGGTTGAGATTTTAGGTAAGCTTCAGACCAAGGGGACTACCAACTACATTTGAAAGTGTTTCTATCTAAAAATAATATTGATTTAATAATGTAAAATATTACATTTTCTGAATTGAGATGAACAACTTGCTATTTGAATTTACTTATTTTAATTTTTAAATAAACTTCATTGTAAAAATATCACAGATAATTCCTGTCTGGATGAAGTCTAGACAGCAAAAAGAACTGCTGTACTGTTAGAACAGCCTTTCTGAATTTGTGGAGATTCATATTAGATTCTACAGTTCACCAATGAAGATAACTTTTTTATATGTATTTGAATGCAGTAATGAACACTAGTTATAAAAAAGGATGTAAAATTAATTCCTTTTCTAGATCTGAATCTGTCATGATCCCCCCCTTTCTTTTTGCAGTGGATAAATGGTTTGAATCTATCTTTATAAATGTCCAAAATAGCTTACTAAAGCCAAAAAAACAAAATTAAAGTGAAGATCCTGTTTCAGTTTGGGGGCATGTATTTGAAGTTAAACTGTGGCATATAAAGGGAGAGTTTTAAGGCTTTTGAGACCTAGAATATAATATTGGCTTTTATACATTGGAGCTTCATGGAAACCCAGACACAAGAGGGTACAGGCATGAACTATAGCAGCTCAACATCTTCATGTCCTTGTGCATCTTGTACAATGGCATCTTAAGTTACTTATGTTTCTTGTGGAGAGTATAAGGCCTGAAAATCAATCTGTTTTCTGAAGGAGAAGGAGAGAAAAAAGTGGGAGAGAGGAGAAATAGAAAGAATGAAAGACAAAAGGAAGGGGAAAAGAAGGAAGGAAGGTTGGAAGGAGGGAGAAAGAAAAAATGAAGGAAGAAAGGAGGGAAGAATGTAGGAAGGAAGGAAAGAAAAGAGACCCAAAACAAGAAGAAGGAAGAGGAGGAGGGGGGAGGGGAAAAGAGAAGGGGAGAAAGAGGAAAAAGAAGGAAGGAAAGAAAGAAAGGAGAAACAGTTAGAGGATGACACAAAATACCAATGTGACAAACTGAGTAAGAGAATAAATAAGCCATAGATAAAGAAAACAATAGATGATTATTGTCTGTAGCTGAGAAAGTGCACATCCCTGAGGAGAATGTAGGACTACGAAGGACTGGGGTTTATCTTCCTTTAGAAACATTTAAATCATGTTCTTTTAGTGTTAGATCCTAATTAGATCCTTAAAACTTAAACTCAATGAAGTTGTAGAAGAATAGTGATAATTTATGAAAAGTATTTGCCAGATATGCTAAATATTAAGATAATTTATGGAGATATGATCATGTAAACACTTCCTTGATAAGTTCTGCAAAGTCCTGGTTGTACTGTAGAGTTGGCAAATGCTTGTGAGTGGATAGGATGGAGCAAGTCGAATAACCCTACTTGAATATGTGAAGAATATACATCTACATTCAGCACATACCTGACTTGTATGCAAATTGTCTGTCCATCAATGGTTTGCTGTGCAAAGTGCATTGACTTCTGAATAGCACACTTCAGGTAGCAGTCAGCAGCAGCCCCACTCCTTATATTTTCCCAGCTTCTGCAGTTGGAGCCAAACTCCATGTGCTTCTTTGGATTTATTTGCTTAATATTATCAGTGATAACAGGGGACCAACAGCAAGAGAAGTCTTTTGCTGACCATTGGTTAAATGTAATTGAATTACTGCACATGACCAAATAAATATTTGTAAGAGGAGTTCTCTAACAAATAATAACTCCAAATAATTTAAAAATAATTTGGTTCTTCTGGAAAACAAATACCAAGATTTTATGACTATATGTGATATTTCAGTTGATCCCGGTAAGTAATCAGAGTCTTTGGTATTGTATAGTATTTTTTATGATGAACTGAAGCTTCACAAGTATGAATTAATTAAAATTACGATGTATTAGAGGAGACAAATGATTAAAATTTTACAGAATTCAGTAATGTGCAACTGGTGCATATTAATATAACTGTAATCAGATTTAATTGTGAATATATTGGGCATCATGATATATTCTGGGAACCCCAAATAAGTTTAGGTCAGAGTGGATAGACATGGCAATTCACCCCACTCTCTGCATCTGTATGTGTCTGGGTTAATAACTGTTTTGACATTTTTAACTGGTTGAAGGACAAATAAGTAAAAGCAACATTTTCTCGTACATGAGAATTTGAAGACATTCAAAATTTTGCCTTCAAATAAAGCTTTATTAAAGCCCAGCCATATTTACTCACTTATGCATTTCCTGCGGTGGCATTCAAGCTACTGAGTTGAAGAGCTGGGACAAAGACTGAAGTATTTAGGCCCACAAAGCTTAAAGCATTTACTTTGTGACCCTTTTTCAGAAAAAGCTTGTTGACCTCTGGTGTAAATATGTTATTTTAGAATTATGCAGTACTTTTCCTCCTGAAGATTGCCATAAACAGCCCTATGGGCCACTCTACAATCTTGGGGTTTGGCTAGTCATCAGCCGTCACATTAATAGTCCTCCCAAGGCCACAAGACAGAGAACAGACAATTATACAATCGTCTTCGATGTAAGAAGTAGTGGTAATCAGTGTGTAGGGTTTCTTAAGCACTGTCAGAGGAGCCACTGAAAGCACATTTGATTAGAGGCCTCTGGGCTCTGTGGGGAAAAGATTTCCTTTCACCAATGAGTTGAGAAAGTTTTACAAATAATGTTGCTTATCCTGGTAAAGGACCAGCATTGGTATTACCTTAGATCCCAGAACAGAAGATGCTAGATGCATAACTGGCTCCTTCTTTACTACTGGGAGCCCTTACTACCAGCTGAACTCTGTCCTGATTATTAAATACCCCATTTTAATATTTAATAGCTCACTAGGAACAGGTTCTGTGACACAAACCATAGACATCTAGGCACAGAGGCTCCTCAATTCTGAGTGTCCTTGGGTTTTAATTGGCTAGCTACTTTATGAATGCTTTTTACTGTAAATTCTGCACCAAGTTTGTCCACCGCTGTTTCAGTATATTCCTATTGGTCCATGTTGCCAGGTATCAAACATGGAATAATATATCCCCACATATGATAAAGTAGCCATAGACTCACTAAGCATATAACAAGAAAAAAGAAAATCTTGCTGGGATTTGACCAGGCAGCAGTTTTTTTTTTTTTGCCTTACTGAAAAAAAAAGTCCAAAATTGATGTTTTTCTAATAAAACTTATTTTCATTTAGTAACTTTTATTGGAAGTGTCTGACATTGCTATTGGCCTACCCACCTCTTTCAAACAGATGTGATTTTGTGTTTTCATAATTGTTGGATTTAGAAAGACCTACATGAGGTCAAGGCCGTTTTTAAATGTCATGTCTGTGCAATTTTTACTTCCTTTGATGGCGTGAAAGGCTGTGTAAGCAGCCAGGGACCAGCCAAGCTTAGAAAGGCTAAAAAGGCTGACTGGAAATGGCAGTTTCTCTGTTACTCTGGAGAACATCAAGAAAAGTCTTATAGCGCTGTGATCTTCTGTGATATAAAGTATTAGGCCAGGCTTGGGTGTGGAATTGCGTGCTCCTGGAAGAACGTGTGCTTTCTCTCTTGCAGTTTCTATGCCTTTTCTACCCTTTTTTTTCCTTCTCTGTCTTTCTCCCTTTCTTCATCTTCCTTTTCAAATTTCCTTTTCTTTTGGTCTCTGTACTCTATTTATTAATGACTCTCATATGTACAAAACAAAGCACATTTCTGTCCTTGTTTGTTTCTATGTAGTGTTTCTCTCAGTAAGATGGGTCATGTTTCAACCAAATTGTGGAAAGTGCTGTGTGCCTGGTGGTAGGTTCACTATCACCACAGGTGAGCTGGGAACAAGTAGAAATCTATAAAGGAAATGATGAAGAACCCATCATTTGACATATGCATTTCTCTCTCTGTTTTCTTTGATCTTTTCTCTGACCAGGTCTTTCTCTACTCCACTCTTCCCTATTTTCCCATTCTATTGCTGTTCCAATGTAAACAAATACTAGCTTACCTTTGCTGTGTAACATTCTACCACACAGATAATGGCTTAAACACTTACTTCTATCTCATAGTTGTATGGCACAGAAGGCCAAGTAGCTTGAGTTTTCTACTTATGACTTCAAAAGTTTGGGTTGCTTAATGTGGAGGTTCTAGGGAGAACTTACTTCATTCTGGTTAGTTGGAAGAAGGACTGTGTGGCAGTTGCAGAATGGGCCTTTGCTTCAGGTTGAGTTCCTCTCCAAGTTGGAGGCTACTCTAGAGTTCCTCATTCTAGCACTGTGTTCCTTATAAGAATTTTTCTCATCTCAATCTGGATGAACCTCTGAGATTCTTCTAAAAATCAGAAGGAGAATGGTTTGAGAGAGCTTCTGGGACTAGGGAAGGTTCTCCGTGATAAAATTATAGCTAATTATAAGTGACGCCAGGAGATGGAGGATGCCCCCTCCTCTCTGTGTGTTCGTGTGTGTGTGTGATTGTGTGTGTGCTGTGTGGATGTGTGTATTTTGGAGGAATTGATTCTAGAGCCTTATACATGCTGAGTGAATTCTCTTCTCCTGAGGTATATGGAATCATTTTGTAATGATGCTTACAGAAAACCCAACCCATTCTCCCTTTTTCTGGGACAGATTATGACACTAGTGATTATGAAATTTGACCCAGTGGAGTGTGTGTGAGTAAACTGAATCTATGTAAAGCTGACCTTATGTAGATATGAACATATCCACGAGACAGATCGGGCTTCACAGTTTTCTTTCTCTATGTACCATGGTGCTTTAAAACAAAAGCTGTAGAATTCAGAGCTGCATTTAGTCTGCAATTTTCAACACCAACATTTACCAAAGACAATGATTAAGGACTAAAAAATGAGGAAGGCATTTTACAGAAGCATATTGTTTAGTCCCTGATTAGGAATCACTGTGAGACGAATTGTGTCACTCTGAGATTTATTTACACAGTAAATCCCCAACTCCTCCCTGTACTATAGAATATGACCTTACTTGGGAATAGTCTGTCCTGGTTATGTTCTTGTCAACTCCACAGAAGTTAGAAATATCTGGGAAAAGGAAATTCACCTGAAAAAATGCCTCCATTAAGTTAGACAGCGAGCAAGTCTGTGGGGCATTCTATTGATTAACGATTGATGTAAAAAGGACTAGTCTACAAGGGGTGATACTCTCCCTGGGCAGGTGGTCCTAGGTAGTATAAAACAAAAGCAAGCTGAGTAAGCCACAGTGTGGGGCGCAGAGGGGGAATCCAGCAAGGAGCATTCCTCTGTGACTGATTCAATTCCTGCCTCCAAGTTTCTGCCTTAAGCTTCTAGACTGGCTTCCCTAAGTCTGTAGCATAAAATAGACCCCATTTGCTTTTAGTCATGGGATCTTTATCACAACCACATACAGTAACTATGACACAGTCATTGCAGATATAACTAGTTAAAATAAAGTTGGGCTAGAATAGAACAGACCCTTAGCCAACCATTGGAGTCCTCATAAAAAAGGGACCAAAGAACATGTGTTGACTCACAGGAAAATCTACACTTCAATGTGAATACAGGGCTCTGAGTGATGTGTAAGCCATAAAAGACCAAATATTTCAACCAAACTACGATCAGTCTAGGCAGAAGCCTGGAATAGGCCTTGCAGACCCAGAGGGAAGCCAGTTCTGCTGTAGCCTAGCTCTTGGACCTCCAGCTCCAGAGCCGTGAGAGAGTAGATCTCCACTGCACATACCATTCACTTTGTGTTAATTTGTTAAGGCAGCCTGGGGATGCTAACATGAGCATCTACCAAGATCATCTAATGCTTAGAGCCCTAGCCTAAGTTATATTTTGAACAGAGGACACCTGGATTCTAATATGTAATTAATAAATAGTCTCGTTAAAAAAATCTCAGAAACAAAATATATTTAGATCTAATTTAATGTCATGGTATTATTTAATACAAACATTAGGATGCCTATGGATTTCTTGAAGTAGCACACTAGGATTCCTTCTTGCATTCAAGTGTAGCAGAGTGCCATTTAGAGGAGACAGTGACTATGGAATGAGAGGCTGTAGGAGAGGAAACTGAGTAATACAGAGTGCCACAGAATCACTCCCTAGAGGGTTTAATAGAAACAAACATAAACAGACTGAGCAAAACAAGATTTTTTTTATTTAAAAGCAAATATATGTAACATAAAGTCTTTTTAAAAAATAAAATCCCAATTTCACCAACTTACTCATTTATATCAAAGTCTTTTTACATACACATGGCTTGCTGGGTATAGGACTAGGACCTAGACAGAGTGGTTAATGAAAATGACCCAGAGCCTTGTGTTTATAGCTTACAATTGAGTGAATGAGATTTAAAACCAATTGACAGATGTTTATGATCAGGAATTATTTGTAGTGTGCTATGAAGGAAACAGGCTTCCTATTACTCTGTCCTATCTTAGGTAGTTGGAGTTTGTATATAGGATAGATGACTCAAACAAAAGAGACCAATTTTTTCAAAAATTGAGTTATTGGCCAAAGGGGTTTGATGAAAATCTTCAAACAACCCAGGCTATTGCCAAAGCTACTGGTTGCTCTCTACACACTGATAGGAAGGCCCCATTGCTGAAAACAACACCCATACAATTCACTGAACTTGGAGAAACAGAGCTGGTGCCTCCATAGAGCCCTCATCCCTACGGACAAATGTTCATGATATTGAAAGGTACTTGGCATGCTTCCAAAGGATAAAAGGTAAACACCAATCCTAGCTACAAACTCTTTGATTTACAATGATGACCTACCTGCAAGATATGCTAGTACAATATTGGCACAAAGCTTGTTGGAGTAACCAACCAGGATCTGATTTGATTGATACCATGAGATGTAACCCATACCCAGCACTACTTGTGTGGCCAAGATCCTGAGACTAGATAGCCTACAGACCTAGGGGAAAACTGAAGACTACTGTTCTGTAGTACATAGCAATAAAATTTATTGCTATATACTTTTATATATATAGCAATAAAATGACTCTTAATGGCAGTTTGCTATACCCATATAACAGTTCCTTGCTCAGCCGTCATCAGAGAAGCTTCCCCTGCAGCAAATTGGAACAAGCATAGATACCCATAACTGGACAATGTACAGAGAGCAAGAGACTTTGGAACACTCGTCCCTAAATGAGACGTCTCTATCAAATGTCCATCTTCACGCCTTGGAGGACTCTTTGGAAGAGGAGGCAGAAAGACTGTAAAAGCCAGAGGTGATAGAGGATAACCCGGAAACAATGCCTTCCCCAAACAGTAGGGCTGTTGCATGTATGAAGTTACAAAGGCTATAACAGTATACTCAAAGTCTGCACAGGTATAACCCTGATGACATCCAAGCTCTGGGAAGAGAAGCAGACACAAGCCTCATCCCTAGCTCTGTTTATATCCAATTGATAATCACAGAAAGACAATATCCAGAGAGTAGGAGACACTCAGCCCTAAATGGGATGTCTCCATCCAATCTTTTCCGTTAGAAATCAAGAAACTCTGGGAAGAGGGTAAGAGCCAAAGAGGATGAACAGCATCATGGAAAGAAAGCCTTTCCAAACACAGTACAACCAATGTACATATGAACTCTTACAGACTATGGCAACATGCACAGAGCTTGTATGGGATGCACCAGATGGAGTCCTAAAGCTGAGAGAAAAGAGTCCACACATCACCATCCCTAAACCCAAAGATATCTCAAATTAATAGCCACTTGCAAATGAAAACTTAGTTTTCTTCAAAGGAGCCTTACGAGTGATATAAACCTCTCTTAAGGACATACCCCATGCACAACAGGAGATGGCTAAACAAAATGAACTCTGTGGTGCTTTTTGAGTTCTTGGACTCATAATGTGTTGGGCGAGCTCTTTTAAAGCCTACTTGTCCTTTTCCTATGTACTATAGCTTCCAGTTTTGTGTTTTAAGGGATTCCTGTGTGCATGTGCAAATGTGGGTGTCTCTTGTCAATGTGTGTTTTCTTGTGCCTTTTTTTTGTTTTTTTCTTCTATTAGTTTAGTTAATGCTATTCTGCCTCTAAAAAAGATCTTATTTTATTTTGTCATTACTCCTTAATGTCTTTTTGTTTTTTAATGAGAGACAGAATGAGTGTGAATGGGTGACCAGAGGAGTTGCACGTGGAGAAACCTTAATCAGAATATATATATATGAAATCTATGTTTGTGTGTGTGTGTGTGTGTGTGTGTGTATGTGTTTACGTTCTCCAGTGTGTGTGAAGGTCAGAGGACAGCTTTTTGTGGAACTGATTTCTTCTACCTTTATGTAAATTCTAGGGATCAATCTCGGGTCACCAGGCAAGGGTCTACACACTAAACACCGTTTTTTTTTTTACCCACAATTGTTTTTTTAACAGTTCTTACATCTGGAAATCCTAGATTACAGTATCAGCAGTGGTCATGGAGGTTAGGTGTTTAGCATATAATTTGGAGATACCACGGGCATCTAGTCCATGATATTTTCTTTTGATTATTCATTTCAACCAACTGGAGAAACCCAATGTCATAAATTATCTAACGCTCTATACAAATGCTTTCCATTTCAATGAAAACCAAAGGACCTCTGTGATATCCACATCCCTGTTGCCTGTAGTTCTAAGCTTCTTTCACCCCACGCCTATTAAAATCATTCTCATATCATTCTACTCACTGTAGCCCTCCCTTCCTAGCATTCTTGACATTCTCCTGCCTCAGAGCCATTGGGCAGGACATTTTTCTATCAAAAATATTGTCCTTGAATTGCCATGCTATTCATCCCTCAGCTGCTTGACTTGCTTTCTGCTGTAGTCTCACCAGTGAGAGTTTCCATAGCCTTCCTACACAAAATAAAACTAAACACCTAAAAGTTTTCAACATCCCTATATGCTTACTTACTCTGTTTATCTTTTTTTTGTGTGTATGTGTATGTTTCTGACTGAAATGAGTGCCCCTGCTTACCTCTCCAATATCACCAATACTCTTCCTTCCCTAATATTCCAGTCCACACTCTGGAACATACTCAAACATACAAATCTGTATCACACAGTATTCCTTCCTCACTAAATGACTGCAGTAAATTTTTATTTCACAATGGGAAAAAAAAGAGAGACAATCCCTTTGTATGGCCTACAGGATAGAGATTTATGAATCCACCCTTATCTGTTTGATGACAAGGAAATGTGGGTAGGCAAAAATGGCAGCAAGTATAGATATTTTAATCATCCAGATCAGAGTGATGGCTGCAGGTGCAGCGTTATCTTTTGTAGCAGGACTTGGCTTTCCTTAGCGACTAGCTCCTATCAGGATCTTAGAGCTGTAAGAGGGACTACAGTGTAGGGATGTTCTTTGTGATCATCCACCACATGGTGGAGGTTCAGCAGCATTGCCGAAGCTTAAGGATAAGTGTGAGTTCTTTTTTTTTTAAAACATATTTGGTAACCCTACCAATTTTTTCTACATGCAAACAGGGACATTCTTCATCTCTCAGGCCACAACCTCAACTAGGTTACAGAAGGAAGAGAGGAAGGATGAGTCTATGGAGCCAGCATTAGAGAGACAAGGTACAAGATAAAATTAAAAGCATTCATGAAGCGGCCTATATTTTCTCTGCCTTCACATCTTACGGACATTGGGAACTTCTCCGTGGCTTGCTGTAGCTGTTCCAACTAAAGTGGGAGGCATTTTGCAACAGAAGGGATTCTGGAGAGCAACAAAGTTGAGCTGTCGAAAGTCCCTGGACTATTTTCTGAATTTTAATAAATAGGCAACCTGATCCATCTATCTTCCGACAGAGCTAACATTTCATTTGGATGCAAGATGGTGTATGGTTGCAACTTGCTTTTGTGTCATCTCAGCTAGCTGGAAGGTAATGAATCTTTCTATTGTAAAGGATCAGAACATGGATAACAGCTACTGCTGCTGAATGTTAGGACATCTAGAAATAGTCGACCCAAGGATAACAAAGTAGAGTTGGAAACAATCTTAAGCACTCATGCACAGTCATAAAGAAGTATGAATTCAGTTCCCAAGGGTAACGACTTGGCAAAAAAAACATTGGAAAGACCTCCAGGTACACAGGTGCTTGGACCTGGACCCAGGACATAAATTGAAAGGAAGATAGGATGTCCCACGTTGCTTAGTGTCTCTGATAATTACTGTCCTTTCTCACAGTGACTGTAATGCTCAATTTAATTTTAGGCAAAGTTTCTCATGAGAGAGGCATTGCCAGAACTTTGAAAGTTTTGCCAAGAGGTTTTAGAGAATCCTGCATATACTTCACAATTGTCCAGTTGTTATCTTCTGACCTGCTGGCAGGAAATTTAGAAGAGGGGAGAGGCCCTTGAGGCATTCCACTCTAACCAGTGATTGTGACTGAATATTTCATGGCTGTCCACATTTCCTTTGGGGATGGAATGTTGAGCACATGGCCAGTTTTGTCATACCTCACATCCTCAGGTTAGCATATTAGCCATTAGCATATTTGTGTTCAAGTAGAACTTGCCTGTAGGGTACCATGGTTCACCTAACAAATTTCATGTCTTCTCTGGGTGTACTAATAAGCAAAATTTACTCAGCTATTATATAATATGAAAATACTGCTACAATGATGCCCATGACAGGTAGGGAGAGATGGTGTGTCTAGTAAGGTATATGGCATAGAAGTTTGCACCTTTGGGGTCTGCTTGCCTGGATTTAAATATCTTGGTCACCATATGTCTCATCTTCCTCTTCTGTAAAATGATTATGATGGTGGTAATTTCCTCAAAGGAAGTATTTACATTATAGAATCTATAAATTATGAAATATTGTAGAGATTAAGTAAACTGGCTCAGGTTAAAGTGCATATGATGTGTGCTAAGGTTTAAATGAATGTTATAGTTTTTGATGTAGAGTGGGCCACACTATGACATGAATAAAGTCAGAGTCTCTATGTCACAGGATGTCAGCATAAAAGAAAGGGGACAGGCTATCTGGGTCACACACTGCATTTTATAAGAGTTTAGGAGGTCCAATTCATAATTCTCCTTAGAAACAGAGGCTGAAAGAAGGCCAGGACATGTTGCAGCCACTCTAAAATGCTGCTGTTCCACTACAGTGACTGTCCTCAAATGCTTGCCACTTTTCAGCTGTTTGAAGAGTTTTGTTAACTTGTCCCACCACATGCAGGGCATTTTTAAAATGTGGTAAAAAACAGGTTGAAGTTGCTTCCTACATTCCTTAGCTGCTACCTACCACAATTCTTTAAAATATCTTCATTAGAGCAAATACCTATATGTCCCCTATTATTCTTTGCTCTGATTCTTAGTTTATTGATCCATTGAACATTCAGCAAACTTTTCAAATGTGACACTATAGTGGTCACAGGATCTATTGAGTACAGCTGTGTGCCAAGCTCTGTGAAGAGGCTGGATATAAGGGCATATCTGGCTTGATCCTCAGAATAATCTTTGCAGGATAAAAGATTAACATACATTTAATGAATTAAGCTTAAGGCGGGATGTGATAATGTATGCAAAGGACTTAACTAAGGCTCTGTGTTGTATGGTCTTCCATGTTCTCAGGCCTTGAGCTAGGTTCTAGTAAAAACTGAGAAAAGATTTCAATTTGTAGATCATCAACGGTCAAGGACCAGCTATGACACAGTAGTGATACCTGGGGACTATGTTAATATAATGTACAGATTGGTAAAGGCATGGAAAACACAGAGTAACTGGATGCTTCTGTTTGTCTAGAGCTGTGTCTCAAAGATCTTATACCTGGTTCTTTGCTCATCAACATTTGCTTGGTTTATTTCTATTTGGCCAGTACTCTTCTTTCATATAGGAAACATGAAGAACTGGTAGAAGGGCTACTGTATGCTGGAGTCCCACAGTCCAGGTATTTTATAGAGCTCTCATAGAGATAGTATCTTATCAGAAAAGATGATCAGAATAAAGTCAGGGGCCCTATATCACATGGTGTCAACATTAAAGAAAGGGTCAGGCCATCTGTATCACATGCTGGGTTTCATGATGAAAGACTGACAAGTACTTTCATAGGTAGCTCTGGCACATCTGAAGAACATGTGAAGAACTGTGGAAAATATCTCTGAACACTTATTAAATCTAAGCTTATAGACTTCATTCTCTGTGACATTGATCCCAAGAGTGTCTATATTTGTATAAAGGAGGAACTAGGCTTATATCTATATCACACCCCTGTTAAACCACACCCCCATCTCTGCTTCTTCAACAGCTCAGTTCACATCATTAGAGAAGACAGGAAGAAAAGTTTCAATATGTTGTAAAAGTGGAGACTTTACTTTTAAAGTTAAATTTGGCAAAACAGTAAGTTCTTGGTATTTCCTTCTTCTTAGCAGATAATGAATGCAGAAAAGGATGACCCCCCCCATGCTTTAAAAAAATGTTTACCTACCCTTCTGTTTTCCAATCCAAACTGGTATGATAACATTCAGGAGGTCAACATTTGAAATGGTTTTGAAAAAGAAAACCACCCACACTCAAAAAACTATTTTCCTTCCTAGTAAATGTAATTTTAAATTTCAAAGGCAGGATTTAGGTCAGTGGTTTGGGTCATTTTTTATTTTACCCAAACTGGGCCACCCTTCTCTTATTGTGCAATCCAGAGGAATCAGAAAGATGTCAGGTAATAAAAATCCAGCAAAATAAAATAAAATAAGAAAGAAAAAAAAGAAAAGAAAGAAAGTTTTAACACAGTCTGCCCAAAGTTGCATGCCCTTAAGTTTTGCTGACTTCAGCAGGATTCGTATATTAGTAACGAAGGGCAGAATCTGGTCCACTGATTTTTATTATCGTTGAAGAAGAGATTTTTTTTCTCTGACTGTAAAGTGGAAAAGCATAATTTATGATTCAGACCCAGGATGACAAGAACCAAGAGATGGAAACTCACCTCTCTGTGGCTTTAAATTAAGTGCTAAAGTGAAGGGGTTCAGGTGCACCCACACATGAACAAGAGGTACTTGAATCTACGTTGACCTTTTAGCATCCAAGGTTATGCTAGCATGCAACATCTGCTGGGAAACCTCTTAGGCCACAGAAGCAAGATGCAGTGAGGAAGACTGTCTGGACAAGACTGCCCCAATCTGTCCATCTCCGTTATCCTCATAAATCACGTCAGTGCAGAGCAGGGGCCAAGAAGAATACTTTTCACCTCATACATAAAGCTTTAGCTTGCTAGTGCTGACATGGACTCTAGACTGATCGCCTTTGATGAATGGTGAAAACCAGGGAGGAGGGTTGAACACGATATTCCCTGGAAAATCTTTGCCATTTCCTTTCTTTATTACCCTCAACCTGCTGCACTCACATTCAAATTTATATGCTTTCCACTAGACGCATATTTATTTGACCTTTTGCTTTCAGATGAATATACTTTTTTCTCTCTGTACTAAACACCCCAGATTTGTACTCCTTTGACTGACTGGTGAGTACATCTCAGACATCCAAAGTGTCTTGGTCACTGTTCTATTGCTGTGACTTGACATCGTGACCATGACAACTCTTATAAAAGAAAACATTTAATTGTGGCTTGCTTACATATTGAGTGGCTTAGTTCATTATCATCATGGTGGAAAGCATGGCAGCACACAGGTTAAGATGGTGCTGGAGAGAGAACTGAGAGTTCTCTGTCCAGATCTGCAGGTATCAGGAAGAAAGAAGGCCACTCTGTTATGGATGGTCTTGGCTTGGGCTTTTGAAACCACAAAACCCACCCTTCAGTGACACTTCCTCCAAAAAGGCCACTCTATTCCAGTAAGACTTTACATCCTAATTTTTCTCAAGTAATGCTACTTCCTGATCTTCCTGATGGCTAAGCATTCAAATATATGAGCACACGGAGGCCATTTTTCTTTAAACTGCCACACCAAGCAACTGACTTCTATATTTTTAATAGCAAGGCTATTAACATATAGTCTCTTTAACAAGTTTAATATTAATATGTTTCTTATAATCACTTCAGGCTTCTCTTTATATAATGCTTTCTTTTTGGAAGCCCATGTGTTTATTTGACAAACATAACCAAGTTCTTGGTGAGTAGCAAACATTCAGTGAATATTTTCTGAATAAGTGTGTGGTTTCTTATAGATAGCAGATGATACATTTGCACGGGACTTTGAAGGGTACGTTGAATGAAAGGAGTGAGAGGGGAGTAAGTAAGAGCACGGGTGGAGAAGCAGGTTTGTCTAAAGCATGATTGCAATGTGGCCCCAGTGTCTCCTACTCAGATGCACATCAACACATAGGTAGTGAATGTATGAATGAGTCAGTGCGAGTCATTCAACCAACAAAAGACAGAAGGAATGGGAGCTGTAAACAACTAAAGGAAATCAAAGGTACTCATTCACCAGGTGTTTACCGAGCTCCTGTTGAGCTAGTGTGAGTTTCCCAAAGAAAGGAAATAAATGAGGTCTTCTCTCTCACTCTCACTCTCTACACATACAAAAATAAATAATGTGGAAAGACTGTGAGAACTAGCAAGTCTGAAAGAGG
This sequence comes from Grammomys surdaster, assembly GCF_004785775.1. Taxonomy (NCBI): domain Eukaryota; kingdom Metazoa; phylum Chordata; class Mammalia; order Rodentia; family Muridae; genus Grammomys; species Grammomys surdaster. The sequence goes on along the minus strand of NW_021604720.1, from coordinate 2,027,300 downwards.
CAAGCTGGAGCTCTAGACAAGACTTGACCAACAGATGGAACCAGAAGGCAAACTGAATCCAGAATTTTTCCCTTTCCTTACGTGGAGAAATCTAGTAGATCTTCAGCTGAATGAGTGAGAGTTACTCATACCATCAGGGAGTCATCTGATTCCTTTAAAAACCTATTGACTTAAATGTTGGTCTCATCTAAAAAGAAACACCTTTACAGTGACACTTATACTAATGATTGGCTTAATATTTGATTACTGTGACTTAGCTTAAGTGGCACACAAAACCAAACCTTTCATCTGCTCAGTCACAGGTTTTGTTCTGAGCAATAGACATCTGTCAGTGAAAAAAACCAGAAAAACAATTTTATAGTAGAGTTTACAACACATATATGTTACAACATATATATATATATGTTACACATATATATATATGTTACAACATATGTATGTGTCTGTGTGTGTATGTGTGTGTATAAATAATTTCTCTATATATTTATGTGTTTTATAAATGTACATATATATTTGTATGTATGTATATATGCATGTATGTATGTATGTATGTATGTACATTTCCATGGCATATGGTAAGTATTAATGAGATAAATAAGATACAAACTAGAAAAGAAGCTAGAATTTTAAACAATAAGCACAGAAATCCCCTTTGGAAAGTTTCCATTAGTTAAGAACTGAGAGAGGTAAGGAAATGACTATATGTTATTTGGGCAAAGAGCCTTCCTGGAGAGACACATCAAGTGTAAACAGCCAGGAGGGACCTGTTGTATTTGAGGCGTTAAAACTGTTGAATAGTTTAAAGTTCCTATTGGATTTTCATGGAAAGAGAAATTGTTTTGAACATAATTCTTGCTTGAATAGACCTTGATGCCAAGGACATGGTGGACTCCTAAAGATTACTAAATAATCAAAGGCCCTTAAATCCCAAATGATGCTGTACCATAGATGGACTCAGAAAGACACATAGGATGTATATGTATGCGTATGTGTACATGTGTGTGTACATGTCGTATGTGTATGTGTATGTGTATGTGTATGTGTATGTGTATGTGTATGTGTATGTGTATGTGTATGTGTATCTGTATCTGTATCTGTATCTGTATCTGTATATGTTGTATCTCACATACTCAGGTTGGCATATAAACCATTAACAAATTTATATTTTAGTAGAATTTGCCTATAGGATACCATGCTTCTCCTAACAAATTTCATGTCCATACAGTCAAATTTCTACTAATAAGCAAAATTTACTCATCTATAATATAATATTCAAATACTGCTACAATGCTGCCTGTGACAGTGATGATGTGTCTAGTAGGATAATGTGAAGACAGGGAAGGACAGAGAAGTAAAGTTGGACACTACAATTGGGTCACCACACGTTTGAGAGAACAGGGATGAGGAATATAATGAAGATGCAACTCAAAAAGAAGTTGAAACCGAATCACAAAAAGCTTTGCACCCAGGCCATGGAGCGAGCTTGTGTGTCATTTTGAAAGTGTTTTCTGAACCATCATATTTCAAAGGAGAGGAAAAGTGAAGTTATCTTAACAAATTAGGGAACTACTCATGAAAAGGTATCCCTTTAAAAACTCCTTTTTTCATGATGATTTTCCCATTTTTCTCCCAGTTTGACTGGTTCCTGCTTTGTTGTTGTTGTTTTGTTTTGATTTTTGAGATTATAATCACAGCATTCCCTTTTCTCCCTCCAAACCCTCCTGAATCTCCTCCATGTTTTTACTCAAATTCATGGCTTCTTCTTCTTTTAACTGTTATTACATCCATCCATCCATCCATCCATCCACCCATCTTCTATCTTTCTACCTATAACCTATCCCCTATTATGTTTTATTTTATTATAGTCATAAGTTTGTAAATTATATTTTATATTGCATTGATTCTTGATCAATATGGTGGCTCTTGGTGACTAGAAAGTAATGTATAGCCTTTTCTGAGTGGAGAGTCCTACAAATGTTAATTTGACCAAGTTAGTTGCTACTGTGCTGGCCTCCACTGACTTTCTATTTCCTTGTTTTATGGCTTATTTATTCAGAAGCATAGTGAAGTATCTTTCTATGTATTTTCATAATTCTTGTAGTTTTCAGTTTTCTTGTGTATTTCAAAGCTCTGCTTTTGGGTGAAGTCACATTTGGAGTTATACTTATGAAATACCCTTATGTTTCTTAATATTCTCTTCTGTGAAATATGTACCATCCAATATTAAACTGTATTCTCTTTGTCTTTCCTCCTCTCCTCTCTTCTCACTCTCTGCCTCCCTCACACCCTTCCTTCCTTCATTCTTTGTTTCCTTTCTTTCTTTCTCCTCTCTTTTTCTTGTTTTTGGTCTTCCCAATCATTTATTATATATTTCCTTACATATTTCTAGGTTAAGTGAAATCTATAGATTGATTTATAAAAGGATCTTGCTTTTAAAAATCTATGTAATAACAATTGCTTTCTAAGTGAGATATCTATATTTAGTCCATTTATATTTGTTGTAGTTATTGACATCATTGATTTTAAATCTATCATATTATTAGTTGTTTTCTACTTGCCTATATAGCTATAGGTTTTCTATTCCTCCTAATTTTACTTAAATTTATCTACCCATAGTTTATTGGTTTTATCATGTAAGAGGTTTCAAGATGGTTTAACTGTTTAAAATATAAATCATGTACATATATGCTTTAAGTTTTATGCATTGGTACTAAAATATTTCATTATTTTATGTATTGCATAAGAATCTACAAATAATGTATTTTTATTCCTTCTCTCCATTTTTTCATATTGTATTTTGAAACAAATATCTTTAGCTTTTCTAGACTGGCCTTAAACCCTGTCTGTTGCCCAGGCAGGCTTTGATCTCATGGTCTTCCTTCCTCAGACTCTCAGGCAGCTAGGCTTATAGGCCTGTGCCATCAGACCTTTCTCCTTAAAGATGTGTCATGTTCCACTGTGACTTCCCTTCTCATTTGGTTTTGATAATACATTATATCACTTTGCCAACTTTGGAATACTCTTCTCCCTTACTCATCCTGATTTTTGTATTGTAGTTGTATCGTTTGCACCTATGTGTGCTTGTGTGTGTATGCACATGGAGGTCAGAGGATAGCCTCTGCTAGCTCTCTCCAGGCACCTTCAGTGCTTTCAGACAGAGTATCTCACTGGCCTAGAATTTCCCCTAGGCTGGCCAGTCAGTGAGCTCTAGGCTTGTCTCTATCTTCCTTTGTGGGATTAAAAGTGTATACCACAATACTTGTCTTCTAACACATGTTCTTGCTATTGGATTCAGGCCGTAATACTTACAAGGCAAATGCTTTACCAATTACGGCATCTTTTGTGCCCTGTGTTGCAATTTTAATAAGTACGATGGTGTTCTTGTATGAGGGGCAGTTGAAACTGTTTATTCTGTGTTCTCGACTCCACACTCTCATTTAACAAAAGGTCATCATGAGAAGGGAAACCCCTTTTCAGCTGAAAACTGGGACTTTACATGCAATCAGTTTCAAAGAATTACTTGGCTCAGGAGAGAAAGCCTGAGCTGGTAACTATTAGGAAACTTTCCAGGATTTTTTTTTTTTTTTTTGGTGACTCACAGGCTGGTTGGCCATTCCCTTAGAGTAGCAAGGCCTTAGACATTTGACCTGTGGAGTAATTAGGAAGCATAAGAAGTAGTACACAAATATCAGTAAAGTCCCTGAGATATATACCTTTAGTTACTGCAGTGGAGCTTATGTGGTATAGCTGTTATAAATGAACGTGTAGTGTGTGTGTGTGTGTGTGTGTGTGTGTGTGTGTGTGTGTGTGTGTTAGATCTGAAACATGTAACTTGTAGGACCAGTTACTTCAGAGAACACAACAAAACTGTATCACTATTTGATCTCCATGTGTCATACCAAACATGAAAAATAAGCCTGAAAACATCTAGGTGAACTCCAATATTGATTACTTTCGGATATCTGAGAATTCTTTTTTTCTTTTCATAAAACCCATAGAAACATTTAAGTGATCATTGTAAGAGACAAAAGTGAAAAAGAAAAAAAAAATAGAGAACTGTCCATAAATGTAACCTAATACTATCAGAGACAAGAGAACAGACAAGTAATAAAATACAAAGAGGAGAATTTCTAGCTTTTTGGATGAACACTAGTGTGTTGTGCTTGTGTGCAGAGCTATCATATATACCTGAGAATCTATCTGTAGTTCATAGAGCATGACACATACAGTGCCCTGGATTCAGCACTTAAAAAATCAAATTGAAATTTGTGCAAAATGAAAAAAAAGAAAAGCACATTACCTAGAACTTGTTTTAACATTTAGAAAAATACATGTAAACATACAGGAAGATATTAATGTAATTTATTAATGAAGTAAGTTATTAATGAGTTGCATCTTATTTGTTACATTAAGGACAAAGAAATACTCTTTAAACTTAGAGACTAAGACATGATTTAAAAATCTTCTCCTCAGACATTATCACACTGTTCAAGCGTGTGGCAACACAAAGACATTCTTGGAGACTCTCGACTCAAAGATTTGTTTTTTTAATGCAAGTACTTTTTAGGTTTTAATGTCCAAAGATAAGTCTGTATTATGAAAAGGAACTTAAACAACACAACTCTATTCTCTTTTTGTGTTTTCCAGTGGGCTAGTTTGATCAAAAGTTCACAAACCTAGTAGCTACTTACACAGATGTGGAGAACACTCACACTCAATCTCATTTCTTAGTAATAGTGTTACAATTCTAAATTTTAAATTGGAATTCATTGAGATTTGAAAATTATCATTAAATTTTATCCTCACACATAGTTGCTGGAAATATCTTTAAAGAACAAATCAATTAGCTAAAGTGTCTGCCTTTAAAATGCAAGAATAGCTTACCAATAATAAGTAATTAATGTGCAAATCCAAGATGAAAGATATATTATTGCATAATGATCTGGAAATTTTATTTTATAATATGCAGTCTTGTTTTCAATAAAAATAGAAATTGTAGTTGCTTTCTACAAGGGAACACTGGCTCACCATGTTAAAATTATTAGTGTAAACCAATGTTACACTTAATGATGAAAAGAAGAACAAATATCATTAAATTTATGAATGAAGCAGTACAATATGTTTTATTATTTAGTATTGACTTAAAAATTATGACACATACAGTGATATAAAAATCAATGAGTTATAAATACTTGAACAGAGGAAACACAATAGTCAATACTTGAATATTATTGAGAAAATTTAAGAGAATCTACTTAACAATTGTTGGAATTCACATAAAGATGAAATGAGCTGACCCACTGACAGTTGAATATACGGAAGTTAATGGGTTTTTTGAAGAAACTTATTTAAACAACAGAAAAATACAATAGTAAGCAATTTATTTGTTAATAAATAATAAGAACAAAATTTGAAAATATCCGTGACTATTAAGAAATGTAGTTGTATGGGAAATTGTTCACAATATTTATTTGAAAATGGCAGGGCTCATATTTTTTATAGTGAGATTTCAAATATAGCTTATATAAGACAATACTAATGATCAGTTACTAGGGTTATTTTTTATTATAAAGTACAAAGTAATTTTTAATTTTTCTATATATTCATGTACACATATATGCATGAATGTATGTATGTATGTATGTATGTATGTATGCAGTATGTGTTTGAGAAAAGGTCTCACATAACACTAGCTGTCCTTGAATCCCCTACAAAGTAGAAGGTGACCTTGAACTTTTATTCCTCCTGCTTCTGTCTTCTGTCTGTGTAAATTTTTGTTTCTGTCAGCACAAATTACAATTTAATTTTTTTAGAAGAAAAATTAGAAGTGTTTTTAAAAATGTAGTAATATTCTTCATTTTATTTACACAAAACATTTAGCAGTTGGAACAGTGCTGGCAGAGCATCATCGGCTGCTGTCTCAGCAGATTTCATCAGATATTTGTTTAATTAACATTCTGGTTCCTGATATCCTGTTATGCTCCTTGTAACATAGCATCTTGATGAGAGACCAAGAACTTGTATTTTAAACAAACACTCTGGATGATTCTTCTGTAAACTAGTATTTGAGGACAAGTATGTAAAGGGCTGTGTTCAACTTGCACACAAAGATGGTGTTTTATAGAGCAGAGAAAATGAAAAGCTGTAGTTTCTGAGATTCTATTCTTTCTGAGGGATGGTTTCCAATGCAAAGTTGCAGGTAGCCAGAAAAGTTGCTAAAACAGAATATCTGAGACTGAGTGTCTTATGAAGAAAAAGAGTATTTTTGTGAGCTATTCATGAAGTCCGAAAATACCACTCTGGCATCTTCTTGGCTTCTGCTGAGGGCCTCATGGTGCTTCAGCCTATGATGGATAGTAGAAGAGAATGTCGTACTGTATAGCCACCTGCTTTTTGAAGAACTAAGCTGGTCCCATAACAATGAATCAAGTCTGTAAGATGGGAGGATGTTGATAGAAAGGGCTTTCATGAGAGGATCCAATAGCCACATCTTCCTCTCTGATTCTAATTTTGGTTGCTGAGGATCCTTTAACATTGTGTGGTTAGATGTGGCCTTCTTGAATAATCTAGATTGTCTATCCTGAACCCCTACCTTCTCAGACTATTGCATTACAAACCAAATTTAGATATAGGATCGTTTTTAGAGACAAAAATACCCAAATCATGACAAAGATGAAGTCATTTTTCATGGTGGTTTAGTTAGGGTTACTATTTCTGTGATAAAAACAGTATGGCCAAAGACATTTGGGGAAGATAGGATTTACTTCAATTACACTTCCATATAATAGTTCATCATCAAAAATAGTTAGGGCAGGAACTCGTGTAGGGCGGGAACCTGGAGGCAGTGGATGATGCAGAGGCCATGGAGGAGTGCTGCTTACTAGCCTGCTCTCATGGCTTGCTCAGCCTGTTTTCTTAAGAACCCAGGATCATCAGCCCATGGGTGGCATTGCCCACAATGGTCTGGACCCTCCCCATCAATCACTAATTGGTCTACAAGCTTGCCTACCCGCTGATCTTATTAAGATACTATTTTTTTTAAATTGAGGTTCTCTCTTCTCTAATGACTTCAGCTTATGTCAAGTTGACACCACTCAAGCCACCTCTTTATGTACTAGTGAGAACACACATTACTTGAGTTGCTTGTGAATAGGAGGCAAGCTCTCACTGATCTGGTGACTTAACTCATTCACTTGAAGCTCTCTAAATGCCAGCTTCTGTGGCAGGGCACTATCTGTCAAATTCTCTCTTGTGTCTCCAGCATGTCACACAATTCCTGGAATATTATAGGCACACTGTCAATACCTGTTTAAGGAATAAATATGTGCTAACCTATGGTCTCGCAGGCATGTAGCAAACCCTGGTGCCCTAAGAAATCGCCCGAGAAGCAGGTTTTGTTCATTTCTCTCTCTCCCACACGCCACCTCCTCCCTGCATTACCCAGTAATGAACCTAGATTCCCAGGAATCCAGAGGGGTTTATTGTTAAGAAATTTCAGGACCCCCTTATCCTTGAGACATATGGGATATTGTTAAAACTTGACTTCTTCTGTAGATTTGGTTGTGGTACCTAAGAATATTTGAGTTCATTTCCTAAAAAGCAATGAATGATGATTGGACCTGTTAGGTCCAATAGCAATGATCAAGAGAAGAGTGTGCCTGTCGTTCAGTGGGAATAATGCTGTTAAGGTACAGTTATATACCCGGTGAAGTTGAGTCACTGACTAACTTGAAACTACCTTGTATTTAGTTCCTTATTACTGCTATAACAAGTTATCAGACGTTTCATCACTCAAAAAACAACTGCAGGTTGGAAATTTGACACAGAGGTTACTGGACTGGTGTCCAGATGCTGAGCTGGCTACATTCCTATTTGGAACTTCTAGGGCATGATGGTTTTCTTTTCCTTCCAGTTTTTGGAGAGGGCCAGCATTCCTTGGACTTTCAAAGCTAACAGCCTTGGACCTTTTGGATTCTTCCTATAGGCACAACTTCCTCTGATATTAATATTAGTTGGGAAAAGTTCTATTTAAATACCATGTGATTAGATTGAGGTCTACTGAATAAATCCAGGTCCTAATATGATTGAATAGACAACTGAGGTCAACCATGCTAATTTCCCTTTGCCAAATAAAGTAATGTATACACACACACACACACACACACACACACACACACACACACACACACAGAGAGAGAGAGAGAGAGAGAGAGAGAGAGAGAGAGAGAGAGAGAGAGAGAGAAATGTAGGGGCCCCAGCAGTGGTGTCCGGGGGCTTTTCATGCTGCAGCGGGGTCCCACATGCAGGAGGAACATCTAAGGTTCCAGTGGCCTGGAGGCTTTGGCGGCTGAAGGCCCCAATGACACAAGGAAGTCCTTGGTTCCAAAAGGGTTTATTGTCATGACAGATGGTGGATGGTTCTGGTTGTACCCCTGTAAAACTCAGGCCAGTCCCGAGTTAAATAGGGAGGGAGAAAGGGGGAGGATCTGGGAAGAATGCTTAATTTACTCCACCCTCTGACCTTCATTAGTATGTAAATCCCTAGGGCCTGAGGCCTCTAGTCACACCCTCTATCTGTGCACTTTGGGAGGGGCTGTAATGGCCAGCCTACGTGACTGAACAATGTAATTCTATGGAGACTAGACTGCTTTTCAGGACCTTGGGTTCTGGGGGGCGCTGAACTCCTGCCGGTTCTCACATAGAGTCTCAGGGTTCTAGGCACCTGCCCAGCCACAGAGGATACTTGTATTTTAAAAATGTTTAACGCAATGGGTGAGATGCAAAAGTTGATGTAATTTGGGGTTTATGAATGGTTAGACAATGCAGATTTCAACCTTGAGATTTCCAAGCTAGCTGTTAGAACTAACTCACTTCCAGCTGCACCTGTTTTGAACATAAGGCAAGACAAGGCGCCAGACTTCAATATTATCAAGGTGGATTAATGATGAACCAGACCCAAACACGCAAGACTCCAGTAGTTTGCCTAGGATTTAATTAGGAAATGGAAAGGGGACCTGCTGATACATTTGCTCACTGTGTGTCAGTATCTACAGACGAACATTAATAATATGAGAAGAGTGTGACCTATATTTGTCTGAGTATGTAAATAATAAAGCCCTTCTGCCAAAACCCAGAAACTGTTTATAGCCTGTGGAGGATTTCATAGAAAACTATTTTTATCATGTATTTTCTCTGTATCTTGTGTAAATACCACATGGAGAAGATTATGTGCAGGCAGGAATTAGTTAGCATTAAAACATGATGTGCTCATGAAGTTTTCAACAAAGATAACATTTTCCAAATGATATGCTGTCAAAGGCCTTCAGAGGTATATTAAGGATATTTACAGTACTCTTCTTTTTTATATAAATGTGGTGAATACAGAAATGAATTCTCACCTGCACAAGGGATGTACATGCAGGCATATGTCTATATGATGTGTGTGTGTGTCGGGGGGGGGGGGGCGGGTGCAGGCTTTCACATACACACTTATAGTTGCCCATGAGCATTTGTTTGTTATCTATTTTACAATGGGCAGTGAATTTCACTGTGAGACATTGAGGCTATCCTTTATATTCCTGAATATTTGCACAGGGACATCATCTATTGGCAAATCGACCTGCTGACCTGTGATACTAGTTAACAGAGGAACAGAGATTAGCCGTGGGAATATCAAAAAGTAGGGAAGACCCTTGGATGATTTTGCTGTCAGGTCAAGTCTTGTGATTCTGGGTCTATACTTATTGAATTTGGAGGTGGAAGGCAATACCGTGAGGTGGTTGATTGAATTTAAGATGAGAAAACCTCATTTTACCCCCTCCCTTCACCATGCTGTCCATGCCTCTGGGAAAGTCTTGGTGCCTCTAGTTTAAATACTTCTATCTTCTTATGTATAAAACAAGAGTAAAATAATACTTGTTTTCTAGGGCCATTGAATTAGGTCCTATTTGATCTGTGTGGAATGCTGAGAACAGTATCTGTCATTAACTATGCACTATGGGAGTTACCTCACTACTATACATATTTGAAGATTCAATATTTTACATTTTTATAAAGGGTTGTGCAAATAACATTTTTAGTCAAATGAATTCTTTTTAGAAGAGCTTAGGAAAGCTGTGTATTTGGTGGAAAACGTCAGAAATGATGTGAATGGTGGAATGGCACATTTTCTTTGTGTGTTCATCTCTCTCTTTCAGATGGATGGCTACCCCTACTTCTCTTCAGTACTTCCTTAGTGAACTATGGCATTATAGAACACACCCCTTCCCTACCTTTTTTACACAGAGATCAGACGGGGGGGGGGGGGGGGGGACTGTGTGTAGCACTAGAGTTAAGCACCCAAAATAAAAAAAATTCCCTGAGGGATGGTGTTTCAATATTATATTTAAAAATGAAAATAAATACAAAATCTCTAATGAGTAAGATGTCATAAAAAGTAATAACTTTTACTTGTTGATTTTTTTTTTCTTCTGGTTCAGCCTTTAATGTTTCCTAGAATTACACTGAATAATACACTATCCACGTAAAACTTCAAAATTTCCAGGAATACATGAATAATAATAATAATAGTGGTCAGCTCTGACATACCTATGTGCTTACTACTGTAAGTATTTTTAGTAATGTAACTTAAGCAATATAAAGCCAGCCATTTGTTTATCATTAATTTGAAGGCCAGTAATTTATACTATCCAGTGTTTAATTAATTGTGACTCATCCTATATGGTTTGATCTTGGGTTTATGGTCCTGCTTTTACAACTTCTTCATCTGTGTCTTTCTCAGGATCCATGGACTACCTACTGCTTGTAGGTATTTTTGTAGAGATGCAGACTTCTAGGCATCATATAGACCTGTCAGATACTGGTAAAGAGGTTTGGAAACTGGCCCTGACCAACTTTGCTTCCTTCTTTTCAATTTACTTTCTCTTCCCACAATTCCATTCTCCATCTTACAAAGATTATTATTTCCTCTGCCCAAGCTTTATTCACACTCATTTGTCCTTGACTTCCAAACTCTTATTTTCTGTCTTCAGAATGACCTCTGGTTATGTGGCTATGTGGATTCTTCCTCCTCCTCCTCCTCCTCCTCCTCCTCCTCCTCCTCCTCCTCCTCCTTTTTCTTCCCATATTGCATCCTGGTAACTCACCAGGCATAAACTAGCTCTGAGCACTATGCTTCTCTTGTTGGCATTGCCAGTTTTCAAACATTCATACACAGTCTTTTCTTTTCTCTGTTTATTTAAAGTATAGAGGCCTTGTCTGCCATTAGACATCCCTTAAGAATAGCATCTTTTAAACATTTAGGTCATTGGGTGTATGATATAATCTTTACCACAATCCTTCAATTCTCACACATTAGCAATCATAGGCCCAAACAGAAATTAAATCATGCTGAGCAATGATGTGACACAGAAGTCAAGGACATGGGGAAGAGCAGATTCAAATACTCCTTCACTGATGCACTCCTGACCTCTGTGCATTTCTATATTGCCATCTATAATATTCTTATGATATTATTTATGGAGCTGTTCCATAAACCACAGGGTAGTAACTGCCAGGTGCTCAGAGAAGTGTGTAGCAAGCCCTTAATTCTCAACAACTGTGAGAATTATTCCCAAACTTCACGTTCTTGTGGTGGTGAAGGCCAATGGAGGTTCTTTAGCTCTAAGGTCATGATTTCCATGTTTTCTGGGCCTCTAAGAATCAAAATTATTAACAAGATATTCTAAAGACTGAGCATCTGACAACAAATAGAAAGTCCTTATAGTCTTTCAATGTGAATGCATTAAGATTCCACAATGTTAAAAAATAGAATTACAATTCTATAAACTCACCTAACGATTCCCAAATCAGTTTGGGAGCAGGGACTTGGGTCTCGGAAGGTAACGTAAGGGCTGAGGTTTTAGCTCATAGGTTCAGATATTTCTGCTATTTTACAGAGGCCAATCTTTGGCAACTTCGGCAAGCATTTAAGGGTAAATGCCCTGGGTTTATATTTTTTCTCCTTTACATCCCAAATCACTGTTTTGTCTTATGCATATACTATACTGCTAAGTCACATTCAACTCATAGCTCATATGACTATTGGAAATGACACCCTTGACTAAATCACAAAGCTGAGGGAAGCTGAACTATTTATCTGTAATTTTTATTCTCTCTCTCTCTCTCTCTCTCTCTCTCTCTCTCTCTCTCTCTCTTTCTCTCTCTCTCAGTGTGTGTGTGTGTGTGTGTGTCTGTGTGAGTGTGCTCTTGCGTGTGCATGCATGCGTTCATGTGCATATGTGTGAATGTGCAGTTCCCATGCAGAAGCCAGAGGAGGACATTGGTATCGTCCTCAATTGTTGCTCAACTTATTGACTTGAGACAGGGTCTCTCACTGAAAAGAGTAGTCACCATTTTGACTTGGCCCACTAGCCTCACTCCTGGTATTCCCTTGTGTCCCAATCATGCTGCGGTTACAGGTATCTACTGTCATGCTTGGGTTTTCACATGGGTGTTGAGAACTTGAGCTCAGTCCTCACCATTTGGATAACTCTCTTAACCCAAGCTCTGCTGTGTGGATAGCCAATGAAATAGTCATCCCCTTCAGGTGGTTGTGCTTCCTCTTAGACAGTTTAGCAACACAGTTTTAAAAAAGAAAAGACATTGTCTCTTCTTTATGAGGAAAACTAAGAGAAGGATTTGATAGGGTCAAACTTTACCTTACATTTCTTAAGATGATTGGGTGTACTGAATGTTGAACCTTCTGTAAAAGCTCCCAGTGCTGAAGGAAGAAAGCCAGTGATGTATTACAGAACTCTACTCTCACCCTTCATTTCTCCCCAGACTGGCTACATTGCTATGTTTTTCAGTAACTATCTGTTCTTTCCTTACCAACGTGACCGTTTTATTCTCAGAATTTCTGTTGATGTGACTTTCCCATCAACAGGATAATTCTTTCAGGTCCATTCTGTTTTTTTTTTTTTTCTCCTTATAATCTAAGGTCACTTCGGGTCTTTAAGGGTTTAATTTTCTTTTAATTTCTTCATTTCTTTTGTGTCTCTGTCATTTCCCTTTGTGATTCCATCTGGATGGAATTTCTTTGCTTTAATTACAAGTCACCAGTGTTCTTCATATCCTCTCCCCAAGAGATGAGGAGCAGCTGGCTCTTCTATGAGGTAGGGAGGTACTGGGAAGGCTTACCCCCCTCCCCAATGCTGAGAGGCCATGTGAGGAATGCACTGTGTTTAAATGTGAGTCCTGATGTTTGTTTATCTGCTTTTGCAGGCCTGACCTTAGCTAAAGTGAAACCCGATGAAAGAGAGGCAAGACTCACGTCCTAGTCACTCAGTTTTGTTTTCTTGGCCCACTGAGTACATTTCCCCAACTCTCTGGCATTTCATTTGAAAATTAATTTGGAGCAAGTTTTCTTTTGCATATCTAAAAACAAATGCATCAGAGGCTGGGGGGGGGGTTGTGCGAATGCAGCTTTTCCAAATGGTTATCTTGGTGCTACACAAATAGAAATGCTGAGGTTTAAAACCCTTTTCCTTCTGGAATGATGGAACTTAATGGGTATTTGAAAATAACCTTAAGGCAAAGAAATATTCCAAGTGGACAATGAAGGCATCTTCCTTTGGGAGTAACACAGTTACCGTATAGGGTGAATCACTAAGATGTTCTCATTGGGTACTTTTAATCCCCTGATGAATTAAACCCAAATGAGTAACATTCCAGATGCTAATATGTGCCTGTGCAGATAGGGACAGCAAGATCCAAGGGAAATGTCAAGTTGTATTATGTCATCCTCCTGGTTTCTGAGAACAGTAGATGCTGTGGTCAACTTGCCTTTGTCACTGTTGAGCTTCTTCAAGCATTTGAAGTAGAAACCTTTATATGGTAAATAGTAGAGAGACTCATGAAGTCTTGGTTACATTTCTTGTGTTTATTATGTTTCCGTGGCCTCCTATAGGTCACATGTTGGTTTTATAGTTGGGAATGAGCCCTCTCTCCATCAAAAAAAAAAAAAAATCCATGTAGTTGTAGGTCTCACTTGGATTTAGAAAGTTACCATACTCATTCTAAGTAGAGAAATATGTGTTCATTCCCTTATTGACATTTTATGTGTAACGTTATGAGGTGTCTATAGCAGCTATTAGCACATCAGAATATGTGTGGATCTTAGATACACACACACACACACACACACACACAGACACACACACACATACACACACTCCAACTGGTTTCTGAGTTTTGCTTAAGATTCACTGAAAGCAAATTTGTCTTTTATCATGGCTTACGTGTGTGCATGGGCATGTGAGAGCCAGGGAGTGTGTATGAAGGTCAGAGGACATGTTGGTGGTTTTCATGTCCACTGTGTAGGTTTCATGGACCAGACTCAGCCCATCAGCCTTGACATCATGTGTGCTTATCCACTGAGCCATCTTCCTGGTCCTGAGCTTCATCTTTAGTTCTTTGAGTGATCTTAAGAAGCACCCAGGATTAAGCAGCATAGCATGTATAAAAAGTTTCAGTTTTTATTTTAGCAGCTTCAGTATTCAATTTATAGTTTATAGAATCATCAAAATAATCCAATTATTTGCCCAAATCTATCCTAGAATGTTCCAATAGATTTTAAGATAGACATCTAAATTGTACTAATTTGTCTTTGGAGCTCTCTATTATGCTAATTTTCTTCTCTCTTTACTCTTCCTCCCCCCCCTTTCCCCTCAGTCTATTTCCTGTCATCTTTTTGTTTTCTTTATCCTTTACATCATATTCTAGGAAACGAAGGAAGGAGTGTACAGGTCTCAACAAGTTCTTGCCAACCATAATGAACCTATTCTTCTTGGAGACATTTCCACTTGGAGAAGGTTTTACACTCACTGAGTTGACAAACCTCGGTTTGGTATCCGTGGACTAATGGAAATATTTATATATTTTTGAAATGTGTCATTTTAAAGAATGTCCTGGGATTTGCCTGTGAATATGAAAACCTGCTGTCCATGTTTACATTTCCAGACCCAGACACGACCCCGGCGCATAGAAGCATCTGCTTTTAATTTTATGTCTTCTTGAACTTAATGTCCATCCTCCTGAAATAGGGTCCAGAGGAGCTCCACAAACAGCAAATGTGAGATGGAGGTAATTATCACAGTGGCTTTGGTTAAGAGCTGGCAGGATTTACAAAACTTTCTTCCTGGAATATTGAGAACCTGTGTAATATCCCCAGGCTGGGGCTATTTCAAAGGCTCCCATCTGCTTTGTCATCAGTCATCTAGCAACTCACATATTGCCCAAGGATGCTTTACTCACCGGCTATATGTAGATATACTTTACAAAAGGAGAAAATAATTTAATAATTGATCTAATATAATATGAAGTGTTTTTCTGTCAAAATAAAAGGGACATGCAGTTTTAAATTCGGGGCCCATATGAAATTTTACAGAATTAAATAAGAATTTTAGAGCAGAGTTTGGGATAAGATGGTTGATTAGAAGTTTGCAGTTGGTGCCCCGTTCCACCTCTAGGTTGGAGTCAGTGGTAGTTGCTGGGCTCTTTCTCTATTAGACTCCAGGTGCCAAAAATAGTTGCAGGGACATAGGCTCACTACTCTGTGGCCAGAGGGATGGCCAGAACAAGACAGACTGTGCTTTTGGAGAGAGAAATATGACATGGGAGCTTGAAGCTGAAATCTGATACCAGCACCCTGGAGCCCTTCCATCATTCCAGTGGTGATAAGGACATGGACAGGTGCACTGCTAATCGTGACACAGTCTCAGTAATGGAAAGAGACCTCCCAGTGACAAAGATACACAACCAGATAGTCTATCCAAACCAGAATCCCTCAGATCCTCAGTCACAGAAAGCTCTACATGTGGAATAAATGATCCTCCACCTACCAGAGAGGCAGGTAGTTATATCAGGAAAACTTGGGCCAGGACTCTCAGATAGGGATTCTTCTGGGTGTAAAGTCTCTGCACAGAAAGAAGGACGCAGTGACTATACCTGTTTCTGAAAGGAGCAGCTCTCTTCCCACCAGAAATAAGGCAAGTTGACCACAGCATCTACTGTTCTCAGAAACCAGGAGGATGACTACAAAGACAATAGAGAAGGAGGAGGTGTGTGTGTGTGTGTATGTGCGCACGTGTCACATTCTTCTTAAACAGGAAGAAACAGTAACTAAGCCTATAATACCTTATGTTTCACATTTCAAGTTTCATTAATTTTATTTACATGTTAACACCTGAGTCTTTTCATTTGTACTGTACTTGAACGGGATTTTGTACCTATTTCTCTCCCCTATACCTACTCCCTAATATGTTTCTAGCACTCCTATGTCTAACTCACATGCTTTCTTTCTCATTCCTGCTTTACTGTTCTTCTCCCTTTTCAAGTCCTGCCTTACTTTCCTATTCAGTCATAACTACCCTTAGCACTACACAATTATAGATTCTCCCAATCATTACTCTGATCTACCATGATGTCTGTATCTCACTGACAATATATGTGAAGTCCAAAGGGGTCTTTGCTGTCAAACTACTGTACCCATTACAGTAGTCAACCTCCCACTAAACATAAGTGGGAAACACAAGTCCATGTAGATACAACTCATCAGGAGAACTCAAGTAAGATAAAGGAAACCACTAAAAAAGTAAGGGGACAAGAAAAAATAAACAACAGTAGGACACTTCCATCCCAACACGGGCACAAAACTCAAGAAGGAAAGTCAAAAAGTATGAAGGACAGATCACTAGGAGATTTAAACAAGTTCACAACTTCTTAGTGCTAAGAAACACAGTGAGCTAGCTACAATATTAGGAAAGGATTAGACAGTCTAATTTTTTATTGGTTATTTTATTTATTTACATTTCAAATGTTATTCCCCTTCCCTGTTTTCCCTCTGCAAACCCTTTATCCTACTCTCCCTTCCCATTTCTATGATGGAGCTCCCCAACCCACTCACTCCTGTCTTATCGCCCTAGCATTCTCCTATTCTAGGGCATCAAGTCTCCAGAGGGCCAAGAGCCTCCTCTCCCACTGATGCTATCTCAGCCACAAACACATTGTGATAACATCAGCTCTCTCATCAGCCATCTTAAAATCCCAGAAATCGAGAAATGATATATTTTATTCCCTGAAAATAACTGCCAACAAAACAAAGTTATTTGATAAGTTTTTGTGAGAAATAAGGCTACAACAAAATAAATACAAATTGAGGCAAGTTGTAAAAAACCCCACACCGCTGCAAGAAGATGCTTAAATGAATGCTATGCACAAAGGGAAAAGAAACAACGCTTCATCTCTGAGAGCACAAAACCAGAATACATTTCATGAGAAGAAAAACAAAGAGGGAACTTGTAAGCAATCCATCATGTCCATCACAGTAACTTAGGAAACCCTTAGAACTCACAGGGACAAGGAACAGCACTAGCAAGAAGGAAACCATAACCAATAAAACTGTAGGAAACAAACTCCACACAATAAGTCTAAATGCAAATGACCTCAGTTTGCCCTTTAAAAGATGCAAATTGGCTGAGTTGCTTAAAATACAAATATCAACTATTCCTTGTAACCAAAACAGCAGCAGCAACAACAACAACATCACTCACAGCAAAGATATCTACAAACTGAGACTCAAGGCGTGGAGGTCCATCTGTCAAGTGAATTGCAGATGAAAACAAGCTGACACAGCTAACTTGAAAACTGATAACATAGACTGTAAAGCACTGCCCAGAAGAGATACAGAGATCTACTGTATATTAATAGAGGGTACCATTCTAGAAGGTACAAAATCAACACTAAGTTGTGGAAAGTGAGGGCAAGAGAGTTGGAAAGGGGGGAGACATGGAGGACAGGAATGAATCAATGATTCAAAGTACAATGACACAGGTGTTTGACAATATGGTGCTTAAATACTCTTTTTTGTGTACTAACCCACACAATTAACATAATTAATAATAGAAAACTAAAATGCATAAAAATTAGATAGATTTTGATAGAATAATGCTTACAGTACTCAACTCTAGCCCCTCAGGAAGTCATCCAAACTAAAAATCAGCAAAGAAACTTGAGAGCTAAGCCATACCACAGAGCAAATAGGTTTAATGGATATCTATAGGATATTCCATTCAGCAGATAAAGAATGCATATTGTTCTCAGCAGCTCATGGAACCTCACTGATCCCATTATGGGCCACAGAGCAAGCTTTAACAAATACAAAAGAACAGAAATTATTCATTGTATTTGCTCAGATCAAAATGGTATAAAGCTACAAATCTAAAGCAAGTGGAATTACTAAAATTCCATGAACACAAGGAGACCAGTCAATGTACTTTTCAATGAGCAGTGGGGCATTGAAGAAGCAGGGAGGGTATTTAAAAAAAACTCCTATAATCAAATGAAAACAATAACATAACTTAGCAGGACCTCTGCCACACAGATGAAGCAGTTTAGGAGCCATCTTTATAGCTCTAAGTGCTTATATTAAAAAGAAAGATCACAAATAAAAAAACCTGAAGATACACCTCAGCTTCTAGAATAATAAAAATGAGCCAGACACAGATGCAGCAGATGGTAGAACATAATAACAATTAGGGCAGAAATGAATGAGATAAAAAGAAAAAGTGTCTATAGAATCATCCAAATACAGAATTGGTTTTCTGAAATAATAAAGATCAACCAACCTCAGCCAAATTAATCAATAGAAAGACAGAAAATCCTTAAATTAATAAAATTATAAAAGTGGTGTATTAAACCAGACTTCAATGTAACCATTAGAAAATATTTTGAAAGGTTATATAGCAAAAGTATGGAAAACATAAAGAGTAATAGATAAATTACCAAATAGTTGGAAAATATAGAAGAAATTGTTAGATTCCTAAAAATATATGACCTATCAAAATTAAATGAAGAGAATGTAAATAAACAGATTCATAGCAATCAATAAGGTTGAAACAGTTATTAATCTCTCCACAAAGCAAGTTCAGGACTGGACAGGTCTACTCAAAATTCTACTAGACATTTAAGGAACAGCTAACATCAATAATTGTCAAACTGTTCCACAAAATAGAAAAGAACCTGAACTCATTCTATTAGGCAGCATTATCCTAATAACAAAACCAAAAAGGACACACACACACACACACACACACACCTAGACATTAATATCTCTGATATCCACAGATGCATAAAGTTTGAGTATAATGCATAATACTTACAAACTGAATTCAAGAATACATTAAGAGGAGACTGGAAGTGGTGGCCCAGTGGACAAAGTTCTTGCTTCACAGACATGCAAAACCCTAATTTGGAACCAATAGCAAAAGGTAGGCATGGTGATGCATGTATGCAGCCCCAATGTAGGCATGTTTTTGTGCATTGTGTAAAGATTGTCCTCATATTATTCAAATGCTGATTTCTCTGCCCTCATATCTGGTTGCAATATGGACATGGAATTGTAGTGCTTATTCTAAGAATCTCGCGTCTCAAGTTTGTGTAAACATTGCCCCATTTATTCTATCTGTCAATAAAAGCTAATCATGCAATAACTGAGTAACGAATAGGGCTAGTCTTCTGCCAGCCAGGGGAAGGAGAGAGAGAGAGAGAGAGAGAGAGAGAGAGAGAGAGAGAGAGAGAGAGAGAGAGAGAGGAGTCATCATGAGGGTAGGGTGGGGGAGAGACCATGAGAAAACATTTGGAGCAGAGAGAGCCAAATCAACACTAAAATGCCAGTATCTTGGGAATTTTGGCTGGGAGGTAGCTAGATTAGCCTAAGTATTAGAATAAATTAATAACTGCTCAGACATTATGCCATGAAGCTTGATTAAATAAGTCTTAAAATCTGTCTATTTTATTTGGTAGCTTGCTCAGAATAAATAAAAAAACAACTACTTTTAAACTCATTATAACACCCCAGTGGAGGAGTGGAGACAGACAGGTCTCATGGACAACCTTGCCAGCCAATACAGCAAAGTTCAATGAAGGTATCTGTCTAAAAAGTGAGGTAGTAATAACATCTAAATACAGCTGTTCCTGCCCATATGTACATGGGTGTGTAGCCATGAAGTTGGGAAGAAGAGGTCAGAGTTGAGAAGAAGAGGGAATAGTGGAGGAATGAGGGGGTGGTTGATGGCTATGATCAATACATATTACTAATACTAAATAAACTAAGGCCAGGAAAAGAAAAATAAAGGGAGATACATGATATTGACCCCTGACCTTCACAGACGTGTGTGTATGGGCAAGCACATTTGGATACACAAATAAAAAATAAACAAGAAAGGAAAACCTTTGCTCATGGATCAGCAGAATTAATATTGTAAAAATATCTATGTTACTAAAAGTAATTTACGTCTTCAATACAACCCTTGTCAAAATATCAATGACATTCCTCACAGAAATAGAAAATAAATGTCCAAAATTTATACAGAAACACAAACATCCTCATGTAGCTGAAAGAATAGCACTGGTAATTACGTAGTTCTTAGTCTCAAGCTTTCTGCAGAACCATGGTAACAAAAGCAGTATAGAATGGGCATATGTAGACCAATGGTACAGGAAAGGCCCAGTGGTATAGCCATATAGTGACTCCTGCAGAATTTTTTTTTTTTACAAAGGTATCAAAACATGCAGTCGAATGAAGTATCCTCTACAAATGGTGCTAGAAAAACTGAAGAGCCACATGTACGAGAGTAAAATGGGATCCATATTTACCACTCATCATAAAAATCAATTCATAATGGATCAAAGGCCAATTAGTATAAAATCTGAAACTTTGAAATTCCAAAGGAAAACTCAGAGAAATTAAGAACAAGCTTTAAACAGACTCCAACATTAAAGGGATTAACTCCCAGAGTTGAAAGATGGAATGACATGAAAGTAATAATCTCCATACAAAAGTCCCATCCAGCTGTGATGCCTGTGAACCACAATGACCAGCATTGCAAGATGTCTCTAAAGGCTCCAAGAATGTCATTTAGATCTTGATGTAACCAATAGCTAACTGGATCTAAGGTTCTCTCAATAGGAGGGCTTTCCTGCCAGGCACTGTAAACCTAGCAAACCTGGACTATGGCTGCTGAGGTCATGGAACCTAGAGAAGAACCCACTATCACCACTTTATTAAACCAGAAACATGTCTAACTGCCTTCCAATACTCAACTCTTACATCCACAGATATAACTCTTACTCCCCATCAACAAAGCTTCATTTTGCAACAAAGGTCATTACAGAAAGCTACAACTTGTTGAAATGCTAAAAACAACAGACCAGGGGGTATCTGGTCCCAGTTGATATATCTAAAGCACAACTTCTACAACTAAGGCTTGTGGAACATGATGGAAGGGAAGATGGAAAAATTGTAAGAGCCAAAGACCAAGGATGTCTGCTGCAAGATTGTGTCTTCTACATAGGACAGGAAAACTGAATCCCTTCCACCCCTTGAAATCTCAAAAATTTGGTAACCTAAAAATATTTTAGATTTTGTGTGTGTGTGTGTGCGTGCACACACACATGCGTGCCTAGGTCATAAAACTCGAAAGGGACCATTAAATCAGAAAAAGAGTTGCAATGGGAAGAAAGTAGATTGGAATACATGCAACAGGACACAGAAGGGAGGCTGCTGGAGAACAGGAAGAGGACCAGCAAGAAGCTTCAGGGAAAAGAGAGGTGGAATATGGGGGAGGGGAGAGGACATGAAAAATCCATAGTGAAACCCATTCCTGTAACTTTAATATTTTTAAATCTTACTTTTAATGATGGTTGTTAAATGCTTTAACCTTCCTTGTACCCTACCACTCAGTAGAAAAAAAAGGATATGGGGTAAATAGGTCTGTTTAGAAAGTTTCTTTGGAGCAATTCCCACCTGTGTTGTCTGGAAATCAGCATTTCAGTTCACAGGTTAGCAGGCAGTGGCAGCTCTATCTACTTGCAAACACTTCATGGATACACCAGCAGTCCAGTTCGGTAGAGTCAGGCTAGCAACAGAAGTGACATGACCTGGTAGAGACAACCAGGCCTCAGCCTCAGCTTGAGTCACAGGAGAGACCATGAGGAACACCAGGAGACGTTTTCAGCTATGCCTCTCTTAGAAAAGTGAAAGTCAGCGAAGAAGATGTGGGACCAACAAGCTAGCTGTACCTGCAAGCCAAGCTCTGTCTCCATCACCCCTCTATTTATCCCCTCCAAACATCACATGTCCTCCCTGTACCTTGCCTCAGCTTGTGTCTTGCCTTAGCACACGCATCCAACCAGCCCAAGTCCTTGAAAGCAACAAGAAACTGCAGTACATCACCAGAAGTTTTTGATTCGTTTCTCTCTATGGCGTCCTGACAAATGTAGCTCAATTTCATAATGTAAGGCTGACCAATACATGCATGTCATTAACAAAGAATCCTTCATCACATGTCCTTTTACGTGTTTGTTTTAGTAAAACATCTTCTCTCCTGTGTCTACTTCAGCAAAATATTCCTTCACGAGTCTGCCTTAATCTTTCACACCTGTGTCCACTTTAATGAAACACATGTTCCTTCACATGTTTGCTCCAGCAAACCATCATCCAATCGACTTTCCAAAGAACAATTAACTTTCCACTTCACATTCCTTTTTATAGTAATTTAAAAAACTAACAACAGCACAAATATCCTGAAGTACCATAAAGTCAAAATTGACTAGTGACTAATGTACAGAACAATGTAAATTTAAAATATTTTAACCCTGTAAACAAATATGTTGAACAGCACTGTTTAATTTCAAACAGCAACCAAATTCACTCAAAAAATAAATTAGAGGAGGGTAGTACTAGAGCAAGGGAGATAACTGACTGGTCTTGATCAAAGCAATAGATGAAGAAAGTGATAGAGGGCTCAGAAAATGAATATTTTTTAAAGAAATATTTAGTATATAAGAGATACTGAACACATACTTGCTGAATGGAGGTGGTAGAAATTATTAGAAAATTTCATGAAGTGATTTGGTGTCAGAAATGCTCACTTCTCCCTCTGAGGTTGTGTGTGGCCCGAGTCAGTGACAACATCCTTGAATTTCTGTTGCTCTTTCTCTAAGTTCATGTTCATAGGTTTCCCTTCACGGGTTCTTGTAAGAGTTCATTCAAATGCTATTTAGGAAAGTACTTTGTGAGTTATGGAGTATTATGGATAAATACTTAAGGAAATAGTAGAGGTCCGACACCACTCACACCATAGACAGGTTATGTTGCTATAATTAAAGGTTGGGGAGAAAGTATCCAAATAAGAATTAGTAAGGGTGAAGTTACATGTGCTATCACTACTTCGAATACAGAAGCTCTGGCTTAAGCCAAGGTAATTGGTCAAGGGCAAGAATCATGAGTGACCAGCACTTATATTTCAATTTCCAGAAGGATCTTCTACGGGGTAGGTATTCACTGCATTTGAGAGGACAGAGATGACTGACAGATGTGTCATATAAGATTGAGGAATGGAAAAGCATTTAAAAAATATTCTATTTAGCACAGCTCAGTAGAGTTTTAAAAGACAACCAGAATCCTTACTTTTGCCAAGTGTTTTGGCAAGACACATAGCACTTTATCTCATTTTCCAGAGAGACAGGCAATGGCATTGAATGAGGAAGCAGGAGGAAGACTTGCTCTGTCTGATTAGAAGCCCCATATTCTGTAGTTGTATTATAGGCAATTGAAGAGATTGAGTCGATTGGTTGGTTAACTGATTGGAAAAGTAGAAAGGAAGTATAACACTCTGCCATCCGCCTGTTTTCTCACATGCCACAGAGCAATGAGAACCCATATCCTTATTATGCACTGGGTGGGAAGCAGGGTGTGATCTTTGATGGGGAACGGGCTTCATACACAGCTTGGGAAAATTAAGCTCCATGATTTAACTTGACACCATAAGGATGGATTCAACAGTAATATGTTATATATTTTATAATCTGTATGTTCACTGTGGGAGGCTGGGACTTTTGTGCCTGTACCATTTGGCTCACAAACATTTTCAACAGAGAATGTTCTCTCTCCTCTCTCTCTCTCTCTCTCTCTCTCTCTCTCTCTCTCTCTCTCTCTCTCTCTCCCTCCATCCCTCCCTCCCTCC
>NW_021604720.1:1974266-2003135 GCF_004785775.1 Grammomys surdaster | reverse complement strand
CTTCCCCGCCTCTCTCATGTGTGTGTGTGTGTGTGTGTGTGTAGAGAGGTGTACATAGATAGGCATACAGACTGCTGGTGAATCCAACCATTTTACTGCGGTTCTTTTATCTAGTTTGAAAGGAGTCAGATTTTTCCAGAGGTGTAAAGAAAATGAAGCATGATGCTCTATGAAAACAATCCAGTTCCTGCATTATTGCATGAAGAAACCTATCAATCGTAGACACATCAACCTTAAGGTGACTCATGAATAGAGGGAGCAGAGGTAGAGACAGAAAGCATAATCGTCAGACCTATTAATACACAGGGACAACACAATGCAATGAAGGATGTATCCTGGTGATTGGACAGTCATTGTTCAGCTATTAAACTATGAGTGTGATGGGGAGTGTGTGTGTGTGCATGTGTGTGTGTGTGTGTGTGTGTGTGTATGTTTATTTGAGAGAGAGGGGGACAAAAGCAACACACCTCAGTATTTTAAGTGTGATAGAAACACTTAATGAATTTTCAACAGGAGAGCAAAGTTATCTGAGTTATTTATTATACATGGACGAGGTCATATACAGACTCTAACCCTAACCCTAGCCCTAACCATAGCCCTAACCCTAACCCTAACCCTAACCCTAACCCTAACCCTAACCCTAACCCTAACTCTAACCCTAACCCTAATGCCATGGGTGCAAGATCAATTATCATCTCAAAAATCATAGTTTAAATGGAAAACAAACTGCAAGTGCAGAGATCTTGTGTGCACATTGTTGTTGCCAGACTTTTCCTATCCCTTCATAGGTACTGCTACATCCTGAATAGATTCTGAAAATATAGGTGAGATTAATTTCTACTTTATGTGGGATCAGAAATACTATAGCCTTACATGACTTAGGACCATTATTATAGATTGGTTTATATCCATGAAGAAGAAATGCATTCATGTTATCATTCTGTAAAGGATTCCTAGGAACCAAAGTATGATTGTCTTCATGGTGGTTATGCAGTGCTTAGCAAAGATATAGTTGGTGAGCTAGGGGAAAATATCATATTGAAAGAGGTTGAAAGGACACTAGAATCATACAAAATATTCTTTGCAGGGGTTTTGGGGGGAAGGGTCAATTTACTATCATAACTTGAAAGTAACTTTCCAGATTTAAACCATGGAAGCATAAAGCTTTCCTTCTCCCTGTCAACATAAAGTGTATTTGATAAGGTCAGTAAACGCTGGGTATGAATAAGTCTTTCCTCTTTGACTTGCCTTGACCTGCACCAATAAAATCATCCACTCCTCGCTAAGTAAAAGAAACAGATCTGAGCAAGCCTTTTCGTAAGTTTGATTTGTGGGTGTCAGACAAGACTGCAAACTCCCACCCTTATTATAAGCACCATCTCTAGAGGAGATGAATGTTTTTAAGTTTTACAGTCATGATGTAGTCATGCTTTGAGATCATCTGAGAAGCACTGTAGAAGCACAAAGCATTATGACTAACATTATAGCAGTAATGACTATGATTATAATGCACTTAGGGGGAGCAGAGATGGAACGGCAGTGAGGAGCTAGTAGAATTTACCTCTTACACATCTGGGTTCTTTCCCTAAGTTGCTTCTGGTCATGGTGGTCTATCACAGCAACAGAAAAGTAACTAAAAAGATTGGTACTGAGAGTGGGGTGTCTGTGGGAGGAACCTGACTCTTTGTTGTGTTTATTGTTTGTTTGTGTTGGTTCTTGGAGGAATCTGGACAACGATAGAGCTTTGGACTAGAAAAGCATCTGAATGTCATATATGGAGTGTAAAGGAGTGGAATCCTGGACATAGTAGCACTGAAGAGAGAGTTCTGCTCAAGAGGCTTCAGAGTGAAGCAAGGACTTAAACAGAGACTGTGCTAAAGGTCATTTGTATGGTATTTTTGACAAATAATTTGGCTGCTTCCTATCATGTTCTGATAATGTATCTGAGGTAAATTAAAAATTAATGGACTATTTTCTTTGAGAGAATAAATTTCATGGTAAGCTAATATTCAGTCTGTGGCACGGTTTTTATTAGTAACTTTTATGCAGGTCTACGGTGAAGAAGAACAAGTAGGAAAGAAAGAAATACAAGATGTTGTTGCCAAGGATTGTGCTAAATGAGATAAGGAGATTGAATAATCCCATTAAGGCTCTTGCTAAAAACTATAATGGGAAGGAGGCAATATTTGGAATGTAGATAAATAAAACAATCTTCAAAAAGAATGTAAAAATACTTAAAGCAATGAATAATTATATATTTTAAAAAGGGAAGGGTGCCCTCAGGATATGATCCAAATATCTATGCTTCCACTTTCTGAAATGAAAGGGTCCAAGAATTTTTTCTGCTCTTAGACAGTAACTGCAAACAAAGTCTGCTACTAAACTGCTATGTGTATGTGTGGTCAGTGCGGTCCGTCCTAGGTTGACAGGGGAACTTGGTAAGGTCCTCATCCTCTATGTTGTTCTTTCTTTCAAGACACAAGAGTGAAAGGCTTATATATTTTCTCTTTGTGGTTCAGAGAGCTGAGGAAGCCAGCCATTGTGTGCAAGGGCATTCCTGTGTGGAGACATGGAGAGGCCATTGCAGTAAATTATGAAATTGAACCCTGGGATGTGTTGAAAATCCCAAGATGCTGGAGATGCAGAGGAGTCAGATGCCTGTCAAGAAGAGCTACATACAGACAGTACACATGCCCGAGAGAGAGAGAGAGAGATGTATGTTGTAGACAGCAAAGCTGGAGTGGTGGAGCCATCTAAGCCCTTTTATGTTGGACATGGAACTAAAGAATTTAATTTTTGCCCTACTAGAGTTTGGTCTTGCTTTGCTCAAATATTTCCTCACTGTATCTCTATTAGCTCCCTTTGGAATGGTACTATACAATCTGAGCCATTATATTTTGGACATATGAGATGTATGCTTTATCACAGCAACAGAATAGTAACCAATACAATAGTAACCATACAAACAAGGGAATCTTATAGCCATTGTGGTAGAATAGGTGAGAAATAAATTCTATGTTGTTAGATGCTTTTGAAAGACTTCT
This sequence comes from Grammomys surdaster, assembly GCF_004785775.1. Lineage (NCBI taxonomy): Eukaryota > Metazoa > Chordata > Mammalia > Rodentia > Muridae > Grammomys > Grammomys surdaster. Next base: position 2,000,091 of record NW_021604720.1, on the reverse strand, counting down.
CTCTGATGCTTGTAATTGTTTGTCATGGCATGAATTGGAAAGAGGGGTGGGAGTCTATAAAATTTAGAATTGTGTGGTACTCTCGTCTGTTCATTCCAAGCAGAAAACTGTGTTCTTTTGAAAGAGTGACATATGCCTAGATGTTTGTTGTGAGTATGAGGGAATCTTTGCAGTTGAATAATAGACTTAGATGTACCTTGTTCATGTTTTGAAATAGAGTGCCAGAGTCACATATTCTCTTTTGGGTGTGGTTCTAAATGAAGTCTAATGGAGTATACACAATCACAGCGACCACCAAATTTATTATTTCGTTGCTAGCAAAATGGATTGCCATAGGATATTTTAGAAGCCTTCTGCAGTTTGAGAATTATTCTAGTTGAGATAAAGGGGCAAGTTGGGAAAGAGTGCTTTTGCCTCAACTTTGGTAGAAAGTACATTTCAGGGGAAGAATTCTGGTCCATTGTTCTAGACACATAGTTATTCAGTAATGTAACTCATAGCTCTGCACAAGATGTACTCTATAAATGGTTTCCTCTCCTGGGAAGACTATAAGGTCTCAGACTTTTAAGATTATATAGTAAAAGAAGCTCATTGCTATAAATTAATAACTTAAAAGGCTAACATTTGGCTATGTATCACTGGGAAGACAACCATGAGCATGACTTAACAATGACTCTTTATAGGGTGTGCATTGTGGCTACTCATAGATCTGCTTGTACTTAGCTTATATGTAAATGTTTTCTGGTAATTATAAATGAGTTTGAAATAAGCCAAACTTCACACCAGGCTTGCTTTGAAGAGTCTGGGAAGCAGCTGTTTTCATCTTCTGTCTGCCAGTCTGGAGAAAGGGAAAGACTTTAAATCGAACCCCAAAAGACAAAACTATCAAGCCTCTTCCTCAACACAAGAAATATAATTTAAGAAATACACAAAGAGCAGATCAATATAAAGTCATCAAGAGAAAAATCTTGTAAGTCATTATAGTAAGACCCAGAAGTACCCCACTCTGGCATTGCCAAACATTATTTTCTGAATTTTGTTTACATATAAGCCAGTTTATTCCTGTTTGCTTGTTTGTTTGTTTGTTTTCTGGGATTCCTTTTAGGTATGGGTTGGAAAAACTCTTTAAAGCTCATATTAATCAAGGTAAATATTTTCCAATAATGTTCCCCTGGTATCACCTTGACTCTTGCTAGTAATCTCTTATCAACACTCTTCAAGGAAGCCCAACAAATTTACTGGGTTGAACTTTGGTAGAATAAAACTGATTTGTCATTGAGAACATAGGAAGAACAGTAGAGATTGTTCACATCCCTCTAGGGGAAAACAAACAAAACAAAACAAAACAAAAACTAATATTCACCTGTTAGAAAAAATTCAGTTGACCCCTCTACAATAGGTATCGTCTTTATTTTGACTATGTTGGTTTTTTCATATATTTTTCTCAATTTTCCATTATTTTATCTGTTTATTCAAATTCCTGTTATTCATTATCCCTCCTTAACTCTGCCAGAGTAAGGACCATGGTCATTTCTCTAATATAACACCAGAAATAACTTTATACCTGTTGAACAAATGAGTCAACACTCTGTAGTTATGATTCAGACGTTTTTTTCAAAAATGTGGCAACTCAAGAGATGTTCTTATGCTTATAATTGTAACAACAGTAATTAAATTTTTGTTGTTTTCCAGAAATATTTTCAGCTGATTGTCCAGATTTCAGACATCTGCTTTAGCATCAACAGTAGAGTGACTATTTTCATTATTTTCAAATGTGAGTTACTGTGTTCTCATTTGACTCCTGTAACCAGAAAACTTTGTCTTATATCAAATGTCCAGCCATGTTCTTAATGAAAACCAGAATAAATTGTTATAAGTAGAATTGCTTTAGCCCAGAGTTGATGGGAAGAATATACTGGACAAGATTCTCTTTTGTTTCCTTGTATGTTTTATGTCAGAGGGCAGGAAAGGATCCAGAGACAATAACTTTATGAGCTGAGGTCTTGAAATATTAGGTCACAATGATGGTCAACTCGAGGTCAGAGGGGAAAACATTCTCTTGTGACATATCATTGCATGTTGCATCTGCAAAAAGAAGATGCAATAGGGGTCTGTATCTTTCTTTATATCATCTGACATTACTCATCATGAGAAGTAAGTACCTGGATTAAATGGAACTCATGTCTATTCCAGGATGACATATTTCTGTTATTTCTGGTTTGCCTATGTATTTTCTTTGGCTTTGGTCAGTCCAGGCATGTTAACAATCAAAATGATAATGGAGATGGAGATTGCTTAAGAAAGGATAAACAATCTAGCCATGTGTTCTGGCAAAATGAAATTCTCGGTAAAAAAAAGTCTAGTAACTGTAATTTAGTAAGTTTATTAACCTGTGGCTGACATTCCATGATAGCCCTGACATAGCATATCAAAGTTAACAAATGCATGAAACTTCAGTCAGGGTACATGACGTAAAATCTGAGAGAACATGGTGAACTCACTTACCCTGTGGTGACGTTTCCTAATTCTTTACTACAGTCTAGAATTCTAGGACAAAAACTATGTAGGTATTTAGGTTGTTCCCCAAAGCTTGGATTTTGTTCAATCCCAGGCCAAAGAATTGCTGTGTTTCTTAACATCTTGTCTTCTGTATGATCTTTAGAATGGCTTGACATGGTTATGGAAATCACAGACTCTAGGGGCCATCCCTGCAAACCTAGTCAATAAGTGTCTCTAATGTAAAAAAAACAAAAAACAAAAAACAAAAAAACCCCAAAAAACCACAAACTTATGTTATTGTTGTAAATTTATCTCAGTAAAAAATAACAATGAAAGAAGTCTCCATTTTCAAGGATTTTCCAGAATGTTCTTATAAATTTTACTGTTTGAAAACTACCAGGTCTCATTAAAGTTAAGTGTGCTATTTTTCTTTCTCTCTCTTTTTTTTTTTTCATAATAGACTTTAAATAGAAATTGAGTTTCAAACAGTCACCTTTAAAATGATTTCATGGATCAGCAGTAGCCTTGCAAACTACTTTTGGCTCACCACCAATGATGCTAGTAAACATTACTCCACAGTTAACCTTTAGAGACATCAGTGTTGAGTTCCGCTTGCCAGTACTAGTCACAAGATGAAGGCTTATTTTTAGGCACAGATGGAGGATGATTTGTCTGCACATGCTTGTGGAGAAAGGAATGGAGTGGAGGACCGTGCAGTGCCACCATTCCTTCTTATCCCAGGTCAAATGTTCATGCAATCCCAGGACTAAGAGGGAACCTTTCTTTTGGCTTTATGAAGTATTTTAAGAAATGATGTTTTCTATTTCAAAAGGATAGACAGCAAGCATACATATGCTTTTTGCTTTTCCTCTTGTTTTTATTTATTTATTTATTTATTTATTATTCATTTTTATATCTGGTAAACAAAGATACAAAAACACACATCTAAAAACTTTCAGCTAGCTATGGTGGCATGGGGCTATGATCTCAACTGTTCACCAACTTGAGTCAGGAGGGTCACAAGTTCAAGGCCATCTGGACTATATAATGAGACCTTGTTTCAAAAATAACATAAAAGGGCTGAGGAGATAGGCAAATAATAAAGCATCTGTCTAGCATGTGTGAGGCCCCTATATTCAAACCTTCATATCACAAGACACAAATGAAAGCAAACCCTAAAACGACAAGAATATAAAAAAATAGAAAACATAAATTACCACTATCTCTATCAAAACATCCATGCTATCAAAACATCCATGTTGACTTCAGTCTTTGTGGGTAGAGATCCTTTGGTAGTCACTGTAACTGACCTATAACTTATAAACAAAACATACAAGTTCAATGTCACCATATGACCAATATTGACACCAAGAAGCAGGACCTCACTGAATGCCTTCAATATCCTTTTTATCTTTAGTTCCAATAGCTAAACTTTCCTAAGAATAACCATTTTTTATGATACCTAGAAGTCATGTTTCTCTCAATTAAGTATGTAGTCATTTGACTTACATTTTCTGTCAGTATATGGTGTTGTATTGGCAAATATTAGATTCTTAAATTTAAAAAAATATTCTAGAATCTGTATTTTATTGAAAATATAGTCTTCTCTCATACAATATACTCTGACCACAATTTTTCCCCCTTCTGCCCTTCCAGATCCTTACCACATTCTCTCTCCTAGATTTTTAAATGCTTTAAAGATTATCTTTCTTTATCACAAATCTTTCTTATTAAATGTTTACTTCGAAAAAAGAAAGAACAAAACTTTCTCTTCCTCTTGGTAATTTCAAGTTGTACAAATTTTCTTCAGTGAGAACCATGCTCCAAGCACAACCTGATTCATTTCCATTTTCCTCCATAGCTTTCTTCTGATCCAGAATATACTCATGATACTAGCTGAGATACTTCTGGTATATAGTCATTATTGACTATGGAACACAGTACAGTTCTTTGAACTGTGTTAAAGCAAGATAATGAGAATTTTTTCCAATTGAAACAATGGGAAAACTTGGTAAACTGATTAGAAGTAGAAAATGTCATGTTTCAATAGCACCATTTAAAAATATTTAGCTGTGTGCTGGGCATAGCGACTCACCCCTTTAGTCTCATCACTCAGAAGAGAGAGGCAGGAGGATCTCTGTGAGTTCAAGTCCAGCCTGATTTACAGAGCCAGGGCTGTTATATAGAGAAACCCTATCCCAAACAAACAAACAAACAAAAAAAAACAAAAAAAGAGAGAAAAATTAGTTTTATTTTATATGTACGATTATTTGCCTATGTGTATGTATGTGCACCACAAAGATGGCCATAGAGGTCAAAAGAGAAAACGATATTCTCTAGAACTGGGGTTACAGATGATTGTGAACTATCATGTGGGTGCTAAGAACTAAAGCCAGATCTTTGGGAGAGAGCAGCCAATGTTCTTAACCACTGAACCATTATTTCTCCAGTTTCCACTGGAGCAACATTAAGGCACAAACATGGAGCTTCTAGAGATTCTACACACTTTTCCAATTCAGGAAGTGTTTTGAGTGGTATCATTAACATGGGTGAATCTATTGTCTACAGGATGAAAGAAAAATAATCGTAGCGGCATGAAAAGAACACTGTAGATGAGAACTGAAGACTTCCTGTGTAAGCAAAGATAATTTATGGAATTTCACCAAGAGTCAACTTAAGTCAGTAATATATTAAGCAAAGGCAATAATATATTCTTTCAGAGTTGTGGTGAGAGGTTAAACAAAGTTAGAAACATAAGGGTTTATTTCTAAGCATCTCTGAAAATCCTGGTGCACAATATTTGTTTTCTTGGTCTGAGTTTCCTTGGTCTTTTGACACAGCTGGACAGCAATGAACACAGAAAAGCTATTGACATAAAAATTAAGACTTTTTCTATGTCCATTTCCATACATTCTATCATTATTTTAATTATTTTATCACAAATATATCATAATTTCCTAAAACTTTGAAAATGGCGACACATTAAAATAATTTGTATGGGAATAGATATAGTCAAAGGTACATGTAGTGAATATTGTTGCCATTGTCACCTTGCTTGCAACTCTGCCCCCTCTTTAGTGGCCATCAGAGTGTCTTGCACCACAGTGGACAAGTGGTGATGGGAGGGGTGAACCCTTTTCTAAAAAGACAAGATGGCAGAATTCCTTTGTGAAATTTCAACAGCTGGTTTAGAACAGGATCTGGCATATCCTCTGGTTTGTTTATTGTCCATTATCATCAAAGTGGGAGCATGGCAGCATCCATGCAGACATGGTGCAGGAGGAGCTGAGAGTTCTACATCTTCATCTGAAGGTTGCTGGCAGAATACTAGCTTCCAGGTAGCTAGGATGAGAGTCTTAAGCCCATGCCCACTCTGAAACAGCTACTCCAACAAGGTAAAATCTACCTGATTGCAGGGTCTTGCAGGGTTAACTTTACACTTTGTGGTATTTGGTTTCACAAACATTTTCTGTCTCAGACCTTAATCATTCTGGATAAGATTCTTCAGAAGTAAACTTATAAAAACAAATTTATCTAAACACATCATCATCTTTCTTTTGAAAAACTATATTCTCCTCCAGAGCTACAACAACTTGAGTTAGTTATAGGGAGATTACTCGTGTTCTAGAGTTCACCTTGCTCATGTTATCATTTCCCCTCGGTTCCTGTCCCTAAGCTCATAATGTCAGTAATAACTGTTATCTAAGGCTTAAATGGACTCCCATGCATCTGGGGAAAATAATATTGAACACTAAATATAACTGCACACTTTAAGACATGGTAAGAAATCTGGTGTGTCTTTGTGCAGAAAGACTTCTTCAAAGTCAGAAGCTAAGTTTTGACTCTGTACAACTGTAGTGGTAACTGATTTGCTCTCACAGAATCCTAGCTTCACATGAATTAAATACAGCATCAGAGTTAGCCTGCTCAGGACAGAGCCTTTCATCTTGTGGTCATTTTGTATCACTTCTTCTCCTTTTTATTCTAACACCAAAGTGTTTAATTATTTCATCAGATATAATACTTACTCATTTATCACAACAAGGACAATGTGACCTTTATTTGACCAACATGTGGTATAAACACCCCATGATTTTCTATACATAGATTTAAAAAGCTAAAGATCTTATTTCCAAAGAGATGTTTCACTGAAAATTTATTTGGCTCAAAACAATAAATATTTATTGGCATAGGATTAATAACATAAGTGGCACAGAAGGGTTAAAGATTAGGACGATATAATGGTCTTGAACTGAGAAACAGAATGTTCATAAAACAACTCAGATGCTTTGGACTGTTTGTGAAAGGAGTGTGGAAACATTTGGTACTTTAGGTTCGAAAACCTGTTGTGTGCTATGGGTTGAGCTTAAAGATTGATAGTGTGTTTGTGTGTCTGTGTGTGTCTGTGTGTGTCTGTGTGTGTCTGTGTGTGTCGGAGATTGGAAGAATTCTGAGAGAAACACAGGTGATGGAGGCCTGGCTTATGTTGTTTCATATGGAAACAAAGACTCTGTCTAAATGTGAGACAAGGATTGTGTGAGTTTTGGATAAAAACTTTTGTGTGCTCGCTGACTATCATCTGTGTGTGTGTGTTTGTGTGTGTGTGTGTGTGTTGTAAAGTCAGTTGTGATTGGAAGAGATAAGCACCATTGAGGTAAAATCTTCTGTCATTCCTTGGGACAACCAGAAAGTATTTCCTTGGAGTGCGCACACAGGAGCTGTGGTCCAGCAAATGGATATTACATCTCAGGCTGGCAGCAGGACTTGGCAACTTGTAAGAATCACCCACATGGTATTAGTTTTGAAAGATGAAAGCTACAATATTGGCGACATCTTGGAGAGATCCTGGGGGCTGGTACAATGTGTCAGGGTCTGTGTCCCTGAGGAAAAACCAGAAAAATCTATTGGTGTCTTAGTTAGGATTTTACTGCTGTGAACAAACACCATGACCAAGGCAACTCCTACAAGTACAACATTTAATTGGGGCTGACTTACAGGTTCAGACGTTCAGTCCATTATCATCAAAGTGGGAGCATGGCAACATCCAGGCAGACACGGGGCAGGAGGAGCTGAGAGTTCTACATGGTTATCTGAATGCTGCTAGCAGAATACTAGCAGCTAGGATGAGGGTCTTAATCCCACACCCACTCTGAAACACCTACTCCAACAAGGCCATACCTCCAAATGGTGCCACTCCCTGGGCCAAACACATACAAACTATCACAATTGGTAAAGGAGTGGGCTCAAGTGCAATGGAGACCTGAGAATATGAGAGATGATAGGACTGTGGGATACCCACGAAGGACAGTGACAAATGTAAATTAAAGCAAGCCTAAGCAGAAAAGATGATCTCTGTGTACTGCAGGTACCAGAGCCAGAGTACTACACTATCTAAGATTCTTTCCTTTCCTCTCCTCTCCTCTCCTCTCCTCTCCTCTCCTCTCCTCTCCTCTCCTCTCCTCTCCTCTCCTCTCCTCTCCTCTCCTCTTCTCTTTTCTTTTTCCCCCTTATTCCTCAGGTTAGAAAAGCTTTCTCTCTGCACATACAGCAAGTGCAGAGAAAGACCTACCAAGAAGCAGAGTAGGGGCTCAGGAAGCTGAAGCCTGGCCTCTCTGTACAGGTTGGAGGAGGGGGATTCTAATAGCTTTGAAGTGTCTTCCTCCCCTAATTTAGGTTATGTTTAAAGAGAGACAGAATGGCTGATTGGGCCACTATTCTGGTGTAAACTCATCCTGATTTGGCCTTGAACTTGATTCAGTCCATTAGCAAGGATCTCTACTGGCAAAAGCTTACAAGTATTTGTTTTAAGCTACCAGATTGTACTGGCTGGTTTTGTGTGTCAACTTGACACAAGCTAGTCACCAGAGAGAAAGGAGCCTCAGATGAGAAAATGCCTCCAGGAGATCCAGCTGTAATGCATTTTTCTTAATTAGTGACTGTAATGTCTAGTCTCAGTTGTCAACTTGTCTACATCTGGAATGAACTACAATCCAGAAACAGAGGGCACACCTGTGATTATGATCTTAAGGCTGAAGATAGGCTTTTGATCTAGATCTTGACATTAGATAACATACGCTTTTGCTCCAGATCTCAAGGCATAGTGGACACGAAAAGCTTAGGCCTAGGCAAGGTGGTACACACATTGAATCCAAGGAAACAGAAGTAAGCAGATCTCTGCATTCAAGGCAAGCTTGGGACAGAGCACGTTCTAAGTAAAGAAAAGCTTAGGTCTAGTCACACACCTTTAATCTGGGCCATACTGTCTCCTGGAGGCCCACATAAGGACAATGGAAAAAGGAAGGATTCTGCTTCTTCATCTACTTGTACTTATTTTGCTAGCACATCTGTTGGAACCTTCTTCTTCAGGATTCCAGCTTACATAGGAAACCAGCTAAAACATCCAGCCTCATGGGCCTGAGCAACTACTAGATTCTTGGTCTTCCCATTCACAGCTGCCTGTTGTTGGGTTTGTTGCATACTTCAAGTCAGGCCAATAATTTCCCTTAGTATATAGAGACAACACTAGAAGAACAGAAGTATAAGGATGAATCTTTTAAGTATGTGCAATCAGCTTAATAATTTCCCAGAACCTTCTAATTCACCAGCACCTTCAGCTACTCAAACCTCTCCAGTCACTCTTTCTTCTGGCAGCTCAGATATTCTCTTGAAGGCCCATGGTGGAAACTATCTTTCAAACTAAAAGAAATAAATACCTTTGATTATCTTGATCCATCATTTGGGACTGACAAAGGATTAGGTGACCCAGTATACAAAACTTTCTACAGTTTGGAGGAAAATAAGAAAGATGAATTTGCAGGCTCTTTGCTCTTAACATCTCTGGATAAATTGATAAGGGAAAGGAATGAACATTATGATAAAACTGACCAACTTCAGATGTGAATCAACAATCTAGAGGTTTCTAAGTGTGCCTTTGAAGAGAATCTCTTCTCCAGCAGCCATAGAGCTCATGTTGCAGAAAACCAAACAAGCCCATTCTAAGATTGGCTGAATTATAGGAAAAATTGAAATATCAGCCTCACAGGATGTGGACTGGTGCTCCTGGCTTCTATAAGAAGGCAGGCTGAGCAAGCCATGGGAAACAAGTCAGCAAGTAGCATCCTTCCATGTCTCTGCATCACCCCCTGCCCCCAAGTTCTAGCCCTGCTTGAGTTCCTGTCCTGACTTCCTCCATTGCTGGACTATGATATGGAAGTGGAAGCTGAATAAACTCTCTTCTCCCCAACTTGCACGTTGGTTGTAGTGTTTCGTCACAGCAATAGAGACCCTGGCAAAGACACAAGCTTTTACCTCCTATCATCAGGAGGGTGAGGAAGAAGCCATCCATCCTGAAAGTTCCTCATCTTTATTACACAGTTGTGACTTCTCTCTTACTAATGGACTCTTCTGTGATGTACATTTATAGTATTCAATAATGAAAAAGAAATCATCAATTTCCCTAATGCCTATTTTTCCAGCATTGTAACTATTTTTTTCAAAGTCTCCACCTATCAGAGGTAGTGGAAAAGATATGGAGGGGAAGTAGACACGTTTCCAAATGGTTCTTTGGAGCAGATTCCATCTACTTGTCAGGAAACCAGCAGTTTAGTTCATAGTCAGCAGCAGCAGCTTGATCAACTCTAATACACTTCACAGATACACCAGAAGTGTATCTGTGTATTTCAGAAGTGTAGGGATAGCAAACACAAATCAGCAACAGTGGCAAGACCTATCAGGAACGGCCAGGTCTCAGCCAAATCAACACGAGGCAGCAGAGAGACCAGGGTCAATAGAAGAGGTTCTCTGGCTGTGCCTCTCTCGACAAAACTAAGATCAGTGAAGATGAGAGACCAAGAAGTGTATAGATATGCCAGTAAGCCAAGGAAGCCTGGGTCAGCCTCCATCTCTGTCTGTGGAGTCCTATTTATACTCTCTCCAAACATCACATGTCCTCCACGAATCTTGCCTTAGCACATGTCTTGCCTTAGCACACGCTTTGCATCAGCACATGAATCCATCTCAGCTGACAGCATTCTGCCAGTTGGCCTGAGTCTGAGGAGGCAGAAAGAAAAGGAGCACACCACCAGAAGCTTTTCTCTCTATGGAGTCCTGACAAATGGAGCTCAACTATGCGACGCAAGGCCGATCAATACAGACATGTCCTTAGTGAAGAATCCTTTATCATGTGTCCTTTCACATGCTTGCTTTAGCAGAACATCCTTTACCTGTGTCTGCTTCAGTGAAACGTTCTTTCCTGTGTTTGTCCTAGCAAAGTACCAGCCAACCAACTAACTTTCCAAAGAGCCCTTAAATTTCCACTTCACAAGTTTGTTTTCTTTCCCATCTGCTTCCTTTAGTAAGAGGGGAAAACTGCCCTGTTTTCTTAATCTCTCTTGGTAAGAATTATAAAAGAACTAATACTCTCACCTTTTGTCTATTATAAATGCTACCTCACTCCCATATCACATTTCAAGGATGTTTGGACAAGCTTTATGAAACCAAAGGGTCTGCAATGAGTGAGCCCCAGGTTCAGAGCACTGAGCTACAGGATTTAAGTTTACACTGCTGGATTTTGGTTTTGCTTAAATTTGAATGTTCTTATGCCCCCAGTTACTCCCCTTTGGAATACTAAACTATGTAGCTTTGTTTTTGATTTTATAGGAGCTCAGAGTTTGGGAATTTGGATTTTTAAGGGGAACTTGGATTTATTTATTTATTTATTTATTTATTTATTTATTTATACTCCAGATTTTATTCCCCTACTGGTCCACACTACAACTATTCCACATCCCATACCTCTGCCTATGTTTCCACAAGGATGTCCCACCCCTGACCCTCTACCCCACCACACCTCTAAATTCCCTGGGACCTCCAGTCTCTTGAAGTTTAGGTACATCTTCTCTGACTAAACCAAGACTTGACAGTCCCTTGCTGTATATGTATTGGGGACCTCATATTAGCTGGTATATGCTTCCTGGTTGGTGGTACAATATTTGAGAGATATCAGGGGTCCAGGTTAATTGAGACTGCTGGTCCTTCTACAGGGTCACTCTCCTCCTCAGCTTCTTTCAGATTTTCCCTAATTCAATCACAGGGGTCAGCAGCTTCTGTCCATTGGTTGGGTGCAAATATTTGCATCTGACTCTTTCAGCTGCTTTTTGAGTCTTTCGGAGGGCAGTCATGATAGGTCCCTTTTGTGAACGCTCCATAGCCTCAGTAATAGTGTCAGGCCTTGGGGCCTCCCCTTGAGCTGGATCCCACTTTGGGCCTATCACAGGACCTTCTTTTCCTCAAGCTTCTCTCCACTTCCATCCCTACACTTCTTTCAGAGAGGAACAATTATGGGTCAGAGTTTTGACTGTGGAACGGCAACCCCATCCCTCACATTTCACCCTAAAACAAAAGAATATACCTTCCTCTCAGCAACTCATGGTACCTTCTTCAAAATCGACCACATAGTTGGTCACAACAACCCTCCACTGATACAAGAAGACTAAAATAATCCCATGAATCCTAACAGATCACCATGGCCTAAGGCTTGTCTTCAATAACAGCAAAAACAACAGAAAGCCCACATACACATGGAAACTGAACAACTCTCTACTCAATGATAACTTGGTCAGGGAAGAAAAGAAAGGAAAGAAATTGAAGACTTCTTGGAATTTAATGAAAATGTTGACACATCATACCCAAATTTATGGGACACAATGAAAGCAGTGCTAAGAGGAAAATTCATAGCACTAAGTTCCCTGGTAAAGAAACTGGAGAGATCTTACATTAGCAACTTACCAGGATACCTGGGAACTTGGATGTTTAAAGAACTGGAATTTTTAAAGACTATGAGACTTAAAACCTGGACTATGTTTTATAATAGGATATTAACATGTGATTTGGGGGGTAAGGAATGGAAGGTTATGGTTTGAAAATGATGAGTTTGTGTGTCAAGTTGAGAAGGGTGAAGTTAACTTCACTCCTGATCAACTTAACATAGCCTTAAGTCACGTGAGAGGAGTCTCAACTGAGAAGATTGTTCAGAAGAAGTCAGCCTGTGGGCATGTGGGGGTGGGGGCAGTTGTTTTGATTCCTAGTTGATTTAGCAGGGCCCAACCCACTGTGGGGTAGACAATTTCCTGGGGAGGTAGTCCTGGGCTGTAGAGAAAATGCTAGTTAAATATGAGCCAGCAAGCAGATTCCTCCATAATGTTTGCTTCAAGCTTCTGCCCTTACCTCCTTCAATGATGGATTGTAATCTGTGAGTGGAATAACCCTTTTATTGAAAAGAATTTTTCTTCCAGTATATTCTGATCACAGTTTTCTCTTTCCTCCCTGCTTTTCTCCCTCTCTCATCTTCTCTACCTCCCAACCCACCCGATTCTATTCTTTCTTTCTTTCTCTTTAGAAAACAAACAGTTCAATAAACAAACCAAAATAAAACAGACAAACGGAAGAAAAGAAAAATCAAAAACAAAGAATGAATACATAGGAGATGTATACATACACATGCAGACACACACACACACACACACACACACACACACACACACAGAGAGAGAGAGAGAGAGAGAGAGAGAGAGAGAGAGAGAGAGAGAGAGAGATCCATAAAAACAAAATTGGAAACCATAATACATAACTAAAAGACAAGTAAGGTAAAAATACCTTATTATTAAGAGACCAAGCATTTCCAAAATGCCATTGAGTTGGTTTTGATGAGAAGATGTTAGCCATCTACTACTCTTGGGCATGGAACCTCTCTTAACTCCTCTGGTTTATATACTCAGTAAGACTCCACTGGGGGCATTTCTCTTTTGCAAGCAGTTGTTAATTGAAGATAGTTTCTGAGTTAGAGATGGGGGCTTGTATTCATTTTCTCAAAGATTGGGACACTATCTGGCTTGGATCTGTGCAAGTTCTGTTCATGCTGACACAGTTTCTCTGAATTCATATGTGCATTAGTCCTGGTGGATCTAGAAGGCAATGTTCTTGGTGTCTGCCATATCTACTGATTTTTACACTCCTTCTGCCTCTTCTGCATATTTTCCTGAGCCTGGAGGGGAGGACTTTGATGACAATATCTCATGTAGGACTGAGTCTTCCAAGGTCTCTCATTCACTGTACATTATCTAGGGGTGGGTCATTGTTAGTTTCCACCAACTGCAGGAGGAAACTTCTTTGATTATGACTGAGCAAGAACTGATCTATGGGTACAATAGGACATCAATAGGAGGCATTTTATTGCTATATTTCTTCAGAAGAACAAATGGATTCCCCAAATAGTGAGGCAGACAAATCCTAAACAGACCTCCCTTGCCACAATTAAAACCTCTATTGTACGAATGTTCTTGGTACTGAAGGGTGCACTGCATGCTACGAGAGGAGGAAGCTAAGCACCAAGCTAATTACAAACCCTGTGATCTATAATGGTGACCTGTCTGCATGGTGTGCTGGTATAATAGTGGGACAAAAGTTGTATCCAATGAACCACTCTCTAATTGGATCTAAAACCCATTCCATGAAATGGAACCCATATTTAACACTGCTGCGTGGCCAAGAACCTAATACTAGATAGACCATGAACTTAGGGAAAACCCCAACACTATTCTACTAAATAAAATAAGCCAGTTTTATCCCAAAGCTACTTTTTGGCAGAACATTGTTATCAAAGCAAGAGACAGAAAACTGTAATAGTGGCTAACTCGTTCCATCTAAAGAACTTGCCTTGGTCCTTGAGTTCAAGGCATGAACAAGCCATCTTGATACCGGAATGCAAAAGGTCTCTGGTCTTGCATTCCGGTGTAGTCCTGTTTCCCCATGTGACCCAGGAGCATTGCAGATAACTACGGTTTGAATGACTATATATTTTTTTTTTGGGCAAACTGTATATTTATTCCAGTCTTTAGTTTTGGGAAAAGAAATGTGACTTTAAAAAGTGTTTAGTTCTTTACATAATGATTGTTCTAAACAACTTTGCTTCCTGTGCCTCTTGCACCAGAACATCAGAGGAACTCTCTAGTACATTTTACCTGATGTAAAGTAAGAGTTCTGATGACTTTGTAACTGTGTACTGAGTTAGGAAAGGCTATCATCCTATGGCGGTTACACCCGGATGCTAGAAATATGAGTTACTAAGAAGTTATGAATGCGAGTGATAAAAGGCAATCAAATAAACGAAAGCTTCCACGGACAATCTTCTAGAAAAGCCTTAGTGTAGAGATCAATTTATAAGCTCCAGGAGCTCAGAGTACTGGCTTTCTTAAAAGAATAGTTATTTTTTTCTGGGGGAAAAAAGGTTGCTTCATAATGTGGTTCTACAGGAAAAAAATGTCTTTAGGAATTTTCTGTGTTTACATTTTATGTAGATGGGCAACGATAGGGTTATCCTTATACTAACCCTAATTATCAAATACATCTAGTTTATGGGAAAGGAAGGCTTTCATATTAAATCCAACAAACATATGGGAGGACTTGTGATTTTCATTTGTGTTAATTCTGGTCTATAATGGGAAGGCTGGGGAGATGACTCAGCAGGTAGAGTTCTCGCTGTAGTAGTGTGAAGACTAATGCTCAGATCCCCCAAACCTAGTAAAAGTGTGAACATGACAGCCTACCTGTAATCCCCAGTCTGTGGAAAGGGGACACAGGTGATCCCTTGAGCAAGCTGGCTACCCAGACTCGCCAAAATGACAAACTGTAGATTCAGCAAGAGACCCTGTTTCAGTGTATAAGGTAGAATTCAATAGAGAAAGAAATCTCACATCAACCCTGGGCCTCCACATGCAGGCATAGATATTTGCATGTGCATTTGTACAAATGTGTGTGTGTGCACACACACACAAACACACAGAAACATATACATCATACACACATACACATTTACACACACAATAAAATAAATTTTCTATATGAAGATTCAATATTATTTTCCTAGCACTTTAGTTATGAATTTTGGGAGAAAATGCCTGTTTTCTATTCAGGAAGAGGGGAGTGTTATCTGCTTCTCATTGGACTTAAGTTAACCAATGCTCTGTCCATTTCTGTAGTGAGGGTAACTTGGTACAAGGTGCCTAAGTTCATAAAGATATGATTTTTATCATGCACACAGCTTGCCACCTTCTACTATACAGAGTAAAATGTGATTGAGAATTAAAAACAATCTCATCTCCTCATGGGTATTTTACATTTCCCACCTTGGTGGTATCCTTGTCTTCATGCATCTTTCATTGCCTCAGAGTTGGGTAATCGTGTGATGTATATCAGGATTGAAGATTTCCTAGGAGAGACGTATGTAATCAGCTGATGGGCTGAAAGCAATTGCTATGCAGGATGTAATTCCCATACAACACTCTGTAGGAAGACCCAAGCAAGGGTAAAACAGACTCTCCACAGCGTGGGCACCACTTATCCATGATTGCACAGTTCTTGGATGGTGCACCCTGGAATCCAGGAACTGTGATGTGAATAGCAAGACTTGAGGGCAGGGCTTGGGAAGCAAGAGACTTGATATACAGCTCTCTGCAAGTCTCTTGACATGATTGAGATCACACTGTTGAATGCTCCTCTGTTCTTTCTAAGAAGAGATGAGCCAGGAAATTATTTTCCAAGTCTCACCTCAAGCAATCAATTGAAATGCTTTCCTGAATATTTCAGGTTTTGATGGCTTCTGAACTTTTCTCTGCTCTCAGTGAGAGCTCCTTGCATTGTCTTTAGGATGAGACTATTTACCTCCTTTTCAGGATACTCCCCCTCCCCCTCCCAGTTCATATTTCGATTGCAGAGGAAGAACCAAGTTAAACAAACTTGTTATACTATTCATATTATGCATATTACGTATTTCATAATTGATAATTACTACTTTTTACTAAGCTATTGTTCTAAGATTTGCTAATTTTTTAATGTATGAGTTGCCATGAATTACTATAATAGTATCTGTTTATTTAGAGAAATATAGCCTTAGATTCACTACATAGTCAAATGTACTTGAACTACTGATTTTTCTGCCTCCATTTCCTAAATGCTTCATTTACAGGCATGCAGTCCCATGCCTTGCTTGTTAAATTACTCTGATTAAAAAAAAAAAACTGTTGCAGCTTGAAGATACTGTAATTTCTTTGCTTTGTAAATTCATGAAGATTGGTAGCTCTGGGTTTCATGTTTTCCAATCTAATCTTTCTCTTATACTTGAGAGAATGATGCTATTGGTAGCCACATATCAGAAATTTTGGCTCAAACCACTTATAAACTGGCAATAGTCTGAGATGGTCTACTGTCTCATGACTTCCTAAATCTTGCTGGTCTCTGTGACATGTAGATGACAATTATATCTCACGGAGTCACATGGATATTGGATATAATAGCGCTTATATATGGGTTAGAGCGAGAGCTCATGGATTAGCCAGAGAGCTCCTTGGTTAAAGACATGCGCTACTCTTCTAGAGGACCCGAGTTCAGCACGCGTATCATGTAATTCTCAACTACCTGTAACTCCGATGTGAGGGATATCGGACACCTCTGGCCTTTGGAAGCATCTGAATTTTTGTGCACATAACCCTCTCCCATACATATAATTGCGGAAATAAAAAGAAATTGGAAAAATGTGCACAGAGCTCTTGCCCTATTGCATGTGTTAAATATTAGCAATTGATAATGTGTTTGCTACCACTTCCTTAGGAGTTATTTTAGTATAAAATATTTATATGTTGTGGTTCATATTTCCTTGACAATACAACATGTTAGATTGACTGAAGTTCATTCATCCTGTCATGCAACTATTCTGTCCTTACATGCTTATGTTCTAATTATTTTCCTATTTTTCTCCCTCTGAACAGTATTTAATATTAAGATGTATATTAAGAAGAATTTTAGATGCCCTCATCGCTGAAAACATTGTGGTGACCACAGTCTCAATGCTTATATATAAGTTGAATAAGATTGGATTTTTTTGACCTTTCAGTGGTTCTTTGTGAATTTCACATCGGGCACTCCAATCCCACTCACCTCTCCCTCCCCTCGTACCTCTCCTCCGCCCTTGCAGTCTCTCCCGCAACAGAGAAAAAAAAGTTCTCATTGTGGAAAGTATAGTTTGTCACAGTGTATCCCACAGTACACCCTTTTGCCCACACTTCTTTACTTGCAAATGTTCATTGCAATGACTCATGGTCTGGTACAGGGTCTCTGGCTTCTGCTACTCTATCAGTACCAGAACCTCCCTGGAACTCCTCTCCGATACCGTGTTGTTGTCCTGTGATATGAAGATCCTGTGGTTTTGGATCTGTAGGACTAGCCCCTTGGTGTACTCCAGTAGTTCGTCAATGGGTGGATGTTGGGGTGAGCAAATTCAATGTCCTGAATCTGGGCCTGAGAAGTGTCTGAGCCGATCAGCCTGCCACCCAGTTCTCATACCCACCAGCAACCCCTGCAACCCAAACAGGACCAGCTCTACCTGGCTGCTCCGGTGAGGTAAAGGGCCTGTTCTCTCAAATGTTGTAGCTGATGAGAGACATAGTAGTTCTACTCTCATAACGTAGGGCCAGCTCTCCTACCTGCCATAGATGGTGAGAATCGAGGGAGAGGAGGGAAGCAGCCTCATTAGGGCAGGATCTGCTGTGCTTAGACCCCCAGGCTCAGCTCCATTGTGCAGCCCAGGTTAGGTACAGA
This sequence comes from Grammomys surdaster, assembly GCF_004785775.1. Taxonomy (NCBI): domain Eukaryota; kingdom Metazoa; phylum Chordata; class Mammalia; order Rodentia; family Muridae; genus Grammomys; species Grammomys surdaster. The sequence continues at coordinate 1,981,944 of NW_021604720.1, read as the reverse complement.
GCCTGCTCTCCTGAGAGCTGTAGAAGGTGAGGAGCAGGGCCAGCTCTCCAGCTCCGATGACCTCAGGGCCAGCTCTCCTAACTGCAACAGGTGGCAAGTTTCAAAAGGGGAGAATCTTTTCCTCACTAGTCACCTCATGGCAGATAAGTGGCATAGCCATATCTCTCATGCTCAGGGCCAGCTTGCCTTCATCCTTGATACCAGGGTCTGTACTGTCCTGCCAAGCAAGGTGCTGGGCTTACTGCCCCAAGTGCTGCAACTGGTGAGGGGCAGGGCCTTTTCCTACTCTCATGACTCCAGGACCAGGTTTCCTACCTGCCACAGATGGTAATGATGATGATGATGATGATGATGATGATGATGATGAGGAGGAGGAGGAGGAGGAGGAGGAGTGTATCTCTCTCATCTATGCCACCGAATGGGAGAAAGGATAGAGCCAGCACTCTCACACTCATCTGGCTCACCCACAACTCCTTCAGTGTGCAGGGTGAGTTCTGCAGCTGGCTGGAGGCAGAATTAGCGCTCTTGCTTTCGTGCCCCTAGTGCTAGCTTTTCCATGACACGGAGGTGAAGGGTGGGACTAATTTTGCACATCCCTCAGATATCGGCAGGGCCATCTGCCTGGCCATTGGTGGTAATAGACCCTTGCTGCTTCAAGGCCACAGACCCAGATGTGGCCCCTGGTGGCAGCACAAGCCAGATCTCACTGTGGTACCAGGTGGTATCACTGGCTCCTCACATCAGGCTGTTCTTTACTACCCTCAAGTCTCCACTTCTTTCTCTCTTCATTGTGCCTACATCCTTCTGTTTCTCTTTCTCTTCCATTTCTCCACCATTTACTTGTTCCTTTTAGTGGCACCCAGGGTCTCTGAGTATATGAAGTCTTAGGATTGGACTAAGGAGTACTATGCCCTTCCTCCACATTATGGTGCCAGGTAGGAATAATCTCAGGCATGGTCTGCCCATCAAGGCCTGCATAGTGCTGCTCTGATGTTCATCTCAAGCTAGCTCCTTGTCCAGGCCCCATGGCACTGGTCTGCTGGTTATCGAGGGTTCACTCCTCTCCCGGCCCTCCAGAGTGGCTCCTGGAAGTCATTCCAGGCCTGACTGGCACTGGACTGATGGTTGTCTCAGGCTTGCTTTTTTCAGAGACTGTTAGGCTACTAATCATCTAGATGTTCATAGGTCAGAACACTGATCAGAAACATAGCTTCTCTCCTTTCTGCCACCTACTGACACACGTGTGACACAGCAGCCACACCTGCAACACCTCTAGGGTCAGGAGGATTGCATTTTTTTTTAAATGACATGAAATCCCAAAGTACATTCCTCTAGTTCACAAAAACATGACGTTTAAACGCTGAAATTAAAATTTAATTATGAATATAGATTTCAGAATCAATTTGTTATAATTAATTACTTTTCAGTTTTGGAGTGCCAACTATTGTTCAGTCTTTAGGATTTTCCTTAAGTAATTCATCCCTCAAAGACAGTTGTTTCAGTTCTCTAAAAGACACAATCACATGTATATATGCACACACATATATACATGTATGCAATCACATACACATAAGGTGAGTATGATATGCATAAGAGTATATAGCCGTGGTGTTGTTTCAATGACAAAGTATGTATGAGGGAGATGATAAGAACTTAGTTAACTCATATGCAGGTCATTTTTGAGCAGAACTTTTTTTTAGCAGCTTTCTCTCTAGCCGAGTCCATTTTCCTTCTCTTTGAAAATGAGTTCAGAGGTGGGGATATAGCTTGGGGATAGGGTGCTTGCCTAGCATGTGTGAGGATGTAAGTTCGATTCTTAGTCCTGCAATGATGACCTATCTGAAACAATATTTGCTCCTCAGGTCACTATGAAGATTATGCAGGCAGCATCATTTGGAGTTATTGACAAAGTGGAAAGTACAATGCATTTAGATGTCAGAATGGCACATGACTTTCTCTGTCTCATCAAGCCATTTAGAGCTGAGATCACGCCATTCATCCGTACATTCCTGACTCTTGGGAGAGCACACTGCCCTCTCATACCATGAGGATGTGAACACCGAGCTAAAAACCCATTTGTCATGACAAGGACAAGCCAGGAATCAGTTGTGGAAAACTGTTCACTTCTAAGACTTGGAGGTTTAAATGTGATTATTTGTAAAGTACACAATATACTGCCAAGTCCCTACAAATGCCAGATAAATAGAGCTGGACCAATTGTTACTGGAATTTTTTTTTTCAGAAATAGAGTCAATTCCAGGTTTTTTCCAAGTCGACCAGAGGGTCAAGGCTTGAAGTGAAGGGTGATACTCAGACTAAGGTGGAAATGGCTAGTGTTGCCATAGAGACAGGCAGGCATAGCATAAATATACTTGGTAGTACTAACAGTTCTTGTTGTTTTTCATGGACAATGAGTCTTGTTCGCCAAGTTTATTCAAAATCTGCCATTACATTTTCTTTGTTTTTCATGGTAGATAGATCTTGTAAGTAAGAAAGTTTCATTTTTTTTCCCCAAAAGATGATGAGGCTTGAATATCAGGAACCATCTGTTACGTATAAATGTGAAAGGTGACTGCTTTCTGGCTCCTGACTTAACCCTTGCTAGTCAGAGGGTGGTGCACCCTTGATAGTCAGAGGGTGGTGCTATATTGGGAGGCTGTGGAGTCTTGAGAAGACAGGAGCTGGCTGAAGTCATCCCTAGGAGTTGGCCATTGGGGCAATCGCATAGTTCCTGGTTCTGGTCCCTCTTCTTCTGTGTCCTGGTCTGCTGCAATGTGAGTTACTTCTGTCACATGCCATTAGGATCATTAATGCTGCCATGTGTTCCCTGCCATGGTGGATTGGAATCTCTGAGTCTATGAACCAAAGTGAAGTATTTCCCTCTTGAACTGAGTATTTGGTTTGCATGTGTAAGTAACTGATATGTGGTCCTAAGGCAATCTGAAATCTTCAGCTATTTAATATGGGCAAGGAACAGAAGATTCTGGGAAAGCTGGGAAAAAAGTCAACTAAGTTGGGTAGCTTGCTATGGAAGAGAGTAAAAGGTAGTGATTTAGAAAACGTGTATCTGATGGAAACTTGCAAAAGAAAATCTGTGGTAGAAAAATGTAATTTAAATCCTTTCCTTCCTCTACCCTTAAAAAATTTCAATAAAATGTTACTTTACCTATGTTTTTGTATAGATGATGCTAAATAAATTTTAGTGCCCCTTCAATTTCATGTGTCGAAGCTAATTCCCATTGTGATGGTACCATGCTTGATTCTTGACACCCAGTTGCTCTCAGCAAAAATTCAGCTAGTTTTATAGTATGTGTAAGGAAAGATGGTCCTTGATAAATGTTTATTTGATCTACTTCACTAGACAGCAATTTGTAACAGTCAAGGAAGTTTTCAGGTGTTTTAATTCATGTTTTCATTACAAATAATCAGATAAGATCATATATGATTTGAATGTTCATCATAACAATTAGAGTTGAAAAACTAATACAGGAAACTAAAATAATTTTTAAAATTGCCATCGTTTATCTATTAGGAGGATAACAACATTCCAGTTTGTTAAGACACAACCATTTATACACTGGTAAATTCATCATTTCTCCAAACTAAGTATTATAAGCAGTATGGATATATTAGCTTATTTAAGTTTATTAGCTTATGGATGGATTAGCTTCAGTTTTTAAATTCAATTTGCACATCAATTTAAGTTTCGGCTCACAGACTAAGGTGTCAGAGAACTACTGAAATATTTATTGGATAAAGAACATAAAAATACTCATTTTCTCCATTTGTCTTGAGATTTCCAGTGTACCCCAAAACAAGGAAATGCCAACTGACTTGAGAAGAAAATAATTACCCCATCTTTGCCATTTTTTCTTAGCACTGAGGATTATCATTACTGTTTTATACTTAACTACTTCTAGACCAAAAAAATGACTTTCTGTAAAAATTGCTCACACAACAAACATTCATAACTGAAAAATATAACAGATAATAATTAGTGTTTTGTAAAAATGTCTTTATTGAGCACAATGACCATTATTTAAACATTTATGGGATATCTAAAAGGATTATAGGGACGTTCCTTTTCACCTTTTCAATTTATAGTACTTGTTACTTTTGGGAAGATCTTTAAAGTGACTGTTTACACTACAAAGAACAATCAGAGGCTAAACACAGCTAAAGATCCTCTGGGCAAACAACATATAAATATTTAGCAAATAAAACATAAACCAGAAGGATTATTCAATAAAGCATGTCTTTTTCTTTTCAAGTGGAATTGAAAAATTCCTCTAGCAAGAGCCAGCTCATAACTAATAGGGTCCTTTATTAAGGGTAGATGGCTTGATCAAGTACTGTAGCATATTCATCCCCAAAGCCAAGAGAAAATGCTTTTGAAGGTAGCAAAAGGGGGGATAGATTTTCTTGAGCTATTGTGTGGTCTAATATTACTTGATTGCTCTATTGTAGAGTACTGGACCACAACAAAGACAACATATTACTTATTTTTCAAAGAGACACAGAAAAAAAAGATGTATTCTGCAGAGTTCACAGCTGCTATTGTTCTCTGACAGTTATTTTCAGTAATTTTTTAATACATTGTAATGGCCACACACAGTAAGAATAATCCTGACATAGCATTTTTTGGGGAATTGGCTTTGTAATTCTAGATTCTTATGCACGCATTGTCCTATTTGAGGGAGTTCTGTTATTATATCACACATAATCCAATAATATAAGAGCTGAATTTCAAATAGTTGACATGGGCTTATATTTGCAGATATTAAATTAAAAGCACATGAATTTGGCTTCTTCAATTATGTTTTTATATTTAGAGCCGGTTAAATCTTTATATCATTAATATTCATGGAGGACCTAACTAGTTTTTCCATTAATTAATAGCATTTTAAAAAATCCTAATTGTTTTCTTCTATACCTACATTTGACAGTTAATTGCTTTACGAATTGTGTATACTTCTGTTATTGACTACTTATGCAATTATGTCATCAACTGCTCCTCAAGGCTAGAAATAACTGTCTATTGAATAATTATAATGGCAGTATTTTACAGTATGGAAAAATGCTCAATGTTAAACTCTTACACATTCAACAAATGTAACATAAAAATCAAATCTGGCTTTATCTTAGGAAACTGACAAACTAATCCTAGAATTTATATCGAAATGTCAGAGCCCTATACTAGCTAAAACAATCTTGAGAAAGATGTATGTGCTTACAATTCTCATCTTCTCTTATTTTAAACTCCCTACTGAGTGGTAATAATCAAGCAAGGATGGTACTGACACAGGATAACTGCACATAGATCAGAGTAATAGAATTAAGCATCTAGAAAGCCATTGCAATGTGCTGTTCTTTTAATTTTGACAAAGGAAGCAAGTTGATTTAATGGAGCAAAAATAATCATTTTAAAATAAATGGTGCATGTATAACGATGTTCATGTGAAAAATACAGATTTAAACACATATATAATGTGATATACACTATAAAATAAGTGATTGCAGACCCAAGTGTAAGATCTAAAAGTAAAACAAGCCTACACTTCTGTGGCATTGGGTTAGTTATGGCTTCTTAGGAATCACATTGGAAGCATCATAACAAACCAGGATATTGGTAAATTAAACTTTAGCATCAGTTAAAGCTTTTATGCTGAAAGGGAACCAACAAAAAGGTGACCACAGAATGGGAGGGAATATTCAGCTGTCATTTAACGGGAAAGGAACTTTAATGTCGGGTATATGAAGAACTCTTACAACTCAACAAGCAACCCAATCAAAAACTTGGCAAAGGATCTGAATAGACAGTTCTTCAAAGGAATCTGGAAATGATGAGAAACCACATGAAAAGATGCTTAGCACCATTAGTCGTTAGGGAAATACAAGTGGAGAACCACAGTGGAATTCTACTTCTCACTAACTGAATGGCTATAATAGAAGAGACAGACACAGTTGTTAGTGAGCACATGAGTAAATCCAAACTCACATTCTGCTTGGTTTGTAACATTTTCAGCCATTCAGTCTTCTGGTGAAGAGTTTCAGTCGCTCAAAAGGTTAAGCATAGAATTATCATAGGATCCCCAGATTTCATTCTAAATATTGCATGGTGCACACACACACACACACACACACACACACACACACACACACCCCAAAAACCTGAACACCTCACACAAACACACAAACACTCTCACACAAGCTTTCCTATCAGTATTATTTATGTTAGGCAAAAGAGGAGAAACAACCTAAATACTTACCAATAAATTAATGAAAAACTAATTATGATGTAGCAAAATAAAGGAATACTATTGAGTATAATTTGTAAAGAAAGTATTGGTGAGATGGCTTGGTGGTTTTGAATATTTGCTGTTATTACAGAGGACCAAGGGGGTTTTCCAATGCCCTTGTTAGGCAGCACACAACTGCCTGTAATTCCAGCTCCAGGGGATCTGATAACCAGTTCTGGTCTCTGTGAACACCTGTACTCTCATGGCACACACAACACACAGAAAATACATGCAGAGAAAGAGAAATAAAATAAATCCTAAAAACAAAAATAGAATGTCACAACATAGATGAACTTCAAATGTAAAACATTTATTACAAGGAAGCCTGTCACAAAACATTCTGAATTCCATTGATATGAAATGTTCAGGATGAACTAATCAATCAAAACACGAAATCAGACTAGTAATTGCCTGGGGCTGGGAAGGGAGAATGGCGGCACCTGCTGAGTGTATGAAGTTGCTTTGTGCAGTGATAAAATGTTCTAAAATTAGATAATGGTGATGATTGCACAATTCCGTAAGTCTACTAAAATCTTCTAAATTATATACTTCCATGAGTGAACTGTGCAATGCAAATTCTGTATCAATAGCACTGCTAAGCATGAGATCACCTCTGAAATATCATCTAAGAGGCATATGACTGTTTTTCAGGCTTGTTATTCCTAATGATTTTAGCATGTGTTTCATATTAGTCCCCCGATATAGTCTATATTAATCTAACTTCATATGCTTTTTCTTTCTCCTGTTTTTTATCTATGCTTCTTCTCTTCCAAGTTATTCAGTCTATAAAATCAGAGTTCTGTGGTAGTGGACTTTGAGCATCTAGGGCACCTAGATGTTATAACTATGGCTTCCCATATTTTAACAAGCATTAGTGTAGGTTATTAATAATTAATTAATTATTTTTGAGGCATGGCCTTATTCTCTAGTTCAGGCTGACCTTGAACTTGTGAGAATTCTCCTCTCTCAGTCTTCCAAGTTCTGGGGTTATAGATATGAGCCACCTGCCATTGGCTAGTTGAAGATGTTTCAATTTAATTTAATATCTACTAAACACATAATACCACTTCCATGTTTATGCTTGATATTGGCAGGCATCCTTGACAATTATAAATCATAACTACACACTGCAGGACCTCAGATAAATGGTCTTTTTCTGAGTTTTGACACTTCCTATTAAATTCAGAGAAAATTTTATTTTAGAAGATAACAGAGAAGAAATTGAATTTATTTCACTCAGGGAAAGAAAGCTCAAAGAGAATATTATAGTACTTGGAGTATCTTGGTTACTTAGCATTTCTGGTTTCTGAGACACATTCTCCCTCTCCCTCTCCCTCTCCCTCTCCCTCTCCCTCTCCCTCTCCCTCTCCCTCTCCCTC
>NW_021604720.1:1952391-1974166 GCF_004785775.1 Grammomys surdaster | reverse complement strand
CTCCCCCTCTCCCTCTCCCTCTCCCCACTCTTCCTCTCCCTCCCTCTCTCTCCTTGTATAGTTACAGAGCAGTCAGTTTCTTCATTTTTCCCCATGAACCTTTCATTTAGTTGCTTTATTCCAGCACGAGATAAATATTTAAATTTGACACCTTTTGAGGTGTCATATCATTTCAGACTGGGAACCAGCTCCAGTGAAACAGAGGAGTTGGTGGAGTTGGTGGTGATCTAGGGCTAGCTGTTAATAAAACCGGGAAATTCATAGACGTTTTCTTTCATATCACTTTCTTTCCTCCTATCATTCATGCAGTGTTTGTAGTTCTTGGTTGGAAGCATGATGTGGTAGGAAAACCTTTCCTTCTGGAAACATAGGCCATCTAGTTTCTTGCATGCTAGTTGCTCATTTGGTTTCATCTGCTCAGCTAGCTTCAGCTTCTCATCATCAGGAGAATGCCAGTCCTAGTAACTTGGTGTTTGTACACATAAAGGACTAGGTATATGAGTAATACTTCTATTCCATTCCCATTGAGGCCCCACTTATAAAATAAGAGATTTAGCATACCCCAAAGTGTTCATGCTTTAATATCACTGTGTCCCAGAAGCCTTTGGGTTAAAAAGAAACTTCTCTGTAGGATTATATATAATAGGTTTGAAGTGAGGATGATGGGAGATATTTTAGATCACAGTTAACATCTTATGTTCTTCCAAACATTATTATGGAGGTAATGTGTGCATCTTTTTGGCCAGTTTGTTCCTGCTGTCACACAAATTATAAGCTAGTTGGCTGAGGATATTTGGCTTTGGTGTATTAGCAATTTTGTGATATTTAAAACCAATAACACACAATGACATAATATATGATTTCAAATGGAAGTGCATTGTGACACAGAATATTTGTGTGGCTAGACCATGAATTCATTGTCCTAACTGAAAAGAGACTAGACACAAAGAACTAACATCTTGTAGGTCTTCTTATAGGCGGTATGGCCAGTCAGTTAGGGACTTTTGACAAGTTGAAAGACAAGGGGGAAGAGGAAGGGATCTAGGTAGTGGTGGTGGTTGCCTGATGGTGTATAAATACTGAATGCTACTGAACTTTATATTAAATTGGTTAAATGATGTATTTTATGGTATGTACACTTACAAAAGAATAACTAAATATAATGGGTTGTGCACATACATATGCCATACACACACACCCATGCACATGCACACAAACAGATACAGATACAGTATAAGCACCGAAAAGTACTTATACTTAAGAGCCCAAGGGTACAAGACACAGAGGCACAGACCGGGCGGAAATATTTGTAGAAGACAATTAGTAAAGTATTGTTATCTAAAATCTATAAAGAATTTTAAAGCTAAAAATATGAGACAATTTACTCAATTTTAAAATGGGCAAATACCTTAATGGACATCTTGATAAAGAAGACATTTAGGTGGCAAACAGACCATCATATCCCAGCAAGGCAATGCAAAATAAAATAAGATGCGACTTCACAATAATCATCCCAATGTGCAAAACCAAGGCCAGACCAAAGGCTGGCAAGTGTGTAAAAGAGCAGTAACTGTCATTCGCTGTTGGTGGGAACACAAGGCAACTATAGTCACTTTGGAAGAGAGTTTGACTGTTTCTTAGAAAACTAAATATATTCATTTTAGATGACATAACAATTACAATCTTTCATATTTCACTCCAAAGATGAACATTTTTGTGCATACACAGGCCTGCACGTGCTTGCATTAACATTAACATGCTAGCAGTTTTCATTCACAAGTAGAAAGTCAGAGTCAGCCAAGATGAGTCTAACTAACTCGATGAATTGAAACCAAAGTAATTTAATAGAACATAATGTTAAAAGGAGTGAGCTAACAAACTACAAAACAAACAAACAAACAAACAAACAAACAAAAACATGGAGTGGGAGGGCCTGGTAAGATGCCTCAGCAGGTGAAAGTGCTTGCTACAACACCTGATGTCCTGAGTTCAATGCCTGGGACCCACATGGTGAAAGGGAAGAACAGACCAGACACTCCTGATGGTTGTTCTCTGACTCCTCCATTCACACTGTGGAATCTGCACCTCCACATACACACACACACACAAAACAAACAAACAAACAAACAAACAAACAAACAAGTAAATGGTAAATAATACTAAAAGACACAGAGAGAAGACTTCAATGTATATTACCAAGTAAAGAAAACCAGTTTGAGAAGGTTACATGTACTATATGGTGCCAACAGCCCAGGACCAGATGGTTTTAGTGCAGAATTCTATCAGACCTTCAAGGAAGACCTAATACCAATTCTCTTCAAACTATTCCACAAAATAGAAACAGAAGGAACACTACCCAATTCGTTCTATGAAGCTACAATTACACTCATACCCAAACCTCATAAAGACCCAACAAAGAAAGAGAACTTTAGACCAATCTCCCTTATGAACATCGATGCAAAAATACTCAATAAAATTCTAGCAAACCGAATCCAAGAACACGTCAAAACAATCATCCATCATGATCAAGTAGGCTTTATCTGAGGAATGCAGGGATGGTTCAATATTCGGAAATCCATCAATGTAATCCACTATATAAACAAACTCAAAGAAAAAAACCACATAATCATGTCACTAGATGCTGAGAAAGCATTTGACAATATTCAACACCCCTTCATGATAAAAGTCTTGGAAAGATCAGGAATTCAAGGCCCATACCTAAACACAGTAAATGCAATTTACGCAAACCAGTAGCCAACATCAAACTAAATGGAGAGATACTTGAAGCAATCCCACTAAGATCAGAGACTAGACAAGGCTGCCCACTCTCCCCCTACCTATTCAACATTCTTTAAAATGCAAAGCCATTGAGTCAGGGTTTAGAGGGAGTAGAGAAGTTACTGGGAAAAAGCCTTCTGGGCCACTAGAAATGTTTTCCTTTTTTCTTTTTTTTAATGATATTATAGTAATGAACATATGCTATTATACATCTAGCCAGATCCTTGGAGCACAGAAAACTAAAGCAAATGCTAATATAAATGTGTTTTGGTAGATATTGATGTGTTCATATATGTTTGTCACTTGTAAGACATATGCCATTCTGGTTAGGGATATTGAAAATAGAAGATGCTATTCCTAAAACATATATGAGAAATTTGTCTACTTGAGATTAATTTTCTTTCCATGAACTGAAAATGAAGTCTAGTTTTAATAGTGTACAGATGACAGGATTGGAGAGATGGCTCAGCAATCAAGAATACCTGCTACATAATTGTGAAGATAGAAGTTAAGATGCCACCATTACCCATGTAACAAACCTGACGTCATCACACATACCTGTAATCCCTGCTCCAAGTTAGAGCAAGGTGGTGGGGGGGTATTGTCCCTCTTTAGTTTTAGTCTAGTCAAGAAAACAAGAGTTCTAAGTTCAGGGAGAGACCTTGGCTCAAAGAAGTAGATGAAGAATCATAGAGAAAAATTTGATGCTGCCGTTTACCCTCTGGGCCAGCATAGACATGTATGAATACACAAACCCTCATAGAGATGAACAACATTAAGAGAGTAAGAACAGGTCATAATTATATATCTTGTTTTTTTTATTATCACAAACCATACTTACTCCTCATAATCAACATTATCATCAAGAAACTGAAATTCACCTGTGCAGTAGAAATCTATCATTCCTCTTTCTGTCGCTATTTACCACGGATCGCTACTGTCCTGAATTCTACCTCATGATGTTTCCATTGCTTTTACTTATTACATTTTACTGTATATAATAGCTGGATATATACTTTTTTACTCCATTTGCTCACCAGCCATCCATATTCTTGCATATAATTAGACATTATTCAGTCTCATTTTGCTTATTTCATTGTACAGATATGGTACATTGGACTGATCCAATAAACTGCTAAGGAACATTTAGAAAATGTTCAGGTCATTGTAATTGTGAAGTGACTTTCTATGACTGGTCATTTTGAGTTACCATACAGATACATGACTATTGAATTTATTTCCAGATGTAGAATTACTAAATCAGAGAGTAGATATGTATTCATCGGAGCAGCTTCTCTCAAACTTCTTTCCAAAGTGAGGATTTCAGTTCACTCTCTGCCATCAGTACTTGTATGCTCTGCTTTCTTCTCATCCTCACTGATAAAACCACTTTGTTACTATTTTTTTCAGTCTTTTTAATTTTAGATGTTGGCCTGTCCTATACCAAATGAAATTCTGTTCACAAAAATGGAGTTTCCATGATGTCATTACCCTCCAAAGCCCCACTTCCTTATTTAGTCACTTTTTGTGACTAGACTCCAACATAAGAATTGAGAAGAGACCTACTTAGACCTTCACTATAACTACATCAACTAGTACAGTTTTTGGCTAAGTCAAAGTTCTGGTTTCGTTTTTTTTTTCTTTATTTTTTTCCTCTATACATTTAATTCTACTCTCTTTTTATATATTCATGGATAAAACAGTGGCTTTTAAACATGGGTTTGGCAATTGTTCTATTGGCAAGCAATAGCAACAGAATTTCAAGCCCCACCATGAATAAATTAACAGTTGTCTTGACAGAATTAAAAGTTTCCTTCTTTTGAGATATTTGACAACTGTTTTGATGATGTAAGTAATTTGGGTAGCCTGTTTTTATGCAGAATGAAATTTAAAATTTACTGAGATCTCAGATAGGTAAAGTTGTTGGTGATGACTACTTAGATATTCATCTAGTACCAACTACTGTGTAAGAAATAATTGGGCATGCCAAATAACAGATAAATAAGAATAATAATACAAAACTTTTTGGTTACAACTAAGCAACAGATACGTTAAATTTGAATGCTATATGTATTTTATTTTGTTGTCTTCAAAGTCTACATAGCACTAAGTTGTCAAATACTGTTTTTCAAAGACCTTTTAAGAAATTGAGAAGAACAATTAACAATACCTTAATTAAGGACTGATAAAACTAGTCAATCAAGAAAATTTATTTTTTAAACAATTAAGTATAAATTCTCTTACACAATTCTCTGTAAGTTAGCAATTTGCTTTTCATTCCATGTCTCACCTTTCCTCTAGCCTATTCAGATACATCCTACATTCAAAATGAGCCAATCATGAATTGACTAATAATTTTTTTGAAAAAGCATATATTTTTTATTGTACAGATGTATACAATGTGTTGGTCTGATAGTTGACTGTGAACAGCAGTAGATGGAAGATCTATTTGTATCACTGCTTACCCAACTGTGCCTCATGGAACATTGAAGAAAGGCCTGAAGATATATAAAATCTGAGGGATTGGAAGCAGTGCTATGAAATGCAGTCCTCTGGATATGAAATGGCTACTCTAAACGTGAACTTGTAGTACCTGTGATTGACAACACAAGACCTGCACACAACAAACCAGCTAACAATTAAATTGTCATAACAACACTCTTGTCTTCACTGAGTCCTAAAATTAAAGGCATAAAGACAAATTGGTATATCAATTTACTTTTTGGTTTCATAGCTCAGTGTATCAGTTCTACCGATTAGCATTAGCAGCATTATACATTGCAGAAACTTCAAAATAGCATGGTATAACTAATGACGTATTTGTGTAACAATTTGTGTAATCACTGTGTTATGAAATCCAATAACATTCATGTCCACTGTGTTGAATATGTTCATAGTTGTCACTGAAAGGGAAAGCACTCTAAATGTTAAAGATACTCTTTCCTGTACACAGTGGAATTCAACCACAGTACAACATCACTCTGGGATGGCTGATTGTCTCTGATTCTAATATGACAACCAGAATGAGTTTTTCAATCTAATTATCTTTCAGGAGCATATAAGGATGCTCTTGTGATAAATAATTTGATAGATAGAAATAAAATAGAAATGATCATTTATTCGTGTATCTGTCCATTAGCCTTTGTCCCATTCATCATTAGATTTAAAGAATTCAGCTTCTAATACAGCTGCCAGAACCAACTTCAGCATCTGATCCTTGCAGGACCAATAATATATGTTTGTTAAAGAATTGATGACTGAATCAACAATTGGCTATTGGTCAAATTAAATGAAAGATTTCTGATGGGTAACATATTTAATAGTTGTCTTAGGACATGACAAAATATTGTTATGGAACTGTCTTTGTACTGAAATGAAAGCATATAAAATAGAAGTATACAAACATTTGCTGGTGTTTCTCTTTAGTGGGATGTCTTTCCATGATGGAATCATATTTGCTATAGAACACAAAATGTAGCCAGTTTAAATTCACCCTGAGCTGCTGCTGCTCAAGTTTATGGAGGTCAATTACCAATATTTTCTTTTCTAACAGCATTGTTTAGAGAAACAATGAGAGAAAAACATGTGAAGATTCTGAGAATATTGGGTCATATACCTTATTTTCTATATGGCTTCTCTAGGGGAAAAGAGTGCAGCAGAAAATGATAATATCAAGAACATTTTAGTGCAACAGTCTGCAATGATAGTCTAAACATTTTCCCCCTTTGGTAAATAATACTGTTTGAAATCATGGACTTCTTTTGCTGTGGCCCATCTCTGAATCCTAAAAAAGTCATTTATATGCTGATGAATTTAATACCTTGTGCTCTCATTTTTAGACAAACATCATTGGGTTACTTGGATGTTAGCAAGAAAAATTAAACTCCTTCAAGTCTTCATTCAGGAGTAGAAATTGAGTGCTTTATTATATTTCTCTCTAATGGAAGAAATACTAGAAGGGGTGCATTGCATGTTTTATGTATGGGAATCTTGTTTCTTATGCCTCAAATGTGTTTTACTATGTCTTAGAAGCTATAATAAAGCCTTTTATCTCTCCCTGTTGTCCATAAATGCTTGTGTGTATGCATCTGTGACAAGATAAACACTCTATAAGGCTTATGTATGCATGCATATCTATTAATTCCTTTTCTACTCCAGGGGCTGGGACACACTTAGGAGGACTGTGCAGTGCAGTAGAAAGAGCATGTGCTCTTGACCTTGGCTGCAAATCTGCTTTTACCTGTACAAGTGCCTTGCTAGAGGCAAATCACTTAATGTTTCTAAACCTTATTTTTCTCATCTGTACAAATGATTCAGTTGGAAAAATAACTTCTAGGATTATTTTCTAAAATCCTTTTATGAAAGATGAAAATTGAATTGCTACAGGGAGGTTGAAATGATTTATCTCAAACATGCAGTAGGTATTGAGCACATCAAGCACGTGTTTGATAAGTGAAGGAATGTTTTTAATTGAAAATATTTTTTTCATACAATGAGTTCTGACCAACTCTTCCCAGACCCTCCCCACTTCCTCAACCTCACAACTTTACTCTTCTTTCTCTCTCTATTTAGAAAAAACCAGGCAAACAAAAATAAACAAACCTGATTTAAAAAAAATATGACAAAGACAAAGCACAAAAGCCACACATTCAGAGACAATGGCACACACAATCAAAACCCCCCAAAAGACTTCACAAAATCATAAATCATAATTTATAAGCAAAAAACCTGTAAGTCTAAATAAATAAATAAATAAATAAATAAAATGTCCAAACAAAGCAATATGAGACAAAAAAGTCTACAAAAATACCATTGATATTTGTTGGATATCTACTGTTGAGCATGTCCCTACCTTTAAGTATGATCAATATACCAGTGTCTTTTGACCCCATTGGAGAAAACTAATTTCCCCTTTGCAAGCAGATGTCAATTGGAGATAGCTTCTTGATTAAGGAATGAAGAACTCTTAAATGATATTAAGTTTTACATATCCACTTGACTGGGGCTAGATGTTTGTCAAACACTGTTTTGTATATTTTATGACAATGTTTTGGGTCGCAGTTAAGATATAATTAATCATAAAGCATATTTGCAATGTCAGTGAGTCTCATCCAATCAATAGAAGCCTTGTACAGAACCAAAAGGCTAAGTGAACAAAAACGCTTCTGGCCTGACCAATTGAGCTGAAACTGAGTGTTTTATGGCATGTGATTTTAGATGGGATTTTAGAGCCCTGCTGTATTGAGGTAGAACTTATACCATTGTCTCTTCTGGCTCTTAGGCCTTTGGACTTGGACTTGAGGGAGAAATATATATTGAAAGCAAATCTTTGGACTTCATAGTGTTTAGAGTCAGCTGGGTCAATTCCCTTCTCTGTTTATCTGTTTCTGTCTTTACCTTTCTCTACTTCATTCTTATTATGTTACCTCTCTGTTACCCTAGAAAATTCATATGATATATACATATATATCATATTATCATATGAATATATATATATATATATATATATATATATGTATTCTTCCTTCTCTGTTTTTAGCCAAGAAGCCATTAAGATTTGTGAGTTTGATTACCAGAATAAATGTATCATCTTTACAGATTAGATTTTATTGAATTAAAGCTATTTTAAATGTTCTGAAAACAGTATATTGTTTTGGGAAAATAATTTTCTAATATTTTTATATTCCATAATAAATATGTAGTTTTTTTAACTGGAGTGTTTCTTTTACGGTATAGACTCAGGTGAAATCAAGACATAAGTTCTACCCTGTAGGTAACTGACAGGATATTCTCTTTATACTTAAAATAGAAGTACATTCACAGAAGCAAAGAGTGATTCATCTAAATCATTGATATCACAGTATCTAAAATATGAGTAATGAAAATAGTTTAGTAAATTATAAATCCTTCTTCTAAGATCATACTCTTTCCAGAAGACAATGTGTTAGATATTAGAGAAGGAAAAAATATAAACTCCTTATCACATACAGGGTTAAGTATGGTGAAAGAGATACAGATATCTATTATGTGAGAAGGGCAATATCAATCCTATAATTGAAGGTGATTTCTTTCAATGTTTAATAATCATAGTATATTTTGTCATTATTATTCTAACTTGTCATTATTATGAGATTCAGATTCAACAGTAATGTAATTGAGTTTGTGCTGATCACTCCAGGGACTTTGTGAAGTTCATTCATGTTTCTTGTTCCTTTTACTATGACTGTGGATTATCTGAAGTTTAATTAGACTTTCTTATATTCTGTTAGGTTCCATGTGTCCTCTCATTTTAGAATTTGTTTTAAAGGGAGCTTACTGAGACATCTTGTTGTCATGGTGAAGAGGAAACAATTTGATTCTGTAAGGACGTTTAAAGCTTCTGTTTGATGTCATGTGTAACTGGTTCACTCAGACTATTTTTAGGGAAATCTAGGTACATGACCAAGCACCAAAATCAATAGACAGGTTCATGATACAACTGAGAGAAAAGCACATATTTATAACAAAGCAAATCAATCTACCACAAGATGGGATGTATGCAAACTACATAGAGCACTAAACTCAGGGTGTGACACAGAGAACGTATACAGTGTTCTGTAATCAGATTGTAATAGCAACAATAACGATAGTAGTTGATTACATGGAAACACAGATAATGGAGAAATTCACTGCTAGAGTAGTAACCATCACAGAGGAAGAGACCCTGATCCAGCCACTCTGGAGAGAAAGAAAGGGGTGAACTAGATTGAGTGAACACAATAAACAGCAATGGGAAGGAAACTTTTCTAGTTTGCTTTTTGTTGCTGTGTGAACTGTAAATAAAATATCCAATTTAAAAAAAAACAGAAAAAAAAACAGACTTGGAGAGAAAAGGTCGGATTTTTGTTTGTTTGTTTATTTTACTTATGACTTACATTTCATCATCAAAAGAACCTAAGGTAGGAGCTAAGGAACTGACCCATAGACCATGAGGAATGATGCTCACTAGCTGGTACAGGCTCACATTCAGCGGTCTTTCCTTTCCTTTCCTTTCCTTTCCTTTCCTTTCCTTTCCTTTCCTTTCCTTTCCTTTCCTTTCCTTTCCTTTCCTTTCTTTTCCTTTTTTTTCCTTTTTTTGTTTGTTGGTTGGTTTTGTCTATTTGTTTGTTTAAGACACAGTGTCACTCTGTAGTTTTGGCTGGCATGGAACTTGCTATATATACAGGGTCGGCATGGAATGTGCTATGCTTCAAAAGATCTGCCTGCCTCTGCTGCCATAGTTCTAAGATTAAGAATATGTACCCCTACCCTTGGCCAATCATTTTTCTCATAAACCTGAGTCCCCAAATGGGCTGGACTGTCCTGCATCACATCTCCTACATCATCAGGAAAATGCTCCACAGATCTGTCCACATGCCAATCAGATGGAGACAATTTCCCAATTAAGGCTCCCTCTTCCTAGGTTTATCAACAAGGCAACTGAAGGTAACTATGACAGGGACTAAGCTAGGACTTAAGCAGACATAGAGTCTCAGTTTCTTCCTAGAAGTGAACCTTGTGTCCAGTCAGGTATTGCATTACAATGATCTCAGATGCAAATAATGGCATACTTAATTAAAGGCAGTTTAAATAATAAAATGAAAGAATGGATTGTCTTACTAAAGAAAAAAATCCAAAGATGGGATATTTCAAGAGTCACTCAGTATTATGGGATGTCTTCCAAGCTTAGGGATTGTCTTTGTATCATGTCACACTTGGCTTGGTAGCTTGTGTTCTCAAGGCTCTTTCCTTGTGTTCCCAAATTGGTTTTTGCAGCCTCATTGAGTAGCATCCAAGCACAGGATGGGAATTCCTTCTTTTGTGTTTATTTTAATCAGTCTACAAAACATTTTTCTTGGGATCCTCCTTTGAGAATGCAATTGCTTTGTCTCACTGTCTAGAATTTCTTCAGATGTTCATTCCCGAATTATCACTGGCTAACAGAAATGGACTGGCATGATTAATTTAGAATAATAACGAGTCTAGGGAAATTCTCATCTTCTCAAACTTTATTTTCTACTCATTCAAAAGAACCAAATCAGTGTTATCTTAGCAAAATGGTGATGGTTGTGTTTGAAGTCAATGAACATTTTAATGATTTCTATTTACCTTTAATTATTTACATCAATTGTCACCTTTGAATAACTTCTGGCACTAAATTCATATGATTGATAATTGGAAGCAACATTTACATGTTGGCCCCACAGATTTTACATAGTTCATTTGTGTATCATGGTAACACAGACTCAGATCATTGAATCTAGGAGAGAATTATCTGGTTTTATAAATGTAAAATGGGCTTCATCAATAAAATATTATACATGTTTTTACCTTCCTCATTTCTCAATAATTTCATAGATTAAATTTCTTACTTTATATTTTCTTTTTTGTATTGCTATAGTAAACTTCAACATTGCCAGCTTAGCAGTTTCCTTGAGGAATATCTGTTAGTTCTATAAAAATATAAAGGAGATAGAATTATTTGTCTTTCCTTGAAATACTTCTATCTCGTACAAGGCCATTTGAACTTTTGGTCAGTCTGTAGTTTCATAAAGGGCATGCCGTCTGTTCAGAAGATGATCCATAATAGCCTTTGGATTCAAATAAATGAGCTTATTAGCACATAACAAACAAAAGTAAAAGAATAATTAGTAAGTTCCAGATAAAGAGGAGATCATCCGATTGGGAATTTACAACATTCAGCAGAAATGACTGGAAAGCTCAGTTAAAATAGTACAGCTAGAGTCCCCATTTACAGTTCTGAACAGAGTAACCTGTCCACATATGATGCTTGTCACTCCTACCACAAGCACTTTGTCTGCCAGAATAAACAATAGTGACCTCAGTTGGAATGGGTTATCTTGTAGCTGTTCTCAAGGGTACATTGTTTTTAGCACTCTTCTCTTTTCTCCCTAGTTCTGCAGGACAAATGGTCTTAAAGGACAGGAGATAAAACTTGAGAAACAGGGGCCCTTGCTACCAGAGTACACTCATCACAAGAGCTAATAGTATATGGCATTATTTACGAATGCCATTTAGTTTACAGATGCTCATTCCAAAGGGAACATTTACAGTGAGCAATAAATACTAAATAGATGAGATGATTCTGTGCATATACTCACATCCCTCATTAAAATATCAATGCTTAATTTATTCACATGAAACAGGTGACATTTCTGGGGCAGAAAGGTAAAACTCCATTGAAGCCTATTCAAACCCCACGGTACTATGACTCATTAGATTAACCCCCTCTGCTCATGACACATTTCAGTGCCCACACATGTTCAGTGCTCATGGCTTGAGCTCATATAGTTGAGTCAATTACGATAGTTATTCATCGGGGTATTGGAAATACCTTTATCATTTCCTCCTGGCAACTTTTATTCTAAGCTTTTAGTCCCCAACCTCTACTGTCTGGTGAAGTACAAATCACGAAGTGGTGCTGGGGAATCAGGAAAGATGGATCTTCAGAGAAGATCTGGAAAAGATATGAAAACAAGGAAGCCAAAGAGATCTAAAATGACTGTTTTAGTGGATGGATCCTTTGACAAGGAGGCTGTGGTAACCATGGATACAGAGGAAAATGACAAAGATTAGACAACTCAGTTGATATTTTCTAGGCAGATTGTTTTCCCTCTTCTTTTTTTCTTAGTTTGAAACAAAAAATGTGAACTTTTAAAGGCTTTCTTTAGATATTTATGTCAGGATTTATGAGTCTCAATATTTTCTGATTAAAACAAGCAAGCAAGCAAACAAAGATCAAACAAGAGGTGTGGATTTACAGTGTTTGGAGTCATTTGCACTTACTGGTGGTCTCCAATATTACTTTTTTCAAAAAGACCCTGAATATAATACAGGAGATGTGCTTGGAGGGAGGACTATTGGAGAATCAAATGCTTTTGAGTCATGTAGACTACCCACTAATTTTTAAAAAAGCTAGACTGTGTCTTCTCTTTATTTTTCTTCTTCTTCTCCTCTTTTTAATTTGATTCTAGCTAAGAGCAGAAGGTTTTACATTTTCTTATTTAACCAGTATAAGCCTTCTCTCAGCAGGAAGCAAACATGCATGATTCTGGTCACAAGTTATGCATACATATTAATGTTTTAAAATGTTTATATCCTTTAATCTAATAGTTTACCTTATATATGATTGCTTTAAAGTAACAGCCATGCTGATCCCCAAAGAATGCTAACGTGCTTATGTAACCATTCTCATAGCTGCAAACAATTTAATGGCAATAATGAATTATAATTATATAATTGTATTATTATCGTTGATGAGATTCTGTGTTGTAGAAGAGTAAAGCTTTATGCAACTGCTTAGGACTACGTGGTGAAATTTAGTTCATTGTGTACAGTAGAATTCCAGTTTTATTTGGCTCATACCATATATATATATATTATAATGAGCATGAACTTCAAAAGGTCAACTATGAGAAAGTGGGAGAACTGTTACAGAAGATTTTAAATTTTTTTCCTTAACTGTGTTCCAAAAGCTAGCACCATAAATACATGTCACCTTGTGGTCTAAATGAGTAGTAAAAATTAAGAGTTTGAGTGATGAATTTAAAAATGCTTTCCAATTTAAAGCTAACAAGTGAATCATGCAAAGGATTGAATCCTTGGGCATTTTCAGCTCATGTTTTCCAAAGGAGTAGAGAATGTAACAGGAATATTCTCATGGTTCTTTTTCAGCTTGATTGCTTTGTCTTTAATTCATATCAGATTTCCAAATAAACCATGAAGGAAATGAACTCATCAATCCTTTCAAAATGTTTGAAGGAAGTGGTTTCACATAAAAACAGCAGGGAGAAATGAGTCAAAGACTGTACACCTTCTAGAAACTCCATTCAAGTTTTAAAAGTGTTCCAAGAAGATTCGTGGTATCTTTGTGCTTGTTGTTAGGCTGATCAAAACAGTGTATGACACTCTCTTTTTGGTCTGCGTGCCAGACTTTGCCTTCTGTCTTACTACTTCTGGAATTATGAAGTATCTTCTAATTGATAGGAATGCTTCATCTAATAATATTTTATTCCGATCAAAATATATTTATAAAATAAAATATTTTAAGTATATGAAATACATATCAATGACTAAGCTTTCATGTAAATAATCTTTATGTGTTTTCAGTGGAGTAAGTGAATAGGGAAGCCCTTCCTCTCCCAGCATTCTCTGTTCTCTCCCAGCATACTCTGTTTCAATATCCTGGAGTAGGAACCAGTTGTCACAACTCTTAGGTAACTACTGTAGGAAGTTACTGTCGAAGAGCTTGCCACTGTAACAAAGTATTGAATCTGACTTTGTCTCAACACTTTGTGTCTGCTCCTTATTGATGGCTGAGGACTTAATACCAACAATATTCCTAGAAGAATGTCGGTTGGCTTTAAGACCCTGGCAACCACTGTGCTTTTATAGTTGGTGCTTTGAACATGTATCTTATACGGAATTACAAGGTTCTAGAGGGAAATAACCCATTTGCTAGGTGCCTTTGGTGAACATAAACTTTGTGTATTTCAGCATGGATGCAGAAAAAACACATCTCTGGTTTGGCCTCTTCACCAAAAAAGGTCAATCTATTGATAAAAACAGTTACAGATGATTCTTTATCTGCCTTTCTCTCCTGTCCCTTTTCATGCTGTTCTTTTTTCCTCTTTTTCTTCTGGTACATGTTTCTTGTTTCAATGTATTCCTGTGAATCCCAGGCTGGTTTCAAACTGGCTATCGTCTTGTCTCAGCCTCTCAAGTGATGATTACAGGCTTGAATCTCAGCACACTGAGAGAGAGAAATCTTTTTTTTTTTTAACCAATAAATTGAAAACTTTAATAAGGCTAAATGCCTCTTTTTTTATAATTTTATTTTTTTAAATCAAATCGTAATTTTTACTTATTCACACAGGGGTTACAAACAGAGAAAGGCAGGTCGTGGGGAAGAGGATGGCACTGGAGCATGGGTGTTCAGGGGGAGTACAAATATCTTTCAGAACAGGGTATCAGCTGGGTGAAGGTTCAGGGGACAGGTCACTATGACTCTGCCAATGGTTCACTTGTCCTTATCTAAGTTGGTATTATTTGCCAAGGCTACCTATTTACAAGGTCTATGACTACTCAGATTGGTAAATTTCCACAAAAGTTGCCTGTTTACAATAGCTTATAGTCATCTGTTTCAGTGTTTTTTCACAGAGACCCAAGACTGGGTGTTAGTATACATGTATGACAGGCCTATTGCTGATTATTGACCTATGGCTGATTTTAGGCCTTCAGTGTATAAGCAGGGCTGACCCTGACACCTCCTCCCTTCTCTAAGGATAGAAGGGCTCTGGAGATTCTAATCTTGTGAAGGCGAGAATAGAGGCCTGACCTCCAGTAATTGAAGGGGACTTTGTAATGGCTCCAGTCACCCTGTCATTGTCCAGTGAGACATGAAGGCCTTACCCATCCAGATGTCTTTTTTCTGGAGAGGGGATACTTTTGACATCAACCCCTATGCAGTCAGGCTTGTCCCTCAGGGAACCCAGAGAGATATTTTTATCTTTTATTTATATTCCCTTGCACTGCTTAGCCTCGCAGCCTAAGGAAGAATTCAGATCGCCAGTCAGAGGGGGTTCTGGGTGGCCCCTCTGAGGGAGAGACTTTTAAGTTATTAATCATTTCATTCTATTGATAACATTAACATAGATCATTTTGTAGCATTGACTCTGTGCTAGGTATTATTGCCAGTGTTTTATTTATGTAAATGCACATTACCTCTCCAAATCTTTACACAGTCCTATGAGTCATATTGTCCTCATTTTATAGATGAAACGGTAGTCCTAAAGGGTCTAGCCCAGAGTTGTCTAGTCAGTAAGAGTAGAGTCAGATCTGGAATCCAGGTAATCTTGCCTTACAATCCCATAAAACACCTGGTTATCTAAGACTTATTCGTAGTAAATGCAAAATAGATTCCAAACATTTTGCTAAACTCCATTCATTGTAGAAGACAATAGAAAATGAAAATGGGCTTAACATTACCAATGGCTGATATAAAAGGCACTCCACACTTGAAAGAGTCTGGTCTTCCAGGGTGCTATATGGCCAAAAGGTTATGCTCTTTCAGAGATGATCAGCTAAGACTTTGAATTTGAACAGAGAACATTATTTGAATCTAAGTTGAACCCTCCCAAGCTATGCCAGGAATGTCCATGCCTTTTAGACTCTATGTCTAGGTATAGGTGGAGACGATAATCTTTCAGAAAATGTCAGGCATTAGACTTACTGTGTGATCTTTTAGTCTTCCATTTATGACTTGAGTTAAATTATATATTTAACTTTTCTAAGTAGATCTAATACTAGTTTTCTTATCTATATTTTATTTATAACTAAACCCAAAGCTTTGAACATGGTCAACAAGGATACATAAATTGAACACCCCTGATTTCCTGAAATTAAGCCACAAAAATCTCCTGTTTTACTCATTTGCTTATTTATTTTGAGAAACATTGGCCATTCATGAATTCCTCTTAATTCCTGTACTCCCCCCTTATTTAATCTGGCTACTCATCTTTGAAGTCTCAGTCTTAAAGGGAGGCCCTCACTCTGAGTTAATTGACCAATCTTTTATATTCTGGCCCCTTCTCAAACTGATTATTATATATTTGTTTGCACAATTATATTTTGGGTATTTGCCTCTGTCATAATTGTTAGCTCTTCACAGGGGCAAATCATGGGCTATGTTTGCTTCACTATTGTTTAGCATCTAGCAAAGTGGGTGGCAAATAATATGCATTTGGTAAATATTTAATAAGTAAATGAATGAGCTCCACTATTGTGATTTCTTAAAAGGATTTTATATGTTTGCTTTGAGATTAAATGAGATTTATTCATAGAATCTCCCTTCCAACTTGAGTTCTAGATTACTTGTTAAACCCTCAAAAAATAGTCATAACCCCTCCTTTTTTTTCTTCTTGGTGTTTGTGACTCCAGTTGGGACTATTTTCAGCTTCTTATAAGTATGGATAATGATGATGAATGATGTCTGGTGAAGACGCTTTGCATGGGGACATGAGAAATCATTGGAGAGTAAACTATGTGAATGAAGACAGAGGAGCTGAATAGGGCATACAAAATTTGAAGAAAATGGGTCATTTTGATTGGCTTAAACTGAGTGCTGTGCTAGAGGGTTATGATGGGAAGCATAGCTTTAGGTCATATTGGGAAGGTCTTATTGAAGACTTCAGATGACAAGTTGACTCTATTAGTGTGTGGAATTATTATAAACCTAAGAAGCAGGAGATAGCCTATGCTTGCTATGCTGGCTGATTTGTGCATATAACCAACACTTCTATATTGGGTCTCTTTACCATTTAAATGATCATGTCTCCAAGACTTTTAGAACAATTTTCTCCTATTTTTCACTCATTTTCTTTAACTGTTATATGTATTATCTTTTTAGTATGACTACAATTTAACTGCACCATTTCTCCCTTCAAACACTTCTGTATACCCTTCTTCACTGTCCTTCAAATTTATGGCCTTTTTTCTCACTAATAATTATTAAATGCATGCATAGACACATACATATACATAAATATATGTGTATACATATATATGCATATGCATATTAAATATAACCTGCTGAGTCAATATATGTTACTTGTATATTTTTATGTAATTATATGATCAAATCATTTCTTTTATACTTAAAAATATCAGTCACCTAGCCAGCATCTTCTATGCCTATTGATATAGTTAAATCTCAATGTATTTGAAATCAAACTTAACCATGCAAACTGCTTCATATATTGTTTTCTAATCAGACACATCTTCACTGTCAAACTCAGGTGTCTTGAGTTCTATAAAAGACTTTTGCATATAAGTCACCCAGTTATCTTTGTTTTTTTCTTTCTGTTTACTTTCTTTTTAAAAAATTTCTTTGGGGTTTTCATATGACGAGCTTTGATTACACTTACCTCCCCCAACTTAATTCTCAAGTCATTTTGCAAATTAAATAAAGGGATTTGTACTCATTACAATTTTAATATAATCATTTGAAAGATCAAATAAAATCAAATGGATTTCTTCACCCAAAAGTAATAATTAGCATAGTTCTACTATGTTTTATATGCATGTATAGTTATATGTATTTGTATATGTGTAATTATGTATAGTATGTATTCTATTATTGTATAGCTTAGCCTTATTATCTGTGCTCAATGTTGAAAGATCAATAAGAGTAAACTGGGTTGATTTATAGCACTGTTATATTGGTTGGAAATTTTTTGGTTTCTTTTTTGGTGGTGCTTCTAGTACTTTTTTTTTTTTTTTTTTTACATTAAATGGTGTTGGTGTTGGAACGCCATCTCGAAACACTAAAGAATTGATAGCAAAGGTTTGTAGAAAGTAAACCAAGGGCAGAGGGTTTGAGTTGCATGATCCAAGCACAAACAATCAATCAGAATAGGATTATTTTGCTATAAATCCTAACAATTTCATAAGTCAGAGTTTTCCTCTTCTACAGAATTCACATAGAACCCTGGTGATGTGCGTTGTATGTTTTATCTAGAGACTGTTACTCTTAATAATTTCATAGCCCCCTTGTAATTGGGAAAAGGTTTAAAACTCCACAGTTAACCAGGGACTATAACCAGGAGTACGATGAACCTCCAAAGAACATTGATGCTTAGTTTCTTTTGATCTGGCACAAGAATCGGAACTGCTGGGACAAAGCTTTCATTTCTTCTCATGTAAGTGTAGCTGAAATTTATAGGCACCAGAACTTAGTTCTCCATTAAGACCTTTTGGAGAAGTTGCAATCTGGTCTTCAGGAATTCCATTAGGTTAGGAAGAGTAAGGACTGGGTTTTTCCAGTATGCTGGTGTCTTGGAAAGTGGAGCTTCAAAGTGGAGGGTTTTAACTACAGCCTAGCACCACTTTTTTGGTCTGGTCTGAAGCCTGTCATGTCTTTTGCAGGGAAATGAAGCTCGTCTGGCTTCTAATGGCATCCACACTCTGATATTGCTCTCTTCTCTGCCTTTTGCAATGCTCGTGACATGTCATGCCAGAAAAATAATAATTTTCCGAACCTTTTTTTGCCCCTGATAAGTACTTGCACAATGAATTTAATTAAAACCCCCTTTATCTATTATGCCGAAAACAAGGAATTAACAATATCCATTAAAATGACTATTACATTCACATCAAATGGATTTCAAAACCCTACTGAAATGATATGAAGGAAGCCATAATCACACGAGGCCCAATATGGTGTATAAATTTTAAGCCTTGTGAAACCTTAAATTATTTTAATCTCCAAATGTAATTATCATAAATGTCAGTCAAACTTTCTCAAGGCCTATTTTTGTTGAAAGAAAAGGAACAAATGAGACTGTGAGGCTGGGTGCTTTACAACTTGATTAACTCCTTCATTCCTGGTAGAATCTCAGACTCACTACAAAGAAGACTATTTTTTTTTGTAGGTAGAGTATGTTTTGTGTTTTTATTTTACTTTTCATTGATGATAGAGTGATGATAGAGGTTAATGCAATATATTCTTTGATTTATTTTTTATTTTTATTAGATATTTTATTTATTTACATTTCAGATGCTATCCCCTTTCCCCATTTCCCCCAACACCCCCATACCATCTCCCCTCCTCCTGCTTCTATGAGGGGGTGCCACCACTCCCACCTCCCACCCTCAAATTCCCCCACACTGGGGCATCCAAGGGACCAAGGACACACTCTCCTACCTATTCCTGACAAGGCCATCTCCCCCTACATATACAGCTGGAGCCATGGATCCCTCCTTGTGTGTTCCCATGCTGGTGGTATAGACCCTGAGAGCTCTGGTTGGTTGGTATTGTTGCACTCCTCATGGGACTGCAAACCCTTTCAGCTCCTTCAGTCTTCATTCTAACTCCTCCATTGGGAACCCCTTGATCAGTTCAATGGTTAGCAGGGAACATCTGCCTCTGTATATATCAGGCTCTGGCAGAGCCTCTAAGGAGACAGCTATGTCAGCATGTACTTCCTGGAATCCACAACAGCGTATGCCTTTGATGACTGCACGTGGGATGGATACCCAGATCAGGCAGTCTCTGTAGGGCCCCTCCTTCAGTCTCTGTTCCACTGTTTGTCTCCATATTTGCTCCTATGAGTATTTGGTCTTCCTTCTTCATGAGCTTCATGTGGTCTGTGAGTTGTATCTTGGGTACTATGAGCTTTTGGGCTTAAAAAATGGGGTACAGAACAAAACAAAGAATTCTCAACTGAGGAAACTCAAATGGCCGAGAAGCACCTAAAGAAATGTTCAACATCCTTAGTAATCAGGGAAATGCAATTCAAACCAACCCTGAAATTCCATCTCATACCAGTCAGAATGGCTAAGGTCAAAAACTCAGGTGATCACTGATGCTGGTGAGGATGTGGAGAAAAAGGAACTCTCCTTCATTGTTGGTGGGTTTGCAAGCCGATACAACCACACTGGAAATCAGTCTGGCGGTATCTCAGAAAATTGAACATAGTGTTACCTGAGGACCCAGCTATACCAGTCCTGAGCATATACCCAAAAGATGCTCCAACATATAACAAAGACACATACTCCACCATGTTCATAGCAGCCTTATTTATAATAGCCAGAAGCTGTAAAGAACCCAGATGTCCTTCAACAGAGGAATGGATACAGAAAATGTGGTACATTTACACAATGGAGTACTACTCAGCTATTTTTGTAATAAAAGAAAGCATTTAATTAGGGGCTTGCTTACAGTTTGAGAGGCTTGGTTTATTATCATCATGGTGGGGAGCATGGTTTTATGCATGGCACAGGAGTAGTAGCTGAGTTACATCCTGGATCCACAGGCTAAAAAAGAGGACTAGGCCTAGCATGGGTTTTGAAGCCTCAAAGCCTATCACTCAGTGATACACTTCCTCCAACAAAGCTACATGTACTGCAAACAGTGCCTACCTCTTAATGCTTCTAATCCTTCAAACAGTTTTACTTCCTGATGTCTAAGCATTCACATATATGAGCCTATTGGGGGCCTTCTTATTCAAGCTATCACCCTGTGCCCTGCCCTTGACCTAGCGTTTCACAGTTCTTCTTATCTTTCAGCTCTTACCTTTTTGGTCCTCTTTTCCATGATGTTTTCTGAGTTTTTTTTTTTTTTAAATCAAATCGTATTTTTTACTTATTCACACAGTAGTTATAAACACAAAAAAGCAGGATGTGGGGAAGGGGATAATACCAGAGCATAGGTGTTCAGGGGGAGTACAGATATCTTTCAGAACAGGGTATTGGCTGGGTGAAGGTTCAGGGGACAGGTCACTATGACTTTGCCTATGATTCACTTGTCCTTATCTAAGTTGATAGTACCCACCAAGGCTACCTCTTTACAAGGTCTATGACTAATTTCCACAAAAGCTGCCTGTTTACAATAGCTTATAACCATCTGTTTCAGTGTTTTTCCATAGAGACCCAAGACTTTGTTAGCATGCATATATGTCAGGCCTATTGCTGCTTTCAGGTCTATGGCTGATTTTAGGCCTTCAGTGTATAATCAGGGCTGCCCCTGCCATCTCCTGCCTTCTCCAAGTATAGAAGGGCCATGGCGATTCTAATCTTGTGAAGGCGGGGATAGAGACCTGACCTCCAGTAATTGAAGGGGGCCTTGTAATGGCTCCGGTCCTCCTGTTGTTGTCCAGTGAGGCATGAGGGCCATACCCATCCCGATGTCTTTTTCCTGGAGCTAATCAGCTATTAAAAACAATGAATTCATGACATTCTTAGGCAAATGGATGGAACTAGAAAATATCATTCTGAATGAGGTAACTGAGGTAACTGAATCACAAAAGAACACACATGGTATGCAATATATTCTAATTATGATCTCCCCTGTCTTGTCTCTTAGGTTCTCCCCACTTCTCTACACATGCCAGTTTACACATTTCCCCCCTTCTCTCTCTCTCTCTCTCTCTCTCTCTCTCTCTCTCTCTCTCTCTCTCTC
>NW_021604720.1:1949582-1952381 GCF_004785775.1 Grammomys surdaster | reverse complement strand
CTCTCTCTCTCTCTCTCTCTCTCTCTCTCTCTCTCTCTCTCTCTCTCACACACACACGCACACGCACACGCACACATACAGACAGGCATCTACAAAGTAATAGTAAAATAAAATTAGATAAAATAAAAACAAACTAGAATACAACACAATAAATAAACCAAAGAAAAGAGACCAAAGAGGGGACGATCAATTAACACAGAAAGATGCAGAGGCACACACATTTGTACACAGAAATCACATAAAAATACAAAAATGGAAAACATAATATATATGCAAAGGACTTGTAAAGTTAAAAAAAAAAAGACATGAAATAGAAGTATGAGACAAAGAACCTCCACACTGAGTTTCTTTTGTGTTGGTTCTCTATGATTGGGCATGGGCGTGGTCTTAAGTGTGGTTATCAATTGAACTTAGCTTTCTAGGTGTCTACTTCCTCTCTCTGTCTTTGCATCCCATCAGGCCCAGATCTGTGCAGACTCTGAGTTCATATGTGTGTTGGTCCTGGTCTGCTTAGAAGGCCTTGTTCCCTATGTGCTCTCTACCACCTCTGGCTTTTACAATTTTTCCACCTCCTTTTGGAGGGGCTTCCCTGAGCCGTGAAGAGGGGTACTTGATAAAGATATCCCATTTAGAATTGAGTGTTCCAAGGTCTCTTACTCTCTGCATATTGTCCAGCATTTTTCTCAGCTACTTACTAGCTTTATTATCAGCTACTGCTGGAGAAAGCTTATCTGGTGATGGCTGTGTAAGTACTGATCTATGGGGTATAGCAGAATTTCATTAGGAGTCACTTTTTGTTGGTTTGTTGGTTGGTTGGTTGGTTTATTGCTATGCATCTTTAGTAGAACAGTAGTATATGAATTTACCCTATGTTCCTGGCCTATCAAGTATCAGATTTTTGGTCTCTCAAAGCAGTGACTGCTATGAATATCATCTCATAGAGTGGACCTTAAGTCCAATCAGATATTGGCTGGTTAATCCCACAAGATTTGTGCCACTATTGCACTAGTGAATCTTGCAGACATTTCATCATTGTAGAAGGAAGGTTTTGTAGCTCAGTTGGTATTTACTTTTCTCCTTTTTCTAGCATGCACAATACCTTCCAGTACCATGGATTCTAGTCAGGAAATGTAAAGGCTCTAGGTAGGCACAATCACCATTTCTATAAAATAGCATCTTCACAAATAGAACTTCACTATCAATTTCTAGAGAGCACCAATAGGCTCGGCAATGTCTTGGGTTGTGTGTGGGTGTCTATGGGGCTCCTTTGTCCCACAACTTGATTAGATGTAACCAATTCCAGAAAGTAGAGGCTTAATTTAATGACAAGAGATGTCCTGTTGGTCTTTGTTTACTCCATTATTTAGGAAAATCCATTTATATTACATTTCTATATGTATATATTTTAGAAAGCTTCTTGAACCTTTTTAGGTTTCCATATGACCTATCAAACAACTCTTAGTTTTAAGTGTTTGATAAAATCAGGATGACTTTTATCTAGTTACACTGATTTACCGGCGAATTTCATTTCTTCACAGCTGAGTAATACTTCATTGTATAAATGTGCCTGTGTCTTTATCCATTCATCAATTAACATATAGTTTGGTTCCAGTTTCTGGTTATTATGAATAAAACAAAAACAAACATGGTTGAGAAAGTATGTCTGTAATAGACTGTAGAGTCCTTTGGGTATATGTCCAATAGCATAGCTAGATCTTGGGTAGATCTATTCCCAGATCCCCAAGGAATCACCACACTGATTTCCATAGTGACTGTACAAATTTTCACTCTCACCAACAATGGATAAATCTTCCCTCTGCTCCTCATCTTTGTCAGAAGAGCTACTATTTTATTACCCTGCACAAAACTCAACTCCAAGTGAATCAAAGATTTCACAACAAGATCAAATACAAAGTAGGGAATAACTTGCAACTCATTGGCACAAGGAAAGACTTTCTGGACAGAACACCATTAGCACAGGCGCTAAGAACAACAATCAATAAATAGGATGCCTTGAAACTGAGAAGCTTCTCTATAGCAAAAGTCACCATCATTCAGACAAAGTATCAGAGTAAAGAATAGGGAAAATTGTTCTCTTAGCAACTACAGATCAAATGGAGGGCTAATATCTAAAATAAATAAAAACTAAAAAAAAAAAACCTGAACATCAAGAAAACAATCCAATTAAAATAAGGTACAAATATAAACAGAGAATTCTCAAAAAAAAAAAAAAAGGAGACTCAAATGGTTGAGAAACACTTAAAAAATGTTCAACAACCTTAGTGATCAGGGAAATACAAAACTAGTTTAAAATTACATCTTGCACCAGTCAACATGGCTGAGATCAAAAGAGAAGACATTTTTATGTGTTCTGAAGAGTCTCAACTACATACAGTTTGCAGGAAAGACAGGCTGAGAATGATAGCTAGGCTTTGAGAGGCATGCCTTGATGTAGAATTGTTGGTTGATAATGCCAGTGGACCTTGAATAGTTGCTGTGGGACCTATCTTTTCAGATAAGACTCATACAATGGCCACTGCTTAATAATATCCAGTCTTCCATAGTGTGTTAAGCTGTTTTGTTGGCTTTCCAAAGTCAAATTTCAGGTTGAGACAACAAATAAAGGGAATGGTCTTGTCTCTGATTTCATAGGTTATCAAAATGAAATGCTATTGTATCCTTTTTAGAGAAGAGATGACAACATTTTGATGAAGTGTCATATTTGGAGCTTTTTTTAATTAAAAAAGCTACCATCTATCTATCTATCTATCTATCTATCTATCTATCTATCTATCTATC
>NW_021604720.1:1860364-1949572 GCF_004785775.1 Grammomys surdaster | reverse complement strand
ATCTATCTATCTATCTATCTATCTATCTATCTATCTATCTATCTATCTATCATCTATCTATCTCTCTATCCATCCATCCATCTATCCATCCATCTATCCATCTATCCATCCATCTATCCATCTATCCATGTATCTATGTATCTATCTATCTATCTATCTATTATCTATCTATCTATCTATCTATCTATCTATCTATCTATGTATCTATCTATCCATGTATCTATGTATCTATCTATGTATCTATGTATCTATGTATCTATCTATCTATCTATCTATCTATCTATCTATCCATCCATCTATCTAATTTTACCAAGTAGCACATTCTAAAGCACCTGTGACTGGGTGCCTTGAGATCTTCCTGAGTACAAGGTTTTGCCTGGGACAGCTCACCTCTAATTCCAATTATTCCATATTCCTGAATTTCAATTAGAAACAGAGAAAGTCACTTACCACCACCAGTCCAATGGTGCACAGATCTAGAATTGCCTGAAGATCATTAGTTGTACTTTTAGAAACTAAGCCTAGATGTCAGAAGACAAGCTATGTTTGAAGCCTCATATATCATTCCCCACACCATACCAACCAAGGGCTCAATCTTCGTTCTTTCTGTCTCATTACTTCATAGCTTTATTTGATGCTTGTCCCTTTTCTATTGTTAGTAAGTTCTGAAAGCCTGTCATACTGAACCTTATGCTGTCCCATTATTTACTTGGAACAAATGCCATTATGTTCCCCTAATAACAGCTGTGAGAACATCTATCAGTCTTTTTTATTGAAGTATTATTTCTGTATATGGAATGATTTGCTGCCAGTGTCTGCTGTTGACTTCCACTGTTTGTAGTGAAGCAGTGCTCAACTCTTACCCTTTACTCATGCCTGCATCCTCTTTCCACCCCCCCCCACCCTAACTGGATAGGTTTTAGCCGTTATTCCAAAATACTACTTACAAATAAATGCAACTCCACTGGACTTCACCTTTTTTGATAACCAGAAGAATAGTACAAAGTTAAAGTGTTCCTGACTTTGAAGGGTGTCTTACTTGCATTCTCCTTGTAAAGGGTATCTCTGTCACCTGTCTCTGTAGGTCTCTGATAGATGCTCTCACAGCATTATGCATCAGTCACACACTGGCTATAACAGAAGCTCAGGATCTCAAGCCACCTTTGGACTCTGGGAAGGACAATGACTACTTCTACAGATACCACTGATGGGAAGTGACTCATACTAACAGTTTGGAGGACAGAGGCGTGTCCTCACACTAAGTGTAGCTATGAATTCTGAACATGCCATGGGCACCTCATTTAGAGGACTCACCAGTGTTTTGTTGGAAATGAACCTGTCTGGCAATGACTCTTAATGAGGTTTTGAAGCCTGACAGAAGGAGGGGAAGCAGTAGTTCTAAATGGCTTTGAGTTTATGCTCTCATTACACACACGAGAAAACACATTCATAGGCTAAAAGCCATTGATTACTGTAAGTGAGGGTCAAGATTCACAATATAAGCCTCCTCCTCTTCTTGAATCTCTGGAGTGGCATCTGGGGAGAGTCTGTGTTCTTTGAAAGGATATCATATAAACAGGTATTGTCATGACAGTGGGATAGAAGTCACTGTTTATAGGAGCTCTGGCATTCAGGGTTATACTGGATTATGCTTAGAAAATGCCAAACTGTAGGCTAGTGAGCTCAGTAAAGGTAGCCAGACATGACTCATGGAGAGTTTGGCAGAGGTGAGTTCTGAGTCAGAATTCCATAGCATCTTCAGATAGTGCCTCAGCCCCAGATCAGATTAAACCAAGGGCTTCGTGCATGTTGCGTCACTAGCTTTATCTGTTCATGATGAATGTTCATGCATGTGCTGTGGTTAGTCACAGGATTAGCTTGATGATGATTTATTTTGTAATGAGCTTAAAGCACTACAGGAGTAAATGCCAAATTCTATTGGCTCTATCTTCAAAGTTTATCTGTAATATGCCTACTGCTCACTACCTGTACTGTTCCAGATTATTGTAAAAGTTTCCCTACATTTATTCTCCTGAGCAACCAAAGCAGTCTCTGTACAACCTAAGCCAGACCACAGAATGCTTGACCAGGGTCCTCAGGAAGAGCTTCTGCCTTGGCATCATGTTTCTTCCAGATGCAAGGGATACAAGAAGGGAGGTTAGAACACTTAAGGCCAGATTCCTCTGAGGCAGCCCTTACTCTCTGCCTGAGTCACTGGCTTCTTGCTGTTCGCCACACCCAACAAATGTATTAATTAGCAGAACTTTGCCACTTCTCTGGCACAAAGCTCTTGCCTCCACAGGCTACTTTTACTTCATTCAGGCTAGAAAGGGCATCTCTACCCCTAACACTCATTTTCTTAGACCCCAGCTCCTCTACATATATTATCTTTCTCTCTATGCCTCGGGCTGATTTTTTCATGAACATTTAATATTAATTTCGTTTGAAATCATTGTAGATTACTTACTTTGGGTTGTTTTTTTTTAAAAAAGCGTTCCCTAATATTATATAGGCTCCAAGAGTAATACTCTTAAATTAATTAATTGGTTAGGGATGTGTGTGTGTGTGTGTGTGTGTGTGTACACACACACACACTGGAGACCAGTATGTGCATGGTGTGTGGATGTCAGAGGACACCTTTCAGAAGTTGGTTCTCTCCTATTGCCTTGTGGGATCTGGGAGTGGAACTCATGTCATCAAGCTTGCAGGCAAATGTCTCTATACTCTGAGCAATCTGGATGGCCAAAAAGAACTCATTTGTCTTGTTCATTGTGCTGTCCCTTGTGTCTACACTGGCAGAAAAAAAGCAAATACTCAGTAAATATCTTTAATAGATGGGAGAATGGATGTAACCTATTAAACTTCTTAATAGAAAAAAAAGTTTTTTTGTACCTATGCCATGTGAAAAATGTTTTTCAGATCTCCAAATTTAGAGAATTTGTCAGAACTTAGCAAATTCTTACAAAACTTGTCCTGGGTGCTGGGACTACAGACACCAATAAGATGGTCTGTCCTTGAGAAACTACTAGTCCAGGGAAGAAATCTAGGTAAGTGTTATGTCAGAAAACAATAAAGTAACACAGTCAGTAGGAGAAGGTACCTGACCAGGTCAAAAATAATATGATATGAATAATTGATTAATATGATAATATTGAACTTGGCTGAGGCCAGTTTTCTAAAGAGAGTTTCTTGAGGAAGTAAGAGTTTAGCTGATTGCTGAAAAATGATCCAGACTTATCTTTAAAAGGATGGAGACAAGTGTACCTAAGCAGCGGGAGCTACAGTGAAGATAGTAACTGAGATAGAAAGGGAGGGAAATATTGCAACTGGTTATATTTATGCGTCATTCATTCTGAAATGAAAGCATGGCAACACCAAGAGGAGACACATAAGATGGACAGCAGCAGGTTCCCACCCTTTTCACATAATAGGCAAAGGGAGTAGAGAAATAGGAGCCATGTGACATGAGAAATGGCTGGTGGGGTAGAAGGATACAAGGTGGATGGGGGATGGGAGAAAAATGAGGTGTGGTCAACAAACCAATTTCATTTGAAAATGCCACAGTGAAACTTAAAACTCTGCAAGCTAATTAAAATTAATTAATTTATAAATGAATAAATGAACATAAATAGGACCTACCAGAAAATATTCTGATGTCCCTTTCTTGGTATTTTCATTGTTGGAAGAGATTTGTGGAGCACACCATGTGTTTTAGACATGTCATACATTTTCAGACATTAAATAAAGAAGCTTGTCATTTATTATCAGTCTAAAATTATGTATTTCTGCTCCCAGAGCCAAGTTGGCTCGATCTGAGATCTCAGGATGTAACGAACCTTTACTGAGTGCAGATGTGATGTGCAGTATTTTAAAATGGGCATTTCACGTGGTCTGGATTTATCTAAATATCTCATGTAACAGTTTGACACAGTGGGTAATGTTCTATCCCAGAAACCCCGAAATGGACTCTGGAATAAAAGCCAAGTGGTCCTTCCTACTACTTGCATTTGTGATTTCATAGCATCTAACCATTCTACAGTTTATGTTTAAAAAAAGAAGTGATTCATGCAGGATGTTGTTGAAGTGTCCAGTGTATATTTTCTTTGGATGAATGCTGAATCTTTGGGGTGGCTTTTAGAACCCTACTGAAACTTACTAACAGACTCATACTTAAGCCTGTGGTACTTGCCCAACAACATTAACAGTGACCTTGCCAAAGTCACATTATGTCACAAAAGATCTCAGACATTTTGACTACATTTAGTTGGAAAAATAATCAAATGCAACAACAATAACAAACTATACACTGGATTGAGCACAGTTTCTTTTTTTTTTCAGTTTCTAAGGATAATGTTCTTAGAATCTTTTCTTCTTCTCTTAGAGTTCATTGTGACCAAATACACAGAATAATAATTTGTGCTGCTGATTGAACAAGTTGATGTGCCATCTAATGCTTGGATTTTAGTGTTTATGAATTAAATATGGTTGAGCTTTGTTGGTATGTTAAGGGGAGGATTACATGGTATTTAAAAGGTATCAGACAATAGTTTTTACTTATTTAATACAGGGACATTAAAGACAAAGCCAGAGTAAACAAGTGGTCCAACAAAACTCTCTTATTTGACTGTTTATGAAACCATTTTCTCTCATACCATTTATAAGAATGTCACAGAAATATATTCGTGCATTTTGTTTTTATCTTAAAACTCTGACAAAAGTGATTCTTAGTGTCCAAAAGAGGCAGATGTGTTTAAAAATCACAGAGCCTAAAAGAAAAATTCAACGAGCATTTCAATATATGGTCCCTAGCTTATAAAATGAGACACAGTGACTCAGAATAACAAGACATCTGTACATCTTGGCCGCTTGTTCCACATGATTTAGAAATAGAATCACTGTTTGAGCATAATGTTTTCCCTCCACCTTAACCAAGATTGTTTAAACTCTATGATTTCTACCTAAAAATGATGAAGCTGTTAAGCTCTATAAACATAAAAGTAATCACTACTTGGACTCTAGCATTTTCTTCATTTCCCAAGGCTATTGATAAATTTTGGTATACCTGTTTTTCAAATAATAACTCTTAGTCTTACCTTTTCTTTCTTCTTGTCATCCTTCGATTCAGACATATATTACATGATAGAACATTTGTAGGTCAAAGAACTTCCTCGTCTATAGTCTAAATTTGCTTTTTCTCCTGAATATTGATGAAATTGCAAGAACTCTAAAATCCTGCTTTGTCATGACATGTTTGCAATAAAACCCAAAAGTCTTTGCCTGAATTTAATAGCCTTCATTATTCCACCAGAGTGTCACTCCGGTTCTTTCTACCTGTCCACTCTACACTAAGCACTCATTTAAGTGCAATTCTGTGCTGGTTCTATTTGGGTACATAGCAAGCACACTGAATTGAATTTCAGTGAATCCAGAGATTAGCTACAGTTCCTGATTTATCTGAACTTGGGTTTCTAATTTAACCTATTTGGACTTTAAGTGAAAAAACAAGACTGCCCCTCCCAAGGAAACCACCACCACAGGTAATAAAAGTCCTAACTAAAACAATTCTACTAACAATATCAATATCAAGTAAAGTAAAATAAAAGGAAAAGGAAACTGTAGGTCACCAAAAGGAGGAAGCCATTGATTCACTAGGATATTGAAAAGTTCTCAATTTTTATAATAGTATAAGATGACTCAAAATCTTGAATCTCAATCATAAAGAGCACAAGGATAATTGTACATGAAATATTTTTAACGTTAATATATCTCTCAGCTATTGATAAATGTCTACATATATAGAAAATGTGAGAAGCAGAATCAGTAAATGTGTTCTAGCTTATCTACAGAGAAAACTGCACTCAATTATTGGCTAACATGCATTCTTTCCAACTATGCAGCATATTGATCAAAGGTGACTCCCATAAATTTAGTCAAAACAAATTTCAAAGGATCAACAATAGAAATACCACCTATCTGGTCACAGTTGCTTAGAGACCATTGACCTTTAAAACAGAACTATGTAATTAAAGATTAATACACTTAACTAAAGATTAAGACACACATTGACCAATGATTAAATCATAATATCATATAGGAAACATCTAGAAAACAGTGGTAATAAAAACCCTAAGGTCAAGACTGCTATGGATGTCAAGTGATATTAGAGGGGCATTCTTAGCCTAAATAAGAAAGATTCAGAATTAATAAGCCAAACATCTTGAGCATTCTACTTGAAAAAATTTAATAACAAAATAACCATAAGAAAGTAAAAGGAAGAAAGCACTATTATAGGAAATAAAAATCAGTAAAAATAAGTGGTTGGTGCTTAAAAGTGTTAAGTTAGAGAAACCTTAGACAAGATTAACCAAGACCACACTAGTGAAAATTAGAGGTAAACATTAGAATTGGAAAAAGTGATTGAAGTATGCAGTTTAGAAGATATTATAAATAACTTCATGGCACAATAATTTAAAATCTGGGTGAAACACATAAATAATTAGAAAAAATACAATTTCTGAAATTAACTTAAGACTTAAAGAGTGTCTCTCATTGTACAATCATTAAGACAACTAAATTAAAGGAGACAGTCTTTCCAAAAGAGGTCACTAGGTTCAGAGGCCTTATGAGAAGCTGTGCTAAATTTTCAAAGATAATTCTGAAGTCACACAAACTCTTCAGGAAAACGCTAGATCATTCTTTGGCTCCTATAATGAAATCGACATTACCTTTATGTGAAGAACCATTAACATAAGAGGCCATTTTACTACTCAATTAGGTGCACAATATAAGCAAATTAAATCAAGCATTATCAAAAATGCTAACATAATCAGGATGTCCTATTTCAGTGATATTCCAATTATTAACTTACATATATAATATATATATATATATATATGTATATATATATATATATATTCCATCAGGAGAATAAAGGAGGAAATAAAATATCAAAAAGAGCATTTTGTTGAACTGACTATTCATCTAAAATAAAACTAACAAACTAAAATAAGAGAGATTATACTTCATCTAATGTAAAATCTTTTAAAATGTTATACCAAGAATCATATTTAATGTGAAATGTTGAAAGTATACTCTTTAATATTGGGGTCAAGAATTATGTACATAAAATATTCTATAGATTTTATAGAATTTTTCTAGTTCTATGAGTTTTTCAGTGCTGCCAGATACAAAAGTCAATGTGTTAAACTTTATTATTCAGTGTAATAACATAACCACTTCACAGAATCTATAAGTAGTAAAGTGAATACTATCTGCAAAGCACTTACCATCTAAAACTCAAATACAATTGTGGATATTAAAAAGAGGTCAGTTGTATGTTTACACATTGGCAATAGGAAGACAACTTTATTTTGAAATACTCTTTTGTCTGTAGTTCATGTGGAAACAGACCTCAGAGTAAAGCTGTTGTACAGTTAGGTGATTTAAAAATCTAGTTTTTTGTCTAGTTGCTTGTTTTGTTTTTCCTCGACATAGTGTCCTACTATTAGCCAAGGCAGGTCTTGAGTTTGTGACCCTCCCATCTTAAGCCTTCCCAGATTGCAGGTATGAACCACCACCCCTGGCTCTCTGGAATGGGATATTAGATAGTAATTGTGACAAATTGGGGAGAAAGTACACAAGGAGAAGAAACCAAGATGAATCTGAGTTATTAAACTGGCCTCAGGGCATACTAAGCTTATGAAATGCCACTTAGAACACCTCTGTAATAAAAATGTTTAGAGGCATTTTAAAAAGTAAAATTACAAAAAACACTGAAATAATGCTCTTAGGTAAGAAGATTAATGATGTAAACTGATCAATTTTCTTCAAAATTATAGGTTATAAGAACCTATATGCAAAACTCCTAAATTTTTGGGATTACCTTGTATTTTTAATTTAATTAATTAAAATGAATTTAAAATAAATAATCTGGAGTAAACATTCTAAACATCAAGAACCACTGGATTAAGATGGAAGATGAGTGCTTATGTGTATGCACATTTTCTATGTGTGTGTGTGTGTGTGTGCTTATCTCTTGCCTAGCTATACATCAAGACTGATCAACATCGTAAGCATTGTGGTGTGTGTGTGTGTGTGTGTGTGTGTGTGTGTGTGTGTGTGTATTTTAGAAAAAAATTTGAATGGTAGTCCTAGTACTAGACTAATGATGAAAAATCAAGACATGACCTTATGCTTTATATAAGGTTAGATATAAAATGAATAAAGGTAAGTGGGGCTGGGAACATAGTTCAGTGGATAAAGGCACTTGCTGTCAAGCCTGATGACATGACTTCCATCCCTATAATCTGTATAATGGAAGAAATACCCCCTGTAAGTTGTCTTCTGACCTCTACATTCATGCAAACCCTCACATGTACATCCAGGCACTTACACACACAACAATACTAGATAGATAGATAGATAGATAGATAGATAGATAGATAGATAGATGCAAAGAAATGTGGTAAAGCCAAAACTCAAGAAAACTTGGAGTCTTGGTTTTCCTAAATTGTGGCATAATAGAAATTATATAACAAATTATACAAAGGCAGACCATAAGGAAAAAGACAGAAATTATTCTGTAAATGAAGTATATGTGAGACTAAATTAATATATAAAGATGTTAAATTAGCATTAAAATTCCAATGATCATGCAAATAGACAAGAGGGCATAAAAGATCATTATAAAGCAACCAAAGAAGCAAAACAAAAGAAACTAGTGTTTAGGTTTTAATAGGAAAAAAACCATAGTAACTTATACAGCAAAAAAAAAAAAAAAACCTCATTTGCAGAAATATGAAAAACAAATACCCTTTTAACATATGTGATCTACTGAAATTCATCTGTGTGAAGGTAGTGGCAGGTATAAATCACAATTAGATATGTTTCTATGTTTCATGCAGACCATATAGGCAGCCTTAAAATATAAATACTAAGTAAGTAATGGTCGTAGCTTGAAGCAATGGGCTCTGATCCAATGCAGAAGGGAGGATAAATGGGCCCAGTTATTTCTGACTTGCTGAACATGAGCTAGTGAAGAGGAACTAATAAACCCCTGTGCACTGGCTAGCCTGTATAAGCATCTTACATGGCTAGAAGAAATTCAGCATACATCCGTGAGTGGATGAATAAATAATTTTAGTTCCATACACGTGAAGACCTGCTCTCTGGAGAAGGCCAACAAATCATCCTTCTATCCCTCAGCATGGATGAATCAGGAAACCTCACACCAAGGGACTGAAATGATGATCAAACAGACGGACCTGAGTTTGGATTCCTGGCACTTACACAAAAGCTGACTGTGGAGGCAGATATCTGTAACCTGAGTCGTGGAAGGCACTGGCCAGCCAGCCTAACCCATCAGTAAGCTTCAGGACCAGTGAGAGAGCTTTCCAAAAATAAGGTGGAGAGTGATAGAACAGGGTACTAGACGTTGACCTCTAGCCTTCCCAGGAAAGAGCACACATGTACATGTGTGTACCTGAATACACATGTTCGCATGCCCATACCAATGTGTACATATACCACATGCAAGCACAAAACATAAAAAGTGTAAATTATTAATCATTATAATGTCTAATATTATATAATACACTATTTAGGGAAATGCATATAGATGGTAAAATTATCTTTATGAATTTAAGATATCTCTATCCCAAAGAGCTTGTAAAATACTTTAATAATTAATTTCTCTAGTGCTTAGTTTAAGGGTCATTGTCAATTTTGTTTAAACTGTTGAGATATGTTTAATGTACCATTTTATTAGATTTCTTTTTAATTGATTCTTTAGCATACAAATAATGGACTTCAGGGTGAGGTACTGTGTGCTCATGTGTTTGTGCATGTGCACATGCATGTGTGTGTGTATGTGTGTATGTATTTGTATAGGCGTCTGTAGGTGTATATGTGTATGTATCTGTGCATGTATGTGTGTGTGTGTGTGACTGTGTGTTACTGTGTTTTCTTCTCATCAACATAAAATATTTTTTTCACTGGAAGTTCATCCATATAATCTATCCTAATCTTGGATGAACCTACCTTATTATTTTATAGTATACTCCATATTAAGTACTGATTTTTTATTTGGAATACAATGTTTCATAGAAAATCAAATTCCTCTAGCATATGGCAACCTTTTAAGTGTTCAAAGACAGCCCTCTTACCTTTCTTTAAATTTCTTCTTTTCAAAAATTCTAAATCATGATTTCTAGACATCTCACCATCTTGGCCACCTTATCCATGAAAATCATCCATGATCGAGCAAAACATTCCAGTTTATTCTGGCTAGTGAAAGGTCTGATGAAACTATTGTCCTTTTTGTTCAGGATGCAGCGTTTATTGTTATAGCTGAGACTTGATCTACATTTCTACTGTCACATGTGCCGCATTAATTTGTACTAGGCTACACATAATTTAAAATCTTCAGGCTGTGTGTGTGTGTGTGTGTGTGTGTGTGTGTGTGTGTGTGT
Source organism: Grammomys surdaster (assembly GCF_004785775.1). Taxonomy (NCBI): domain Eukaryota; kingdom Metazoa; phylum Chordata; class Mammalia; order Rodentia; family Muridae; genus Grammomys; species Grammomys surdaster. The sequence continues at coordinate 1,939,103 of NW_021604720.1, read as the reverse complement.
GAGAGAGAGAGAGAGAGAGAGAGAGAGAGAGATTCACTTACTTCTTCCATTCTTTACTTGCATTGATAATTGTCCTAAACTGCTTATATTTGTATTTGTAGATACATTCATTCTTAATATCTTGTCTTGGAATTTGGTTATATTGCACTGGCTTACTGAGGACTTTGTTGCCCTGATTCCGACACTGATTGATTTACTTTTCTCCCCCGTGTTGAATTATCAGTAAACATTTATTTCACTAATCAAATTCTTATTTCAGACACAATTTGGATATGATTTTATATATATATGTATATCTCATAAATTGTATATGTATATATCCAGTCTAACACCTTCCAGATCCTTCACTGTGTCTCTCGCTCAACTGTATATCATTAAAAATTAACCTGCTCCATCTAATTAGTATCTAATTATGTTTGTATTATACCTAATGTGTAAATTTCAGCAGATATTTTTAATATGAAGGGATATGACTATAAAGACTTCTTCAGACAATCAGCACATCCAAAATCCTGGTGCTTGGCAATGGTTGGGACACACACATCCATCTCCTCATGGTTTTTCTCTTTTTCACTCACATGCAGCAGTACAGCAACAGTCATGTCTTGTCAACTTTCTAAGGTCCAAATCCATACCTTGTACTCTGACTCTATTCTTGTGTCTGTCGATCCTCAGTTTTCTACCTCAGTTTCTGTGAAACTAATCTATGGAGAAGATTAATTTTTTCCTAAACCCGTTCATTTAAAAATAATAATCTTTTTGTTTACTCTTTGAGAATTTTGTACATGCACAAAATGTGTTTTGATCATATTCACGTTCACTACCCCTGTCTAACCCTTTCCAGATTCGTCCATTATGTCTCCTTCTCAATTACATGTCATTAAAAAAATAATCCATTCCATCTGATTTATGTTGTGTAGATGCTCATGGGTTTGGGGCCATCTTCTTGAGCCTGGTCAGAAACTCTAATGAAAACTGGATCTCCTTCCCCTAGCAGTCATTAATTGTCAATAGTTCCAGATAGGGTTAATGGCTTAATCACTTTTCCCTTGCCTATGTTCAACTGGCTTGATGTCCATGTATTGTACAGGCACCCACAACTGCTGTGAATTCATGAGTATAATAGTCCAGAACATGTCCAGGACAAGCTCTTGCTACAGTTCTTATTGATCTCTGGATCTTATAGTCTCTCTGCCCCCTATGACATGATGTTCGCCGAGTCATCTGAAGACATAGTCAATTTGTGACTGAGTACTTTTCAAGCACTTATTCTCTTCACCTTTAACCAGGTATGAGTCTCTGTACTAAGTGCTACTAACTGCATAAAGAAGCTTCAGGTCAGACAACTGTCCTTAATCTATGGGTATAGAGATACTATGTTCACATAGCAAAGTATTTAAGTAGGTTCTCCTATCAGGCATATGACTCTCCAGCCACAGGAACTTGATCAGCAATGAGTCTAGGATGAGTTTCCTCTTGTGTATTGGGACTTAAGTCTAATTTGAAAGTGCTTGGTTACCGCCATAATACTTATACCACTATTGCACTCATAGGCATATTTTAACACAATAGTCAGTATTTTAGTTCATAGCATTCACAGATGGAAAAGACTACTGACAAAAGATGAAAACAAGAAACTCTGGAAAAATACCTTGAGTTCCTGCAGGCAAAAAAGTTTCTTAACTAGAATCCATAATGTATAAAAGGAGCCAACATTAAATGTATGGTCTCCTAATCATCAAAAGATCCTCTGAATTTATCTGTTGTCACAGACCATTACATACTACACAAGAAGAAGTCCACCTGACAAAGTACTAGGTAGTAAGGCACATCAAGGCAGTGCAAATAAAAATCTCAAAGAAGTATCAATATTAAAACAAGACCAATAACACTAAACATTGTGTACCTCACACAGCCTGTGGGTTCAGAATTGTGGATTCAGAATTACAGGGTAGGTGAAGCTGGACATACAGGTACCTTATAAGGAAGGTTAATGCTTAGGTATATTTCAATGTGAAATGCATGCATAGCTACTGGTCAGAGCAGTGTGATTTGCAATTCCTCCCATCTTGGAAACAATCCAAATACAAATTTTGCTTTGTGTTTGTCTGCTATAATATTACACAATAATAAAAAACAAACAAAGAAACTACTGTCCTGCATATAATTTGATTGTTGCACATACACATATTGCAGGACCTGCTGGATATAGAAGAGAGAAAATTGTATTGTTTTATATAAACACTTAAATTTTGCTTCTGTGATTATTGTTTTCATTATACAATGTTACTAAAGGTTAAAACTTTGTTTATTCAGATGAATAGAATAGTGATTGTGTTTTTTTCCCCCTAAGGCAAAGAATGGGCACTTAAAGGACAAACATTTTTAAAAACTACTATCTTTTCTGGGTGCTGGGGTGATGATTGTCTTATTTTTAGTTTTTAATGCCTTTATCTTTTCCCTTTTAGAAAATACATGTACCCCTGCATTCTTATACATAGACAATGTATGGTTTAAAAAGTTCAAAAAGTACTTTAAATTTTTGAGTAACAATTGTCTTAGGGAATGTTACAGACATGACACCTTATACATAATTAAAATAAAAGAGTACTTTTAACCTGGATTATTTCTAAAAGCCAGGAAACCAGAAAGAGGGCATGGTTGGGGTGGGGAGAAATATCTTACGGTAGAGAATTAGTGGGACACATGAGGTTAATGTGTGAAGGGAAGTTAACATGTGGGAGAGGCAAGTAGGAAAAGGGGCAGCAGTGTATGTAGAACAGAGAAGGTGGCAGGGGGAGGAGGAACAGTAAGGCTGTTTGAAAACCTATAGAGAAATCTATTTTATAACACACACACACACACACACACACACACACACACACACACACACACACACACATATGTGCCCAGGTACACACACAGCCTTCACTTACATGTAGTTACTCTACAAAAGGGATACTTCTGGTTGAGAAATTTTTATTTCCCTCCAAAAACTCAAGATATTCTCTTATGGTTTCTTGTCTTTGTGCTTAGTGCCTAGGTTTATTATATATATATGTAATTTTTATATAATATAAAGTATTTTCTTTTAGGATATCTCTACCTAGGTGACTCAGAATCAGTTATTAGAATGGTAATTCCTTCTCCACTGCTTTGCAGTTCTATATTCCTCTCGAGTTAAATCAATCAATCCATCTATTCATCCATCAATCCATCTATCCAGGATGATTAAATTATCATACTCAAAAGCATCTATTTACAGAGGATAGGCATTTCAATTATATTATTATTATATTAGTTTATAGGGTTAGAAAATTATGATGTGTAGGATAAATTCAGTCCTCTATCCACTTTTGAAAATGAAGTCTTATTGGAGTGCAGCCACTCTTTTCTGTATAGGCAATGAAATGTGCAGAGACCAGCCAGCCAGCCTGCAAAGGCTAAGAGACTTAGCACCTGACTATTACAGAAAGTGCTTGCTAGATATGGTTTGGATGCTTTTGATTTATTTTATAAATTTTATATTGATTTCCAAAATGTATTTACATATGATTTATCTATGTATGCTTATGTGAAAATACTGACTTGCATAATGATATTAGAGCCAACTATAGGTTGTTTCAGCTTTCTTATATTTTATTTCAATATTTTTATCTCCCTTATTATATGTTTATTAAATTAGCATTAATAGAAATCTATTTTGTGACAAATAGTATCTTTCTACTTGACTTTGGGTACGATATCTGGTATATTTTTGACAACTTATAAAAGTTTTTTTTCTTAACTTGTTATGAGCTTTTATTGTGAGATTTTGAATTTAACACATTTTCTTTGTGTGCACTGAATCATGTAAGTTTTCTCTTTTTTATTGAATGTTTTATTTACATTTCATATTTTATCCCCTTACCCCATCCCCCTCCCACCCAGGAACCCCCTATCCTCTTACCCCTCCTTCTGCTTCTCTGTGGATGTACCCCTACTTACCCCTCCACTCCCATCTCCCCACCCTCAAATTCCCACCCACTGGGGCGTTCCAGCCTTCATGAGACCAAGGATCTCTTCTCCCATCTATTCCCGACAGGGCCCTCCTCCCTTACCTATACAGCTGAAGCTATGGATCCCTCCCTAAGTGCTCCCAGGCTGGTGATTTAGACCTTGGGAGCTCTGGTTAGTTGGTATTGCTGCTCTCCTCATGGGGCCACAAACCCCCTCAGCTCCAACAGTCCTCAATCTAACTCCTCCATTGGGAATCCCATGATCAGTTCAATGGCTAGCTGTGAGCATCTGTCTCTGAATATGTCAGACTCTTGCAGACATCTAAGGAGACATCAATATCAGGCTCTTATCAACATGCACTTCCTGACTTCCACATCAGCATCTACCTTTGGTGACTGCACATGGGATGGAGACCCAGGTGGAATGGTCTCCACACGGCTCCTCCTTCAGTTTCTGTCCCTCACTTTGTCTCTGTATTTGCTCCCTTGAGTATTTTGTTGCTCCTTCTAAGAAGGACTGAAGCACCCCCACTGGGTCTTCCTTCTTCATGAGCTTCATGGCCTGTGAGTTGAATCTTGGGTATTCCAAGGTTCTGGGCTAATATCCAATAATCAGTGAGTGAATACCATGTGTGTTCTTTTGTGATTGGCTTACCTCACTCAGAATGATATTTTCTAGTTCCATCCATTTACCAAGGAATTTCTTGAATTCATTGTTTCAAGTAATATTAGATGAGAAGTTTTAAAATCTTAAACCTTTTAATTACTAAAGGAAGTCCAACCAATATTGATGTATTATTCTTTTAAGAGCAATATTTATTTTCAAATAGTTTAGATTTTGTTTTCATTTGTGATTAGAAGAAATACTGAAGTATAAGCTTTCCTTCTCATTAGGTTCATTATCAAACTTATGAACTTCCAAAAATGACTCAAAAATTGTTAACTTTTTCTACTCTCTGGAAGATATTTTATATGCTTCAGTTTTTGATTCCTTAAAAAAATGTAGAATTTGTATAAAGCAACCTAGGCTTGAATATATTTTGAAAGATAATTTTCATTTTAAGATTCAAATTACTTTTTAATTTAATTTATATTTAAAAAAGAATACTTTATGTGAGTAACGTTATATCCTTTGCATCTCTCCAATTCCTCCCATATATCCCCTACTCCCTCTCAAGTTAATGATCTCCTCCTTTTAAATTATTGTTGTTACATATCTACATACAAAAACATATATGTGTAAGTACAATCTAGTGGCGTCCATTTAGTGTTGTTTGTATGTATGTGTTTAGAGATGATTACTGGGGTTGCATAACCTACGAGGGGGCTAGTCTCTCTAGAAGACTGATTCTACTTTTCTTGGCAGCCATCAATTACCTGTAGTGCTCCATATATGGGTAAGATCTTGTGAGATTTCCTCCATCCTTTTTGGCATGATAACTAAGTGACACCATTCTGCAGGTCTTATTTAGGTGACCACATTTTGGAAATATCACGTATATTATGTTGCATGCCCATGCTACCAATACTTGGGAGGCAAGAGGAAAATAACTACAAGTTCAAAGCAATCCTGGGCTATGTAGCACTTTTTAGAAAGATTGTTTTCATTTTCCTTTGAAAGCACTTTAAAAAAAAAGATATTTTTTTGTTTTCTTTTGAAATATTCTGTTTGAATGAAAAGAAAACTATGACTCATCAATATTATATAATCTCTATTTTTATTTTTCTTTGAAAATCCAGAAATTTTCAACCTCTCTTATTTATCTAAATCTCATTCTTTGAAAGCATATGCCTCAGTCTGATTGCTTTCCTCTGAAAATTTTAAAATTTTCTTCCATTTACTAATCCTCTCTTCAACTTTTCTGTGATATTACAAACCACCAAAAATGAGTTTTCCCTTTTGTCATAAACCACTCATTACAGAATAGTTTTCCAATCACTAATGGGCAAATGTATGCTGATTTCTCTATCAAAGCAACAGTTCAATTTTCAATAGATTCTCTAGAAGATAGCAATTGGGTGCCCTATCTAAGTCAATCCTGATACAATCAATCTGAAAGACAGTATCAGATCCCCATGAGTTGAATTCTTAGTCTCACAAGACTTCTCACATTTATGTGCATATATGACAGACATGTCTGCATGTGTGTTTGTGTGAGTGCAGTGCACATGGTGTCCATATGGAGTTCAAAGGGCAGCCTCAGGAGTTAGCCATTGCCTTCCACTTGTTTTTTTTTTTTTCTTTTTTTAGGTAGGGTCTTATTGTTGTTGTTCACTGATAGTTATGGTAGTCCTGAAAACTCCTAGGAGTTCTGTCTCCACCTCGTGTACGGCTGCAGTAACACTGAGAGACACACATGCACTACCATATCTGGCTTTTAAGGGAGTTCTGGGGATTTGAACTAAGGTCCTTAAGCTTTAGTGGCAAATGTTTTATCCACTGAGCAATCTCCCAAGTTCATATCTCACATTTTTTATGTCAATTAAAACCAGTCATTTGTGAGCTAAGCTTATAGCCAACAGTAAAGTCCCCATGTATTTTTGTCAGGGAAACACTTCATTTTTATTTGCTAGTATGTTATAAAAGTCATGATAGAAAATACAGCTGGACAACAGGTCTCCACAGACACTTAGTGCCAAGCATGTGGAAAGGGTATGGAGCTTCATGCCCTCTCTATCCATGTTATCCCCCATGTTTTCAGATATCTGCAAGCTCAACCAAACACAGTCCTTTTAGTTTTCAGTAGAGACTTCATTAAATAAATACAATTAATTATATGATTGATTTCTGGTGATCACCTCAACCTTTAGCTCCTCTGTTCTCCCCAGAGGATGGGAGGGGGATAGGAATCTCTAATCTTCATTACTACTGGTTGGTGTCTTGACTACTATCCCCTATCTTCTTGGCTACTGTTTTTTAAAACCAATATTCATCTTATTAAAATAAAACATGATCTCATTAACCAAGAAATCCCACGGTATTAGGAACTCTGAACCATGAATAATAGGTATAAAGTCAAATGTTAAATCAGGAGTTTTCTTCCCAATCTTACCTAGAAGCATGTGAAGCATCTCTCTGGAAGGAGAATAGAGATTGAATATTAGAACAAAGATTCACCTAGCATTCTTAAAACTTCTGAAATCGCCAAGCTTTTTAGAAACTTGAGTAGTTTTCTTTCCAGGGTCTTAGAATACAGCCCATTATGTTTATTTCTTATTACTTGATAGCTGCAATTTCATTCTAAATTATAACATGCTTATTGTGTTTTTTGCTTTTTGGAATTTTGATTTGATTCACTTTTATGATTTCCAGTGGGTTCTCTTTTATGAAAATGATTTTTGAATCTCAAGGTCAATTTTCTTGTACCTATTCAACATGGTTCTCAATAAATCCATTTTCTAGTAACTTGATTCAACATTTATTTTTGATAATTCCATTATAAAGATATTTGAACACTTGGCCCCCATCAACCATTCCCTCTCTGTTTTTTGCAGGTTTTGTTTCTTTTTTTTGTGTGTACCAACTTATTTTTGACTGAACACAAGATGCTCTATATAAGCAAGCAATAACTATGGAAATAATTTGTCAACTATGATAATAGTATTTTTCATCACCAAAGCCTACATTTGCTTCTGGGAAATAACTAAGAACACAATCTGTGATAACCCTAATCTAATTTCAGGCTTTGAAATTGTTGGAATCTTATCTTTCTTTTCCTTTTGAGAAAGTTGGTATATTTGATTTATCTTTTCGATTAAGGTATAGGATTTTATATTCCCAGTATAGAACATGGAAGGCTTCTATTTCATATTTAATCCCTCAACTCTAAAATTTTTTGTAAAGCATTATTTAGGCTCTCAGCCTCTCAGCTGCCATCCAGAGCTATCAACACTCTTGCAGTTAAAGTGACTGTGGATGCTGAACTTCTCACTTGGGTCCTTTTCTCCTAAAATTTTTACCCTGTATGCATACCCCTCATTTTTATAGCTTCAAGTAAATTATAATTTTTTTAACTTTTGTGTTTTTTCCAAGTAGGAAGATTTGTTTCACTTGCTTTTTTATTGGATATTTTATTTATTTACATTTCAAATGTTATCCCTTTCACCAGTTTCTCCTCCACAAACCCCCTATCCTATTCTCCCTCCCCCTGCTTCTATGAGGGTGCTCCCCACTCACCCTTCCTCTCCCAACTCACCACCCTGACATTCTCCTACACTGGGGCATCAATCCTTCACAGGACTAAGGGCCTCTCCTCCCATTGATGCTGGATAAGGCTATCCTCTGCTACATACGCAGCTGGAGCCATGGGTCCCTTCATGTGTACCATTTGGTTGGTGGTTTAGTCCCTGGGAACTCTGGGGTGTTTGGTTGGTTGATATTGTTGTCCTTCCTATGGGTTGCAAACCCCTTCAGCTCCTTCAATTTTTTTCTCTAATTCCTCCATTGGAGACCCTGTGCTCAGTCCAATGGTTGGCTGCGACCATCAGCCTCTGTATTTGTCAGACTCTGACAAAGCCTCTCAGGAGACAGCTATATCAGGCTCCTGTCAGCAAACACTTCTTAGAATCTGCAGTAGTGTCTCGGTTTGGTATATATGGGATGGATCCCCAGGTGGGGCAGTCTTTTGCTGTCTGCTCCACACTTTGTCCTCATATTTCCTTTAAACAGGAGCAACTCTGGGTTAAAAATTTGGAGATGAGTAGGTGGTCCCATCCCCCAACTGGGGCCTTGCCTAACCTCTGGATATGGTCTCTACAGGTTCTCCCCCACCCCTTTGTTGGGCATTTCAGCTAATCTCATCCCTGTTGGATCCTGGGAGCTTCTTGTTTCAATTTCTTATATTATAAATGTCACCAAATACTTTTTGAGTGTTAGGTAAGTTTTGATACATATAACAAAGAACTCAAGTTGATGACTTAAATAAGAGATTTCTACTCTACTTTTAAGAAGTGCAGAAAGGACTCACTTGTCTATGGTTATTAGAGATGCAAAAATTTTTATACTTCTATTCTCCCAGGCTTACTTTCCATCTTCAGAGTTTTAACAGAGTCTGAGATGTCTTTTAGAACTCTGAGTCCTAAGTCCTCCACAAAAGCACAAATAGAAGAACACTCTACCTGCTATCTGACCTACTAAGAAATATTCTCAATATACTGTGTGTTTTTCTTATTTACTAGAATGTAGTACATACTAGTAAAAGAGAGTTAGAGAATATAACATTTTATATGGGTGTTTTAAATAGAATTAGAGTTGTGTTATTAACAAAGATGAGCAAATTACTTAATCTCTCATAGAACTTCATAGCATCTTATCATGTGATATATTTTATAATTTATTTACTGATACAATTTACATTTTGTCCACCTCTTTATTCTTATATGTACACCCCAATAATCTTGATTTTAAATAAGCTTATATATATATGTATAAATGCTCTTTTACTTAAAAGTATCTTTAACTTTTAATTTTTTAATTTTTTAAATTTAATTTTTATTTTAGTGTTTATTTATTTTATTTTTAGTTTAGTTTTATTTTTGACTATATTATATTTAGGCATAGCTTTATTGCAATAAAGACTAAAAATATATAACTTCAAAATATTTCTTTATTCCTTATGTGTATTATAATTTATTAAATTTTCTATTGGATACATAATGTATATCTACTATTTTGTCTTTATAAATAAAGCTACTATGAAATTTACCTCCTCTTCTTTATTTAAAATCTCTATCTTTCAGGAGAGTTTTAAAACTAGAAATATTTGCTTATAGATAACAACAGTTTTGACTTACCCAATTCAACCCACCACAAATTAATAGCTCTGGATGTATACAGTGGAAATTCTTTCAACATACCTTCATCAGAACAAATTTATACCTTTAAAACAAAAGACCTTATGTATTTGTAAGTAAAAATGATATAACTCTCATTCATTTATTTAATTTCTATCATTTTGAATGAACATTCACCTAGTTGTCATCATATTGCTTTGGTGAATTATGCACTAATAACATTTGCCTATTTTTCTCCTGGATAGATTTTTTCTCAAATAATTTATATAAACCTTGATATATAAATTATAATTTCTCTGTGTATCAGTTGCTTTTCCTGTTGCTGTGACAAAAATATGACCTAAGCAATTTAAGACATGAAGGGTTCCTTTTGGCTTGCAGTTTGAAGGAAGTCCAAGTAGATGGGGAAGGCATGGTAGCAGGCACATGAGGCTGCTGGTCACATTGAATTCATAGGCAGGAGAAAGTAATGAATGCGGAAACTTGGTCAACTTTCTCATTTTTTTATGCAGTCCAGAACCAGTTAACTTAACCAAGACAATACTATAATACACACCCAGAAGTATGTCTTTTTGGTGAGTCTAGATCCCATCAATTTGACAATCAATATTCATACACTTTTCATTTTCAATAAATATGGTACACATTATCTCATCTTACTTTTGTTGATTTCACTGATGATAGTACACATAATTATGTTTAATTGTAATGTACTTTATAATCTTTGGAATTTTTCATTTTGTTTTCTTCTGTTGTATACTATAACCATTATCCCAATAAAAGAAATGAGTTAAATATTCACCTATTTATTCTCTTAGTTGTTTTTATGAGTTAATGTATTTTCCTCTTTGCGCATGAATTTGAATTCACACATCAGCCTCATGATGTAGATTTCTTACAGGACAAATCCAGATGGTGTACTTCTACCTGGTCCAAAGGTCTTGGACCCATGGATATGTAATTCCTCTGTATAAATGTAGATGCAGAGAGTTATTCCTGTATCTTCTGCTCTCTAGCAAAAGCAAGGTATAAAGGCTCAAAAGACAAGGTATAAAGATAGGTTATTTTAATCAGTTATGTTTAAAACATCTTGTTTTGATAAACTTATTTATATTAATTTCTCCAACTAGCCACCATCACTGCCATCACTTTTCCTTATACCTCCAAAATTATTTTTATTAGTTTTTTTTGAGAATTCCTTACAGTGTATTTTCATACCTTTATCCCAACTTCCTGACACCTCCCAGAATCATCCCCACCTCATACCCTCTGCCAATAATAATTATCTGTCTTCTCCAATATATGCTCTCCATTTATTTATGGTAGTGCCATCCACTGGAGAATGGCTAACCTACCAAGTGCTGGCACTCTTCAAATAAACTATCTTTCCCCTAGACATTATCATCTCTCCATAGATCCTTGCTGAGGAGTGGAGGGGGCCTCACAAACTTCTTCCCACTCCAAGATAGAGTGAGGACTGGTTGATCGTTTTCAGGTCTTATGCAGGTAATTATAACTGCTGAGAATTCAAGAGTGTAGCGGTCCTTGCCATGACCAGAGCACACTGTGTTGATAATCATATCTGTTCATGATTTTTCCTTTATACTGCATACGCTCATTCCATTATTAAATATTTTTGGTAGGAGCTGTGTGTTTAACTTTATTGATGGTCACTTTATAGGAGTTGTTGGGAAGTGTATGAGGGCAATCAGGGCAGGGTAAGAAGGCTCAGAGAAGGTTACATCCTTTAATGGTGGCCCTAAGCCACATTTCCAATTATGCCAATTAAATCAAATTTCAGGCAGATGGGAATCTACTAGAGAGCCACCAGCCCGCTAAGTTTTAAACCTTTTAGTTGCATTGAACTCAGCTATACTTTTTGTAAAATTTATACTAGCAAGATTTTTTTTATCATAATTGATTAAAAACCCCATCTTTCTGCCTTTTCTTTCACCCTTTGTATCTTTTGTTCTCATTGATTTGGAGATCATAAGCTATTTTAGAAAACGTATTTACCTTGGTATTAATGAATATATTTATGTAAGGCATAATTACAATGCTCAACTAACATTTGTCATTCTGGTATGAGGAAGCATTTAGAAATATTACCTTCCATGACAGATTATAGAACCAAAGGGCTAAGAAATATGTTAGTGGAAGAAAAAAAATGTTGAAAATGCTTAAAATTAGGAGGTTGTAATGCTAGAAAATTGAGGTGGCACTAATATAAAAGAAGTTTGACATCCATACTAAAATTTTATGCTGCCTTTAATGGGTGGTAAAGCTGAAAGAAAATCATTTAAGCAACTAGTAGCAATAAGGAACTCCATTCTTATGTGAAGATTTGCACAAACAGCTATTACACTTTTGTATTCTCTCAAGAGAAAATTACATGGCAATATTCTTGTATTATGAAGCAGCAATTAAAGAATATATAATCATAAAATATGAAAAAGTATATCAGGCAGTTAATGAAAATATACTGAAATATTTTTCTGGATTTTGTGATGGTTTTGGTATTTTTCAGTGTTTTAAAGTGTCTAATTATAGAAGTTTCTATTCATAGTCTCCTATACTTCTATAGTTATTTTGTGTATTTATGACTGCATTATTTTTTTATTAAAGAGGGTTCTTTAAATTATACAAGCTTTTAAGAGACAGCTTTGTCTTTCTATTCTCCCAGTGCTTTTCTTCTGACTAAGAAGTGATGGAAGAATCTTTCCATTTGCAAGACAAAGTCCTTGGGTTTTCAAATTCCTCAAAAGTCAAGTCATAGGAGCCTCCTATTTTCGGTAACACTAGTGTGCCGCCCCACTTTTTGGGTAGCTCCAAAGAAAGAAGAGGAGAGAGGAAGAAGCACATACAGCTTTGGCAGTTTATGCAGATTGCCTGATCTTGTAATGACATAGATGACCTACTTCTCAGGCAGGGACAGCATCATCAATCAACCTTACTTGAACTATTAGAGCTGTCAGCCTCTTGTTTAGAGATGACAGTTCAAGGGTAGCTTTCTTTGATTGGTGAAATTCCCTCAATTAAATGAGCAAAATACTCAGAATCAGAGGCAGAAGCAAGAATACTCAGAAGCAGAGGTGAGTGGCCTCACCTGTTAACAGGAGAAAGAGTATCTTTTGAAGTTGTGAAAATTATTTAGATCTGAAAGTCTGGCTGTCATTTTTCTTAGCCTAAATATACATATGCATATGCAGTCATGTATATGTAAACATATATACATGTATATGTATGGGTGTAGATATACACATTCTACATACAGATGTAGAATATCATGAAGTTTTCTGGTATCACTAAAATTTTAAATATTACAATTTCAATATTTATAAGATTAGAAATGTACATAAATGCAAATAACTAGAAATGTAAATAAATAAAATGACCAATAAAAATAATAAAAAGTAAAAAAATGAAGATCCATCATTAATATTAAATACAACATACAGATATTGATTGATGAATAATGGTGTAATACCATTATTATAATAATGTTTGTAATACCATTTGTTATCTTGGTAAAATGGGATCAGTTGAATGATGACTTAATAATTTATACAATTCTGTTTAATAGTTCTGCTAAAAACATCCCTTATACTTCCCTATATGATAATTGTTTCTGTCTGAAAGAACTGCAGGGATGGAAATGGAGAGAAGCCTGAGGAAAAGAAGGTCCAGTGACAGGCCCAAAGCGGGATCCAGGTCAAGGGGAGGTCCCAAGGCCTGACACTATTACTGAGGCTATGGAGCGCTCACAAAAAGGGACCTATCATGACTGCCCTCCAAAAGATCCAAAAAGCAGCTGAAAGAGTCAGATGTAGATATTTGCACCCAACCAGTGGACAGAAGCTGCTGACCCCTGTGGTTGAATTAGGAAAAAGCTGGAAGAAGCTGAGGAGGAGGGCGACCCTGTAGGAAGACCAGCAGTCTCAACTAATCTGTACCCCAGAGATCTCTCAGACACTGGACCACCAAACAGACAGCATACACCAGCTGATATGAGGCCCCCAACACATATACAGCAGAGGACTGTAGGGTCTGGGTTTAGTCAGAGAAGATGCACCTAACCCTCAAGTGACTGGAGGCCCCAGGGAGTTTAGAGGTCTGTTGATGTGAGGGCTGTGGGGGAGAGGACATCTTCGTGGAGACAGGGGGTTAGGCAGGAGGTATAGGAGGGGGCACAATCAGAGAGTGGACGGGGGGGGGGATAAAATCTGAAATGTAAAAAAAAAGATAAAGATTAAATAAAAATTTAAAAAAGTTCAATATTTACATGATTTGAAAAGAAAACATAGCACAACTAGAAATTCTTAAAACTCTAGCTACTTATACAGTTTTGTGTCTTGTCATTTCTACTTTGTGTTTATGTTTTTTCTCATGCTTGCATGTGTGTGTGTGTGGGTAGGTAAATATATGAGCCCATGTGCATATGTGCAGAGGACAGAAGTGGATGTCCTATATTCTCTATTGCTTTCTAATAAATTTATTTATTTATTTATTTATTTATTTATTTGAATCAGGGTCTCTCAATGAACATAGAACTGTAAAATAGATAGCCAGCAAGCTCTGGAGATCTGGCTATAACTGCTCAACTCCTAACATTGGTTTACAGATATACAGATATCTGGTCACACCTGACCTTTTGCATCAGTGTTGGGAATCTGAATTCAAGTCCGCATGCTTGTGAAGGGAGTACTCCTACCGTGAACCAGCTGCCCAGCCTAGATACTATGTCATTTATTTTCACAGACATCTGTTCTACTGATGATTTAAAAAACCTTGCATGCCTACTGGTTTTCTGTTATTTTGCAAGTAAAGAGATGTAACTCTTCCCCACATGGCCTTGTTTCTCTTCAAGCTGATGTTTTATGGTCACTGTGAGCCCCTAACTGGGACACTTTAGTTGTATCTGCTATGGAAGCATCAGATCCCCCTTTTGAAAGGTAAAATGGGGAAAACATTTCAGTTGATCTTTTCTTCAGTATTTTCTTCTCCCTGCTTCTATTCCTAAATTTTCCAGGAAATTAAAAATGTAACTGTCAGCCACTTAAACTAATGATATTGCTTATGTCTAATGGAGGGACAGCTTCTCTGTATGTGCTCTAGATACATATATGAATAGAACTTAGTGTGGATACACATTTGCCCTGAGTATCAGTGTAATCCATATAAATCCAAGGTTGGCTTTAAAACCTCACTCCCAGAAACCTAAGGCAAGAACTGTTGAAAAGATACAGAATATACATGAGTTGTCTTTTGGCCTAGTGATCAATCATAAAAATTGACTGATTAAAAAAATAAACTTAGTTTTTAAGAGAGCTATGTCTTCACTGAGGAAGGAGGCCCTTTTCGGCTTGAGTTATGGATTTATTTATTTAAAGTAACATTAATGTCTCAGAGATCTGCATTAAAACAAAATAAGACAAAACAAAACAACGTATCTCATTTCTGTAAGTTAGATATACCGATTAATACCAATCTTTTCTCTAAAAACAGTGGTTTCAACTTGGGGTCATTTTGTTTCTCAGCATTCAATTGACACTGTTGTATATATAATTGATTGTCCTACTTTGATAAGATATGGTGCTCTTGACAGAGAAAGTAGCAGACATTCTATAACATAAAATCCCCATCATGAAAGTCTGTGGTGCTCAGTTTGAGGAGCCTATACTTAAGCAGTATGAACAAAGTAGACATAGTAAACTCTGTTAATTAGGATGTCCTCTAAATTTTTATTGACAGCTTAAAATTTCCTTGAATCTGAACTCTCAGGCTTGTTGTATTATTGTTAATCATGGCCAAGAATATAGGTTCTGATTACTTAACCCTATTTTCATTTTTTAAAAATAATAATTATTATTGTTTTACTTAGAAACAGAACCGGCTTGGGTATGGATAGCCTCATCTGTTGGCTGTTCTGTGATGCTGCTTCTGTTTCAGTATAATGTATCGTCTTGGTATAAAGCACTCAGGGCCCATGAGTATACCTATAGACTTCTCCCAGTAGATTAGAGGCCATCACATCCATATACTTGTAGATGTTGAAAAGTCTAGTTTGGTATCCCTTGGGAAATATTTATTGTTTTGGTTTTCTCTGCTGTCTGATAGATTAAAATGTAGCTATAAAAGTCAGGTACAATTACTTAATGATTTCTCAACATTCTTTTTACATAGCTAAAAGCAAGTCTTGTGATATTGGCATGTATGGATCTGAAATGTAGAATCACCAATAACATGAGGCATTGACTAAATTGAATTAGTTAATTAAGATGTTTTTCAGTTACACAACTAATAATTTCTTTTGAAATTTGAAAAAAATGGAAATAATTTTGAAAATTACATAATGACACCTACTTGATCCAGTATGTTCCACAGTTCCCCTATTTTACTTTGATCTTCAAAAATCCTCTAGTTTATTTGAACTATAGAACTATGTCTAGGTTTCACAACTGTTGCAAGATATCAGGAGAGAACAAGACAGACAGTCGTGAGTGCAGAGAGGGCTCCTGTAATTTGGAGGGTATACAAGGGAGAAACATTCAACCTATGGAATGTGAACAGAAGTCATTTAAAACATGGAAGACCAGTTCAGAAATAAAACAAAGGCTAACATCTGTTCCCATAGAAGGCTAGACAAAGAAAGTCATGGACATTTATCAAGAATGAGAAGGCCATTGCAGGAGGAACCATCTATAGTTTCTTTAGACTGACAAAGCAGAAGCAATTAAGTTAGAGAATCAGATAGTCTAATTGTAGTCTGTATTTATTTCCTCTGGTAGTTGTAACAGACTACCAATGATCAGCTTAAAATATCAAAGACCTTCTTGTTGTGTGATTTCTCTTGGAGAGATATAAAGAAATGTAATTCTTTAAACAGAACAAAACAGGGATTCTATTTAAGTGCATTTTGGTGAAGTTATAAGTTTGTTGTGGCTATTCTTGAACAGGCATCAAAGTCCCCTGAGTGACATAAGGGTTGTCATACCACTGAAAAATCCCATCCTGTGGAACTGTAAAAGGATATCTTGATTCCTGGTTGGGCAAAGGCCTTGAATCCTGGATCCTAGTGGGACAACAGCAGGTGCTCGGCCACGCCCCCAGGCCCCAGGCTCCTGACATATGGCCAAGACCTCCATTGACCCACGATTTTCAGTCACATTGAGCAATACAGCCCCTCCCTAAGAGAGGTTTGTGTCACCCAGCACAGGTAGAGGGCATGACTACAGGCCTCAGCCTCAAGAGATTTACATACTAATGAGATACCTGAAGGCCAGAGGGCATAGCCAATTAAGCATTCTTCCCCATACCCTCCTCCCTTCCTATTTAAGTCAGGTCCGCCCTGACCTAAGTGAGGGGTACAGCAAGATCTATCTACCATATGCCATGAAAATAAAGCCTTTTTGAACCATGGACTCCCTTGAATCTTTTGGGGCCCACTATGGGGAACCACAGAGAAGGCCACAGATGAGCCACTGTAGCTGCAGCCACCATACCTAACTTCCTGCCTGGAGAACCTCTCTGCATTCCAGCCATAGGGCTGCTGATCCAAGCAAGCTAGCCCAGCCGAGCCTTGATCCAGACAAGCGAGTGATGAACCAAGAGTCTCACCCCTCGGGGCGCCACCGGAGCTCTCACTCTCACCGCTCTTGGTTGCAGGCCAGTCCAGTCCAGTCTCAACTCTTCTGTGGCTTCCAGCAGTACCTGGGAGTCCAGGAGTCTTAGACCAGTCGATCCCCACAAGCCTTCTTGTCTGGGGGTCCCCATCCAAGAGCTCTGCACCCTCGCGAAGCTTCAGACTGAGTGAGAACTCCCCACATTGGGTGAGGCCCCAACTTGCCTGCCTGGTGCCTCGAGGCACCAACTCAGTCAAAGATCCTGTGCTTCTGCTTCTCTCTGGAGGTGTGCCTCCCTGAGCCTCCTGGAGAGGAAGACATGCGGGACCCACAACTCTGCCCAACAAGAACCCACACCCACGACCATGCGTGAGCCAATCACCCCCACACCACCACAGTAGGTGTTTTTTTTTCCCTCCTCATGTAATCTCAGAAGGAGCTGGGCCTGGAGAGAATACCATGGTGACCATCTAGGACTTCTGTGAGTCTCATGACTCCAATGAATCTCCTCTGAGCCTCCATGAGGTCTGACATTGACAGAATCTCTTGTGTGTCATCACAGAATCTTTGCTTCAAGTTGACAAAGGTCCTGTCTAAGCTAGAGGAAAGCTCTCCTTCACTCACTGTCTTTTTGTTTTAGAGGTCAGAAATTGAAGATCAAAATTAAGGTAACTATAGGGTCCCATCCCATCAAGTAGCTTTCAGAAAGAATATTCCCTGCCTCTTTTGATTCTGCTTAGTGCCATAATCTCCCATCTCCTCAGAGCATCACTGTGTTCTTCAAGGCTAGTATCTACAAATCTCTTTCTGCTCTGACTTTTTTTTTCTCTTTGTTTGTTTGCTCTTCATGATGCATGTGAAAAGTACCACTACCTGCATTTTACTATGGTGCATGAGATGGCTTTTGCGGTCCTCATGAATCTACCCCCAGAGTAATTTCCTCATGTCAAGATTTTTGATGTAATCATATCTGTCAAGGCACTCTTTACAAATAGATTTCAGTGGATGAAGACGCAGTATGATTACTCTGCTACACACTAGGGGCCACACAAGCTGAGTGTCTCACAGGGAGTTTCAGCGTTAGGATACTGTGAGGCAGATTGTGATCTTTGGTGATTTGATTCACTGTCTCCCGAGTCTTGGTTTTCTCATTTACAAAATGAACCTACAAATAGGCCATAAGAATTTTATGAAGGTCATTTCACTTAGTGCTATTTAAAACACTTAGAGAGTGACTGGTGTATAATGAACTCCAGTAATATTCAGCAATAGTTCTTTTTCCTGCTATTTATGTTGGTATTATCATTATCTCAGAAAAGAGGGGTATGAGAGAAAAAAACTAAACATGTTTCTGGTGGCTTGGGTATGTTATGCTGTTTATCACATTTCTTTATTGTTACTTTGTTTTATTTCTGTAACTATAGCAACGGTAGATCATAGGATTAGGGCAGTGAATTGCTGTCTAAGCAAGGCATTTAATACACTTTGTGGAATTTATTTAACTGTTTTTCAATGAAACACACCAAATGAATCCTAGAATCGAGTGGTTAACTTGAACTTCAAACATTTGATGGTCTTGTTAACAATAAGTGGGCTTAAGAGGAGCAGAGAGATGCTGTTCACTCAGAGAAGGAATTACACTGCACTCTAAACATCTTTGATCTACTTTATCAACTTCTCGGACATAGAAGTAAGTCTCAGAGGGTTAGACTGTAGCATAGGTTCTTTTGAGTTACTTGAGATCCCAGCCTCATGCAAGTTTCTGATAGTCAGCCCTCCATTCAGCCCTTTATTCCATTTAGTTCTAAGTATGTACACTGCTTTCTCCTCTCCTTACTAATATAGAGTAAGCACAATTAATGTTTTAATTAAAAACAACTTAGCTAAGACTCCTACTATGTTTTTAAGGAATATTATTCTGTATATCTAATGTACATGTTTGGTTGTTTTGAAGATGTTATGATAGACTCTGTTTTATACACTAATGACTATAATTTGTAATAATATGTAATTTCTATTGGGAGTTGTATTAGTCTGATGACAGTCATTGACAGGGTCACACTAAAAGTAACATTGTTGTTTTCATTATAAAATGATGAGATTTAATGAAACAAAAATTTAACATCAAGGAAGGGTATACAAATGGAAAGAATAGCTTGTTTCCTCTCTTCATTTCACCAACGGGTAAAAAAACCCACACACAGCTCTAATGTAACAGCAGTGTGCAGTCCTTCTGATTTTTGACATTGTACTAGCTTTAAAAAATAGGGAATTGCTACTTTATAGATTAAATATAGGTTGAATGTGGTGATTCTATATGGCATAGACGGTATGGAAAAGGAGTTCAATTTTCCAGAGCTATCAAAGGAAAGTAGCTAGATAAAGCATTCAACAATATAAGGAGAGTTTTCCATTTTTTAGTTGCTTATATTTCAATAAACATCAACTGAGTCCTGGCTCCCATTCTTCACTTTAATGTCAATGATTATGGGACCAAACATTATTAAGAGAAGGTGAAATGAACAAAAGAAATTCATAGTGTGGAAAAGCCAGGTACACAGAAAACAATGAAAAATATAAATTGTTACAAACTTTGTAATCATTTCTGTTTGACAGTGTTTATCTCTTTAAATGTTTATCTTCTTTCCCATTTTTATTTCATCTTTATGTGTCTCAATAAAGTTGGATATCACTCAAAGTTTAGCTTTCTGGTGTCTGAGCACAGAGAGCAGATTGCCCTGGCACTTTTATATACTGTAGGACAAGAAAGCAATTTTCATATACTGAGATTTATTATTGGAGTATGCTTTTCAATATAGTAATGCATGACTACAAAATTTAATGTACATGCATATGCAAGTGTATGATGCAAGAATAATATCAGGTAAATCTTTATACCTTCAGTTGGAGAAAATGCAGAGAAGTAGATACATGCACACACTCACACACCTCCTCTTTTTCACCTTCTATATGTCACCTAGTTATCAATCATAACAGAGAAAGGGCATTGCAATTTTTCCCCAGAGAGTTCTCTAAAACATCTATTCATCATATGGGGAATGGTGGTCTTTAATATAAGTGACTGAGAAGATGCTAGATTTCCAGTGGAAGAGACAGCTACCTGTGGGACATTTGATGACCTAGAGAGAATGGTTTTAGAAAAGTAGACATCAAGACCCATTATCATGAATTTCACTAAAAGTTTTATATTATGTTTTTATTTTTTGGTAAGTGACATAGTTTTCTCAGATCAATGAGATTTCCCAATGGAAACTCCACATTATGAAGCATATTGACTTTGTACTGAGGACCTGTATGGGCTCTTACTAATTGTATTTCTCATATTTGAAGATTCTTATGACCTAGGAAGCAATCTTCTATTATACCTCATGGTACATTCCATTCAATGAGTGTGAATGAGCAAACTGAGATCATTTCATAACCTAAAAAGGCAATCTCACTCTGTGCCAGCATGTATACTTCATGTCTGTCATTAAAGGGTACATCAGTGGAAACAATTATTCACTTTCCAGACTGATTGCACCCCTTCCCTCCTCTCCTCCAGTTCTAACCTCACCCCTCATTCACTGCCCCATCCACTTTTCCTCAGAGAAGTGGAGGCTCCCTATGAGTACCAACTCATCCTGTATATCAAGTCATAGCAGGACTAACTTAGCACATCCTCTCCCACCGAGGCCAGGCAAGGCAGCTCAGTTATGGAAAAGGAATCCAAAGGCAGGGAACAGAATCAGAGATAGCCCCACTTCTAATTGTTAGGGCACCCACATGAAGAACACATTGTACATCTCTTACATCTGGGTAGGAGGCCTAGGTCCAGCCTATGCATACTCTTTTGTTGGTGGTTCAGTCTCTGTTAGCCACAATGACACCAGTTTAGTTGACTCTGTGGGTCTTATGGTGTCCTTTGACTCATCCAGCTCTCTCATTTCTCCCACCACCCCAACTTTTCTGCAAGACTTCTTGAGCTCCCCTGTTGTATAGCCGTGGGTCTCTGCATTTGTCTTCATCAGCAACTGGATGAAGCCTCTCAGAAGACAGATATGCTAGGCTCCTGTTTGAAATATATGCAGATTATCACTAATAATGTCAAGGGTTGGCTCTCTCTCATGGGGTGGGTCTCTCGATGGGCCAGCCACTGGTTGGCCGTTACCTAGATCTCTGATGCATCGTTATCCTTGTACTTCTTGTAAACAGTATAACTTTTGGGTCAACGTTCTTGCAGGTAGGTTGTAGTCCCCCTCCTTTCACTGGGAGTCCCACTTAGCTACAGGAGGTGGCCTTGTCAATTTTCATACCCTCCACTGGTAAAGGTCTTAGTTTGGGTCACCCTCATAGACTCTTGGAAGCCTCTCCCATCTCAGAGATGCCCTCCCTAACTAATTAGAACCTTCTATAATAGGATAAAGAATCTCAGAAGATTTGATTTGGGTCCAGAAATGATTGAAAGAAATTTATATTTTTCATTTATTTCTTGGTAGCTTGACATATGAATGTTAAAGCCAAAGAGTATGCAGTAGAGAATAAATAAATTAGCTCAACAACTTTATATGGTACCTGTTGAGGTTGAAAACTGTAGATATTTGTAGGGTATACAAAACATCATTAGAAACCACGTTATTGTTACAAAGGAACTGAGGAGGTACCTAGAGGCAGCAGAAGTGAAATGAATTGGTCCTGAGTTTATATTTGTTCTAAATGGCATTCCCTCATATTGCTCTTAAATATTTTTTATGCTTTAATTTTTTCCACAATTATTATTAGTCTCAGCTAGGCACAGCGGTGGATACTTTAACGCTAACATGTGGGAGGCAGAGACAGCAGATTTCTGTGAGTTTGATGCCAGGATAGTGATTCCAGAACAGTCTGAGCTGCACAGTGAAACCCTATCTTGAGAAAAACAAAATAAAATTTTTAATCTCAAGATTTAATTATTTTCCAGCAACAAATTGAACCAAATATGAAACAAGAATGTTCACTATATACAGATATCACAGTTCCTTATTTTTTAGGTGTAACTCTACAATCTTCATTTCTCCATCTTTTTTGGAATGAGATGACATATGGAAACATCCTCTATGTCCCTCAATTCTGTAGGAGTAGTCTGTCATGAGAGGATGGAAAGAACTTTTATCACACATGGTAAAGTGGGAAGGATGTGGTATAGAAGGAACAGAACCATAGGATTGGACATTTGGATTAAGCCAGTTTGTTAGTATCCATCCCCTAGTCCAGTAGCACAACATTTATAAAAGTCACATTGTTATCTAGTTATGAGCTTGGAATGTCACAAAGGATCAACTCAAAGTCAAGTGTGGTTGTGGAGAACTAGAACTTGGTCTGGCCATTGTTTTTTATAACACAGATGTCCTTTAACTAGAAGTGGACAACGCTGCTAACAGAGTTCATTAAGACAAAGTCTGAGGACAGTTATGCTAGGATCCTGTCTACAAGCATAAGAGAGTATCATTAATAGTGTTAGAGAATGGTTCTTGCATATGGCATGGGTCTCATTTTGGGCCAGTCATTGGTTGGCCATTCCTTCCACCTCTATTTCATCTTTGTATTGAGATGATGCTCTGTTTTGCTGGGAGACAGGATCCTAGCATAACTCTCTTCTGAGAGGCTCCACTCAGCAGTTGAAAGAGATGCAGAGACCCACAGCCAAATATTAGATGGAGCTCAGAGAGTCTTATAGAAGAGATGAGAGAAGCATTGAGGGACCCAAAGAGAATGGAGGCTTCACAGGAAGACCAATGGAATCAACTAACCTGGACTATTGGGGACTCCTAGAGACTGAATCAACCAAAGAGTGAGCATGGCCTGGACCTATGCACCCTACACATATGTAGCAGATGTGTAGTTTGGTCTTTATGCATGCCCCTCAAGAAATGGAACAAGGGCTGTCCCTGAATCTGTTATCTGCCTATGGATCCTGTTCCTCTAACTGGGCCACTTTGTCTGGCCTCTATGGGAGAGGATGCCCCTAGTTCTGCAGTGACTTCATGTGCCAGGGTAGGTTGGTACTCAGGTGGCCTCCCCCTTCAAAGTGGAGAAAGGAAGTGGGGGATGGGCAAGAAGCTGTGTGAATCATGGACTGAGAGGAGTGGTGGCTGATATTGGGATGTAAAGTGAAAAATGAATGAATTAATAAAAACCCACAATACTTTAAAAAATCCTGAAACAAAATTTATTTTGCTTTTTATGGCAGATTTCTGTTTATTAAAAGGAGGCTATAGTCATAAAAAACTTCCATTTAAAGATGCTGAAATATTTATAATATGTAAGTTACTTAAATATATATATATAAAGAAACCAGCATTTTAACCTTTTTCTGTTATCAAATACCACATGAGTGAAATTCACCCCATATATGCTTAGGCCAGGGCATAATTTCATTAATCCATTCTTTATTTTTACTTCATAAACATTAGCTAATTCTCCTATTTTACCCCACTGCATGGTGCAATACTAGTATGCTACCTGAACCATTAGATTCCCTTCCTTAGTTTACAAGTCTTCCTCCTCCTACTGGATTTTAAATATTTTTGAGACTAGGAATCATCTTTAATTGTTTTAATAAATGCCTATTGTCTGTGGATGGCTGAGTAAATGACTCATGGTAGTTCATGTTTGAGGTAGCTCTGAACTGGTTGTATAATATAAACATACATCTTTTTACTTTCTCCTGTGACTTTGTTTTGTGAAACATACTCTGACACTAGCCCTACATCTAATATTTTGCCTACTGAATTCTTATCTCCTGTCCTCTTTTTGAGCTAACATACTTTTCATATGTCTTTTTTTATGTGTTAGCACCTGTCACAATTGAGGAACTCAAATGCTGTCTGTTATTACCCACCCTGTCCATCCTTGTGTTGAGATTGGAAGAAATCCAGATGGGTCACCTTTCCAACTTGCCTTACCTGTGCTCTCTAGTTCTTCTGATTAGCCTCTCCTAGAAGGATCATTTTGTCACGCAAGACTGTCTAGTAGACAATGTATCGTCCAAAATTTGGAGAGAATTCTGGGAACAGAATCCATAGCCTTGAATATGCTATGCAAGCACTTTCCCAATGAACTATATCTTCTTATCAAGACACAGATTTTTTGAGACCTGCTGTACCACAAGGAGCTAGTTATAGTGAGAAATGAAAGCAGTACCAAAAACATTACCAATCATTGAATTTTGTTGAGGTTTTAATTTGGCAAACATACTGTGCATTATAAAGTCTCCTTTTAGAAGTCTTTCTATTTCCCTTGGGCTTAAAACAATTTAAATACAGTTTAGAGTGAAGGTAGAGCAGAGATTCAGGCTGGTAATGTCATTCCTCAGGTATGGTGCCCACTCCTGGTATTTTCAAGGACAGATGCTAACTCCTCCTATTCTTCCTCTTCTTCCTCCTCTTCTTCCTCCTCTTCTCCTTCTCTTCTCCTTCTCTTCTTCTCCTCCTCCTCCTCCTCTCCCTCCTCCTCCTCCTCTTCCTCCTCCTCCTTCTTTTTAAATCTCTGATCCAAAGTTTTTGTCCAGTTAGCAAGAACAGGTTGATAATTCATAGTGAAGACATATTTGGCTTGGTACAAACACCTCTTCCTTCTCTTCTTCCTCCTACCCTTCCATCTCACCAACCTCCTCTTCTTCTTTCTACCTTTCCTCCTTCCCGAATTTTGTTGAAAATTTATTCATAGGGAATTGACTGAGTTAAGAAAGTCTGCACAAGCATCATAAATTGGTTTTTCTTTAGATTACTTTCCTTAAATTAGTGTAAGACCTCTATCAACACTGAATATACAAAGGGAAACAAATTAGACCCATTTTACAGAGAGAAAAATAAAAGCTAGAGATCTGTTTCTGGTTACATTGCCTTCATGACCCCAGAAGCAAACTGTGTGTCTTATGATTTGAAGACCACCAAAGCATACCATCTCTTGATGAGACATGTCAGCCAGGCTTGGTGTTACAGGTCTGTAATCCCAGCTACTAACAAGGCTGAGATGGGAAGGTTAGGGGTGGGAGGGTCACAGATTCCAGTTCTGCCTAGGCTACAAAATGAATTTTATTCTGGGAAACTTGGGAAGACCCTGTGTCCAAAAAAAAAAAAAAAAAAGGTAGAGAAAGAACTGAGGATGTAGCTTACTGATAAAAGCTTGTCTGGCCTATGCGTGGGTTCAATAAGCAGTAAAATTAAAAAAGAATACAAGTCAACAACAACAAAAGTAATGACAAATAGGCATGCTGCTATTGTGTAAAATTCAACAGTTCCAGGAAGCAGCAGGGGTGTTTTCTCTGAGGCTCTTTGGTCAGTGTACCTTTTATTACTAATGCAAAAATCTTCACATATATTGGTTTCTTTCAGGAAGGAAGATTTATTGGGATCTTTAAAATGACAGAGTAGTCCCCTGAGAAAGTAAAATGTCTATTCAGGAATTTGTTTATACATCTATTTGGGAAGTAATCATTTAGCTAAGTAGTTGTATTTTGATAAAAGACTCCGAGCATCCATCTAATGAACGAGTCCAGCCTCAAACTAGATTTACATTTCACGCCTTAGATTTTTGTCCTTGTATGTCACACTAATTCCTTCCTGTCTCCCAGTTCTCAGAAGAGCACAAGTATTCATTTAATCTGATAAAAACCTAGCCTTTAAAAATGAAATGGAAATGAAAGATACCATTTATGAATATCATATTCTACCATTAGTCCAGTTACATGGTTTTATGCATGTATGGTACAGTAATTTATTCTAAACTATTATCTTAATAGCACCCTAGGTTTAAAGAGGTTTTGAGGTATTATCTTGTTAACCTTCCTACCTCAAGAACCACTCCATTGGCAACATTTTTATAATTACTCTTGGTAATGTGTCTCGTTTGTAATCATCTTCATTGCAGATATTTATCCCCATATCAAGCATGAATTATTTTCCCATGATACAATTAATTCTATTAGCTTTCCCGTGTCTACTGAAGTTGAGAGAGAACATCTGGTTTTTCCCTTTGTATTAATGTTTACTGATTGAAAGGGAACTGCAGCAGTTCTCATTCTCAGCATGAGCAAGTCCTTCTACTGCCTCTAGAGTGGCATGAGCCAGCATGCATCTCCACATCTGTTCTCATGCTACGTGCTCATGTACTGAACTATGAATAAGATGATGTAAAGTGATTCTTTTAAGAGCTGCTGTAAACCCATTTATAAAGAATGACCTATTTTATTTGAAGACGGAACATCATTTGCTGCTTTCCAACAGCCGTGGAATGAAATAAAGGGCAAGAGAAAGTTGTTCCAAAGGTGATGGACTAGTTCTGGCCATTTTCCGTTGTTTCTTTTGGTCTGCTTTACTGGGTCATGGAGGTTGGGGAAATTTAATGATTGAATCATATTCACAGAAGAGGGTGAGTTCAAATCATTCATTCTGAGACCTCTCTATCCTAGAGGAGTGTGTACACGTGTCATGATAAGACAGACAGTATTCTGCTCTGTTCTTTTTAATCTCTTGGTTCACAAGGATCCCACAATTTGGATATTTCCAGAGGTGGATAATTCTCTAAATTAAACAACCAGAGAGCCTCATGACACTTGGGGATGTTTGGATAGTGAGAGATGGAGAGCGGCCATCAATTTTAATACAGACCAGGTCAGTAACAAATGAACACTCTTGCCTCCTAACAGCTGTTTGGTGGTCTCTTTGAAATGAGACGGTGGCTGCAATCCAGTTTCTGGACAGCTGTTATCCTCACAAGAGGCATCTAGACAATTGGCCTTAATTGGTTTTTTTGTGTCAGCCCCCACAGGTAATTTGTCTACATCCTACCACATTATTTTTATGTGTATAAATGTTCTTCTGTGCTTTTGTGTGAAGAAGACATGACGCCAGAGGCCAGGCTTGTATGTTGTTTCTCAGGTGCTTCTCATTTTGGTTTTCTGAGACAGGGTCTCTCACTGGGACTTAGGTTCATCAATTAGGCTAGGCTGGCTTAGAGCCTCAGGGATCTACTTGACATCAATAGCCCAACACCAGGGTTGCAAGTGTATGTTAGTTTCTGTGCATATGCTGGGGTTCCAACAAAAGTCCCCATGCTTGGACCAAAAGCACTTTATCCACTGTCCTGATGTGTGTGTGTGTGTGTGTGTGTGTGTGTGTGTGTGTGTATGTCAACCTGACACAAGCCACGGTTATCTGGAAAAAAGAACCTCAATTGAGAACATACTTCTATCAGATTGGCATTTAGGCAAGTCTTAGGGCATTTTCTTGATTAATGATGGGAATAGTTTACTGTGGAAAGTGCTACACATAGGGCAGGTGCTCCTGGGTTTTATAAGAAACTGAATGAGTCAGGGAGAGTAAGCCAGTAAGAAGCGCTCCTTCATCTATGAATTCTGGTTCAGGTCTAGCCTCTCTGTTCTTGACTTGAATTCCTAACTTTGACTTTTATCAGAGATGAACTATCAATTGAAAGTTTAAAATAAAATTAACCCTTTCCTCCTTGTCAGTTTTGATCATGGTATTTTATTACAGCAATAGTAACAGAAGACACTCACTGAGCCAGCATTTCCCCAAATTCCTTTATGGCCACATTTACCTCTCCATTCCTCTTCCTTGTTCTCTATCTCTTTTTCCCCTTCTCTTCCCTTCTTCTGCTTGAGGTAGGTGGCCTTAAAAAATGAGCAGCCTCAGTTCCTGAGAGATGGATAATGCATTAACACCTCCCATGTGCCAATACTTGCCATTGATCTAGGGAAGGGCTATAGGGAGAGAATTTCTCACCTCCCACAGCATCTGCCTGCCTGACCTCACCTCAGCTCTGAGTTGCTTTTTTTAAGGTGTGTGAGAATTGACTCTGGGGCTGTGCATGGTGTCCATTGAGATGCGCATTTCATCACAGTCAGGTAGAAACCGTGACAGTGTTTACAGAAGGGATGCACCCATGGGAAATTTGGAAGGTATCAGGATTTGTGCAACCTTGCAATCCCAGCTCTCTCTGGCACACCAGAACTTAGAGACAGGAGGTTGTGCACTTTTGTGAGCTTGTTTTCTGATTAGAACTACATCATTTAGTGAAGCATATCTCAAAGCACAATTTGCAAGACCTAGTCAGCACATTTTCCCTTTCCATAAATGTTTGAATTCATAATTGTTACATTTATTCTACAGATTCTTAATAAAGATGAAACATCATGTTTATTATGCATTTGACAAATCATACGAATGATTTGCTGGACTATAATCCTTTAAACCAAGGTTGCTTGTATGTCCATGGCATGAACTGCTAATGTGGAAAATCCTTTGGGTATTTGCTTCCTTTTTAAAACAAGAATGCTGGAAGTAGAGAGGTATCTGCCAGGCTCCGAAATATCGAGCTAACTTTCAGGTCACCCAACTTCATTTTCTTAATTTCAGTTGCAGAGCCAACGAGCAAGCAAACTACAGGAAGACTTCTCATTTATTTTTTTCTAAGCAAAGGCAGTGAATACCTCAGAATGATGCACTCTTACTATGAAAAGAGGGGAAAGTTTTTAAACAGTTTTATGGTGATCCTGTTCAAATACAAAAGCTTAGAATGTTTTTCCCTGGGCCTTGTCTTTGGAAACGACAACCAGTGTCAAACATTGTATGGTGAAATTCAACCATCATGTCCTGTGCTGGTTTGCACCCATTTCATTGGCATATTGACTTCTCAGGACAATTTCATGACTGAGAGGGTATTCAAACCCTTTCAATGTGATGTGAAATCTGAACTCAGTGATTGTATCAGGGTGATATTAAGTAGATGTTGGGTTCTAGATACTTGTTGCAATTTAGAATATAAAATACCTAGTGAACCAGCCTTAGTAAGAGTTTTTGATCCTCAGAGCCATGACCTAACCAGGAACAGGGAAACAGCTATTAAAAACAGTGAAGTACAGAGGTCAGGGAGGCGTCCATCGTGACTTGACTCTCCAATCATGCTGACCCACTTGTGATGATTGTTCTGTGACTTAAAGAGTACATTTATTGAAAATCAAAATACTAAATACAATGAATTGTTATAACAAACAACTAGGAACTACATGCAGAAAGAGACCTAGCTTTGGAGGATTGTAACTTATTTCAATTACATTCTGACATTTCTACTCTCAAATAAAGGAAAGAAAAAGATGTGAGCAAACAGCCCCCACTGGTTTTAATTCTGATATCTAAGTACTTCTAGTCTGCACTTTACACTTGAAAAGGGAACAGTTTCCAACTTCTCACCAATCCTTCTTCTTAAGAGGCCACTTCAATCACACTGTAGGTCTTGAGAATAAAGGCAAATGGGTTAACTTTTCTCATTCTCAGAAGAGATCTGCAAAGGGCTGAGAATTTCAGGGCTGGGCAGTGTGTAGAAGCTTCATTTCTCGGTGGAGGGGGGTTGGGGGGCATACCTCCTATCCTAGTTGCCAGGGACTTCATCTACATTAATTAAGGTACCTTAGTCACCTCCTTCTTTTTGTCCTCTCTTTCCTTCCATAAAGGCATTGAGAAGTTTGAAAGAATGGAACAAATAAATATTATATTTGTGAATGATATCTTTTTGCAAGTAGCACATGCTGATCCAAGGAAAGTCTGTGGTTTATGTGAGGTTTTTAAACATCTGAAGTCTTCTCTAAAAATTTAGTTCATAGAATATACACTCAAACCTCACAATTGATTATTCAAAGAAAGAAAGAAAGAAAGAAAGAGAAAGGAAGGAAGGAAGGAAGAAAGGAAAGAAGGAAGGAAGGAAGGAAGGAAGGAAGGAAGGAAGAAGGAAGGAAGGAAGGAAGGAAGCAAGCAAAAGATATGATGGTAGAAAGCCATTGTCTTTGGGAAGGGCCATGCAAAACAGATACCTCATTTTAGAATATCAGAGCACCTATCCACTATGTCATGTTGTATGTGAATGGCGCCCCCTAGTGTGAAGCAAAGCTGAGCCCTCTATGTACCCTAGGTATTCATTCATTCAGAACATCTTCACTGAGCTGAACATGTCCCAACCAGGATTCTTAAGTGCTCTGGAGATGGCAATGTGCAGACAAGACAAGAGTCATGGGTCACATAGAGCTGACTCTCTCCTTGGATGAGTTTTCAAAAGCATGCTGCCAGCTGAAAAAATTATATCCATAAGGAGATTTCAGCCCATGCTCCCTACAAAGAACAATCTCTGTCTAGGCTTTCCAGTCCTGTCAATATGGAGTTGGGGCTCGGGGCAAGATATAGTAGAGCAACAGACTGACCACCTGTCTGCGTCTACTGTTCAGTTCATGCTTGATAGGAGCTCTGTGAACACAGAAAACCCAACTAATTGACTTTTAATTTAAATTTATGCCTCCACCCCAGTGTCTATAATTGCCACTACTGCTCTCAGAAAAATGTCATTCCTAGAGTTGATCTGTTAGGTAAGAGAGGGAGGAAAAGTAGGAGGAGGTAGGGGTAGAGATTCGCTGCCAGACTATCTGTTTAAATAATTGTCCTGGGAACTAAAAGGGAAGGGAGTCCACTGAGGCCCAGGGGCACCTGGTTCCAATTCTTGGTTTGTTTCTATTCCTAACCAACTATAGCCCCTAGCCACTTACAGCCCCTAACCACCTATAACCCCTAACCAACTATAGTCTTTTTTTTTCTTTTAATTTTTTCCTCAAGCAAAATAAATAGTTCACTAACGCTTCTGGCCTATTACTGGAAGGGTTGAATTTAAAAGAGTCTCATAAATAATCAATTTCTTAGCCTCCTGGGATCTAAATGCCAACAAATGGAAATACTGTTTTATCAATGTTGTAGGAAAATGACACTGAAAGATTTGGTCACTCAGCTCCTGTCATGTTTCAAGGTTAGTTATTGTTGTTATTATTATTATTATTTATATTGAAGCTTTAGTAAAACCAAAAATAATACTTATATTGAGTTTTGGGATAATCTTTAAAGATATACTGCAGTGGTCTCAAATAGTTTACAACTTTTCCAACTCAAAACTCACTTTCTATTCCCGTCAATAAGTTCATTACTGAAAATAAAATCATAACACCCAGGAATGAAATCTGGTGGGGGAAAATATGGTATAAAGTGTAAAGCGCACGTAGGAGGATTGAGGTATATATATATTTTAATGGAGCAAAGAGCATCTATGTTCACTCTTTCTCTTTTCTACCTGCCTGCCAGGAATCTTTCTTGCCAAAACTCCTAAGTTAATAAAAATGATAATAAGAGGAAAGTGTTAACATATCAGTCTACAAATTACTTTTCTTTAAGTTTGGAAGCATTTCCTGAGACTTGTCAAAGGTACTCTCTCTCTCTCTCTCTCTCTCTCTCTCTCTCTCTCTCTCTCTCTCCCTCCCTCCCTCCCTCCCTCCCTCCCTCCCCTCCCTCCCTCTCTCCCTTTAAAGCACAAAGGAAAATCCTACTGTCTGTTTCCCCCACCCCTCCTTAAAAAAAAAAAGTTGTAGAGTTTTGCTTTTCTGCTCACTGCACTCCTGGCCAAAGTAAAGCCCTCTTTCTCAATGACGTCAAGATCTTTAGCAAGATTAGGCTTTCATTTCTCTATTGCAGCAATTAGCCAGGGAATGTATAAAAGGCTTCAGGGAGACTCACTGGGCTGCAGAGAGAGGCACTCTGCAGCCGAGGCAGAAGATAGCTAAGAGGAAAAAGCCAGAGGGAGGGGGCGGAGGACAGCCGCTCCTGGAGAACCTGGAGAAAGGACAGGCAGAGGGAGACAGGCAGGGAGGAGGAGAAGAGAAAGTATGTTGACAACGGAGTAAAGACAGAGAGAAAAAAAGAAAGAAAAAAACCCCAAACAACCCCTACCCTTACAGCACAGTTAAGAAATTGGCAGTGCAAGAAGGCAGACTGCGTTTAAAGGAACATGAAAAGCTAAAAGAAAAATTTTTACCATCTCTGCAGTCTCATAGGTGCCTGGAAATGAA
This sequence comes from Grammomys surdaster, assembly GCF_004785775.1. Classification (NCBI taxonomy): domain Eukaryota; kingdom Metazoa; phylum Chordata; class Mammalia; order Rodentia; family Muridae; genus Grammomys; species Grammomys surdaster. Next base: position 1,906,755 of record NW_021604720.1, on the reverse strand, counting down.
AGTAGAACTTCCTGTCTTTAACGGACTCTGACAGGGGTAAACTGGATTAGGGACTGGCACGCCAGGGTTTTTGTTGTTGTTGTTGTTGTTGCTGCTGCTGCTGGTGGTGGTGCTTTTTTTTTTTTTAAAACCATCTTAAATCCTGGAAAAAAAAATGCATCTCGGAATTGAATGAATTGATGGGTACACTCCAACTGCTGGGCTGCAGAGACTGAACTTGGTCTTTCCATTTCTGCTTCTTTCAAAGAAGAGACAAGTTGGGATTCCTTCTCATTTAGTTTTTCTCCCTCTCCCTCACCCCCACCCCACTCCCAACCTTCCCTTTGGTCCCCCACTTCTCTACCACTACCTTCCATTGCAAAGAGAGGGTGACTGGGAAAGCCGAGTGCACAGGAGACTGACTGAGGAGGCAGAGAAGATGGGACTCCTCAGCGTAGACTTGCTGATCACCCTACAGATCCTGCCAGTCTTCTTCTCCAACTGCCTCTTCCTGGCGCTCTATGACTCGGTCATTCTGCTCAAGCACGTGGCGCTGCTTCTCAGCCGCTCCAAGTCCACTCGCGGAGAGTGGAGGCGCATGCTGACCTCAGAAGGGCTGCGCTGTGTCTGGAACAGCTTCCTCCTAGATGCCTACAAACAGGTGAGCTGCATCCACTGAGCTTCTCCTGGGTCTCAGGGCCAGGGGTCTGGAAGGGGTGGAGCTGCTGGCCATGGGAAGTCCTATCTTTGGTAGCCTCTCCAGTGATTATGTTCAAGAAAGTCTCAGTGCCACTTGGGACACCTGTTGCACAGGTTAGATTCGGGAGTGACCGACATTGAGCCACCGGGGACTCTGGGTGACTTCAGCAGGAGTCTTTAATGAGGACTGCTGTTACTTTGCACTGAGTTGGCAGTTTAAGTGTTTTGTCTTTGCATAAAATAACTCTAGGTAAAAATCAGAATTTTGGGGGGCTTGGAACTTGCTCCATTTGTTCTGCCCTCGACATGAGCTGGCTTCTGCTGCTTTGCTTTCCAGGAGGCTGTGTGGTATGTCGTTGGAAGGTTTAAATAGTGTTTTCTTTCTGCTGAAATGGTCAGAGTTGAATGATGGTGATGGTGGTGGTGGTGGTGGTGGTGAGGATGATGGCTTTGACCACACTCTAGTCCCTTCATTTCTTAGGGAGGTAAGAACACATGAATGTAAGCTGAGCACTTCACCTACTTAGTTGGAATTTGTGGATTCCTCATTATTAAGTATCAATTTGCAAAAGAAAGATATACGAATGAGTTGTCAGAAATCCAGTCTTAGTGTGTGAAACCAAATCTACAAATAAATTCCGGTACAAAGATGTGCTGGGTCTATAGTGCATTCCGATATCAGGCCTTGGACATTAGAGTGGTGACCTCCCTTACCTGGGGAAGGTGTGTTCCCATCAGCTTTTGAAACACCAAGGTGAGTGATGGATGTCTGGATGTGAAAACCTCTGGTGTTTCAGGCTTTCTGCTACTGGGACATGTGTAGGGGAACATTTTCAAATCATATCTGTCAGGATGAAGTGGAATGAATACTTTTGTATGGTCCTCCATCCCTTAGGTTCCTGAAGCATCCTGGGTATTAGGAAGAATGAATGCATTTAGAAAAAAAAAGTTCCTATGAAAAGAGGAAATGTGTTCCTAGCAGTACTGAGAGAGAGCTTGTCAGAGAAGGGAGTTTGGAAGAAATAGTGAAGCCAGATGTTCAACCAAGCACCACTCTCGAGGCAGGTGGAGTGGCGGGCATCATGACAGGAACTCAGAATAGCAGAGGAGGAAGGGAAGGAGTCCTTCCCTAGTAAACACTGGAAAAATAAATCCAGGTGCCAGGGAAATAAAAATAAAGAATCCAGAGCAGGGTGTTTCACTGGAAAGCAAATGTTGAGGAAGAAAATGCCTTTTGTGAACAGGGACTGCTGTGTGATTCATGGCATCATTATTGTGAATATCGCAAAGAAATCCCGTCATGCACTGTGGAGGGAGTGTCCAATGTTAAGCCTCTTCTTAGCGAGGAATACCCTCCTCGGGATAGGGACGGATGCTTGGAGGCTCTGCTATTTAAAGCTCAGTTATATCATACATGCAAGTGAAATATATGGCCATGGAGATACCAAGAGCTCCTGCCACCCCCACAGATGTGTGCACACAGGATGTGACATTCCTATGTATGCTTTAGGTGTCAGGAGCTTAGAGGAGTGGGGTACTGTACCTGCATATTAAAATACTATTGATTAGTTAATCCCCTTAACTATATCTATGTCTTAGATAATATGGAATGTTAGGGGTTTGATATGAGTCTTTTAAATGCCTTATTGTTGAAAGATGATGGACGTTCGCTTACAAAAATTTAAAAGTGATTTTTGAAGAAGTTTACCCACGTGGATATGTCCAGAATAGAAATATTCTTTCCACATCAACTTTGGAGGGTGCAAAAGCTCCCACAAACATTAAGTGAGGTTGTCTTGCTCGTTAAGCAGATAATTGAAGTGGACATGGAAAAAACAAGCAAATGCCTCTGTAATAAACTTTGTTATGTCTTTTTCACTAATGTATAGTGTTCCATTGTGTTGTAATATGTTGTTATTTGTGTTCATGGAAATCAAGTGATTTGCTTTTACTTTTGGCATATGGTTTGTGTATTCCTCTTTTCTGTTTCTTTGTCTCTGCCCACTGATTTGATTAGAGACCAAGTTCATGGCTTACAATATTATGCTCGCTTTTAATGATTTATACAATAGATACTATGTGGAAAAGAAACCTTAGGAAAATGAGAACAAGGCTGGGCTGGGTGTGAGAGGTAGGGAAACCTCAAGAGTACAGTGTGAGCTAAATTCTGTCCTCTTGTCTCTGAGTATGACTGGCATCGTGGTGGAGGTGGTAGTCTCAGAAGCTTACCCAGAGCCTCTCAAACATGTTGAGTCATTTGCCAAATGCCATGTCAGTCATGACACACTGTCTTTAGGTGTGACTGTTTCCGGATGCCAGAAGTGGTTCTGTCTGACACTGCATCTTGGGATTTCACAATCTTGACTTGCATTATTTGGTGACTGCAACTCTCGAAGCAGATTTGTCCGGGATGAGGGGTGTGTCTACATGGGATTCAAGTAGCCCAATCATTCAGTTCTCCCAACTGTCTAGCTTAATGAATGTCCGCTATTATATTTGGGAGGGTATTTAGAGGTGCCTTATTTATCCACAGTGGAGGTGACATAGGCCAGAGCTGGACTGAGGGGAAGATAGAAGAGCAGAATGAAATATTACCAATAAAAACTGTATTGAAAGCTTAAAAGTGATTTAAAATTAATTTTATAAAAAAGTTGTCAAATGTCACATGTCAATGGTCAGGAGGTCTGTGTGCATTTGGATTGAAAGAAAAATCTAGAATCTGGTAAAAGGGTTGGCACTAATAACAACTATTTGTTATTTAAGCTTTCTTAGTGTCGTTGCTTGTGAACACAGTACCCTTGTGTTGGTACTCAAAAACTCAGAAATGTAACGGGTAAGCAAGCTGTCCTCTCTTGGAGCCTGGCTTCTAAATGAAGTGTAAAAGTAAGCAGACAGTATAGACACTGACAAGCAGGCTCATTTCTGCATAGCTAATGTTTCAGTGGCACAGAAACCATGCTCATTGGAACATATAATTTTGGTTTTGAAAGGGTCTCTTTAACATTCTCCTCCTCTTTATTCACCTCAAGCCTTTTGACACTGGGCTTCTGCAGTGAAAAGTGGCTTTTTAAAGAGAGAAGAAGGCCACAGTCAGAGCCTGCCTGTCACTTGGATAAAACATAGCAAAATGATAGGGCTTTGAGCTTCATTTTCAAGGTACAAGTCAAAAAGAGAATAACCAAAAAAGGGAACTTAACCCAGAAGATGGAGTAGGCAGTCTGTTCTTCCAGTCTGATTTATTTGGCCCATCTGAATGGAGGTGGCTAGAGCTCTGGCTAATGATTGTTTGGCCATGTTTCTAAGGACATTGGTGTAGCCTGATCATTATGTTAAAGAATTGGAAACTTCCTGAGAGTTAATAAGGCCATTTCCAGAGCTTTCAATGACCAAACATTTGTGTAAATATTCTGGTACATGCCCATCCCCCATCTCTATAATTTGTTTCCCTACTCATCATGATAGTGTGTGATATGTTACTCCAAAGCTTCTCTTAGGCTGTGGAAAAGAAAAAAAATAAAAATAAAAAACAAGGTTAGCGGTATATACTGTATATCCAGTTTACTTGATGAATGGTTCCGTACTTCCCTTGGGTCTGCATCTCCCAGCAGTATCTTTTTTTTTCTCTAAGTACTCAACACTGTCCCTAAAAGGGACCAATCATCAAGGGAATCAAATTCTTGTATATGCTATACATTTATGCTTTTCCTCTCATTTATAAACATGTCTGCTGTGACCTTTGAACTTGGGTCACAGATGTCATCAGCAGTAAACTTGCAAATGCTTTCCTCACTCCCTTAGTTGGCATTGTGTTCCCATCCACTGGAAAAAAAACTGTGCAGATGAGAGTGACGAAGGTCACTGATGACGCTATCACATTTTACGTGTGTCCTTTCTGATCCTTGCAAAAATAAAAAGACCCTTTGGGAACATCGGAACTTCAGGACCAATTAGTGGAAATGATGCTTCTTGTGTTTGGGCATTAAATACTAGGCAGGATTCTCTTTAGGCGGCTGATGCTGGCAGGGAAAGAGGTACCGACCTAATTACTCTTCCGCAAGAGCAAAAAATGCCTTTTGAATGCCTCTTTGGCAAATATGTCTCATTAAGGACAAAAACCAAACACAAACCCTCTAAGAAGCAGAAATTAAGATGATAGGTAACTTGTGGCCAGGAGACTTTCTGTGCCACTGTGGGAAATTAAAACAAAGTTTGGAAGTACCAGGGGATGACTTGTTTTTGTTGAGTGTCTTTCCTGTAGCCTCGATGTTATTATGGGGCCAACTTTATTTTCTTCATTATTTTGGCTCTGTGTCAGGGAATACTTTGCTCCTGTCTTCCACTGTGAAGACAGTGGGGTTTCTCCCATTCCATCTCAGCAGGGTTTCTAACCAAGCAAATCAAGAAATTCTCCATTGGGAATTCTAATCTAATGGAAATTTCATTTTCATAGGGATTGGTCAGAGAATGGCAATGAACAGAAATGGGTTTTAAAAGTTTTTCTTTTTAAGATTATGTCTATTTTTTTAAATTTTAGCCAACTTATCACTTATCAGGCTTTAGAAAAGATAGTGAATTTATGATTAGTTTTATGAAGCTTATAAAGTCTGACTGCTGATCTACTCACACTTGGGCTTACACATAATAGTGTGAGTCTCTCTCGCTCTCTCTCTCTCTGTGTGTGTGTGTGTGTGTGTGTGTGTGTGCTGTGAGCACATGCCTACATGTTTATTTTGTGGTGTTGGGACTCAAATCCATGAATATATGGATATTAGCCAAGTGCCCAGCACATTTAATTTTACTGGTAGCCTTAATCTTGCCTGTATTTTCTCTGTGATCTTCAAGCACAAGGTAGTCATATATGACTTCTTAGTGTTCACGAAAAAAGTAAAGAAGATTCTTTGCATTTCTTTTATTTACTGGTTAGCTGAAATTATTAAGAATAGGTAAATGACATTGGTGTTGACGACAGCAGGTCTCTGGCGAAGGGGCGGGTTTTCTATTTCTGAATACGTATGTATGCTTTAGTGAGTTTGTTCATCACTTGACTGTGACTACATTCACTGTAGGTCTAGGTTTCTATTCAGTGTAAAAGTCTTCCTTGACCCAAGATTATATCAACCAGTATTTATTCAGAAGGTCACTCAACAAAGCTTTTAAAATGTGTGTTTTCCAGACTAACAGGATGCTAACTCCCCCCCCCCACACACACACACCAGGCACATTATGAATTTGTCAACTTCCTCAAGTTTTAAATTTAGAGTGGCAGTGTGTGATACTTGTCTACATTTTCCATGGTAATCTAGAAACTAAAATGTTGTTGTTTTGCAAAGACCTGTGTGGCAGAACTGTCCATTGTCTCTAAGAAGTCACATGCACTTACACGTTCTAAGGAAATTAACTGCAGGTAACAAGAGATCACCTGTGACCAAAATATCAGATTGGATTGTTCAGGTGAATAGTCAAGAATAACACAAGGATCAAAAGGTCTGCTTGGGTGAGAGCCAGAGAGACACCAGCCTATTCATCAAGACCACACAGTTGTTTAGAGGGTTCAATGATGGTTCCAAATTGCAGGAGGATTATTTCACCAGGAGGCAGTGCAGATGTTAATTTCCCTCCATGTATGGGTTTATGACCTCACAAGAAGTCTCTACAATACACTCCCCAGAATACATAAAGACCTTCTTATAACTGGCTGTTGAGGAACACTGAGCAACTAATATTGTTCAAAGTAGTCCTGGAGACATTGTGCTATGCAAAGTGGAGTCAGATCCTAATCTGGAAAGTATACCAAGAGACCCCAAGACTTTAAAGCTCACCACATGCTTCAAATGTGTGTCTTTAAGTTTAAGGTATATTTTAGTGCTTCAAAGACTAGCAGAGTTAACAATGAGATCATCTGGTCATAGGCAAATTATGAGATTTCTCTATCTAATGTTGATTATAAAATGGCCAAGATGATTCTTGTAAGTAACTTTCTTCCGGGGTTGTTATTAAATCAAAATATATTATTTAAATCACATCTAAGAAGGAAGTTTATGATCTTAAGATTACTTTTGGACAATGAATAGTACTATTTCACACCTGCCCTGCAAAAAGTTTTGAGAAAAGAAAGAAGGAACATTGATTCTTTCTCAAAGTTAAAACAGCTGCGTTGTGACATGAAAGCACCTGAATGAGACCCATTGGGTGCTTTATATCAGTGCTCAGCACTGCTTCCTGTGATTCACTTTTAAGTAGCTTCAATTAGCAACAGTTTTATATGTGACTATTTATATGAGAGAAGAAAGTCGATCCAGTTGGAAGAGTTTTGTAATATTAAGGATAGTGTATAAAAATCAATTGTACTGTTGTAAGCTATCCCTAATGGTATTAGCTTTGATTAAACCATCCTAGAGGGAAATCCAATTGTGTTAATTCAGAATGAAGTAATTGGCTCTTTTCTTATTGCCTGCTTTTTATTATCAATTTACAGATCCAAAGGCCACTCACTTTTAGAATTCCATGTTCAACTATTTCAACCAGGTGCTGAGGAGGTGCATGGAACAATTGTAGTTACATGCCTTGTATTTGAATACTTACTATTCTGGGGAGGTTGTTAATCACTTATATGGTAGCAAAGCCCATGGTTTGTTTGGGTCTTCCTAGATAAAATTAGGGGAACACCCCAAATGCATGGAAAGTGAGAAATCTCTTGTCGGATTCTTAGAGGTAGTTTTGAGGTTGTTGCCATAGCATTCATAATGTATGCAGTAGTCACAGGAACCTGCAGAGGGTGCACCATGCAGAAGAGAACATAAATGTATTCACAGAACAATTGGCCCATTTTTTTAAAATCTTGAACATATGATTTATCAAAAGGAGTGGTAATGTATCTTACGTGTTGGGGTAATGTCTGACAGTGGCAGCTCTTATTCACACACTGTCATATGTAGAGTTCCTGTCCTCATCTTACCCTCCAGGAGCCACAGAAGTAAAGTAGCCATGATTACCGACATTTTCCAGATGGGAAAGCACTGACCAGAGCAAGTGGGATGAATCCTACTTACAAATGATGGATTATAGATTGTCCGGCTCTGCCCAGACACAGAAACCACTTGTATCCTAGGCCACTGTTTGACATTAAGGAACTTAGATTGGGTTGGTGAAATGGCGCACTGGGTAACGCTTGCTGCCAAGTCTGATGAGCTGAGTTTGAATTTCAAGGAGCCACATAGTGGAAGGAGAGAACTGGCTCCAACAAGTTGTCCTCTGACTATCACAAGTGTTATGAGACAGACAGAATGACAGACAGACAGACAGACAGACAGATACACACACACACACACACACACACACACACACACACAGAAAGAGATAGATAGATAGATAAATAAATAAATGGAATTATTATTTAAAAGCAGACAAAGAGAAAATAAATTAAGCTCATGTATGAAAACTTCTGTCTTTCCTGAGTCTTTTAGAATTCAGAAGGAGACATTCTATTTCAAAACCAAGATAATTTATCTTAAAGTGAACCGTTTACTTTTAACTTTTAAAATGAAGTCAATTAATCATTCATTCTATAATGCTTGCTAGTAGGCATTGGTAGCAAAGTGAGAATAGCAAAAGAGAAAAAAAATACCAGAATCAACTTATTTATGAAAATAGCTAACTCTGGTATTTTCAGAGATGGAAAAAATTACCTCTAATGAATATTCAGAATGACTGATTTTCTCTTGATCATCCTTTATGCTGCCTGACACGACTAGTTTTTACTCATAAATATACATTACACACACACACACACACACACACACACACACACACACACACCACCCCTCCCATTATATTTAGAATAAATTGCAACAGCAGTGTGTTTATGTGGTAATTCCTTTTCTTTATTTCTTTCTTTTTCACTATCAGGTTAAACTGGGTGAAGATGCTCCTAATTCCAGTGTGGTGCACGTGTCCAATCCTGAAGCAGGTAACAATTATGCCTCGGAGAAGACCGCTGATGGGGCAGAATGCCACCTTCTTGACTTTGCCAGTGCAGAGCGCCCACTGGTGGTCAACTTTGGTTCAGCCACCTGACCACCTTTCACTAGGCAATTACCAGCCTTCCGCCAGCTGGTGGAAGAGTTCTCCTCGGTGGCTGACTTCCTGTTGGTATACATTGATGAGGCTCACCCTTCAGATGGCTGGGCAGTGCCTGGGGACTCCTCTCTGTCTTTTGAGGTTAAGAAGCACCGGAACCAAGAAGACCGATGTGCAGCAGCCCACCAACTCCTGGAGCGTTTCTCCTTGCCGCCCCAGTGTCAAGTTGTGGCTGACCGCATGGACAATAATGCCAACGTAGCTTACGGGGTAGCCTTTGAACGTGTGTGCATCGTGCAGAGACGGAAAATTGCTTACTTAGGAGGGAAGGGCCCTTTTAGTTACAACCTACAAGAAGTCCGAAGTTGGCTGGAGAATAATTTCAGCAAGAGATGAATTCTAGATTAGCTGGATAAAAGCGTGATTGTAATAGAGTTTATTATTTTTAAAAAATATGTAAAAGAAGTTGAGAACTGAACTGAATCTATTATTTCAACTGAATCCCATTGCCTCACTGAAAGACAGGAACATACCTGTCAGAAGATCTTGAACCTCTTTAACATCTCAATACTATCTTTAGTACACAAATGACATCTGGCTAAATAGCAGCCCTGTTACCTACCTTCGGAGTGAACTGATCCAAACTGGAGTCCAAGAAACCCCGTTGCAGCCTGTGTTCATTGCTTGTAAAAGAAGTGATTCTGTTCTATGTGTGCTCTGGGACCAGAGGACAAAAGTTCCCAGAATACCTATCATTAAGGGAGCTACTACCTATGATCTGATTAAGTGTATTGTCTCAGCTTTAGTAACCAGAAGGAAACCCAATTTGAAAGTCCCCCAAATACATACTTATAATGTGATCTTGAAGCCATGCCATACAGTTAGGACTGAAGTGTTAGTTCTAGCCATACAATGTTCTGTGTTAGTCTCTGTAGCCCCGATTTCCCAAGTATACATGTGGATACCAAGAATGGTTCCAACCTGGAGGGTTGAGATGACATCGGAAATATGGCAGATGGAGAAAGCATTAGGGGAAAAAAACGAATTTGACAAGCAAAGACAGAGGAAACAGAAAGATGAGGAAATCACATAGTGTTTTACCTGGAAGCTGTAGCTAATAAGAGTGTTGTTCAGCTGTGTCAACATTGAGGCATGTGCAAAGCTGGGAAAACAAAGGTGTTAAACTAGAAAGAGCACAGGCAAGATGCACATGGAAAGGAGATGTGCAGCAGTACTCCTAGACTGAAAGGAAGTGGGCGATGGAAAAGATAAAAACACGTGAACATTTTTAATGTGCAGAGAAGTACTTTATGGGACTATTTGTGATATACCCATGTTGGCAGGTAATACCCATTCAGAAAAAAATCTAGGGGGTCTGATGCTGATGGGTTGTTACTGCCAAATTCCCACAATTACAATGCTACACCCCCTCCATTCCTAACTTCTGTAGCATTGTTTCCTCTGGGTGCTGTGAAGGGTGTAAAAGGCAGGTACCCTAGCCATTCAGTTTCTGCCCCTCTTCGAGTAGAAGAACTGTAATAATAAGCGATTTCTTCACATAGCCATGAGAGCAATTTATTCTGATAATCTCTACCCATAGTTTTGAGGGCTTATATGCTTGGTACCACAGGAATTTGGTTAAATGGAATTTCCTTTGTCATTTGAATTTGGACTTGATTCTTTTGTCTTCAACTGGGATTAACCTATTAGTTGAAGGTTAATAGCTGTGTACATAACTGTGAGTATATCTACGAATACATAGCTCTTAAAATACAAGCAGCACAGCTGTATCTACAAGCAGTACCTAAAGATCACAACCTCAAAAAAAAAAAAACCCCAAAAAACAAAACCGAAACACACCAAAAGATCAACCAATGTATTGTAATTATTTTTTAAACACAGAGAAATTAAGATCTCAATGTATGGTTATAGTTACATGCCAAATGAAGGGTTTTTATGCCTATTATATTCAATAATTAAACCATAACATTGAACTATTTGGAAAAAGACAATGGAAATTTAAAAGTACCTTATTAAAATATTTGTCCCAAGTGTGAAAAATAGGAAATGGGTATGTATGAAACAAGAGTATTGTTTCTAAAATGGGAGCAAGAAATTAGTTGGATCACTAGCCCATATATTGTTTAATCATGGAAGCAACATTGTGGCTAATATTTTTGGCAGCATCTAAGATCTCCATTGTTTTAAATTCTGTGAAAGACACACCCACAAAGAAACACAGTAAATTCCCAAAATGCAATGGTGTCTAATGAACTTTTGTAAAATCATATTGAAGATTGATTACTTCAGATTCCTCAGATGTTAAAGGCCTTCAGTTGAGGCTTAGGAGTGATCCCTCTTTCATCTTAATCTTCAAAATGGTGTTGAGATTCAGGTGTCTCCCTCAAGAAGTAAAATGAAAATTTGGCCGCCCCACACCCACGTGGTTGTCCACAAATGACCCCCTTGATTTCCATGTGTGATAGCGAAGCAGAATGTCAGAGAGTGGGTGGGGGGATGAGGTTTGGCTAATGCCATGCTAGTTGTCTGGGGAAAAGGGATAATGGGAAAAAAATCACCCAGTTGTGCTACATTTTTTAAAGAAAGAGAAGGTTGTGTGTGCATACCATTTGCCTTTTGGAGGATAGGCCAATGGAAGAAGGAAGAAGAGGAAGCAAATATACAAAGATATAGGCTGACTGTCAGGGACACAGACATGTTCAGTAGAGCATGGCAGAAACACTGGAAGAAAAAATGTTGGAAGGGCCCAGGATGAAAGTGATTAGCAGAGCTCAGGAATCTGACACTGTGTAGAGTGGGTTGGTCTCCCGCGTATGATAAGTCTGCAATTATAGAACCTATTTATCTCAATGTAAACTTCTATGAATTCCTACGATGTGCCTTTTTATAAAATTAACAAGAAGTCATTCACCAAGAGATGAAAAAAATCAATGCTCAGCTACTGTGCTCAGAGATACTATTAGGCTGTCAGTACCCACCTACCTAATATGCCTTTTATAATGTCTATTCCTTTGAAGAGTTATAATTGTAATTCTCCCAAAGAAACACAAATATATGTGTACATATATTCTTACAAGGATACACACACACACACACACACACACACACACACACACACACACAAAAGATTTCTCCCATAGGATATGTTTACACGGGGATAACAGTTTATACTTTCAAAGTCAATTGGCCTGTCTACTATAAACTGAAGTGGCCTGTCTACAATTGAACTTACCATAGCGCCTGGATTACTCAAACACTAAGTGTTTGAAAGACATCTTAGCCCTATTTAAAACTCTCTTTAGTTGGTTGGTTAGAGGAAGTAATCTGGACAATGATTTTCTTGAATGGGCATGAACTGTCAGCCCAGCAACTGTAGACATACTGCGTACAAATTCAATGGACCGCTGTAGAGGCAAACCAGTCATTGTACCTTGCTCTGTGTTGCCAAAGTGCCAATCATTTAACACGCATGTTAACTTCATTCATGCTTTAGATCCCTGCTCCTGTGGCATTCATAGATTGTATCCCCATATTTTTGGTAATATCAGCTTCTAAATGGTCTTTCGATTTAGTTAATTTCTTCCAATAATCAATAGAAACTCATTGATCTCTTTGCCTGAATGTATCTATTTGGGATTTCTAATAAAATTCATAAAATATGGTGAGGTCACAGGTGGGGGTTGCCTCACACAAACTACTGGAGGGGCAGGTGGGGGTAGTAATGATGCTTTTCATCGAATTCTCAGGTGGATACAAGCTGCCCTTGGCATGCCCTGTAGCCTCCATCCACAGCCAGAGGGATTTGCTGATGTACCAGGCGTCACATTATGTAAATCGTAAGAGCATCAACCTGGACATTAGTTTCACCTGACCTCTGACTGATGGTTTGGAAAATAAGTTTAATTAGAATCCCTTGGCCACTGCAGAGGGGGAAAATTAGGGTGATTTCTGTCCCACTGAAGGATAAAGAAAGACTTAGGCCAGGGCTTCATCTTGTCAGAACATGTGCAGTGCTGTCTGTCTTAGTGGAAACTGGCTGTGAGTCTTTCAATTCCAGGAGCTTTCTTTATGATATAGCTCCAAACAAGAACACAAGTATATTTAGATATACTCCAATTTCTACCATTGCCTTAAACGTAGAAGCCAAACCTGATCTTTTTATGGACTTTCAGAAAGGATCACTTACTGCTTGATGATGAGAGTGCCTTGAGACTGTCCTGAATCCCTTTAGGAAAGGAAGGATCTGGGTCAGCATGAGCTGAGAAGCTGCTAACGGGGAGGAATTAGTGCCCCCCCCCCCGGCCCCCAGCTCCAAGGGCTGGGCTTACATGTTTGGAAAGATTTGAAATGAAACTTTTTATGCTCAGAGGAATGCTTCCTAATGTCAGTGAATGACTTCAGGACGAGCAAGCATCGGCTCTGTTATTCACACCCCGTGTTCTAGATAACAGCAGAAACAAGGTCTCAGGCTGAACAGACGCAGCTCTGTTCCAAGGTGAGTCTGAACCAGCAAAAAGCAAACACATACAGACATTCAAACAAGACTGCTCACGCAAGCCAGGGCTTGCTGCCTGTCTGGGGCAGCAGCACCAGGGCTCTAGGGAGTTCGTTTAATGTTTACTGAGACTTCGGAGACCTAGCAGATGTGTAATGAAGTCACCATTTTGGCTCAAACTGCCCTCCCCCATATGTCTTGAGAAAAAAAATTCAAACAGGTAAACATGAAAAATGAAAGAGGCCCACAGAAGGGGATGGGAAATAAATAAAATTCTCTCAAGACTGTTCCAGACCATGCCTTATGGTTTTGATGTGTTAGGAGTCGGGATGAGAAGACCTATGTACCTAGTACTTAATAACCAAAGCAATCAAAAGGTCTTGGGTAGGGAACGTTGGCCAGTTCTGTTTCGGTTTTGGATCATGTTTTCACCAGACTCACAAGCCCATGTAACCAGCACCCGAAAGAGGAAACTGAGATGTTCAGAGCTCACTGGTGTGCAAATGATAACTACTGACGAAAGAGCCATCTGCTCAGTCTGTGGTTGGATGTAGTCACACGAGTCTGCCTCTCTCCATCTCTGTCTCCTTAGCAAGGAGAATGTTTGGGTCACGGTGCAAAAAGTGCTGAGTCAATGTGACTGAGAACACGTGTGTCCACCTCTGTTTCTCAGTTGCAGTAAAAGAGAAAAGCTTTGGGGATTATCAGTAGAAAAAGTGTTATAATATTGGTGCTGCGTGGTATGTGTGCTTTTACAACTTGTTCTTATATTTTAATAAACTTTGAATAAAAGAATAGAGTTACTCTTCTGGTTCTATTTGTTTATTTTTGAATAACTTTCTAGACCAGGCTCTGGCCTGCAATGCACTCATGGTTGACAAGGAAAAGAGAATCCATCAGCCTAATATTTATTCCTGAGGTTTGTGGGCAAAAGAGCCAGCAATGTCAGATTATTTTAATCTCATAAAATGTGCCAAAGTCTTCAAGGAAATCCAAACGAGTTGAAAGTAAACCTTCAGATATTTTCCATATTTATTAACAAGTAACAGACAGGATTCATGAAAAAGGACATGAATCTAGACTGTGAAGCAAACACAGTTTAGGTATGTATTCGAGGTTCTGTAAGCGTAAGGAATGTTCCAAGAAGTTGGTTAAACAGTGCATGAACTCACCACACTCATGTGCGCATGAGTGTTTGCCTGGACATGGGCATGCTCCTGAACACACACTGTCATATAGACAAACACATATATGATTTATTATGTGATCAGTGATGTATATCTCACATGTTCCACAATGAGAAGACATAAAGAATGAATGTACTATGCTATCCATACCTCAAAACAATAAGGAATATATTACACAGTTTGACGTGTAATTTTTCTTTCTCAAAAGATTACTTAAACAAAAAAAAATTAGTATTTCCAGAGATCCTGGGTTTTCTCATGATTTTTTAATCCACAATTTTATTAATATTATAGCATCTTATAGAATACTCCGAATTTTAGCAGAAAAAAAATTAAAAAAACAATTATTTTACAATTTTTCATTCACTGTCCTTCCTTTACAGAGTCTCATGCTAAGTTCATGTGGTGTGCCCATAAAGATCAGACTTCTCCAAGGGGTCTATCATGAATTTTTTCAAAATCTTACGAGAAACATGCACAGATTTATTTATTTATTTATTTATTTATTTATTTATTTATTTATTTTCAAAAATAGTTCGATTGGCTGGTAACATAATCCTTGCAAATGACTGGGACAAAACTGTATCTCACTTTTTTTAAACTTTGAAAGTATTTATTTTATTGTTTATTTATGTGTGCACAACTTTGAGTGTATGCGTACTTTCATGCAGTAACCAATGGAGGCCAGAAGAAGGCACTGAACACCCTGGGGTTTTGGAATCAGATGCTTTTGAGACAGCTGGTATAGATGCTAGAAACAAACTGGGGTCCCCTGGAGAAACATAAGTATCCTTAAACAGAGAGCCATTACTACACACACAAACACACACACACACACACACACACACACACACACACACACACGCTACTTTTTAATAGTTGCTCCTGAGTTTGCAGTATTTCGTTAAAC
This sequence comes from Grammomys surdaster, assembly GCF_004785775.1. Classification (NCBI taxonomy): domain Eukaryota; kingdom Metazoa; phylum Chordata; class Mammalia; order Rodentia; family Muridae; genus Grammomys; species Grammomys surdaster. Next base: position 1,891,388 of record NW_021604720.1, on the reverse strand, counting down.
CTATTTCCATCCCATTCAAACAGCATCTGTATCAAGTGGTTTGAGTCTTAAAAAATCACAAAAATAACTTTCATTTCTCCTCTTTATCTCCCAGGCATTGTCATTTATTTTACATATCTGCATTCATAAGTCAAATAAATTATTGCTGCTAATTTTTCTAAGCACCATTATCTCTTACATAACAATAAGGAAAATGAGGTTTTTATTTCAGATTTGCTGTTAAAGTACGTTATGCAGTTTCTGACCTATATCACTTTCGTTCTCTCTAATGAAGCAATGTCCTTTACCGTTTCTTATGAAGGAGGTCTATCAGCAATTCACTTTCTCAGCTTTTGTGTGAGACTGACTTTACTTCTCCAGTGTTGAAGGACAGTTTCACAAGGTACAGAATTCAAGGTTAATGGTTTTGTAGCTTGCTGGGTTTTGCCTTTTCTATTTTAGTAACGGTAAATATTCCACAACACTCTCTTCTTACACACACTTTTTCCCCCTAAAGAGAAGTCAAATGTTATTGCTTTCTTTGTTTCGCTGTAGATGTCTGTCTCCCTTGACTCTTGCAAAGTTTATCTCTTTAACTTTCTTTTTTTCTTTTTAAGTGTGAAAAATATAATTAGGCCTGTTGTGCTTGTTCTGTGTTTCAATTTTTGTTTTTGCCTTTTAGTATGCCTTGTATTTTATTGTAATAATAATGGTAATTATTATTATTATTTATTTTTATTATTATTTATTATTATTATTACTGCTACTGCTGGGTGTACTATGCTTGTTCAAACAAACTGATGTAAGTAAGTGAGCATGAGTTAGGTAGTGGTGGTGGTGGTGGAGGCTATTTTGTAGTTATATTGTTAGGTCGCCATCTATTTGTGAGCCTTTGCCTCAGAACTGTGATCCTCACAAATGTTTCTGGATCTTCTCATCCTCCCTAGGTAGCACTGAATAACAAGAATCACCTGGATTTTTGTAGCTCCCTTTCCTGAGGTCAGTCAGGCCCTCACAACAACCTTAGCTAGTTAGATGCTGTTAAACAGTCTCTCCTGAGGGTAGACTCTGAAAACAACAGGGTCTGGTGTGCTTCAAAATGGCTCCTGCCTCCTGTCTCCTGGTTGCCATAGGCTAGGGAGGTTTTTGTTTTTGTTTGTTTGTTTGTTTTTCTTTATAATATTCCCTGAGAATCCAGTCCAGTTTCTGGAGTTGACACAAAGTGTGAGAAGACACCATGACTGGGTCCTCCTGGAAGCTTAACTTGTAATTTTCTTACACCAAGGCTCTTGAAACATCATCAATTACTGTTTGGTTACTCTTACTCAGGAAAAGGTTCCTGTGGGTGTTTCCGTGTTTTCACCTTCTACTAGGTAATTGGTGATGTATTCACTCTTCTGTTTGTCCAGTTTTGGGGAGGGGTTTCTATACTCTCCTTATGGATTGAAAAGGAGTTGTTGAGTTCCAGTCTGTTCAGCAGCTTACTTGTTAGGGTGATGTACAAGTGGTGACATACAAGTTTATGTATTGCCTGTCACCTTAATCTGGACCTGATGTTTCCAGCTTCTTGCTGTGTTAGTCAAAGAACTGAAAAAGTGCACACAGCTATGAAGACAGCGAGAGGCTTCAATTCAAGAAACGGTACAGGATACGTTGCAAGGGAGATCGAATATCTGTGAACATTGGTTATTGTTTGAAACTTTCTTTTACAGGATCAAAATGGGGGAGGAGTTGGTTGCTCTGGGACACAGAGTGGGTGAATCTCCATTTTGATTGACAGACTTGCATTATGAAAGCAGTCTCCACCGTGCAGCTCCTTTCTCATAATGCATCGGGTTTTAATCATGTGCGTACACAACTATGCATAAAATGGAAGTAGGCTATTTTAACTAAACATTCATTCATTCACAACACAATATGCCTTACAGTCAAATCAGTCCATTCCAGATCAGACTGGTCCTGAGTAAGTTCTACCACATTTGAATGGAAGCTAACCACAAAGGAGGAATTAATTACTAAAGGAGAAGGACTTATTTTATTGTCTAAGTGCTATGTATATGTGGTTCAGTATGGATGAGGGTCCTGGATGGCTATGTGCACTGTTAGAGGAGGGCTGTATGTAGACCTCAAGCTAACTGGAGTGTCAGGTTGCTAAACTAGCCTATGCTTACATGCCTCACATGTGTAGCTGGAAACTTAGGAAGTCAATGTCCAGGGATGGCGAGAGGGTTCAGTGGGTAAGTGTGCTTGCTGCACAAGTCTGATGATCTAAGTTCAACCCCAGCTATCCTTGGGGAGGTGAAAAGAGAGAACCAACTCCACAAAGTCATACCGTGATCTTCACACTTGTCATGGCAGGTTTTCCCATACATAAGTACCACATATGTACACACAATAAAGCAGTGGACCTTCCTAATGCTGCTACCCCTTAATACAGGTCCTTATGTTGTGGTGACTCCTCCCCCCCAACTATAAAGTTATTTTCACTGCTACTTCATAATTGTAATTTTCCTACTGTTATAAATTGGTCTTAGGTGGTTGGTCTTAGGTGACCCCTGTTAAAAAAAGGGTCATTCAACCTCCCATAGGTCGTGACCCACAGGTTGAGAACTATTGAAGTGAACAGATAAATTTTTAAAAAAAGATTGTATATAATATATAATGTATATATGTGTATGTATATATACATATATATTTGTATATACACACATATATACAAAGTATATATATGCACAATGTATATATGCATATATATGTGTGTATATACATATATGTATATACATACATGGATACATATACACATGCATGCCAGGTTTTTCTCTACCTTGAAAAGCTTCTGAAATTTAACTCCATCTAGAAGGGAGCTCCATAAATATAGAGAAGAAACATCTAGAAAAAGCAATTTAAAAAAAATACAGAAAGGGCCTGGTAAAATGGACCAGTTAGTAAAATGCTTGTAGCACAAACATGAAGACCTCAGTTTACATCTCTACACTTGTGGAGAAAAATACCTGGCATATCATATGGATAAGTGGAATCTCACAAGGTCCATTTCTATATAAAGAGTTATATGCAACTAATAACTGAGGAGAGCGGGAGAATCAATCTTCCCCATGGTTAAGCATCCCAACTGGTTATTCAATACCAAGTGATTGTTCCTAAAAACATATACAGACAAGAACACTACATAGACTCAGCAAGTTATATTTCTGTATGTAATAGTCACAAAGAAACAGAGGCCATGGATTTTAAAGGAAGGAGGGAACACAGGAATAGTTCAAAGTAGGAGCTAGGAGGGAGGGGAAATAATGTAAATGCAGTAGTCATATATGACATTATCGATGATGATGATGATGATGATGATGATGATGGTGATGGTGAGACAACCTGGAATGGTGGTGCATCTGAACACTAGCTCTGATGGGTGATGGGAGTGGAGATGGAGACATTCTCAGAGCTTTTTAGCCATCAATAAAAGCCACGAAAAGTTAAATAAAATAAAAGCCAATAAAAGTTAGAGACTCTGTCTCATGAAAGTAAAGTGGACTGTGCTAGAGGAGGACTGTGGGGTTGACTTCTGTCTCCCATACATTCATGAACACACAAACTCACAAACATGAATACATTTATGCTGCACACAAACACATTAAAAGACTCTGCTGAGTAGCCTTGAGCTGTCGTTATTACTTGAAACTATTTTATGGAATCATTAACAGAGTGTGTTGCCTTGGGCATTTATAATCTTTTCACAGCTTCGCCTGGGTCCTCACCCATTTGCTATGGTTTGAGCATTGTGTTTAATTGCTGTGGCCAGGGTTTGCTTAACATCCAAATGGAAATGAAGCTAAAGTCGAAGGCAGGGGATCATTTCTCACCATCAGACCTGTGCAAAAAGTTAAAACCTTTCAGTCAAGAAAACCCATGATGCCACTGTGCTAAGAAAATGTGATGTCCAGAGTGAGCATAGCATCTAGCCTTTGGGAGTTCCGGGGTCTCCTTGCAGGACACTAGCCTGGGAGAGCCAAACAGCTGCAGTTTGCTCTGTGTAGAGCTTGTGACTGTTTATGCCTTGCAGCTTAAGTATCATGGGAACAATTCTCAGTCCTGCAGCTGCCTTGGCCTGTGTGATAGTGGTAGAGATTCCAGGTACTTTTTGATAAACCACAGATATTTTAACTGGTTAAAATTAGGGAGTTGCGAAGGACTAAGCCTCCAGTTCTTGCTTCAGGAGAGGAAGATTTTTGGGTTGTTTCTTATATTGGTTTTGCCTCCCCCTCTTCAGATTTTCCTTATTATTCTAAGAAATAAAAACAACAAAACCAGGACAACCTTAGCGTGTGGTGAAGATGGAGTTGGAATGACCTGGAATGGACTGTACAGGTAATCATTCTATATAATTCAGATGAAAAATGATTCATCATTTTACGCAACACATGTGTCATATTTTAGACAATTTGGTAGTGTGTGGAGTTTGTAGGCTAAGTGAGGTACTTTTGTTAATCTTCAAGGTCAAATTAAAAAACAAGGCTAAATTGTGTTGTAATGACTGGATTCCCCTACATTTATTTATTTTTTTTTGTTACTATTTCTTATGGGAAAATGAGTTTGGCACAATGCACTGTCAGGTTTTTGTGTACTTTATGACATCTGTCTCTTTTGGAGTATATGCAACAGTGCTGATTTGGACTTTTCAAAATTCAAAGTTTGGCCCATATCTGCTTCTGGTTCCCTATGTTTTGGTGCTCATGGGTTCTGTAGAAAGAACAATGATGAATACATGGCCCAACCTAATAGCGATATCTCGAAGAGATTTTGTCATTTCTTGTTACAAATAAAACCATATTGTTACTAGTAACCCATGCTGTCCATTCTAGAGTATGTGTGTGTTGACGATCTTTGAAAGTTCAGTTAAGGATATAGGTGGGTTGGTCTTAAATGAGTAGGCAGCTCACATCCTAGTGACTAGGTTGAGCAGATCAGTTATATTAGTAGATGTACCATGATTACTAAAAGGCATCAAATTATTCAGGGTTGGGGCTATTTCTATTTCTTCATGATTCAGATACACCTAGTCCAAAAATACCTAGTGCATTTGGGTGCTAGTTTTGTGCAGAACTGGAAGGCCTCCAAGTAACGTGCAATAATAGCTTGAGGGCTGGGTTGCCTTAGTAGCCGCTTAGTCACTCCTTGGAAAATATCCCTCTGTTGCCACCAGTGATCTATCTCCCTTTGATATAGATAACTACATGATTAAATTATTTTGGTCTCCGTATTTTAATGACATTTGACATTATTAACTCTCAGAGCTATTCATTTTCATCTCCCTTTCCATACATTCTCTTAAAAATGGACATAACTATAAAAGTATTTCTATGTGTTCCTTTGACATAATCAATATAAGCAATGGTATGTAGGTGATAGGTAGGATCATAAGCAAGATAGACATTTTTATTGTCTGGCATTTAGGTAGGGAATCAGAGAAAGGATAGGGCTGTACTGCACAAAGCCCAATTAGATCTTGGATCCTCAAGTGATTGTACTACCCTCCCAATCTTTGACTCTGCTTACATAACTATATTACTGGCAGAAGGTAGGAAAGGAAAACTGTATGGTTAAAGAAAGCATTATGTGTGCCAGTTGTCTTTTTAGGAAGATGTTGTGAGCTGCTTTATAGACATTTCAAAACACATCCCATTGGCCAGAAGTTTGCCATCCACTATCTGTGTTATTTCTATCACTGTGACAAAATACCCCAAGAAAAGCATCCTAGGGGAGAAAGTGTTTATTTTGACTTAACGTTCCAGAAGACTATAGTCCATTATGGTGGTGAAGATGATAGCAGGCATAACAGGGACCATGATAAGAAAAGGAGCTTGGCTAGTCACATTGCATCCATACTTTCAAAGCTGAGAGTGGACAAGAAATGAGACTGAGCTATAAAACTTCAAGTTGTGGGCCTGGTGAGATGGCTCAGTGGTTAAGAGCACTGGTTCTTCTAGACATCCTGTGTTCAATTCCCACCAACCACATCTATAAGTGGATCTGATGTCCTCTTCTGGCATATGGTGGTGCATGCAGCAGGGCCCTCATAGATTAAATAAATAATAAATAAATACCCTCAAGTTTTGTCTTCAGTGTCTCACTTTCTTCAGCAAAGCTCCACTTTCTAAAGGTTCCAGTCTTTCTAAATAGCTGAAAATCAAGTGTTGAAACACATGAACTTATGGAGGATAATCATATTCAACACAACACCAGTGAATATACTGTCATACAAAGTAGGTTAGAACAGGTAGTCTTTGATAGTCTTGATTGATATCCATGCATCCATATAAAATTTTATTGTTAGAGAAGAGAAAGGCTCCCAGATTGGTGCTGATTGTCATTAATCCTAGCACTTGGAAGAGAGAGGCAGTTGGATCTCTGGATTTGAGGCCAGTCTGGTTCCACACCAGGCAGTGCTACGTATTGAGACCTTGTCCCCTCAAAAAAAGGAGGAGGGGAAGGACAAGTGGAAGGAGAAGGAGAAGAAGGAGAAGGGAAGGAGAAGTAAGAGTAGGAGGTGGAGAAGGATGAGGAGGAGAGGGAGTGGTTGGTGAAGGAGGAAGAGAAGTAGGAAGAAGAGGAGGAGGAGGGAGAGTTTCCTGTATTTTCTTTCAGAAGTTTCACCTTTTGATTATATAAGCATGTGTTTTGTGTACTTGAAAATATTTCTCTTATGATACTAAGGAACAAAAGTTTAGTTTGCTATACAATCTAGTAATTATTAGAGCACCTTTTATTCATGTACTACCAGTGAACTATAATGGTAGTTCTAACCATGTTTCCAAATGCATGTATGTGCCTCAATGGTGTTTATTATAGATTTTCTGTTTCTGTAGCAATAATACATATATATGTATATGCATATTTGTGTACAGATGCATGTATCAAATATTATATTTGTCATTAAACATATACATGTATACACTTTCACACACATATAACTTTCTTTTTTTTTTTTTTTTTTCGAGACAGGGTTTCTCTGTGTAGCCCTGGCTGTCCTGGAACTCACTCTGTAGACCAGGCTAGCCTTGAACTCTTGAACTCAGAAATCTGCCTGCCCCTGCCTCCCAAGTGCTGGGATTAAAGGTGTGTGCCACCACTGCCCAGCCACATATAACTTTCTTAACACTACTAAAGATTCTCTATTGACTTCACATAATATTACATTTAATTAAGTATTCACTAAGTGTAATCAGTTACCTAAGAGTCTGCTTCAGGTACATGTGTAGAGATAAGAAAGAAGACATTTCAATGCTTGTTTAAAGAAAGGGAGAGCTATGATATGAGAGAGATGAACTTCTGATGACATCATTTTAGTAAACACACACACACACACACACACACACACACACACTTCATTATTTTGTTAATCCTTGAGAATTTACCAACATTTGATCTGAGCTCTACACTGCCAGTTCCTCATGCTTTAAAATGAATACTGTCGTTTTGTGATGAACTTTGTAACAGCTCATCCCCCATCTGCTTTCTTTCTTTATATTTATCTACCAGGAGCATCTCAATTATTATTGGTAGTTGTCCCTTTCATGTAAGTTTTAGAATATACTCTCCATGATACAAGAAATAACTCTTAGGATTTTGGGTTGTTTTGTTGAATTTATTGATATGGAATAGCTGACACCTGTTTGGTACTAGATAAGGAACTACACACACACACACACACACACACACACACACACACACAATTTTTTTTTCTGGTACTGAGAATGTCAGAAGAGAATGAAAATCTTTTTTATTCCTTTATGTGTTTTAAAGCCTATTTCTTTTATTTTCTCTAGAATCTTCTAGGGGATCATCATAGAAGCATCTCCCCCACCCCAAGAATATGTAGTCCATTCCATTGTTGAAAGCATTCTTATGGAATGTTATCTAATTTGAACACCATCACCCCCAATTCCACGCCAAATCACTTATTAAAGTGATTCTGAAACATCCTCATGCAGAACTAAATCCACATCTGCTTTCCATTGCCATAGACCTTTGGAAAACATGAATTAGTCACTCAAATATTTCACTAGCTGTTGAAGTAAAAGATGTGTAAAGAATTTGTCTTCTTTCACGAATTGATTTCCCTGTCAAGGTCTGCTATTTTCTTATTGTAACGTGTCAACATTACTCTTAGATTTGAAAACATCAGCTTTGAAGACACTACACAGGATATGAAGAGTTTGTCACTGACTGCACATCATCTGGTTGCCCTCTACCATGTATTATAAATTATTATTTCTAATTTCTACTTAAAATTCTAGGTCCTAGCTACATAAGATTAATTTAATAAAATTTCAAGACTACTAATATCTACTGATCACCCTGTCTATGAAAGATAATATATAAATTGCTATAGATTTTACAAGAAACATGTTATTTGGCCTTTTCCTTAAGATTCTTGGTTTCACAACACTAACAAAGGAGATATTAGCTACTAAATTCATATAACATTATTATTTAATTAAGTATTAACTAAATAGAATCAGTTACTCAAATATCAGATAATAAATATTTGGGTGGACATAAAAAAGAAAAATTTCAATATTTATTCAATAAATGATACAGCTGTGATCTGAGAGAGATGGATTCCCGATGTATCTTCGTCCAGCCATGCTCAAATACAGTCTCAATAAATACAGTAAATGCCTCTTCTCTTTTCTTTTTTAAAATTTCTTTCTGTTAACCTTTCAACTTTCTACATCAAGTATATTATTTTGTCTCCACCATTTTTCATTCCTCATTATGGGTGTAGTTGAGAGTTAATTACGCCATAGAAAGAATCTCTGTCCCCACTGAGATGTTAATTTTTCTTCTTCTGGAGTTGCTTACCCTCCTTATATTCTTCTTCTTCTTCTTCTTCTTCTTCTTCTTCTTCTTCTTCTTCTTCTTCTTCCTCTTCCTCTTCCTCTTCTTCCTCTTCCTCTTCCTCTTCCTCTTCTTCCCCTTCCCTTTCTCCTCCTCCTCCTCCTCCTCCTCCTCCTCCTCCTCCTCCTCCTCCTCTCCCTTTCTCCTTCTCCTTCTCCTTCTCTTTCTTTATAATGCATTTTACATTCTGATCATAGCCTTTCCCCTCCTCTCCTCTTCTCACAGTCTCACCTTCCTATATCCCTCTTCCCATTACCCCCTCTTCAGAGAATTGGAAACCCCCATGAGTACCAACCTGCCCTGGCACATCAAGTCACAGCAGGACTAAGTGCATCCTTTCCTGTTGAGGCCAGACAAGGCAGCCCAGCTAGGGGAAGGACATCCAAAGGGAGGTAACAGAGTCAGTGACAGCCCTTAGTCCAATTGTTAGGGAACCTACACAAAGATCAAGCTCTTTATCTGCTACAAATGTGTAGGGGCCCTAGGTCCAGCTCATGCATGTTCTTTGGTTGGTGGTTTCATCTCTGTGAGCCCCCATGCAGTCAGGTTAGTTCAATCTGTAGCTCTTCTTGTGGTATCCCTGGCCCTTCCAGCTCCTTCAATCCTTTCCCCCACTCTTTCACAAGTCTTTCCACAAGCTTAATCTAGTGTTTGGCATATATTTCCATCAGCTTCTGGATGAAACCTCTCAGAAGACAGTTTTGCAGAGACTCCTGTCTGCAAGCATAGCAGAACATCATTAATAGTGTCAGGGCTTGGCTCTCTCTCTTCCATGGGTTGAGTCTCAAGTTGGGCCAGTCATTGGTTGGCCATTCCGTCAATCTCTGCTCATTTTTATTCCTGTACATCACTTGTAAGCAGGACAGATTTTGGGTTGAAGGTTTTGTAGGTGGGTTGGTATCCCCCTTCCTGCACTGAAAGTCCTTACTGGCTATAGTAGGTGGCCACTTCACTCTCCATAATCCCAGTGGCTAGGAGTCTCAGGGTCATCTCATAGACTCCTGGGGGTCTCCCCTGTCCTAGGTCTCTGGCTCATCCCAGAGATGCCCTCCCCCAACCATTTTTTTGTTTTGCATCCTATCTTTCTCCTGCACTCTTCCCCTCTCCCCAAACCTGATTCCCATCTCTATTCCCCTTTCCACCCCCTTTCCCACTCTTAAGTCCTGAGGCTTTACTGCTCCCTTAAAGACTGTTTTGACTCCTCTGACTTTTAGCTTCTGCTTTTAGTTATCTGGCATATATTTTCTATGTTTTTAAGGTATCCACAAAAGACCAAACAACAACTAACTAAGCATTAGTTATATTCTACCTCTTTTAATCTATATCTTTTAATGAACATTTTTTCCCCTTGAAGTTCAGGGAACTGAACCCAGGACCTTGTTTCTGTTATGCTGCACTATTAGGCTACTTCCTATGTCCTTAAATTAAATTTGAACATCAGAAATTAGTTACCTTATAATCTTGTTTTTATATTTCCAGTCACAAATTGATGCCTGGTTCATAGTTAGCACTTAGCCATGTTTATGAAATAAGCTTGTGGAGAGATGAGTACTCTAGCAATTAGAAGAAAGTGGATTATTAATCCTTCAGCTTCCTCCAACTACAGGGAAGTCTCTGATTCAACACACTCATTTAGAACATTATCTGTGACTTCATGGGTGGCTAGGAGCCTTTCTTCAACTATAAATATTCTCCTATCATAGATATGTTTTAGAATAAAGCTTCAAGCAAAAATAATCTAATTGTTAACTAGAAATAGATCATTTAAAAGTCCATTTTACTCATTGAATCAACTGATTAATAAATTTACTGATTTTGAGTCTTTCATTTTAACTTGTCACCAACTTTTGATTAAATTATAGATTGCACATATTATATGTGATACAATCTAGGAAATATAAAGAAATAGACCAGTTTTAGGTCTGGAAAGCAGATCTAGATTATTCACTCTTGGCGGTTCAGTTGCAGATGGTACACTGCTAATTTATGACCACAGAGGTGATAGTTTTATTTCTGTTCATTTACTTTATCTTTAATGGATACCCAATACAACCGCTTGAATATAATATCAATATATAACATTTTCTGAACAAATAATATGGATTTATAACGAGTTTAATACGGAACTAATGATTATATTTTATAAAAAAGTCAACCCCCAGAATGACATTGCTTTATGGTTTTTCAGCTAACTTGCAATTTCTGCCTGGAAGATCTGTTTGTTTGTCCTTCAGTAGAGTAATGTGTGAATGTAAACATAGAATAGAGCAGGCATTACAGGAACCTGGAACAGGAGATTGGTATTTTACAGTACAGCTCACATTTAAATGACCCAATATGTAATTTTATGTGAGATTCTCATTGCATTTTGAAGCTTGTTAATAAGAAGAGCAGTGGCCTGGGTAATCAGAATATGTAACTCTACACTGCCAGGCTCCTGCTAACCACCACCTTGGGTGATCCCACATCATCTTTCCTTGTTATGAATAAAACGGCTGAGTTAATTTCAACAAGATTTTATCCTGCTGAAATTTTCTTTGTTTCATATCAAGTCTATATGATCTCTGATCCAAAGCTGAAGGCATTAGCCATCTCTGATATTATTTCAGCCCCAAATTATGGTTCTCATGTAGAAATGCAAGACCAGTTTGATCAGACACATTTTTTAAAGCACAGCTTATCTTTCTATGGGATATCAAACTTTTAAATATTGGCTATAAAAAAATCAAATAGCTTTTAAACTATTCAATCCAGACCAAATGCAACACACAATTGGACTTGACTCTCAGGCCAACAGTTCTGGCTTGAACAATTTTTTTTCTGTCTTTACCATTCTCAATTACTTGTGGTTTTTTTTTGGTTCTTTTTTTTGGTTTTTTTTTTTTTTTTTTAGCAAAGAGCAGAAACTGCACACCATTTTTCTCCTGTTGTTCCTACAAAGGATAGGTTGTACAAAGAAAATTGATCACCTAATATGTAGATTAAACATTCTAACATGAAATTATAGCTGTTGTGTGAGAAAAAATTCTATTCAGAGTTGAAAAATTCTAAGGAATGATATGGCAAAATTATTTTACAGAAATGCTAGGTAGAAAATTACAGTATTATCATGGCAAAGAAAGGATATGTCCAGAAAAGGCTTCAGCATCATCACAGACAATTCTATAGAGTCTGTGAGGTCCATTCCCATGATCAGTCAAAGAAAAGATATTGAGTAGACTTGGTAAGAGATTAATGTTGTTTCATATCTAACTCAATTATATTCCTGCTAAGTTTTATCCCGGTGAGGTCATCTCAACTTCATTATAATTTAATTGAATCAGAACAGCATAACAGAAAAATCACATGGACATTGGATGTGATTTTAATATTAGTTATTCACTGGATGACCCTAAAGTTATTAATCTTGTCTATCCCTTATATAGTTCTTTTGCAAAAGGGATGCTATTTGTAAGGGATTTTATGGGGTCCATAAATAACTCATGTAACATATAGTGCACATGAAATGATAGCATCACCTTAACCAAATTTAACATACACTAGGGGGACCCAGGTATATAATACTTTTTACTCTAGAAGGAAACACACACAGAGAAAGCATTATTGTTTTTCTCAAAGTTTTAACTCTAGTTTGGAGAAATAAGTCAAACTCATATGTGAATAATATTTGTGGCACAGTGTAATTTATCAACTCATAGACTACATGAGAGCACCCTGAAATGACAGCTGTCTGTTGCTTTTTCCTGAAAACTTTTGTTAGAGTTGACAAGTACTAGTGTCTTATCTATTTCAGAGGGAAGAGAGAGATTAGGAAGAGATAGACCTTCATGAAGCACACAGTATGAGATAATGCACAGTTTCTAGAAAGCATGAGTATATATTAAGGATATTGATAGAATAAAATAGAGGAAATAAAATGTTAGAAGTGAAAGGTTTGGAAAGGTAATGTGATTAGCAGAGATGTGCAGCACTCTTTCACACCCTCAGATTTCAATGGACTAGTCAAGTCATAAAATATACGGGAGCAGAAATTGTGACATCTACTTCCAATATCTGGAATTTGTACTCCAAAGACTTCAGGTTTCACCTCTAGGGTCTTTGGGTATGGTGGAGCCCATACAATATTGATTCTAGGGGTGGGCCTTAGGTTGCTGGGGACATTTTCCTAATGGGTGTTGCCTGACCCTTCCTTCTTCCTCTCTTTTTGCTTCCTTGCAATGAGGTAAAGAGATTTTCCCTATGATGCTATCAGGCTGTGATGTGCTATTTCATTACAACCTCAGTAAAGAACACTATTGGCCATGGACTCTTACCCCTAACGATGAGTTAATACCAACCTTTTATTTTTATGTTCATTAAGTGGTGGAAAGACAATCAATACACCACTTTCTGAAAACATCTAGAAATTACAGCTAGATAAAGTTTGATATAAGCCATAGCAAACAAAGCATAGGGACATAGGGGCGTGATCTGTAATATTCTTTCTTGCAGGAGGCATGTGATTTATGCTTAGCAAAGCATAGATTTAATGGGAAGTCTTACAAAGGAATGGTAGGATTGGTAAGAATTTATAAGAAGTTGAAACCATAAAGACAAGGATTTCTCTCTAGAGAAATTGAGAAAGAACTATCTACCTTAGTTTCCACTTTTGTAGCAAATGCCAACCATGACTGACTTTATTTCTTCATGGAGGAGAGATCAATAGTTTTATAATACTACAGCCCTAACACCAAACACATAACAATTGTACTATAGTTCAAAAGTTAATCTCTGCCTTTTCTAAGCTATGAGGAAAATTTAGAAGTTTTGTTATCCTTAATATCATGAGTCAATAGGTTGTCATAGCTATGGAAGTTGAGTGAGCAGTGGGTATTCTGAGAGTAAGAGATTTCACAGAATTGTACAAAAACCTTAATTAGGAGGAAACTGTGAAGAGTTGATTGGATACCATGAAACTGAATAATAATGTTGGAAACTGAACATTTCTCCAAGATCCTAGGGAGTACTAAAGTACAGTTCTTAAATGGTGAAAATAAATAAATAAAGAAGAAAATCAAATGCAGATTTAAAGAAAAAACCATGCATATAATTTGGGAATCTGTAGAATGATAAAATGGAAAGAGGAGAGGGCAAAGACAATAAGAAATTGTTCTAAACAGAACACTTGATTATTCCTTTAAATTTAATGGAAATATATCATTGTCTATTTTACGCCTATTCAAAATTTTAAGATCAAAGCTGAAGTAAACTGGAAAATTTTAGAGGGAACTGAATCAGATTGCATACAAAAATACCTAAGATAAGACTGGTATCAGCTTACTTTAAGCTACTAAAGGCAATAAGGTTAGAGGGTAAAGACAGATGGTTTTGGAAGTTTACATCCTGTTATAGAGGAGTCCTGTATATATATAAAAAAAAACCTGTCACAAATGCATATGGAGAAATAAAAGGTATTTCAGATAGGTACTTGGGGAACATGATGTAAATGTGTACTTCTGAACATATTTAGTAGAATAAATATTATGTGAAGATAATTGAGATTTCAAACAAAACCATCAATTAAAAATTAAAGCACAGATTTGGTCTTGAGAGATAAAACTTTTGAATATCAATATTATTTTTGGGTAACATTGTGCAGTTAAAACAATCTCTGAAAGATATGTTAGAAGCAGTCATGAATGTGCTATCTAAATTCAGATTATCATCAGAAAAACTGAAAACTTGTCAGGGAAACAAGTTTAAGAAAGTAATATTATGCCATATTGTATCTTGAAGGAGTGAACACAGTGAACACATCCTTTTCCTTCTTACTAATAACTTGAGGAATTAAGCTCTAGCATATTTTTAACAGCAGTTAAGTAATTTACTACTGCTCATAATCAAATGTGAAGTAAAGTTTTGAAGCCATTGTGGAACAAAATGTAATTGAATGGTTGTCATGAAATGACCATCAAATAAAAGAAGCAGTAGCTAAAATTGTCAACAGTATTGACTCTGTTGTTTCAGTTATATATGGACTTGCCTATATCTGATATAATTTTTATGATAACCATCTACTATTATACAATAAAAACCAATAATTATATTTTTATTCAGGTGACAAATGATATCAAATGAGTAAAATTATTTTAAATATGAGAGAATTGTTGGTCGTACTCTCAAATAAATAAAAAGCATCAAGATGTTTCTACTTTTGTAAGTTAGTCCATATGTAAATAGACAAAGATGCTTTTGAAAGATGATGAAATGTTTGAGGTTTACCCATTTTTTTTTCTGGAAATTTTCTAGAATTATTTAATGTTATTAAAGTGAGGACAAAACCAGTAAGTAGACAATAGACAAATTAAGTGGAAGAGTTGGTGGGGGTGGTGACTGTGAATAATGAACATCAGGTTAAAGGATTTGCATAGCATGTTTAATGAACAGGGAGCCACTGGAGAAATTTTTCGGAAGAGAAGTGATGCAAACAGCTTTGTATTTTGAGAAGATTCAGACAGAAGTGTTATTGTTTAGGTTGGATTCACATGGATACTTGACTGCAATTCATTGTAATGGTCTAGACAGGAAACACATCTTGGCAGCAGACATAGGAAAGAGGAGAGACATCAGATGTGATAGAGAAGAACAGTAGAGGGGACTTGGGGACAGCCTTTGGAATCAATGAGTAGAAAAACAAAAGAAGCTAAAGAGACATAGAACCAAAGAGTAACCATAAAATGGTACTTTTATCAGTACTGGGCAGGTGAATGATGTTTTAAATATGTTACATTTTTGCTACTATAATGACATCATACCTTTGGAGGATATGGAACACTGGCTATAGATTTGAACCTCACATTTTAACTGGAACCACCTAGAAATTCCTCCAATGGACCTGTATTGATCTCATTGATTGATTCCATACTTCCTTTTAGAGCACAAGGCAGGAAAACAAAGATTTCCTAGTCCCACATAGCAATGACTTACAGAATAGCTTTTTCCTTGTCAAGAGATTGTAAACCATAGCTAATTGACACCATATAGATCACTGAGTTCCTGAGTGGGTTAGGATATTTCCTGGTCTTAGGTTATAGAAATTGAAGCTCCATCCCTGGCCCTATCAATTCAGGAGCTTGGCTTTTCCCACAGCAGAGTCTTGGGGTAGAGTGGTTTCTTATTCCAGGTCTATCTCCATTTCTATGATGATCTGGAGCCTAAAGCTAGTGTTTACTTCGGACATGATCAGCCTTCTTCACTGGCCCATATTCCCAAGAAAAAACTATGCTGTTCCCATTTTACTCTTGACCCACACTGAGGCTGAAAGGTGATTGATTGTTTTAAAGTAGGAATAGGGATCGAGGTGACTCTTGTGGCCTATTATACTTGGTTAGGGTTCTTTGTGGTAGTTGGAGGCAAGTACAGGGAAAGAGGGTCATTCTAGTATGTGGCCTCCAGGTAAACTCTTGTCATGAGTCACACACAGTCCATAGGGGGCTTTCCAATATGTAAAGTGAACATGGTAATGAAGGGGGACTTGAAATCTGAAAGTGTTTTAATATTTTGGTTACTGGTGATAATATGCTGAGCATATTAGCTCATAAGCAGAAAATTAGGTACAGATTTTAAACAAGGTTTCCTCCCAAACCACAATTAGAAGCTCATTTAATGGAATCTTCCCATGCCTTTGTGACTCACAGTGGATTGAAATCACCATTTCTTTTACAAGCTGACTGATGAGAAACATAGAAAAGAGATGTGTGATACTTTGGTTTAGCATACATAGGTTTGAATTTTAATTTCTTTTTCTCCCCTCTATTGTCAATGTTCTTAAGATGAAGACCATTGCTCTCCTGCTTGTTTTTATCACACACTTCCTATCATGTCTCTAGACACTAATCAGCCCTGAGTGGCTCTCACAGGCTAGAATCAGCCACTTACCTGAGCACATACACCTAATGTCCACTTTTATTATGAAGCTAATGCCCGTAGTTGGCTTGAGCAAGGTATGGCAGCTTAGCCAGTATTCTCAGGTGCTAGAAAGTAGCGATCAGGGATTACCATGCCATGTTAAAGCATAGACAATAAAGAAGTCCATCAAGATAATGAGGGTATATAGAGAAAGCAAAATGTGAAAACCCAAGTTTTCAAGTGAATCCATAATTATTCTGCTCCTGGATTCACCAGCTCTACTTTCTTTTCTTGTCTGTTCCCACTCTTCTTGGATACCTGTGGCCACTCCTGGGATTCATTACAGTACAAGTATTTGAAGTAGCTCAACCAGGTTTCTGTTCTTTATAAGCAATCATAAAGATCCTATGTCAGCTATCTAGCTAATCCTTTTATTCATAAGATTCGATAACTGATAACACTAGATTTGGATCATGTTTATTGTTCATTTCATACAAACATGATAAGACAGATTGTCAAGTTCACTCACACAACTTCAGGAAGAATGGGGCAAGAAATCTCCGTATGGTTTTCTTTCTTCAGAGGTCCTTTGAGCAAATTCTTTCCTACTATTCAAATGCCTAACACATAGATAGTGATAGCCTAACTGTAATCAACACTCTTATTGAAAATATCCGCAAACCTCATACTATAATATACTAATTCATTTTTTTTTCTGATTAACTTTTTTCTTTCTTTCCTTTTAGCCAGTCCTACCTTACACATCATAATTGCTGCATTGTATTAACAGGACAACGAGCAATGACTCTAGACACAACCCTTTCATCCTTATGTTCACTAGAAGAGTATTCCGGACTTTGCCAGTAACAACTCCACAGTGCTCATGAACTGTTACCTGCACAAGACATGTACAAGATCAAACCAGGTAATACTCAAGCATAGATGAAGGAGGAATCCATAAGGCTCTACTCTTAATAGAGGAACTATTGGCAGTTCATGGCAACTGGGGGAAAGCAACTCAATCTTTGGGGAGATATGCTTAATAGCAGGTTGTTAATGGTTCAGTAGATGGCCCTACACCCTTGTACATATGGGCACCATTAAATATACTTAATGGGTTATTTACCAAAAGAAGAGGATATCTAATTAGGAGGTAGAGTCATGGAGATTTGTAAGGAGGAACAGGGGTTTGGTGGAAATGATCATAATTTACTATGTACACGAAATTCTCAAAAACAATAAGAAATAAACTAAACTTATCAAAGAAATTGTTCCCTGGGGTGACAAGGTAATAAGATTTATGTTTAACTCACGTATTTGGAGGTCAAGCAATTAAACATTGTTAGGGGCCTTTATAATGTCCCACAGACCTTGGGTCAAAAAACGTAGTTTATTCTCACTGTGGGTGGAGTCATGGGTGAGTAAACATGGTATGTCCTCACACAATTGAAAATTCATTTATTGCTCTGACATCAGAGAATCTCTAAGCTGGATTACCTGTATTGCTTGAAAGGAATCCTCTGAATATTAGTCATGGAACTATGCAGAGGTAGAATTACACTATATGTTGTACATGGCTTACAGACTTTTGGAACTCCCTGGATCCCAGATTATTTTTCCTGGTGTAATGTATGATAATACATACCTGATGTATTGTACTAATACTTTCATGGTAAACTTGTGAAAGAAGAGGGAAAGAAGACAGTTTAGTGATTCAGTTTCTGTAGGGCTCTTTAGTTTACAAAATGTTTTTACTACCTTGACCTTACTTGACCTCAGAATGTCCATTTTAAAAGGTATACTCACAAGACTCACAAAGGTTAATGAGTTTCATAGAGCTATAGTGTTTGTCTTCAAGTCAAGGGTTGGGTATTTTTTACTAGTATTGAGGACTGGGACTGGAGCTTCATTATACCTATCCAGTGTTCTATGACAAAGCTACAGTTCTAGTTTGAAGTCAAAGATTTGAAAAAAAAAGTTCATATATAATTGTATGTTATTGATGGAGTATAGCCTGAAAATCTAATATACATGTACAATATATAGCAATCAAATCTAGATAAATAGCATCTATACATCTTTATACATTTATCATTTCTTTACATTGGGAGCATCTGAAATCCATTTGTTTGCTAATCATAAAATATATCACAGATTATAAGCTAGTTACCTTACCACCCTGCTTAAGCTTTGGCTGTGTGTCTCTTCCTTAATTTGAACATTTGTGTCTACTTTTTAACCATCCTGTGATATCCTCTCTTCCACCCTACCTATCCCTTAATGGCCTCTATTCTACCCTACTTTATGAAATAAGTAGTTAGAACTATATGTGAATAATATTTTGTATTTGCTTTCTTTATGTAGATAATTTTTAATATGTACATGTTCCTCTTAACGTAGTATCTTTTATTCCATCCATGTTGTCAAAAAGTATACATTTTATTCTTTTTATGGCTAAAAATATTTCAATGGTCATAGGATGTCATATTTTTACTCAGTTCATTAGTTGATGAACATGTTTGTTAATGCTGTATTTTGGCTACTGTAAATAATGATGACCCTAATAAATATACAAGGGCAATTATTTTATATTAGGGTTTTCAATTTTGTGATAAAATACCATGGCCAAAAGCACTTTTGAGAAGAAGGGTTTATTTCACATTACAGCTTATAAATTCACCATTGAAGAAAGCCAGAGAGAAAACGTCATGGAGGAATGCTGCCTTGTTCCTCATGACTTACACAGTCTGATTTCTTACACCATCCAGGTCCACCAGCCTAGAGTGGCATCACCCACAGGGGTTTGTTCCCTTCCACATCAATCACCCATCAAGAAAATACTCTACAGTTTTTTCCAGCAACATATATTGAAGAGACTGTATTTTATATAATGTTTTCATTTTATATTTGTACCTTTGTAGATCAGTTGTCTGAAGATACCTACAATTATTTCTCAAGTCTCTATTATTTTCACTGTTTTTGTTGGCGTTTATATGAGAATGAAGATGTTCTGCCTATTTTGTTTTATTTATGTGTATCTATGCATCTAAATATCTATCTATCTATCTATCTATCTATCTATCTATCTATCTATCTATCTATCTATCTATCTACCTGTCTGTCTGTCTGTCTGTCTGTCTGTCTGTCTAGCTACATACTTATCTATCTATACTCTCTGTCCTGGTACCTGTGGAGGATATAAAAGGCAGGAGATATTTTATCCCCTGAATCTGAGTTTATGGATGGATATATGTCAATCCATATGTGTGGTTGGGAGTGGTACTGAGTTGCTCAATATAGGTACTGGAAACTGAACTTGGGTCTTCTAGAAAAGCAGTAAGTTCTTTTAACTGTGGAGCCATCTCTCCATCACTTTGTTTTACTTTTGCAGGTTTTTTTCTTTTTTGATCTGTTTGATATACCTCTGGCTTTGTTCTTTTTGGTCAGGTTGATTATTTGTTTCTAGAAGTTTCTTGTGGTTCCACATGAATTTTAAGGTTTTTTTTTTTCTTCTTGTAAAGGAAGCAATTGGTATTTTGATGAAATTTGCATTGAATCTACAGACAGTTTATAATAGTATGTATATTTAAACAATACTACAATTAGGCAGTCCATAAATATGGGGCCTATCTTTACTTTTATATATCCTCTTCAATATCCTTCATGATATTTTATAATTTTCTTCATAGATGTCGTCCACTTCATTGCTTAAATTTATTGTTAGGTCATCTACTATCATGAATAAGATAGTTTTCCTCATTATTATTGACATCAAGTTCATTATTGGTATGTAAAACTACTATTGGTTTTCATATGCTAATTCATATTCTTTAATTACATTATTAATTTATCAGTTTGAGCAGATTTTTGGTAGAATCTTCAGGGTTTTTTTTCTGTATGGTTATCTTTAAATAAAGATAATTTTATAAGCCAAAGATCTTCTACATTTATTTTCTTCATTCCTTACTTAGCAAACATTCTTTGAATAACTACCTGGTTTGGACATCATTCTGGAAGGCATAAGATGTGTGTGTGTGTGTGTGTGTGTGTGTGTATCATGTAGAAAGTCAAAGATTTTCTAACAGAAATAAAATCTAAGCTGATGAGGGGAGAAGCAGTAGATGTTATTCAGACAAAGTGGGAGGTCTGGTAGATTTCCAGTTAGATCAAAGTTTTATCTGTAAACTATTCCAGCAGATCTGAGAAATAAAAATTAGGAAAGGAAGCAAAACAACAAAAATATCAAAGTTCTAAAATTGGGCAATTTCATATTTAACAGATGACAATATCTATCAATGCTATTTCCTTTTTCTTCTCAGAGTCATATTGATTATATCCTCATGAACAAAAATTAGAAAGTCTTCAGAATATTTTCACTACTTTAATAATTTGGCAATCCTGTTTGTTTTTACTATCTCAGTAATAATTGAAGACAGAATTCTGACTATGTCCTTTCATGAGAATGCCAAAGCTTCCTATTCTTCCTGGACCACATTTTATATAAGTTGGCAAGACTTTCCAAGGACAAGTGGTAGGAGCTGGATGCACAACAGCCCTTAGAAAGAGAGATGCTCATTGCTCTGGAAGTAAAGATGGCTCCTGGATGAACCTGAGGGTTAGTATATAAAAGAAAAACGCTCTTAATCAACTAAACAGAGATTTGATTTTCTATTTCACACATGAGACACTGGTCTATCTGGCAGAGCCCAACAACATCTTCACCAGGATCCAAAGAAGAAACTGGTCCAAATGTATTGGAAGGTTGACTTTGTCAGTTCTTAAGTTGACAAGTGTCAGGAAACAGGGCAAGAACAAATACTTGCTAAGTCATTAGGTCATTATTTTTCTAATGACTCCCATATTCTACTGGCCTTGAGGACAGTCAACACCCAATCAATGGGATAACATTTCGTTTCAAAGCAGGAGTGTATTCACAGGGGTGAAGTAAGGAGAAAGCTGAGGGCAAAACCTTGAAAGCAGAACTAAAAAGAAAGAAAAAATACATAAAGATGTAAATTGGAGCTATATCTGGCCTACGTGTGATCACACAGAACATGTACCAGGGCATGTAATCAGGACCCTTGTGTAGGCAGAAGAGGGGAGGACATGGTAAATACTTTGTCCTCAGAAATCAGTAAGATGTTTACATCTAGGTGAATTTATTAAAAGAAACTTCGAAAAACAGATCAGTTTTCATGGGGTTAAAGAAAGAGAGATCGTAAAAATGGGTAGGTAGGGAGTTAGGAGAGAGGAATGAAGGGCAGTGGCAAATATGATTAAAATATACTGTATGGAATTTTCAAAGAGTTAAGAAAAATTACTATTTAAAATGAAGTATCGATGTTGTCAGCTCACATGGAGAAATTTCACTCTATGGTATTATGGGCTATATGAAGAACAAGGGGTGGAAGAAGAGTCCTACAACTGTCTAAATGGTACATGATGCCATGTATCAAGATGTATGAAGACATTTATTGATCAAAAAGAAATAAAAAGCATTTATATTGCTACTGCAACAATATGTTATTGACATATAGGACTTCTTATTTAGAACAAACTCATAGCATAGAAGGGGAGTTGTGTACATTAACCTAACTGTAGTAAGATTTAGACAGCTTTTGTAGATTTGTATGTAGGACTGACCCAAGTTATTGAAAATCCACAGTGGGGAAGGCTTTTGATGTGGGTCCTGCTGCATAAATAAGAATTTTCCAGAATAAAGACAAAGGAAGCATATTTGGGGTGAAAAGATTTACCTATTTCTCTTCTTACCCTTTTCAGTGACTTTTGTTAAAATCAAATGTGTTATTTGAGAAACTCCATGCTCATCATTGTCAAGGGTAAATGGATATATTAGAAACAACAGTCCAGAGGGTAGAGAATGATGTGCTCCAAAAGAAATACAATGTGAGCCACAGATATAACCACAAATGTAGTTTAAAAATTTGTAGTAGCCACATTTTTCAAAGTGTAAAGAGAAATAATTTAAATTAATTTTAATAATATACTTTGTTCTAACTCAATATTTCTAAAGTATCTTCATTCCAACATGCAACAACTTTTAGTGTGATGCTTTATGGTTTTGTACTAAATTCTTGAAATCTCCTGTTACATATTTTTAAATAACCCTGTTGCATATTTTAAATTTAAAGCACAATTCAGCCCAGCAAAGTTTCCAGGGTCCAGTAGACATATGCGACTATTGGCAATTATATTGGATGCTTCAGATAATCAGCTTGTTGATTTTGGCTGGAGAGAATAGGTATCTAGAGTCTACTAGATAGACTGTTTAGTTGGGGCATCTCTAGAGATGGTACCCTGAAGACTGGTACTGAGATTAGCCTCAAAGAATATGGACAGACTGATCCCATTCAACAATTACTCCAGTGTCCAGCTTGCGTCTCTGAATTTATCCAAAGTTGTCCAGCCAGGTCCGAGTTAGTGACTGCTACTCCACCCATAGAAAGTATGTCCAAGTCAAGTTTTCCTGGGAAAAATTCTCATTTTGCTTGACTTTTATTATTTTATGTTAAAAGCCCAGAGGCAGCTCTTCTCGACACCTAATAATGTCTTTCCCAGCTCTCTTAGGAAGAAAGGCCTTGACGTTTTCCTCACATATAAGCCCCAGTGGACTCGGGCTCCATTTCATCCAAACACTGTCCAGAAATGATCTCACAGACCTTCTTCTCATCATGGCCAGAGGCAAGTAGGACTGTCTGGGACACCAGGAAGAGAGGTCAAAGACAAGCTTGACTTCCCTGAAATAATGTGCTAATATTTCCAATCCCAGAGACCAGTTGCAGATGGTGCCTAAAATTGACTCAGCTTTGGCCAAGGCATCCAACAGAAACTGGTCTTAGAGACTTCATAATCCCATTATCTACAATGGGTAATGGAGTTAATCCTTGTAGACCTCATTGTTTGTGTCCTGCTTCTTATTGACCACCCAGGTTCCATTAAGTCCTCTGACCCTCACATCCATATAGTGCTTAAGAGAGTGGGATACCATTGCTGTTGATCTGGTAACATTCTCTAAGGAAAGTTTCTAATTCTATTTTCGTTCTTGCAAATTCAAGGAAATCTGCCCAAAGACATGATTTTAGCTGTTAGATATGTAACTCGAACAATATAAAAGTGAATAAAAACAAACCATTTGGTATCAAAACCATATTTGACTTTACTTGCCTAAAATATATATGGGTGCCATTAGGCTATTTGATGGAATGAGTCATTTCTCTTCATTCGCTGTGTCATCAGATAATTTAGGGTCTCCATGAAATGTTGTTGGGGGTGGGGGAAAACAGATTTTGCATAAGTTAGAAGTATAAGAAGTTGTTATACCTTTTCTAACAAGGTCAAAGCAGGTTAGACTGGATGTCCCAAGCAATTTTCTATGAACTTTACCACCAGCTGGACCGCCACCATCCAAATCATTATTGTCATCGTCGTCATCATCATCGTCATCATCATCATCATCTCCTCTCCTCTATTTCTTTCTTTTTCTTGAGTTTTACATCTTGCCTGCGTTTAGAGTCTCATTTCTAAAGCCTCAAAAGGCCAATTAATTTACTAGATGACTCTATGTGTATATACAGGCACATACATAGTAATTTCAGTCATTGGTTACAGGTAAATAGATAGGGTTTAATCAAGTCATTTAGTAGTACAATAATAGACTGTACCATTATACACAATATCATCGGCTGGTATTTTATCAAGTCTATCTTTATCAAAGAGTCATAGAGTCACTCTTTTAAAAAGCCTATACGTGAGCCCATATGGCAAAGAAATAGAAGGCCAAGTAACTGCTTCAATTTTCTTTACCATCCTGTGTCACTAAGTCTACTGTTTCATTGATAATTCTTTAATTAAGGATAAAAATAGTCCAATTTTGTAAGTTTCTTTGGGGGCAGAAGTAGGCTGCCAATTTTGGGATAAAAGACTAAATTCCATAGAGTTCTGCTTTAGCCTGGCAGTTCAGAGCCATGATGTGGGTATTTCCTCCAGGCATGACCTAACAACTGCTGTCTTGAACTCTGGTAGTCCCTCTCTTCTACAGTATTATGTAAGAGAGAAACAATGTCTGGTGGTTGGAATTCTTTGTACTGTCTCTACGCTAGGCTGTTTCAATGGTGAAAATCTTGTGAATGATGTAGGGAGAAATCTTCAGCTGTTCCCAATGTTGTACCATGAAGCCACCGATGCTTCTAAAAATAGCCCCAATGAGCTTATTAGTTCATCAGGTTGGAGTTGGATATAATCTTCTTCTTCTTCTTCTTCTTCTTCTTCTTCTTCTTCTTCTTCTTCTTCTTCTTCTTCTCCTTCTCCTTCTCCTTCTCCTTCTCCTTCTCCTTCTCCTTCTCCTTCTCCTTCTCCTTCTCCTTCTCCTTCTCCTCCTCCTCCTCCTCCTCCTCCTCCTCCTTCTTCTTCTTCTTCTCCTTCTTCTTCTTCTTCTCATTATCATTATTATTATTTCTTTTTAGACCTTTGATGTTTTCTCTATTTGTTGTGAATAATCTCTCCAGGAAAGACATGTGATACTTGGTACCTAACCATTTATCTATACAATTAAAGAGGCCTCTGGAAGGCCTCATGGCTAGACAACAGTTCTAGTGAAAGGATGTGAGAGGGAGGTGCGTGTTCTTCTCACTGCACACTCTCCATGCCTGTGCAGTGATGCTGAAGACAACATGCTGTAGCATTGAACCACACTCAGCTGCCACACTAATGAGATGACTAATAAATGTTACCTCCTGGAACAGGACATGAAAAGCAATCAGAAATCTTAATGTAATTGTTATCTGTTATTATGCACAATATTTTAGATACTGGATGATATCCCAGAATTTTTCTTTGTTATCCTGCTCCATGTTAAAAATAAGCATGGAAATCCTAGTGCCAACCAGTGAGCTGTCCTCCTATGAGTGATATCACCCAGGAAGGTCCCCAAGACTTCCTACACACTACAGACCATTGTTATTGCTGTTGGCTGCATGCCAGAACACAATGGTAAGTTTCTTATGCTCAAGTAATTACATATTTTGGTTGTTAAGCCATGAGAAAGTCAGACTTGATTGAATAGGAAACTCCTTCTCTATTGGCTGGCATTCCCAATGCTGAAAAACACCGTGTACGCTGCCGGGGAGATATATCATGAATGGCCCTACTGGGCTGTGGTCCCTGTAATTTGTGCAATCAGTATGCCAGGGCAAAATGTGCCACTGATGCTATCTGTAGTGATATGACAGTTATGGGTGTGACCAATTATTTTACAAGAAGAAATTCACGCTGGGCATCATAACTTCAGCAAAAGACTATAGCTAGAGAAATTACAGACTACAATGTGTGGAGGGTTAGGCTATTGTTATTGTTTTGTTAAGTGGATAAGATGCTGTAACACTGCTTTCTAAACATCTGTGCTTATGTCTGTAAATAGCTGCTGCTGTCAGCTAGAGTGGAAAGAAGCTTCTTTTTATAGTTACCTCAGAGACTAATAATTGATAAGTGATGCTACTGCCTGTAGCAAATGTTTGTTACTGCGGCTTACAAAGTTAAAGTGGCATAATGGTCCAATGTGGAGCCCTAAATGGATCAAGGCTCAAGGGAACATAGCAGAATAGGGAGTGGAAAAATCTAAGAGTCAGAGAAAGCAGTGTAGTATAATTACTTCCTCCGGGTGTGACCTGGTTGTTTTCATCTTGAATCAGAGCAACTGTGATCACCTGTATGATCCCCTTCTCATGGATTTGGACTAACATCCCCTCATGTATTGAAAGGAAAGGCTAAAGAGGTCCATGAAATTAGAGAGACCACCCTCCTAGATTATGTAAAAGTTAAACAATGGTCCAGAGGTTCAAGTTCTTGGGTAGTGAGTCTGTCTATAAGAAACTCATGGAATTATTCAGTGTTGCAACTTTTGTGTGTTATTAGTACTGTTGGTACTTTGGTTCCTAGAAGTCCCCAAGGAGTTTCCGGGTAGTGAAGTTATTTTGAGTGATTCATGCTTCTTCCAGAAAAGCAACAAATGTTATCAATTCATTGGTTTGTGAACCAGGACTTAGGTTGAATTCTTTATTTGATCATTGATATCTTTTGGGATACATGGATGCTTCTTTATGTCTTTTTCAGGAAAAAGTGCTACAAAATAGCATTGTTCCGAAAGCAAATAGAAAGTGGTGTGTTCATTTGAGACAACGAATAGAAGTGAAGAGAATATTTCACTTATATTTGTCTTGTGATATAACTTGGAGAGTCCTACTTGACTCATTCTTTGGACAAGATACTTGCTTTGTGTTTGAGATATACCCATGCATAGTCTCTCTATGTGTTAATCTCCTTGGCATCTATAGTCTTTAACTGATGTTCTACTTGTTCAATTTGTGATGGCTAGGATGCTAGTTTTAGTAGAAAGTTGCAACTCATCCTGAGGGTGAATACCTTGGAGACTATTGTGTTTGATTCAGCCAAAGACCAGTATAAAAATCGAATTTCATATTGCTAGAGTGAGGCAGGCCATCTCAAAAACAAGGCAACTAAGATATTCAATCTATTGATACCCTTTCAGTTAAAAGTAGTAAAGAAAGAAAGGAAGGAAGGGAGAGAAAGGGGGAAGGGGGAGAAGGAGAAAGAGAGATACATAGAGGAAGGGAGGGAGGGAAGGAGGGAGGAAGGGAGGGAGAGAGAGAGAGAGAGAGAGAGAGAGAGAGAGAGAGAGAGAGAGAGAGAGAGAGAGGAACTAGGACAAATTTAAGAGTTTGTTAAAGCTAACTCTAGAGATTCAGGATACCAGGTCCATTGTTAAGAGTTTAGACTGAAGTGTTTGGAACTTGGCACATGCTATTAATCCACATAACCATTTAGTGCAAGCTTTAAACAATAAATTTAGGTGTAATGTGATTTCAATTTTTTTTTTGCATGATACCATTCTTTATTTCCTCTTAAGACTTTGGCAAAGTCATTAGGCTCCCTGTTTCATAGGTATAAGCACAAACTTTTAGGGTGCTTTTAACTTGTAAGAAAGTTCTTAAAAGATGGTGCAAAAGCAATCCATTGCTATCAGATATGAGTTGTCACTTTTTGGGATTACTCAGAATTATATTTTTAAAAATAGGAAAACAAAACCAGCCCTTCCTGTCTTTGCCCTGCCTACATAGCATTCTTAATAGATAAAAATCTTCAATATTAGTAATGCACTTAAGTTTCACATTGCTACATTTTGTGGAATGCTTTTCATGGAATGAAATTGTTAATTGATTAAATTGACTAGTTAATTAAATCAAAGCAGCTGAACTAACTCTGTATAGACACATCAGAAACATTCCTTTCTGATGATCATGCTTCTTCCAAGAGTATTAGAGCTCACAACAAGGAAAATATTGAAAACTCAAGTTTTCTTTGGCTGTTTGTGAGCAAACAATTGATGTGTCATGAAGTTCAACAATGAGGAGGTAATGGTTCTACCCATTGGGCAATTTCTGAGGTTTACTGACCTAGAGTTTCAGTAAAGAACATAAACTCAATCCCACATGTTAGAACATGGTTCAGAATCGCAGATAAAGTTGAAAAATAATTTTTTACAGGAGGTACATGCTAAATTTTTCTTCTCGTGAATGATTGGTATAATTTCTTCTCATGGATATTGAAAACTATTTGACTTATTCCTTTTCTACTTCTGTTGTAACCCTGGCCATTCTAGAATAAAGTATGTGTGTGTTTGTGCTTATTATTATACACACACACACACACACACACACCACAAAAAAGTGTAATTAGTTTTCCCTATACCTCAACCTCATTCTAGTTTTAATTTTTAAAAACTAATATGTTGTATTTAAAGATATAATCTTTGATAATAGCTAATGTGACTTCTATGTAAAAAATACACATTTAGCAGATGGAAAGGTTTTGTAGATAGGCCTGGTGCTGTTTGTATTTTAATGTTAATTCCTCTCTCCTGGAAGAGACTGTCTGGAACAAGAAGTGAGTCACATACTCAGGACTTCTTGTGAGCCATCCCCTAATGAATAAAGGGGGCAATCACTGTGTGAGTAGGAGGCAGGACTTCCAGGTTAGAAGGGTTAGAATGGGGATAGTGATAGGGCAACATATAGCAACTAGTGTTTCCCAGTTTACGGCAAATCCGCCAGGATTCACCTCTGGAGGATTTAGATTTAATATGGCTTACAAGATTAGCATTCTAGTTGTTGCTTCTATAGAATGAGTTACCATTGTTTCTGAATTAAGTTTGTGTGGTGTTTTTCTTCTCGTGGAACCTCTTCTGAGTTCAAGAGAGAAAGGAACAGGTATGGTGGCAAAGAGTGGGTTTGACTGATATGCACCACAAAGGCTGTGGAGGCTTTTAGGCATGAGGCTGGTACGGTAGTGACCTGCCAGAGGCAACTTAGTGAGTAGGGTGGAGATATTTTGGAGCTCGGGTGTCTTGTGGCCCACTGGTGCCATGTGGCCTGCTGGTGTCAGCAGTAGTAGGGGAACTACGGTCATTTTTAATACTTCCTGCAACAGATAGGTATCGTTAACAAAATTTGCTGCTGCTGCTGCTGCAGCAGAGGACTTGGGTACAGTTTCTAGTACCCACATGATGGCTCTCAACCATCTGTAACCCTAACTCTGGGGGTTCTAACTTCTGGCTGTCACAGGGACTGAACACACGGGTACGCATACATATCTTCAGGTAAAATACTCATGCATACAAAATAAAAAGAAACTAAATCTTTAAAAATGGACATTTAAATAAACAATTCTAGGAATTAAAATTACAAGATCATGCATCTATTTAAAACTAGAGTATTTAAGCCCTGGGTTGTTTTCATGCCCTTGCTGGATTTCAGGGACCTCAAAGTAAAGATAATTTCTTCTGTTTTTCTCTCTGGTAGTGGAACCTCATTTGTCCTTCATAGTCTAGCTCAGGTTCTGACTTTGTCATGAAGATCAGGCTATTCCTACCAGATGACTTTCCTCTTAGAATGTTCAGAGCATTTCAGCTCACAGTACAGAGTTCAGTATTTAGTTGAAGCTGCTGAGGATGTTTCTTTTATCTTGTCTGTCCCAGTTACAGGAGCCTGTTTGTTATTATGGGCTTTTCTGATATGTGTCCACATGTCAGACCTGACATCTGCTCACTCCCTGCCCCCTCTCTAGTTGAGATTGGTTCTCACTATGTTTCCCCAACTGGCCATGAACTCATTCTGTAGATGCCGTTGAACTCTCACACACGTAGCTCCTACCCTCTTCTAAACAGCATATTTCCATGTAACCAGAATCCATATCAAATCCTGTTTCTCCATGAAACCTGCATGGGCCAATTATCCCCAGAAAAATGCCTATGAGTTATCTGATGAAAGATATTTTTATGGATACTTTTATATATCTTTTGTATGGTATATATACATATTTTTATTTTAACTGTTAATTATATTTGATGAGTTAATATGTAGTTTTACTGTATTTCTATTGCTCATTTCTCACTGTTACATTGCTTTTCAGTTAGTTGTGTATCAGAGTCTCATGTGGCAGTAAATAAATGTAGCCATATAAGCCCTAATCTAGATCGATGATTGACGATATTTAAAGTTAAGTGTGAGTATCAGTTTCCAAATCAGCTCTTTATTTGATACATAGCCAAATCTAAGAACTACTGGGGTGTGGCGAGACTGGCTGAGAATAACTGCAAGTATTTATAAAAACCTCTGAATACCTAAGTTTAGTATTCTAGAAGGTGATAAAGAAACCAAACATTACATATTAGCAGTTAGAAAGTTTAATTTTCAAAAGTAATAGACCCTTAATAATTTGCCAGGTATTACAAAATTTAATTGTATACTTATCATGTTTTAATCTCTTTATATTTAGAATCATTTCCATTTTATTAACAACAACAGCAGCAACAACAACAACAACAAAAATCCAACAAAATCTCTAAGATCTACCTGAATGTTTCATTGAGGGATTTAGGAATTGGCCAATCTTAGTTTATCTCAGACCTTTGCAGTCTGTACCCTTAGCTACAAATAAAATGTA
The DNA here is from genome assembly GCF_004785775.1 of Grammomys surdaster. Lineage (NCBI taxonomy): Eukaryota > Metazoa > Chordata > Mammalia > Rodentia > Muridae > Grammomys > Grammomys surdaster. Next base: position 1,860,572 of record NW_021604720.1, on the reverse strand, counting down.
CCAAATACAAGAAGTTGAACAAAAATCAAACTCAATTAAATGAGAGTTTTTAGCTACCTCACAGACAGGTTGTACTATATACTTTTTCTGTCCCCCACACCAACTTCTCCCATAGCTCTTTCTCTCCATCTCAAATAATTTATGAATTTTTCTTTGATTATTGTTGGAAACACAGACACACACACACACACACACACACACACACACA
>NW_021604720.1:1828818-1860354 GCF_004785775.1 Grammomys surdaster | reverse complement strand
AGAGAGAGAGAGAGAGAGAGAGAGAGAGAGAGAGAGAGAGAGAGAGACACCACTCTGCTGAGTCAAGATTATATGTGCATGCATTTAGGGATAACTGTATAGAATTCGATAACCCACCAGGGAGCTGACATTCTCCCTCTCAGAGACCATTAATTGCTTATATCTCTTTATCTGTGGGTAGGATCTTATGAGGTTTCTTTCATCCATGTTGGATGTCAATTGGTGTTATCACTATCCAAGTCTTCTCTTTAGGTGGTCATATTTTTTGATATTTCAAAGATGTAGTTCCTCTGTCATGCGTAGAAACACTATCCCATAATAGACTTCCCATTTGTCTGACCCTAATGTTATTTTTGTCCCATTTTCATAATGTTCTGCTAGTCTTAGGTATAGGGTTTGTGTTGTAGAGGATCAATAGGAGCTGACCACTCTATAGCCAGCTGTACTCTGCACTTGACCAGTAGACTTTTGAAAGGGTTTCTGGCTATTGCACAAAGAAGCTTCTTTGAGAAAGAGTGAGTGATCTGTGGGCGTAAGGGTAAGTATTTTTGGAATGCAGTTAGAAAACAAATATACTTGCTTAAGAGAATAATAGTACTGGCAGTAGCAGCAGCAGCAGCAGCAGCAGCAGTACCTTTTCTAGGGTCCATGACCTTAGGGAGTTGAATAGGTTTTAAATCTACAAAATATATTGAGTGCTAAAAATGATTTCAGATGTTCTGATCAAAAGATTATGCATTTTACTCTTAGAAATTACAATTTTACTTTTTTGCATATGCTTCACCTCCTATGTGGAATATTAGGTAACCTTTAGACTTCTTTTTAAATTCTTATTTGACTTATTGATCTTATTTCAATAAATAACTAGTGTTCTTTCTCATTATAACTTATTGTCACTTCCTTTTTTCTTTCTTTTTCTTTTTTTTTCGTTGTTTTTTGTTTTGTTTTTTGAGACAAGGTTTCTCTGTAGCCTGGCTGTCCTGGAACTCACTCTGTAGACCAGGCTGGCCTCGAACTCAGAAATCTGCCTGCCTCTGCCTCCCAAGTGCTGGGATTAAAGGCGTGCGCCACCACTGTCACTTCTGTATGCAAATTTATTTGGTTATGACATTCAAGTTAAAAAATTTTAGTAGATTTCCCTAAGAAGTGTATCATTTCTTAAGAGCAATTCTAAATTAGGATTGCTTCTCATTTGGATTTGATCATGCTTTACTTATTTCAATTACCTCAAGAAAGCAATTTGTTACTACATAAAGTACTGTGTTAATTCTTTAGGAATATTTTGTATTTTACATGTTCACCTTCATCTCAACTCCAACTCCTCCCACCCCTCCCTCATCTTTTTTATAACCTACATATTAAAATTTATGCTGCCCATATTTATGGGTATGAGCCCACCAAGGGAATGTGGTTAACCCACCAAGGGCCACACTCCTCCTCCAGAAACTATCAGTTGTCAATAACTCCTCAAAAAAATGGGAATCATTAACCTTTGCTTCATGTCGGATAAGACAACAGTTGTTATATATTAATACTTATATACTGATTATTCTCTGTCCAATACCTTACAATGAATCAGAGGCTAGAAAAGTAGTTCTTGTGCTTATAGCTCTTTGTTGAAGGTAAGATCTTTGAATAGTCAAAACATTCCCATTTGCTGCAAGCCAAGAGTGAATAAAATAATATAATGACAAATGAACTTTATTGCATGCTGGAAGCCACAGCTCCACAACAAAAATGGGGAAGAAAAGAGTCAATTTCATTGATCCTGGAGAACAATTTCAACTAGGTACTGGAAGTTTAAATATATTAAGGACTTCACACAAATATTGGGTTACAGTCAATCGATGTGTTCTTCACTAGGACATCCATTAGCAATTATTACACTTCTTTATTTGTATGCTAGAGTATGCTACAAATAAATGAGCATCATTGATACTGAAGGCCTAGTTTCTTGTGAGGGAATCTGCAAATCAGTGAAAGAGGAATGATAAGGAGGAGCCAGGCTGTTGGTTTGGAAGCAGAGGTGTTAGTATGAGGCCTTTAATATTCTTGGTAGTGCAGTTGTGATTTGCATGGACTAGTACATATGCATATATTTTTCTAAGTCTGTTGCTGAGATAGCCAGCAAATAATAACTTCCTCATAGCAAAATGAGTATGTAGCCTCCAGATCTTGCTTTCTAAACACTTGCCATTAATTGAAGGCTCCCAATCTCTCAGAGAAACAACTTACTCAAAGGCTGGAATCAAAAAAAGATAAAATTAGCCTAGAATAAAATGCTAAGTAACCTTCATATCTATCTATCTATCTATCTATCTATCTATCTATCTATCTATCTATCTATCATCTATCTATCTATCTATCTATCTATCTATCTATCTATCTATGTATATCTATCTGTCTGTCTATCTATCTTTCTATCTATCTATGTATATCTGTTTATCTATCTATCTATCTATCTATCTATCTATCTATCTATCTATCTATCTATCTGTAAAGACAACCTTACCCAAATGAGCATGAGCATCTCATCTAGATCTACTCAAATAGAAGATTCTGGTATAGGAGGGTTATGCCTACAACTCTAAATTTTGAGTAAGATTCCTGGTGGACTGTTGCTGTCAAGTAAACTACATTTATAAAACAAGACCTGTGGGAGACCCCTTAATCCTTTAGCAAAAGGAGAGGAGGTAAGAGGACAGTTGTATTTGTTTTTTTGAGAGTTCTTTCAGGGTTTTCTCTACTGTACTGAACTGAATGCTAAGCAGTCCTTATCTTTATCTAATGCTTCTTGGTCTCATAAACATCCTAAGCTCAAATAATATTTAGCATTTTTTAAAAATAGTGATTGTTGTGAATGGTTTGTTTACTTTCTCAGAGAAAATATGTAGCAGGTCTTCTTTGTAATAGACAAAAGATCAAGATGTACTTTCCCTAAGAGTAACAGTTGTGCACTATAATAGGCCAAAAGGATATTTCTCAGCAGTCCAGAGCAGTATCACCAGGGAGACATAAGCCAAACTGCACACTTGATTGCAGTTCTGCATGCTCAAGTATTGCATGAGTCTTCTACTCAGTAATTCCTTGGGGCTTCTCAGTATCCTCACAGGTGGTTATGAACCTTGGAAAGTTTCCCTAAACTATTTCATTTTGTAGGTGGCTCCTGCCTAATAGAACTAAAGGATGCTCTTCAACCAGAAAAAATGAGAGCATTTGAGCCATTCTTTTTGTCCTTGGCTTTAGTGGCTCAACTGAAAAGATCATTAATTATAGGAAAAGAAAGATAGCCTAAAGCCTGGTATGATTGCGTTGCTGGTTTTGGCATCCTATAAGAATAAGTGAAAGCTGAGACAACCTTATCAAAGAAAATGTAATTGGGGAAGGAGAATGGCCAGGCGTCAGGACTGTGGACAGTCCATGAAGAGGCATCTTCAGCCAGCTATTGGCACCAAGTTGAAAGGTATTAAAGATCTTTTATTTGATTGATTGGTATTTGCCTGACATTTTTATCTGGCTTCACATAAATGTCTCTAGTTCCAATCTTATGTTTGCAGAAGGTTTTCTTGATTTTGCCCTGTTCTTTCAAGGTTTTATCAATGAATCGGAATGTCTGCCTCTGAGCTTAGTGACAATCTCTTACCTCTGTCACCCAAGGCACTTCCATTGCCTTACTCCTGTTGTTTCTTACTCAATCTTTCTCACAGTCTGTAACGTTCTTTACCTGCAGTTCATTGAGATCTCCTAAGTCAAACGATGCTTCACAAATCCCAGGAAATTGGTAGATACAATTTAAAATTCTAGTCCAAGTCAAGCATCTCATCATGTATGGAAGTAGAATAAAAGATTTAAAAATGCAAACAAGATTCTATAAAATATTACTTCTCCCAAAGGAATATTAATTTTGACAAAGTTTTTTTTTAATAAAAATGCTTAAAATGTAGTATACAAAATGCAGAATATATCACAACTCTCTGTAAGATATAGAAAACTCAAAGTCAACACAGGAAAGGTTTGAGAGGCACAGCTAAGGTGCAGGTGAAGAAGAATCCCAAGAGAGCAGCTGTGAAGAAGACCTCAAAACATGTAATCAAGCAACAGAACAGAGAAGCTGTGTGTGTGTGGGTGTCACCAAGTTCAAATGCAATGGAATTTTGAGGAAGATACAATACATATGGGGAAATGAATTTATGTTCAGAACATATGAACAGAACTCATGTTCATATCCCCTTTAATAAAAAAGATTCTCTACACTGTGTATCTACACAGAAGCAAACATAGAGAATGAATAACAGTGATTGAAATGTTTATCTTTGAGTATGAGAGGAAAAGGGATACAAAAAGAAGACTACTTTGCTGTTTTATTTTATTCTCTTCAAAAATTTTGGAAAAGGGAAATTGAAGATTGCGTGTGTGCATGTGTGTGTGCGCATGTATGTGCACACGTGTGTGTGTGTGAATGGGTACACATGTAATTATCTAAAGAGTCCAGTGACTAATTTTATTCATATACTATGTGCTAGATGCTATGTAATCAATGAAAAGCAACATTTCTAGACTAAAGCAAAGAACAACTCAGAGAAAATGACTCATAAGCACACTGGGCCAGAGTTGTATGGTATTCCCTGTACCATGCAAGTATCTGAAATAGGCTGACTACATCAATTTAAGAGGGATAAGTGTATACCCTTTCATGCAAATATGTGAGGTGCTATTCTCTGAGGATGTGTCAATAATACTTGATATGACTGGTGACTTGTATTTCTTCATTATTGACAGTGTGGTCCATTGAGTCAAGCAACCATCCTGACCTCTGGGGAATGTTAACAATACATCCATTTTGCAAATAACTGAAAATGAGACTTAGAGAAGTTAAATGGCATCTAACTTTTGTAGCAATAGTGCTTCCATTTTTTATTTTAAATTATGTAGTTAGAACTGTTCATGTTCAAAGAGGAATGAGACACAGAAACTCTCCAGAATGGGAGAATTTGGGCCAGATGCTGCAAAAATAAAATAATTTAATTTAATTTTATAATAAGTAACACATAGAAATGTACTTTAGAACAAATCTACACACTCTAGTAAGTAGAAGGAAATTTCAGCTAATTATTCTTCACATAGTGGATATTTTGGGGGAAAATAATAAAGACATAAAGAATTTTAAAAACAATGGAAGGTACACTGAGAAAATTTAAAAACTGAAGGTTAGACACGAAATACATGATGGGAGATACCACTGTCAATAAAAAATAACACTTTTACACAGCTAGAAACTACATTAAAGGGAGAAATTGAAATAAAATTGTCATAATAGTTTAAGTTGCAAAAGCTTATCATTGACACAATATTCTGGCTTAAGTAGGTCACTAAATTATACACAATTAGAAGGTTGATAGAAAAATATTAGTATGCTTTGTCTGACAATGCACGACATTATTTGTGGGGAGACATTATTTGTGGGGAGTTTCTTTGGATTACTTACAGGAGCAGGGATAACTATAGGATTGGAACCCTAGAGCTCTTCATATAACTTGCAGGCAGCATGATAGGCCAGAATCTCCTCTTTTTAAATAGCTTGTTCTGAATCTTAGTACTCCTTGAAAAGTACTAAGTACTTGCTTATATAACATTGAGGAGAGTGAGTCTTGTGTATATAATCTGTTCCAGGAACTTCCTGAGACATACAGATTGTTTACTTCCCAAATCTTAAGGAAATTCTCTTTAGAATTTTGTGAGTCTCTTTCTTAAAAAGCTTTCCTACAGGATGGAATCATTGAATGCAGAGAAAATATAAATAATTATTATATTGAATACATAGATACATAGAATTTGAAATATAGTCAAAGATAAAACAGAAGAAAATTTTATAAATAAGGGAAAGCAAAAATTACATAGTGAGGGTGGCAAGCCAATTCTACAGCTATAGAGATAGAGGAAAACTTAAACAAAACTAATACCAACACTCAAACAAGCATAAATTTAAGTATGGCATAGTCTTAGAGCTTATTCATGGTCAAAGCAGACAAAGTTCTGAGGTAAATGAGGCATGGGCATTCTTATGCTATTGAAAACTGTTTTTTTTTTTTTTTTTTGTGGGAGGGGTAGTTTAATATTGCACTGGTGAACATGTCTTCAATGACAAGAAACAAAGATCAAAATGGGTAATTTCCTTAATAATAGACTTCAGTCTTCTTGAAGATGAGTCAACGGTCTGGGCCCGAGCATAGAGCAGATCACAGGTGGCAGCTTCGTATCCAACCCCAGAAAACCGAGAGAAAGAGGGACTCTCAGGAGTTTTAACTGAGGCAGTATCCCAGGTAAGGAAAAAACAGCACTTGCCCCAAAGAGGGAGCAACCAGGACCCTGGGATTCAGGAATTCACTCCTGGCCCAGAGCGTGGGTTCCTTCCAGTCTGGGCCCGAGCAGTCGGCAGATCCCAGGAGGCAGCTCTGCACCCAATCTCACAGAATCCAGAGGAAGCAGGGCTCTCAGGACCTCTATGCCAAGTAGTATCTTAGGCTAGGAGGTGGCAATACTTGCCCCCAAACAGGGAGCAACCAGGACCCACTGGGACCCAGGAATACACTCCTGGTCTGGAGCACGGGTTCCTTCCGGTCTGAGCCCGAGCATATCCCGGGAGTCAGCTCTGCACTCAATCTCACAGAACCTAGAGGAAGCGGGGCTCTCAGTAGCTCTAACTCAAGCAGTATCTTAGGCTAGGAGGGGGTAATACTTGCCCCCAAACAGGGAACAACTGGGACCCAAGGGACCCAGGAATCCACTCCTGACCCGGAGCCTGGGTCCCTTCCGGTTTCCACCTGAGCACGGAGCACATCTTAGGCCTCACCTCTAACCCCAGCAGCAAAACCCATCCCAAACAGTTCTGACACAACCTAGATAATAGGAAAGACAGGCCCCAGTCAGAGACAGCACAGATAGCACAAAGGTGATCCAGATGGCAAAAGGCAAGTGCAAGAACACAAGCACCAGCAACCCAAGGTACTTGCCATCATCAGAACCTAGTTCTCCCACATTAGAAAGTCCTGAACTCCCCATATCACCAGGAAAACAAGAACCAGATCTAAAATCACTTCTAATGATGATGCTAGAGGACTATAAGAAGGGAATAAATAACACTATCAAAAAACTTGAGGAGAACACAGGAAAACAGGATGAAGTCCTTAAAGAAACACAAAAATCCTTTAAATAATTACAAGAAAACACAAACAAACAGATGAAGGAATTGAACAAAACCATCCAGGACATAAAAATGGAAGTAGAAACAATAAAGAAATCACAAATGGAGACTACCCTGGAGATAGAAAACCTAAGAAAGAAATCAGGAGTCATAGACACAAGCATCACCAACAGAATACAAGAGATAGAAGAATCTCAGGAGCAGAAGATACCTTAGAAAATATTGACACAACTGTCAAAGAAAACGCAAAATGCAAAAAGTTCTTAACACAAAATATCCAGGAAATCCATGACACAATGAGAAGACTAAACCTAAGGATAATAGGTATAGATGAGAGTGAAGATTCCCAAATAAAGGGCCAGTAAATATTTTCAACAAAATTATTGAGGAAAACTTCCCTAACCTAAGGAATGAGATGCCCATGAGCACACAAGAAGCCTACAGAACACCAAACAGACTAGATAAAAAAAAAAAAAACCTCCTGTCACATAATAATCAAGACACAAAATGCACAAAACAAAGAAAGAATTTTAAAAGCAGTAAGGGAAAAAGGCCAAGTAACATACAAAGGCAAACCTATCAGAATTACACCTGACTTCTCACCAGATACTATAAAAGCCAGAAGATCCTGGACAAATATCATACAGACCCTAAGAGAACATAAATGTCAGCCCAAGCTACTTTACACAGCAAAACTCCCAATTACCATAGACGGAGAAACTAAGATATTCCATGACAAAACAGAATTTACACAGTATCTTCCCACAAATCCAGCTCTACGAAGGATAATAGCAGGAAAGCTCAAATACAAGGATGGCAATCATAACCTAGAAAGAGCAAGAAAATATTCCTTTTCCATCAAACCCAAAAGAAGATAACCACACAAACGATGTCTCCACTATTAGCAAAAATGACAGGAAGCAAGAACACCCTCTCCTTAATATCTCTTAACATCAATGGACTCAATTCTCCAATAAAAAGGCATAGGCTAACAGACTGGATATGCAGACAGGACCTAGCTTTTTGCTATCACAGGAAACCCACCTCAGTGACAAAGACAGACACTACCTTAGAGTAAAAGGTTGGAAAACAATTTTTCAAGCAAATGGCCCTAAGAAACAAGCTGGAGTAGCCATTCTAATATCGAATAAAATCGACTTTCAACTTAAAGCTATCAAAAAGGATAAGGAAGGGCATTTCATACTTGTCAAAGGAAAAGTCAACCAACATGAACTCTCAATTCTGAATATCTATGCGCCAAATACAAGAGCATCGACTTTCATAAAAGAAACCTTACTAAAGCTCAAAACACACATTGCACCTCACACAATAATAGTGGGAAACTTCAACACCCCACTCTCAGCAATGGATAGATCATGGAAACAGAAACTAAATAGAGATACAGTGAAACTAACAGAAGTTATGAACCAAATGGACTTAACAGATATCTATAGAACATTTCACCCTAAAGCAAAAGAATATACCTTTTTCTCAGCACCTCATGGTACCTTCTCCAAAATAGACCATATGATTGGGCACAAGATAGGCCTCAACAGACATAAAAAAATTGAACTAATTTCCTGCATCCTATCAGATCACCATGGTCTAAGGCTGGTCTTCAAAAATGACAGAGACAATGGAAAGCCCACATTCACATGGAAATTGAATAACACCCTACTCCTTGATAATCAGGTAAGGGAAGAAATAAAGAAATTAAAAACTTTTTAGAATTTAATGAAAATGATGACACATCATACCAAAATCTATGGGATACAATGAAAGCAGTGCTAAGAGGAAAATTCATACCTCTAAGTGCCTACAAAAAGAAACTGGAGGGAGCATACACTAGCAGCTTGACAATGCACCTGAAAGACCTAGAACAAAAAGAAGCTAATACACCCAAGAGGAGTAGAAGGCAGGAAATAATCAAACTCAGGGCTGAAATCAATCAAATAGAAACAAAAAGAACTATCCAAAGAATAAATAAAACCAGGAGCTGGTTCTTTGAGAAAATCAACAAGATAGATAAACCCTTAGCTAGACTAATTTGAGGGCAGAGTGACAGTATCCAAATTAATAAAATCAGAACTGAAAAAGGTGACATAGCAACAGAAACTGAGGAAATTAAAAAAATCATCAGATCCTACTACAAAAGCCTATACTCAACAAAATTGGAAAATTTGGATGAAATGGACAATTTTCTAGACAAATACCAGTTACCAATGTTAAATCAGGACTAGATAAACCATCTAAACAGTCCCATAATCCCAAAAGAAATTGAAGCAGTCATTAAAAGTTTCCCTACAAAGAGAAGTCCAGGACCAGATGGTTTTAGTGCAGAATTCTATCAGGCCTTCAAGGAAGACCTAATTCCAATTCTTTTCAAACTTTTCCACAAAATAGAAACAGAAGGTACACTACCCAATTCATTCTATGAAGCCACAATTACGCTCATACCTAAACTACACAAAGACCCAACAAAGAAAGAGAACTTCAGGCCAATCTCCCTTATGAACATTAATGCAAAATTACTCAATAAAATTCTAGTTAACCGAATCCAAGAAGACATCAAAACAATTATCCATCACAATCAAGTAGGCTTTATCCCAGGAATGCAAATCTATCAATGTAATTCATTATATAAACAAACTCAGAAAAAAGCCACATGATCATATCACTAGATGCTGAGAAAGCATTTGACAAAATTCAACACCCCTTCCTGATAAAAGTCTTGGAAAGGTCAGGAATTCAAGGTCCATACCTAAACATAGTAAAAGCAATATACAGCAAACCAGTAGCCAGCATCAAACTAAATGGAGAGAAACTTGAAGCAATCCCACTAAAATCAGGGACTAGGCAAGGCTGCCCACTCTCCCTCTACTTATTTAATATAGTATTGGAAGTTCTAGCCAGAGCAATTAGGCAACACAAGGAGGTCAAAGGGATACAAACTGGAAAGGAAGAAGTCAAAATCTCACTATTTGCAGATGATATGATAATATGCTTAAGTGACACCAAAACTTCCACCAGAGAACTCCTAAACCTGATAAACAACTTTAGCAAACTGGCTGAATATAAAATTAACTGAAACAAATCAGTAGCCTTTCTCTACTCAAAAGATAAACTGGCTGAGAAAGAAATTATGGAAATGACACCCTGCACAATAGTCACAGATAATATAAAATACCTTGGTGTGAACCTAACCAAGCAAGTAAAAGACTTGTATGACAAGAACTTCATGCCCCTGAAGAAAGAAATCGAAGCAGATCTCAGAAGATGGAAAGATCCCCCATGCTCATGGATTGGAAGGATTAATATAGTAAAAATGGCTATTTTGCCAAAAGCCATCTACAGATTTAATGCTATCCCCATCAAAATTCCCACTCAATTCTTCACAGAGATAGAAAGAGCAATCTTAAAATTCGTTTGGAATAACAAAAAACCCAGGATTGTGAAAACTACTCTCAGCAATGAAAGAACTTCTGGAGGAATCATCATCCCAGACTTCAAGCTGTACTACAAAGCAATAGTGATAAAAACTGCATGGTATTGGAACAGAGACAGGCAGGAGGATCAGTGGAATAGAATAGAAGACCCAGAAATGAGCCGCAATACCTATGGTCACTTGATCTTTGACAAAAGGGCTAAAACCATCGAATGGAAAAAAGATAGCATTTTCAACAAATCGTGCTGATCCAACGGGTGGTCACCATGTAGAAAAATGCAAATTGATCCATACTTATCTCCTTGTACAAAGCTCAATTCCAAGTGGATTAAGGACCTCCACCTAAAACCAGCCACACTGAAACTAATGGAAGAGAAACTGGGGAAAAGCCTGGAACACATAGGCACAGGAAAAAAGTTCCTAAACACAACACCAATGGCCTGTGCTCTAAGACCAAGAATTGACAAATGGGACCTCATAAAGCTGGAAAGCTTCTGTAAAGCAAAGGACACCGTCAATAGGACAGAGCAGCAACCAACTGATTGGGAAAAGATCTTCACCAACCCTACATCTGATAAAGGGCTAATATCCAAGGTATACAAAGAACTGAAGAAATTAGACTCTAGACAATCAAAGAACCCTATTAAAAAAATGGAGCACAGAGCTGAACAAAGACTTCTCAACTGAGGAAGCTCGAATGGTTGAGAAGCACCTAAAAGAGTGTTCAGCATCCCTAATCATCAGGGAAAGGCAAATGAAAACCACACTGAGATTCCACCTCACACCACTCAGAATGGCTAAGATCAAAAACATAGGTGACAGCACATGTTGGCGAGGATGTGGAGAAAGAGGAACACTCCTCCACTGTTGGTGGGATTGTAAACTGGTACAACCACTATGGAAGGCAGTCTGGTGGTATCTTAGAAAATTGAACATAGTGTTACCTGAGGACCCAGCTATACCACTCCTGGGCATATACCCAAAAGACGTTTCAACATACAACAGCCTTATTTATAATAGCCAGAAGTTGGAAAGAACCCAGATGCTCTTCAATAGAAGAATGGATGCAGAAAATGTGGTACATTTATACAATGGAGTACTACTCAGCTATTAAAAACAATGAGTTCACAAAATTCCTAGGGTAATGGATAGAGCTGGAAAATATCATCTTGTGTGAGGTGACCCAATCTCAAAAGAACATACATGGTATTCACTCACTGATAAGTGGATATTAGCTTAAAAGCTCACAATTTCTAAGAAACAACGTATAGACCACATAAAACTCACATAGAAGAAGGAAGGCCAAAGTGTGGATGCTTTGGTCCTTTCTAGAAGGAGTATCAAAAGTTTCACCAGAGCTCCCAAAGTCTAAACCGCCAGCCAGAGAGCACAAATGGAAGGACTCATATACCTGTATAGGGAATTGAGGGTAATGTTGTTAGACTTCAGTGAAAGTGGAGGGCCATGGTCCCTGAAAGTTTGGATCTCCTACTGTGTGGGAATTCGAGAGCAGGGAGATGGAACTGGGAGGATGTTTGGAGCACACCCTCATAAAAATTAGGAGGAGGGGGTATGGGATAAGGGGTTTTTGGGGAGAATGGGAGAGGAGATAACATTGAAAGGTAAATATGTATAATACCCAATTAAAAAAAACCCACACAGATGAAGGGTCTAAAAAAAAAGAGAGGGAGAGAGTTTACTTATTTTAAATTATTGTCAAAAGTTTCTAGGAGTTGCTAATTGGCTAAGATCCTATTTCAAGCTCTCCACAAAAGAATTTAAGTCTGTTCAATATTCTCAAGAGAGAGGTAAATCCTAATTTTCCTCAACAATTAATTGACAAAAGAGAGGTAATCTCACAAAAAGTAGAAGAAGCTATTACTAATCGATATATTATATAGTTTTATTAGTTGTCAGCATTGCTATAACAGTCCTTTGACAAAAGATTATTAATATAGATTTATATATTCTTGAATAGGGTCTTTATTACTTTCTGAGTGTGGAAGGAGCGACTGTTGGCGCTTCTGCTCTGATTTTACAAGAACTCTGAAAAATTGGGTTTAAATACAAAAGAGGGGGAACAGTACCCCCTCAGAAGGAGTCCCCCTGAAATACTCTCCATCATGCCTTGTTCACTTTTATCTCTCTAAAGCTGAAAGCTCTTGGCAAATCTCCTGCTGACTGCCTCTGGCACCACCAAGACCAACAAAACTTCGCCACAGATATGGGGAAGGACCCTCTTACCCTTAAAGGGAATGGCCCAGACCCAGTTCCCTTATGGGGCCGAGGACTGATATGCCTGTCCAATACCACAGAAGGCACAGCTAACCGGCTACCAAAAAGATTAATGAAAAAAATAGATACCCCCCACAAAGCCAGGCCCAACCATAAATAAGATGAATAACAATTTACATCCAGGGAAGAGAAATTTCCCTGAGAATCCCCTTCTTTTTCCTTTCCAGGTAAAAATGAATCACCTGTGATGTCTGCTGTTAGAAGTTCTAATCCAGATGCTGGCCTCCAAACTTATACTATTCAGACCTTTGAAGGGCCACTGACAAGAACATCAAACAGCTAGAGATTGACATCACTAATCTGAAGAAATCCTTCGTTTCGCCGTCTGAAGAGACCTCCTAAAATCGCAAAGATCCTTATTGGACTTGATTTACTCTAGTACAATAGAAAAGGCTGTATACAGCTCTTGACTGTGTACAACCCTCAAAGAAGAAGGTTGCCTTTACATAGACAAGATAAGGAGGGTTAAAGAGAGCATGAAATAGGTAGTGAAGGCCCTAAGAAAAATCAGAGAGAGAAAGAGACAGATGAATGTTGGTACAAGAATTGGTTTGCAGCCTCTCCAAGGTTGTCAACCCTATTTCCTTCCATCTTGGGACCATTATTTGGGTTCTTTTTGCTTTTTTCTGCTGGTCCCTGGCTTTCAAATAGGCAGACTAACTCTGAGATACAACAGATAAATAATTTGGTAGCAAAACCTACTCAGATACATTATCATAAGTTAGCTATGGAGGATCACGAGACTCAAGGTGAGGTTGTTACTTTATACAGGGTGTTTCCAAACCCATCTCCACCCAACCTAAAAGGGGGGACTTCTGCCCCTAGACCAAGCAGAGAGGGACCACCCAGAACCCCCTCTGACAGGCAATCTGAATTCTTGCTTAGGCTGCGAGGCTAAGCACTGCAAGGGAATATAAATAAAAGACAAAAATATCTATGTGGGTTCCCTGAGGGACAAGCCTGACTGCATAGGGGTTGATGTCAAAAGTATCCCCTCTCCAGGAAAAAGACATCGGGATGGGTATGGCCCTCATGCCTCACTGGACAACGACAGGGGGACTGGAGCCATTAGAAGGTCCCCTTCAAATACTGGAGGTCAGGCCTCTATCCCTGCCTTCATAAGCTGAGAATTACCACAGCCCTTCTATCCTTAGAGAACTGAGGAGATGTATGGAGCAGCCCTGCTTACACACTGTAGGCCTAAAATCAGCCATAGGCCTAAAATCAGCAATAGGCCTGTCATACATGTATACTAACACCAAGTCTTGGGTCTTAGTGGAAAAACTTTGAAATAGATGGCTATAAGCTAATGTCAAAAGGCACCTTTTGTGGAAATTTATAAGCCTGAGTTGTCATAGACCTTGTAAATAGGTAGCCTTGGCAGATAATAACAACTTAGATAAGGACAAGCGAGTAATAGGCAGAGTCATAATCAATTGTCCCCTGAACCTTCACCTAGCAGATACCCGATTCTGAAGATATCTGTATTCCCCCTGAACACCCACACTCCAGTGTCATTCCCTTCCCCACATCCTGCCTTTCTGTGTTTATAACCCCTGTGTGAATTAATTACGATTTAAGAAAAAATAAAAAAAAAAGAATTCCAAAAAGAAGAAGAAGAAAAAAAAAGAAGATGAGTCAACCAAAAATGCAGAAAAAGGGAAACTTTGCTTTCAAGGACTTAGGAGAGAACAAAGAATCAGTGGAAGTATTGGCCTTATTCTGAACATTTGTAGTATTATGATTATAAGTTGTTGATTTTCAAAATCTTTACAATTTTAGAGTCAACATGTGTTGTATACTTACATGACTTTGGAAGAAAGGAGGGGTGAAAAATACTGATGGGTGAGGATAGTGCCTGGAGTTGCAAAAAAAACAATTATCAGAGATTTCATAATTAGAATATCAATATAAATTATAAATATACTCACTAGGAATATTTGATAAAGTACCATATAGCAATAAACTTTGAAAGTGACACATGTATTAATAAGCTTCTTTAAAGACAAGCGTGCATGTTACAGTTTATTGTAAACTGGAATTAGTTGTTAAAAAATGACTGTTTTCATGTTTGATTTAAAATACCAAAACAAAAAAATCAGTTTCTATATTATTGAAATAAAGAACTGGAATGATAGTTAACTTTAAATGTCAGTTTGGCTTCACTCTGGAAGACCTAGGTATTTGGTGAAATATTATTCCTTGTCTGTCTTGGAGGATGTTGCTGGCAGAGATTGGCCTGTTGTCCAGTGGAATGAGTGAGGCCAATACGTCTTTGGTGTAGGCAGAAACCATTCAGCTGAACAGAGAGAACAAAACAGCAGAGAAAAGACATCTCCTGAAGTAAGAATGCCTTCTTTTGCTCTTAGACAACAGAAATCTAGGTTCTTGAGTATTTGAGGTCCTAGACTTTTCCTAAGACTTCTCTGGATTCTCAGACCATTGGACACACAAAATTCCACCACTGGCTTTCGTTTAACTTGAACTTGACTCTTCCACCAGTTTTCCTGGTCCTTACACTCAATATTGTGTGTTGATTTCACTGCCACCATAATGATGTAAGCCAATTCCCAGAATAAATGTCTTCTTATTCTCTTCTCAGTTGTATTTTATTGCTGTTGTCTTTCTGTGAATGTCAACAAATATACCAGAAATACTCTACATGGAAATCACTTGGAGTTGAGTTAGATATGTTTTGTTTCATTACACACACACACACACACACACACACACACACACACACATCGATGCACTCACACATGCACCTATGTGCACACACACACACATGCACACTAATATGTAATCTTTCTAAGCTGTTCTAATTGAACAGAAGTTGTAGAGGAAGCAATTTATAATAACATAAAAAATATTCTTTAAAGAAAGCCTAAATAATGAATAGAAATTTCTTAAAGGATTTCAAGAAACTAGTTGTATTAGTTTTATCTTGGATAATGGAATTTGTTTCATCTTTCTGCTGTAATTTTAATCATAGGCATATATTACTTTTAAAATTAAATTTAAAATATAAAATTGGCTTCTGTAGAAAATCTTTCAGCCTATTTTATTATGTGGTCTTCAATTTCTCTATAAAATATAATGCATAATGCTCTCATTTGATAGTCAATTATAAAACTATGTCTGAAACTGGTATGATACACCATAATTTCATTTTTTACTGACTGGCTAAATACATGGGAATTTGGAGTGAATATAGCATATGTTCCTCATTTTTGTAGGTTTGGCCACTAAAATATAGTCTCCATTAAAATAAAATCATATGGGGTTGTAGTCTTTCTTGTTTTATTTTGTAAATGAATACAATGATCCACAAGTCACAAAGTTTAGTTTTTCACCATACATAAAGAGAGACCCTCAGAATCTAGAGGAAATTAAGAAAACCAAAGGAAAGACATTATTATATAAATTATACTAAGGGGATTGAAAGTTCTTTTTTATTTGTTATTCACATTAAAGTTTTTATATTTGACCCATATAACTTAAAAGTTGGAAAACAATTCCAAGTATCTGAAAGCCAAATATTGGCACATGAATTTTGATTTCTTTTGCTTTTTTGTTTGTTTGTTATTTTTTCACATGGAGACTTCCTTTGTTTCTAGCCCTCCTTAGTTGGATGGATGAAGATAGCATTTCTCTATGTACCCTAGACTGACCTTGGACTTGAGATATACTTGCCTCAGTCAGATTGTAGGTATATAATTCCTGTACATAACTGCACATGACACCATAATAATGATGTCATATGAACCTGAGTTCTGACTCTTTGTTGTAAATTCCTAGTCAACACTGGGCTCCAAAACAAAACACTGAAACTGTTCCTAATCACAGAAGTTGGCACTGATGGATCTTATGTTGCAACCTTACACAACCTCAGTTACTGCTTCAATTTACAAAAAATCTGGACATATTTTCAAGGTCAACAATAGCAGACTTAACATTGAATATAGCTCTTCAGAGGTACAGGATGCAATCTGTGTTTTTAACTTACTCAACCTGGCAAAGTGGCCTGTACATGTAACTTTTATTTGTCAGATGTAAATGTCATCTCAGAGGCTTACTGCTGAATAAACTCAACCTTTTTATCTCTTTCTGAGCTCTGGTTGGCTGGTTCAACTCAGCTGTTCTGGCTGAAAATTACTCTCCAAGCTGATTGATTCAAATTGGCTTTGCTCAGCTTCTCACTGAAGTGTTCTGAATTCCATGAACTGAACTTACTGACTCTACTGACTGCACAAACTGAACACAATTGTATGAACTCGACTGAACTCAACTGCATTGCTTGAACTCAACTGAACTCTACTTACTGAACTGTCCTACTCTCTCCCTCTCTCTCCCTCTCTCTCCCTCTCTCTCCCTCTCCTTCTTCCTCTCTCTCTCTCTCCCTCTCTCCCAGTCCCTCTAACTTTCCCTCTCCCCTCTCTCTCTATCTCTCTATCTCTCTATTTCTCTATCTATCTATCTATCTATCTATCTATCTATCTATCTATCTATCTATCTATCTATCTATCTATCTATCTGCACTGCTTTCTTAAGTCACGACCTCTCTTTACTGCGCATTCTCCTGAGAGTTGAATGTATTCTATCTCTGACTCACTCTATCATATCTTTTTCTGATTCATCACTTTGTCTGCCCTTCAATTAGATGTCAGTTTTGAACATGGCTGTTTCCTTCTACAAACTAACTTTATTGTCATTGTTTGGGATTAAAGGTGTATGTATACTAAGGGCATATCTGTATTCCACCCAGAGTGATTAAAGTTGTGTTATTCCAGGCGGATCACACAGACCATGGCAGAGAAGCCATGTTGCTGGGTTAAAATTCCTCTACAATGGCCCAACAGATTCTCTAGAACACACATGTATGTTTTATTCCAATAGCAACTGAGTGTGGTGAGCTGGGAGCTCAGGGGCTTAGGGTAGGCATAATGTCACTAATCTGAAAGTCAGTTATTTGGCAATGGTCCAACACCAGGATCTTAAATGTGCCTGCCACTTTCTCTAGCAAAGCTTGGACAGGAACATAGACTGGTACTCAGACACTTGCAAAGATGCTTCAAGTCTGAATGGTGAAGTGGGCTCGATTTCAAACAAGGAAAATCCAAGGTAGTACAACTCCTGAGAATCATGTGCAATTTTTGACAGAAGATGTCAAGTATTTAAAGCTTCTAGAGATTTCTAGAGTTTTAAAATGAGTATCATGTATGTGGGAACATTTCCATTTTGTGACATAGAATGCTATGTTTAGACTCATACTGACAAAGTAATATTTCTAAAAGTTACTCATCTTGCCAAGGTAGAGAATGAATTTTTTCTAGTATCTTGATGACCCAAACTTTCCACGTCCAGTTTTGTGATGCTCTACAGTAGTAAAACTTGTAGAACCTTCTGTATTTGTACAAAGACATTCATGAACACAATAGCTAATTATAAATATAACTGGATGACTTCTTTTCTCATCTTCACTCAATGCAAGAGGCAAGCTGATATCTTTGATACAAAGGTCTGATCTTCTCTAGGACTCCTCTCCTTTCTTCCTTTAATCATGGTTGTGTCTTTGCAGCTCATTTAATGGCTAAAGGGCAGAGAAGGAAATAGTGAGACCACTACAATCAAATTCTAGACATTAATGTCACTCTTTGAAGTATCCATGACATTCTCTAAGAAAAATTCTATTTGTAATTCCCCCATTAGTACAAGATGGACAAGATCTCACTCTCCAGCCAGCTCTATGTAGGTATTACTAGAAGAGCAGACGAAGTCTTCACTTCATACTACAGAAATTGATCCTGATATGGAAATTGGACCATGCTGTATCTGAGCAGATCCAGGCTGTGAATCTTGGTTCTCAGAACCTTGAGTTTTCTTATAAAGCATGCACTGCTCACTTTTGGATCCATTTCCTTCTTCCTTTTAAACTGTATTGTCCCTCCTCTCTGCCTTCAAGCTTTCTAATGGCATATATTGGTTGAATGTTCAGGTGGCAATATTTTCCATCTTGTAGTTTAAAATTTTAGGATGGAGCACAAAGCAACTATAAATAACAATAATACAATCTATAAATAACAACTTCTTCCTTCCTTCCCTCCTTCCTTCCTTTCTTGCTTTCTTTTTCCTCCCTTTTTTTCTTTCCTCTCCTCTCCTCTTCTCTCCTCTCCTCTCCTCTCCTCTCCTCTCCTCTCCTCTCCTCTCCTCTCCTCTCCTCTCCTCTCCTTTCCTTTTCTTTTAAGACATGGTCTCTACATGTAGTCCTGGCTATCCTGAAGCTCACCATGTAGAACAAGTTGGCTCAAAATTCAGAGATATTTGTCTGTAGCAGCCTCCAAAGTAGTAGGATTACAGCATATGCCACCATACCTGTAATAAATAAAAACAATTCAATTTATCACATGCTGTAATAGAATATTTAGCCCAGGAAAGAAGTTCATTAATTTAGAGTTGTAGAAACTTAGTGTTAATACAATGCAAAGTGTTATAGATTTGCAGCTGGGGAAATTCCTTAGCAGAAGTTAAGAGCGAGAGTTTTACATTCCATTACACCCAATTCAGAATGCCTACTATAAAGAAGACAGGGCTGGCAATGTGGCTTAGTGGTAGACACTTAACTTAGCATGTGCAAGGCCCTGAGTTTAATCCATAGTACTACGGAAAAGAAAGGAAAAGGAAAGAAATAGAAAGGAAAATGACAAAAAAGGAAAGGAAGAAGGAAAAGAAAACAGCAATTGTTGGTAAGGGCATGAGGGAGGAGGAAAGTGCCATATGACCTATTTGTTGTGATGTAAATTATTGTACCATACCACTGGAATACACACTCATGTTTATTGTGGCATTGCTCATAATAGCCAACTTGTAATATCAGCCTAGGTGTCCTTTGACAGATGTATCAAGAAAATAAGTGCATACTTATGATGGATTATTTATTATTCGACCACCAAGATAAACAAAACTATGTGATTTTTCTGGAAAACAGATGGAATCAGAGTCATCATGTTAAGTGAAATAAACAAGCATCAGAAAGTGAAATTTAGAGTTTTGTTTTGTTTGTTTGCTTGCTTGCTTGCTTGCTTTAAAGAAACAGGTGTGGTATTTGTAGAGTTAGGCAGGCAAGCATGGATGGTGATAAATGACATGATCTATCTTACATAATTGTGTCATAAAGAAAACATTATTTTGTATATCATAGAGTAATGAAGTAAAAGTACACAATAACTAATATGGCTTGGTCAAGGGAAAGATTTTATTTTCTGGAGTGAAAATGGTAAGTCTCCATGTGAGGTCTCTTATAAAAGAGGTTTCTTCATATTCTGTATAAGATGCATCTAAATGAAGTACATCTAAATTCCTTGGTCATCTGTGGTCTAGGCTGGGGGTGGATGATGGCACAGGAAAATATTGTACTACAATTGCTGTTATGAGTAGTGAGAGATAATGGGATTTAATGTAACTTAAAAGAAACTTGAGTTTATAAAAGCCTATGACCACTACAGTAGGCAATGAAAAGCTACTACTGGTTCAGTACAGGAAAAGTACAAGGTGTATTGACTATGAAGATGAAGAAGCTTGACCCTCTGAAGAAGCCGACCTGGGCATCTATCTTATTTTTTCATATCTGCATCAGCTGTGAGTATATCAGTTCCTAGAACAGTCCATGATCGTTATTCCCCCAAGTCTTTTGTGGCGGCTGTGTCTTCAGCCTAAGTTCAAAACAATATTTCTTCTATGTCTGGGTGTTGGTCTTTCTTGTCTTTAGTTTTATCCTTAGTGTCATTTATCTTTTTCTATATATCTTGATCTAAACTCATGACTGTAATCTTTCCTAATCTATAGGACAATTCTATGTATAATATTCATTCAGAGTCTGCGGCTAATAAACCTCTATGATAGAGTGCTACCTTTCACATTATGTTATGATTGCCCCAGAACAAAACAGAGGTACAAAATTGCAGCAAAACACTGGTTCTTAAATGTGCCAGTGGGGGAATTATAGAGGAATTTTGTTCATTGTTCTTGGTCTAACATGAGACCAAGAAGTAAAATCAACTTGAGCATCTGGAGCAATCCATATTAATCATAGTAATTAACAGGTAGCATTTATCTCCTTTCTTTTATTGAAGAGCAATTCTTGTTACTAGCCAAACTTGGAAATGTTTGATTGATAAGAACAAAAATTTGATATAATTTTTAAGATGAAGACATTAGCTTTGTTACTGAATACTTAAATTATAGCCACAGAGGGCTTTTCTGATAGTAATGCTGCATTAAGACTGGTACTTCTCAGAGTAGCATCTTAGGAGTAGGAAATGGAAGGACTGAGTTAGGCAAGCTGAGAGTTCACCAATCAGGTAACCATCACCTCTCAGAAGCATGAATTAAGTAGTAGAAAGAGAAGATAAATGTTCCTGTAATGTTGCTTTCACTAATAGAAAATGTGAATTTTAGAAGGCAAGTGGAATTGCTACCTTGTGTTCTCAGTTCTTAGCAAACCATAGAAGACACACACAAAAGGATTCGATATTGATGGATAGCTATAGCACATTTGTATTATTTCATATGATATTTTAAAATGAGCAATTATGTACCCTATGCTTTATATTGATACCTATAATATTGACATTAAATTATGCTTCCTAAAATTAGATCAATATGAATTTATTGTTACAGTTATTGTTATTACTTCATGTAAGGACTAAAAATCTGCCTGAAGTTATGAGCGTTCATTTGCAGATCACTGGACAGCTATGAGAACCCTGTGAAACACATCATAGGATACATTAAGTTCTGTTGCTATTCTTTTCTAGTCAGTTCTTGTTTTCTGCCCTAATTTCATCCTAATAATGGAATTCTGCTTTAAAAAAATGGTCAGGAATGTTTCTTTCCATGTAGGAAAAAGAATTTAAAAGGAAGAACAGATTGTAAGTGGAAAACATGACAAAAGGAAGAAAATGATTCAGGAACAAACCAACTCCTCACAAACCCCCCAAATAAGATATAATGTCAAAATATTTGACATGTTAATAAATTATAAAAATAGAAAAGATAATGAGTTTTAGCATAAAATAATTCTAAATGCAGTAATAGCTAGATCACAATGTGGAAAACACAATTAAGATTTAGCGAAGATTCTAAGACTGTTCTTCAATGTTAATTGTATCAGGGAAACTGCTAATAAGCGAAGTTTTCTAAGGAAGAAACTGCATTAAAGCCATGTAAGGGACAGGTTAATTTATGCATACTTCAATTAATAGTAAGTGTAGATCAGATAATTTCATTTCTGAGAGTAAGCTATTACTGAGGCCAGGACCACAAAACTAGCCAGTAAAATTTTACTTTTAAAGAAAACACACTACATAGCAAATGCCAGTTAGCTCTATTCACAAATGTATTTTCTTATGAAAAGAGAGGAAGAGAATGATTAAAATGTTGAGAACAGAGAGGGAAAATGTATTTGAAAATTATATAGTCATTATATATAGAGCATTATTCTACTAGAAACAAACGTCATGAAATTGCAGTGCTGTGAAGATGGCTGGAGACTTCATTTTTATTAGGCTATGAGACATTGTTACCTGTAAAAGGTTAGTTTTCAACTGTATACTCCCAGTAAATTGAAACACAAGTGTTTACCAATACAGAATTGGATATTTTTTTATGCGTGGGGTGAGTTTTTGATTCTTTGGCAAGGGAGGTTTCAATACTGTCAAGTAAATGCTGTACCACTTAGAAGTGACATTGTGACATGCTTAAAATATTTGACATTGATCAGTTAGAATAGGTTATGGCAAAAATGTTTCTAAAATTTTGGTGCATGGTCCGTATTTAAGCATAAATCACTAAGATCTTTAAACAGATAATGGATCAAAATTGTATATTGATAATTACAGTAGGTCTAAGAGAACATTTGACCATGGGAAATTAGACTGTTAATGAGATTATATTTGATTGATTTTGAATCTGAGTTAGTAACAAGCAGAGATGCTGATTCCTTATTGTTCTCAAAAGAAGTCACAAACCGGCACACACACACACACACACACACACACACACAAGCACACACACACATGTTCATGTATATACACACACATATACACATGTACAAAATATATGTACACATATACACACACATGCTATTCTTATGTATGTACTTAAATTCAAGTACATGTCAATGTACAAGAATCACTAATATCTGTACTTAAGGAAAATATGTGTTTTATTTTCATTTAATTTATTCTATTAAAAGAATAGTTGCCAGAAGTAGTAATTCTTTGTTCAAAGCTATGCTAATAGCCAGAATATCTGCTCACTTTAGCAACATTTCATAGCATTACACACATCAAGAACTTAAAATGTACATGGTCCTTGACCAGTTAGTTTTCAGTGATTTAATTTCCCACAATAACTTTGTGAACTCTGAACTATGATTGCTCCTGTATGAGAATTACAGACAACAGTGCTTGAAGACCAAAGTGGCTAGGGCCTCATGACGAATGGAAGAACCAAGGGACTGCCAACAGACAAAGCTGCCTCTGAAATCTGTGACATCCTGTCTCCCTTAGACCTTTTTATCAGAACATGTAACATTAAGTATATATGGGTTCAATTTGTAAAATATTTGAAATTTAAAAGCACCTGTGAACTGAAAACTTAAAGAACAACCAAAGGAAAAAAATGTCTCATAGCTGATCATCAAGGCAGCTAAACATCATTAAATAAATAAACAATTAGACTTGACAATCAAAAGCTAAATGCAGATGCGAGTGTGAGTTTGGTATCTAAGAGCTATTACTAAGGTTGATAGCTGCTTTTTGTCTTTGCCAAAATATGAAGTCAGTGTGGTGAATTATGCATGACTTGGCTCAGGATGGTTGCAAAACTTCCAAAGAATTTGCTTGAACCCTGTTTTTCCCCCTTACAACTTTCATTTGCCTCAGGGACAATGGGTAGTGAGGTGAGTTTCATAGAAGAGAAACCTTATCTTTGAGACAAGTAGAACTGCCACCCACCTACTTTACTAAGAAACATTTGGGAATTTCAAAATATACTTCCGTAAAGAAAGATAACATTAAGCAACATCACCTGAACATTTTAAATTCTAACATCTGTTAGGTTCAAAGGGCTTTATGGATATCAATCTTTAACTTTAGCCACACAATGTTGAATGAATTAAATGCTAGCTAGATCATGTGGGAAAATCCAAGACAGAAGAGATGGTCTTTGATTTCAATGAGTATTTGTGTTAGAATGAGTCATGGTGAGATGTTATGGGTAAGCCAGGAGAGGGAAATCTACCTACAAGCTAAAATAGATAAGAAACTATCATCCAATGTGACTCAGATAAAGGGATCAGGTCCAAGTGGCTAAAGTTAAACATTCATTGAAACAGATTTCCCTGTTCATTCCTTGACAAGAAATTGTCCATGAGGCACACTTTCTTCTGTGCTGTCTTGGTAAGATGACCTAAGACCACTGTAGAGATTTATTGAAAGAGATATTATAAGTAGCCTGACTACACACCATTAAATGTTATAGGGGATGACCCACAATATATTCTTTACTTTGCTCTCTATGAATTATTGAGTAAAAAGAGAAGGGTCAAGAACACATGTGAAGATAGAGCCTTGCTAACAGATCCTGATATTCAGACTGTGAGCCTTAGTCAAATTATTCTTTCTCAGATGATAAATATAGTTTACTAAAAAGAGTATAGTGAAAAATAAAATTTAAAAGTTCATGACTTTATAGCTAAGAATCCAAACTACCTTATAGTCCCTACTTTACCTAATTATCTATTCAGAATTAACTAATTCTGAGACAATAGCCGAAACAGTATTATCAGAATATATAGAATAATTACTTAATGTAGAAAAATTAAGTATCTCTCCCTGATGCAAACAAATAAAGCTTCTTTGATGATAAGTAAGTTCTTTACTTCCCTGTGGGTGTGAGGATAAGTGTTTAGCATGCATCTAAAAAATATGCTGGTTTAATAAAGTAGCAGTAGAAACGAGACCATTACAGAAAGTCTCACCTAGTCAAAATACAGAGAGCAACTGACTTTGGACTCCTCAGCCCCAGCTGACACATCTACAACACACTTCACACTCAAGGCTCAGGGAACATCACCAAAGGTGGGACAGAACAACTAGAGGACCAGGAGGTCTCCTGTGAGACTGTGCCTTCTAACTATGACAGGGACTGGTGGTACAATGCTGAAAGCCTGGTAATGTGGTGGTTAAGAATACAAGACCTGAACAATTCCAGTGACAGCTGCCATCTCAATATAGATGAGAATTTTTTTCATGAAGTCCCATCTTCAAATAAAGAACTAGCTACAAGCAGTTAACAACTACGGAGAGACAGAGATTTAGTCTTCTCTACTGAAACACAGAACAGACTCAGCAGGTTGTACTTATAATTTTGGTTTGTTTATAAGTCGGTGTAACAAGCATGGTTAAAGAAGTAGAGGCTAGACATTTAGGAGGGAGGGGCCACACATGGGAAGGGGAGCAAGGAGGAGAGGGAAACTGATATAGTGGGCAAAATGTGCTGCTCAGCAAAGTGCGCAACACCTTTTCTCACTCTAGGTTTTATTTTCCCTGTAGGTGTGAGGTACCAGCAAATGGTACCAGAAACTGAGAACTAAATAGTTATACCACAGGCATGTGTGGCCATGACCGGAGGAGTGGGTCTGTGACAAGCACAGTCATTTAATTGTACCTAAACATAATGTCTTAAAATAACTTTAAGTGACCATCTTGACTTCTTGGATATTGGTAAGATCTGTAATCACATTGCTGGTAGGTTAAACATTCTTAATTCTTCTAACAGCTTTTGTTTACCTTAGTGCAGGAAATTTGGGAGATTTCATATTTTTATAAAATAAATACTATTCTGTTAATAAAAGACATCTAAAGATTTCCAGTATATTTAAAATATTTTAAAATATATTTTCCACCAATTAACTTATAGATACTAAATTAAATATCCCCAATCATGTTCCTTACAAAATGACTATATAAAGAGAAAGAAAATGACTTTGTCATAGTTTATCCCTAGACAAGCTGATTATTTAGACTAACATCATCCTCCTACATAGACTTTGTAGAAACCACCAGTGACTTAATGGTGAGTGGTATATACATATACGTATGTGTATAATGAATTTATATAACGAATTTGTAAGGTAAGAATGCAAAAAAAGAAATCATAAGTGGCAATTGAGATGATGGTAAGATTAACATCCAATATCTTTTTACATTCCCCAAATCACTAATACTAGTGGTGATTAGGAATGGCACCAATTAGTCTTTAGGGTAGATAAACACTCATCTAGTACTCCATTCCCCATCCCTTCCAAGAAATGTGAAATGAAGCCATGTAGTGCAGTCTATTCATCTCGTCCAAACACTGTAGTTACCTTAAGTCCAATGGTATTTCTGAGTGTTGAGGTAATTATTTGGAGGAAACAATTCCTGTCCAATTTCTCCATAAGTCATCAGTTTCTTGAACATGTTTACCTGGATTATGTTATAAAACCATGATTCAGTGATCTGTGTCAAAACCACTGGGAGAGTTTTAGTGGAATTCTAGATAGTTTCTCCACAAATTTACCAGAATCTTTAGTTTGTAAATGTGTATCACTACATTATTTCAGAGCACTAAACTTATATAGAGCATGGTAGTAGTCCCAACACAATGTGCAATGCATACTGCTAGTCTCATGATATTAAAATGCCCAAGTCATATAAGCCAGATATACCTTAATTGCAATGCTATACTTCACAAAGAGTCAAGAAATCATTCATTGCTTAATATTACTCATTCAAATTCCCTAATGACTTTTGTATCTTCCTATAAGAATGGTTATCTTAATATCACACAAGCATGAATACAATGAACCTTCTCTCACCAGGGAACTTTCGATCATGTGAGAGAATGGGTTGGATCTGTTTTCTAGCTTTTCTGTAACATGTTGCCAAGAACTGACACCTTCATCAGATTTGGACACTCAAATTTGTCCAGACAGGCAGATTATCTGATCATTTTGTCCTCTGACAAGCAACTTTGTATACTGACATAATTCTTAGTGTCATAAAAAGAAAAACCTTAAAAGCTGGACCTACATAATATTTAGAAGTCTGATCATTTTGCGTAGTTGAACAACTTAAACAACTGCTCAGACCATTAAAAATAATAAACTAATTAGCCAAATCATGGTTTCAGCTAACTGGTTATGGTTCAGAAAAGGTTGAGAAATAGTTTGCTTCAGTAAGGCTATAAGTTGTAAAGGAGAAACCTCTGATTATAACAAAGAGTCCTTATTCAAGCAAGCCATTTAAAATCAACTAGTCCTTTATTGCTCAGAATATCATACTCCTCATCTGTCAAATATTTAAATTATTACTGAATGACAATAATGTAGAAAGTTTATTCAAGATACCATCAATAAAAAGGTTTGTCATACAAGAATAAGGCCCTGTGTTCTATTCCTAGAACACACATTCAAACAAAACCAAAGCCAAAGTCAAAACCAGACATGATTACATGAGCTTGTTATTTCTGTGCTAGGTAGGTGGAGATAGAAGTCTTCCTGGCTATCTCTAAGCCAATGTGAGATCATGTCTCAACAACCAAGGGTAAATTTGCACCCAAGGATGACAGTTAAGTTTGACTTGCCTATATCCCCACACTACATGTTAGTTTGAAGCTTGTTTAACCTCTTTAAACATGAGTAGAGTGAGCAAGACCAAATATTTCTCCACTCGCATCTTTCTACCCTGTATACTACTCTCAGCATGTACATAATTAATAGCTATTTAGTAAGCTGTTTGAAAGAAATGACCACACATCATTTATTGTATATATGACTGTCTCATGTAATAGTTTATCAACACATTGTAGCTGAATAGAATAATCTTCGATTCAAATTTATGGACTAAAAGGACAAATACTGATATCAGTACATTAGTTCCATTGTAAAACAAGCTCAACAGATCCTATTGAAAAAGCTGCCCTTCAATTCTGCTTAGCTACATAGATTGTTTTTCTAATGCAAGAAGCTATTCTTTACCATTTTTATGAGAGGGTTCTTTTCTCCACAAAAATTGTCTAGCACCTTACTCAGTAGGGAAACTGTTAAATCAAGATCAAATAAATTACAACAGTTTCTCTACATTTAAAACTGCTTTTGCTGAAAAGCAATGTTTATCTTTTTTTAGTAATAAATGTATATATATATATAATATATATATCATATCAATCATATCATATCATACTACTAAAATGTCATTGTAAGAACATTTGTTTCTATTTCCTGGAGGTATGATGGGGTGTTGTAACAATTTAAAAGGATTGTACAGTTAAATATTCTAGTACAAGGGCAGGCCCTAAACATATCATTTGTTATTTTATTTTTGATTACAAAGAACACATAATATTTTTTCTGTTTTATTGTATTTTTACTTATTTATTTTATTAATCATTCCATACATTTATATCTCAAATCATACCCCACTTACCGGTTACCCCTCCACAAGTCCTCCATCCCATAACTTCCCTCTCCTCCCTCTTTGCCTCTATAAGAATACTCCCCCTACCCTCTCCCACCCCACCTCTCTAGCATCTCCCCACACTGGGGCATCAAATCTCCATAGGACCGAGGGCCTTCCCTTCCATTGCTGTCAGACAAGGCCATCCTCTGCTACCTATGTATATCGAGCCATGGGTCCCTCCCTGTACACTCCTTGGTTGGTGGTCTATTCCCTGGGAGCGCTGGATGGTAAAGGAGCTGATAGTGTTCTTCTTATGGGGTTGCAATCCTCCCAACTCCTCTACTCGGGTCACTGAGCTCAGTCTGATGGTTGGCTTCAAGCATCCATATCTACATTTGTCTGTTGCTGGCTGAACCTCCTAAGCAGTAGCCACACCAAGTTCCTGTCTGCAAGTGCCTCTTGTTAATGGCAACAGTGTTAGGTGTGGTATCTGCAGACAGGCTGGATCCCCAGGTGGGGCAGTCATCTGATGGCTCTTCCTTAAGTCTCTGCTCTATTTTTATCCCTATTCTTCCTTTGGACAGGAACATTTCTGAGTTAAAAACTTTGAGATGGGTGTGTGGCTCCATTCCTCGACTGGGGTCCATGCCTATTTACTGGAGTTGGTCTCTATAGGTTCTATCTCTCCTTCACTGCTAAAATCACCCCTGATTGGTCTTAGGAGCTTCTTGTTTCCCTGGTGTCTGGGACGCTTCAGTGGCTATCGTCATTTCCTCATACCCCTCCCCATGACTTATTTTTATTTAATTTCCTGACCCTCTGTACATCTTTCCTGTCCTCTCTAGTATCTGATACTGCTTCCTTTATCTCTCCCCCTCCTTTCTCCCTCTCAGGTCCCCTCTCCCTCCACCTCCCACGATCATCCTGTTCTCCCTCAATGCAGGAGTGAAGCATCCACACCCTGGTCTTCCTTCCTCCTAAGCTCCATAGGATCTGTGGGTTATATCATGGGCTTTGTGCATTTGGGGGCTAATATCCACTTATCAGTGAATACATACCATGTGTGTTCTTTTGTGTCTGGGTTACCTCACTCAGGATGATATTTTCTAGTTCCATCTACTTGCCTGTGAATTTCATGAAATGATTATTTTTAGTAGCTGAATTGTGTAAATATAGCACATTTTCTGTATCCATTCTTCTGTTGAGGGACATCTTAGTTGTTTCCAACTTCTTTCTGGCTACTATAAATAAGGCTGCTATAAACACAGTAGAGCAGGTGTCCTTGTTATATGTTGGAGTATCTTTTGGGTATATGCCAGGAGTGGTATAGCTGGGTCTTCAGGTAAAACTATTTTCAATTTTCTGAGGAACTGCCAGACTGATTTCCACAGTGATTATACCAACTTGCAATCCCACCAGCAATGGAGGAGTGTTCTTTCTTCACATCCTCCCCAGCATCTGCTGTCACCTGAATTTTTGATCTTAGCCATTCTGACTGATGTGATCAGTGTTGTTTTGATTTGCATTTCCCTGATGACTAAGGATGTTGAACATTTCTTTAAGTGCTTCTCAGCCATGTGAGCTTCCACAGTTGATAATTCTGTTTAGCTCTGTACCCTATTTTTAACAGAGTTGTTTGGTTCTCCGGAGTCTAACTTCTTGAGTTCTTTATATATCTTGGATATTAGCCCTCTATCGGATGTAGGATTGGTAAATATCTTTTCCCAATCTGTGAGTTACCATTTTGTCCTATTGACAGTGTCCATTGCCTTACAGAAGCTTTCAATTTTATGAGGTCCCATTTGTCAATTATTGATCTTAGAGCATAAGCCATTGGTATCTAGAACACATAATATTTAATTTAATTTAATTGAAAATATGTTATTTGCCAGAAATTATCTCACCTCCATTTTGGTTTGTTGTCTTTTTATATATTTACATGTCTCAGTTTCCTAATGCAATGATCTATATTTTTAAATATTTTTGCCTAAATAAGCTTATTGACCCTTTTTAATAATATAGGGAGTATGAATTTAAAAATTCAGCCATAACCCAACCTGATTTTATTTTGAATTTATTCTTCCATCTCTGGCAACTTCCTATTTGAAATCCAGGTCACTGTTTATCATTACTACCAGTCTTAAATTGTAACCAGCCTGGGATCTCTGGAAGACTTCACTCCCAAAACAATTTCAAGGCAACCTGTAAATGTGGTACCCCAATATCAGTGACTTTTAGCTACACATCAGGTCTCTCAAGAATAGCCACAGTACCTAAGGCTTGTGGTACTTCCCAGGCTTGTTTTTGTACATAAACCATCTTGGAAATGAAACAGAGACTTAATTCAGTTTAGTCCTTTTAAGAGATGGAGGAAAACCTCTTTATTAGTTTTCCTTTCCCAACATGACTAGTTTTATTTCCTTTTCAAATTATTGTGTCTAAATAGACAGGGCCTTGGAATGAGATCACCAAGTCAACATTCCATTACGAATCTTTTTTGACTGCAAGGAGTGGAAGGGGAGACATTGAGTAGGGAATTAAAGTGTGGAAATATCCCAGACAAGAGTAGACACTGGTGCCTGATGTCAGGACAGATTTCCACCTGCAATGGCTTGGAATATTCATTTTTGATTTGGGGATATTTACTAAGTTCTATTTAACTTTTCCAGAAGGATCTCTGTCCATTACCAAGGCTAATCTTTCCCAAGACTTGTTATAAAGCCTTTCCAGAGACAGGACAGACTACAAAGCAGTTTTTAAAAGTTTCTTTGAAGGATATCCAAACTGAACTCTTATTAGTATTAATTTGCTTAAGATTGATAGAAACTTCCTTTATACTTAATTGCTATTTTTCATTGGTAACTTTGCTCATTGAACTTTGTTATTAAGCAAAGAAAAAGAGAAATTTACTTGGGAAAATAAAAATAAAACTCGAAGAGTATTCAGTTTAATCCTGTAATCTATTATCAGATTTTCTCTCTCTCTCTCCCTCTCTCCCTCTCTCCCTCTCTCCCTCTCTCCCTCTCTCCCTCTCTCCCTCTCTCCCTCTCTCTCTCTCTCTCTCTCTCTCTCTCTCTCTCTCTCTCTCTCTC
>NW_021604720.1:1743947-1828808 GCF_004785775.1 Grammomys surdaster | reverse complement strand
CTCTCTCTCTCTCTCTCTCTCTCTCTCTCTCTCTCTCTCTCTCTCTCTCTCTCTCTCTCTCTCTCTAACACACACACACACACACACACACACACACACACACACAGACACACACAAACATTCTCTTGACAAGGTATCACACCATAGCCTGGGCTCTTCTAGAAATTATTAACTGGACCAGTCTTGTCTCAAACTCACATTAATTCCACTATCTTACCAAAAAAAAAAAAATGTTGGGTTTAAAGTTATGAGCTATCATACCTCGCCTTTTAAATTAAACTTTTTAGTTTAGTTTTCCATATAGTTTTATAGATATGCAAGTATATATATATATATATATATATATATATATATATATATAATAAAAAAGACTGACTCCATGTTATAGTTAACTGACAGAGTGATAATTAATAATACATTCAGATATATAGGCCTATACTTTACTTAATGAGATTAGTATATTTTTCCAGAATATGGAAGTACTCTGGAAGTTTTACCAGCCAAAAGTCAAGCGTCTCTAAAGAGAAAGTATTGTTTCCAACAGACATACCAGTGTACAATATTGCCATATTCTCTCAATGTACTATAGGCTGAGTTCAAACGTCTACACCCTGTGTCTTGGCCTCAGCCACCCAAGTAGTGGGAGTTCACCACCATAACTGCTACCTACCAGCTTTTTAAATCAAAGCGACAACTCAAATATCATATTTCAAATAACAAGCTGCTGAAAGAAAACATTTAGTTATTTGAATAAAAACTGTTCCCCATGGAGTGAGGCTTTTAAACACTTAGCACCCAGTTGGTGACACTGTTTGTGGGAAGTTTTTGTGGTGGGGCTGGCTGAACTATGTCACCAGGGGATGGCTTTGTGAGTTGAAGGCCTTGCCTGCTTCTAGTTTACTCTGCCTGCTCTGTGCTTGCAGTTAGAGGTAGAAGCCCTTAGCTTTTGGCTCCTGTCACCATGCCTGCCACTGTGCCTGCCACTTGTTGCCATGCCTCCATGCATGAGGGACTCATCCCTCCGGAGCTCTAAGTCCAAATATACACTATAGGTTATCTTGGTCAGCTGTTTTATCACAGCCATAGAAAAGTAACCAATACAGAATGTAAGCTCACATATTGGATAGAAACGGTATACAGATGTGCTATATTTATCAAGGAAATCAAGTATCTACTCCATTTTCTTCTGAAAGCAGAATTTCTTCCAGTTACATATTCTGGAGCTGTGTATTATATCTGTTAGAAACCATTAGCTGTATTAGTATTAATATAGCATGTTAATTCTCACCTAAGTGATTCTGTCCAATAACATTAGTTGATAATGAAAGTTAATGCCTACATGGTATAATATTCTGAAAAATACTTCACAATCCCCATAAAAAACATTCCATAAAGTACTTCTCCTATTGAAATATTCCTCAGTGGTATTGACAATACACTGCAGAAATAATTCCATCTTCCTAAGAGATGTCTAGTACTCTACCAGAGGGAAGTTGTGACACATCCTTCTAAGGAAGCTCTCTTTAACAGTGTCTGCTCTCTTACCAAGAGCTGTCTTTGTATCTGATTTGGCAATGGAGAGAGGTATTACTTGTTTTGTAATCAAATGTTGTATAGGTTTGAGTACTTCAGAGATTGAGAAATATAAAACGATTTTTTCCATTTCTCCTATTCACAGACTAGAAAAATAAGTGACTCCCATCCCCAAAAGATTTATTTTTTTCTATAAATTTAGAGTAAAGCTACTTTCTTTGTAAATGGATTATCACTTATGCCCCCAAAAATGGATATTACAAAGGGAACGTTAGGAGACAGATTGTTTTATGAGTCTATGTCACTTGCAAACAGTGGCACATATTTTTTTTTTGCAGTATGCATACATATGTGGAAATAGTATAAACATAGATAGAAAATATCAGATAAATTCTAATAAGTAAAAATCTTACCAGTAGGAGAAATAATAAGTGAGATTTAGGAGAATTTACTTTTGTCTGTGTTGTAGTGTTTCGTTTCTTATGTTGAATTGTGAGGCAGAAGATTTTAATTTTACTGGTTTTGAACTTTTCGTGTATCTAAAATATCTCAAGATTAAGAAAGAAATTCCTATAGAATTAGTTAAGAATTTCACATGTGAAATAATACAGATGTAAGATTAATTCTCAAATCTCCTGTGGTTTAGAGACAGTTACTCGATGGAAGATCAATTTCTTCATCCTTGAAATGTAACAGTGTTTATCTTATATGATTGTTTTCTAAATTAAATCAATACATTTGCAGTGTTTAGCACATTCTTGGTGTGCTATACTCAAGACATATTATGGACATGTTTGTACTTAATATTCAGGTTTTTTCATATGCTGGTACCTAACATAATTGTACCTTTAATTTTTTCCCACCTACATGGTTGTCACAGTGTCACTGAAACCCAAGGGTCTAATTCCTCACCTTGTAAAATGGAAAGACATGGATGACCTGCCCAATCTGTCTCAAAGGATTCCTAGGAAGAGCATTAAATACAATAGTTTAATAACTCTTCTGAACCATATGAAGCTTTAAAAAGTTTTAAAATCATTCATTATAATTTCTGTTGGAAATCTATTACTGTATCAAATACTGTTACATTCAGTGGTCACAGTAAACATAGTTTTTAGGATAGTGATCTAAAATTGTAATTTCCACACTATCTCATTCACTCCTAGGACACAGGAGATAGGTAAGTATTGAGAGCTAGGGAGGGTAAGAATGTGTTGTGATGATGCACTAGAGAGGTAACAGTGGATGAGAGACACATGGTAAAGGGTCTTGTAGATAATATTAAGGGTTTGATCAAAAGATTCAATGGAGAACTCTAAGCATCAAGTTATATTATCAAATCTATCTTAAATACCATCCTGCTATAATGACTTTGTGATGATTAGCTTTGAGAAAGCAAGAACGAATGATGCAGGTGAATGAATGAGGAAGGGTTTCCATTAGTCTAAGAATTTTGGCCAGCTGTGTAAATGGAATAATGTTGAAGAAATAAATAAACTCAGGTGATTGAAAATAAATGCATAAATGTTTGTATATGAATTTGGAAAAGGTAATACAGGATGAAATGTTGCCTGTTTCATTGATTTTATATCAATTATTTCTGCCTTTAGTGATATCTTAATTTAAAGCCCCTGACTAGTTACTTGAAAAGCAACAGATAATTGAAAGAAAGAAATTACTTTATTTGAATTAATTACATGTATTGGGATCCTAACATCAAAGTCTCAGGAATATAATCATGAACATTAGAGGCAGATGTTGCCTCTGTTCTCATAGTACTTATGAACTACCATACAGGTAAGCAAATAAATAAGTAATGTAATCAGAAATTACCATATATTTGGATTAGTTTCTGGTGACTGCCACAATAAATCAACATCCTTCCCTCCCTCCCTCCCTCCCTCCCTCCCTCCCTCCCTCCCTCCCTCTGTTTTTCTCCCTCTCCTTCTCCCCCCTCTGTGTGTGTGTATGTGTGTGTGTGTATGCATACATATGCATGCGAAGCCCCTTATATTTTGGAAGATTTTTTACTATATCAGGCAGTGTACATCGATTTTGGTTTGAGACTTCTGAGTCACTGTTACCCATGATATATTTCACAGAGAAAATAATTGGAAAAGTGTGATAATAATTTACTTGTAGCCTTGAAAATAATGTGGAAAGTATGAATGAGAGGGGGGAGACATAGAGAAAGAAGGAAAGAAAGATAGATGAGAGATAGGTCTATAGATAGATAGATAGATAGATAGATAAAGAAAAAGACAGAGAGATGGAGATAGTCATATGGACACATAGACAGACAGGCACACATACACACACACACACAAACATACACACACACACACATATATATAGATACAGATACAGATATAGATACAGATACAGATACAGATATAGATATAGATAGATATATCATAGAGTTACAAAACAGAGCCTTGCAGGTGTCTAGATTTTATTCTTTGGATTGGGAACCTATTGAAGGAACAGAAGTAGAAATGCATGGATATTTTATTTACATGCTTAAAAATATTATTTTAACTGTCATAAAAAAAATTAGACAGCAATAGATGAAAACAAAAGTAGAGCATAGTGCCAAGAGCTGACAGTGGTTTTAAAGGTAGGATGTCATGATTTTGGGGACAGGGTGGTGGGTATAGAAATGTAGATGCATGGGCAGGCTGAGTTTTATTGTTTAGACTGAAATAATTGGGATTTAGATAGATTAAAGATATGTCCCATACGTACCCTCCAAACCCAGTCACTATTGCTGATGCCAAGAATTGCTTCCTGACAGAAGCTTAATATAGCTGTCTCCTGAGAGGCTTTGCCAGAAAAGCCTTACTGATACAGATATGGATGCTTGCAGTTAACCATTGGACTAAGCATAGGGACCCCAATGGAAGAGTTAGGGGAAGGACTGAAGGAGCTGAAGGGGTTTGCAAACAATAGGAAGAACAACATCAACCATCCAGATGCCCCAGAGTTCCCAGGGACTAAACCACCAACCAAAGAACACATATTGAGGGACCTATGGCTCCAGCTGCATATATAGCAGAGGATGGCCTTTTTGGGAATCAGTCAGAGGAGAGGCCCTTGGTCCTGTGAAGGCTTGATGCCCTATTATTGGAGAATGCTAGGGAAAGGAGACAGGAGTGGGTGGGTGGAGGAACAACCTCATAAAAGCAGGGGGAGAGGAATAGGATGGGGGTGTGCAGAAGGGAAACAGGGAAAGGGGGTAACATTTAAAATGTAAATAAATAAAATAACCAATAAAAAACTGAAAAGATACATGACAAAGGTAAGCAAGGCATAATAGATATTTAGCTTTTTCATTTATATAGGTAATTACGTTATAAACTGTCAAAAGAAAGGGAGACTGATGAAGGAATACAAATCTGACTTGGGGAAATGAAACATGAGATGGCCATAAGGCTTTGAATTAAACTGTTAGGTAGGCAGCTAGGTTAAAGAGATTAAAAAAAATATGTTTCAAAAATATAAATGAAGAGGTATAGCATGCAGAATTGAGGATTAAAAAAAATTAAGTATATGTGTAGTCTACCATATCCAGAAGGATATAAGTATATATGCCTCTTTATACAAGTGAGGCATGCACAATTTGTTAAGCCTCGGTCAGTGATTTTACATTCATCCTGAAATCTCCTTCCCACTCTCCAAGTTTCGTATATAGCACTGGTCACCACAAAATAAAGTCTATGTGCACCAGCTGTTTCACAGAAGGTTGTCTAAGAGGGCTGTCTCATTGAGTATTGTCTAAAAAACTTGTAATAACTAAAATTCTTGGAGAAGGCCTTCCTTGGAGAAGCCCCAGCCCCACTCTCTGGCACTCACTCCCACCCAGACAGGGATCTTTCATATCCCACATGTTCACATCCTTCAAGCCCAGTGTGCAGCAATGGTGCTTAGACACCTGACAAAGAAAATATAGGACAGAATCATAGCTGGTCTCCAACACACATACCACATATATAAAGAGAGGTGAAAGATCAGAGATATGGCTCAGTCTCTGAAAAAGTGATTCCCATAAAAGCATGAGGACCCAAGTTCAGATACCCAGAACCCACATAAAAAGATGAGCACAGTCACACACTTCTCTATGGCAAAGACAAAAGGGTCTCTGGAGCTCACTGACCAGCCAGCCTACCTGAAGTCATGATCTTTAGATTCAGTGAGAGGCCATGTCTTGAAAACTAAGGTAGAGAGGGATTAAGAAACATATCCAGTGTCAATCTGTGGCCTCCGTACCACATATGCACACATGTATGTTCATTTGCTTATACACAGGCATAAATCTACATGAGCGTTCACAGAAACATATACCACCCCAAACACATACAAAGACAGACAGCAAGGAAGGAAAGAAGAAAGAAAGGAAGGAAGGAAGGAAAATAGAAGAAGGAAAGAAAGAAAACAAGCAAGCAAGAGGTAAAGAGTTCAGCACCCCCCCCTCCTGGAGAAATACTGAAAGGTTCAGAAAATGAGTAAGTGGAGGGAAGGAAGAGGGACAAATAATGGAAAAACATATGTGGAAAAAAAAGGATACTGTTACAAGAGTTTCGAAAAGGGACTGAAATTGTTCCTCTCAGAAGATTACAAGAGAGGAGACATGGAGGTCACTGCCACCTCTGACAACAGCAGTCTCTGTGGAATGGTGGGACTAAACCCAGGGTACATGGTAGAGCTAGAGGGAAAATCAGAAGGGGAAATATATGTGAAGAAATGGAGACAAAGCACAAGTGATCATTTAGGCATTTTTTTCTGCAGAGGGAAAAAGACTGAAATAGAACAAGGCAAAGAATTTACAATAGGCAGGGTGAAATTCTGTGACATAGAGAGAGCGTACTCTCGTCAGCTTTCATGGTGACTCTGTGTGAATGAAGTCAGGACAGTCAGAGATTATAGCAGCCCTTGACTTCTCCTGGCTAGATTTTTCAATCCTGTTTTAGATCTCCCTTGGGGAAGAGAACACTTTCTAAAGAACTGGCTTGTCTATGTCTGTTTGAGAGGCATGGCCGCACCTGCTGGCAGAGCATCCTCTTTCTGTGTGAGAAGTCTTGATTTTAACCTATAAGTTAAGAGGGGCCATGCTTCCTGTTTCATACTTGCCACGTGAAGGATAAAAAACTAAGTATATGAGGGTAAGTGAGGAGGAGTTGAGGAGATTGTTCAGTTTGGTAAAGTGTTTGCCACTCAATCATGAGGACCTAAGTTCAGATTCACAGCACCCACATAAAAACAAACAAACAAACAAACAAAAAACTAACAAACAAACAAAAGCTGAGTACATCCGCACACTATTTTCCCAGGACATGCACCAGGAAGGATTGGGGATGAGAAAAATGCTACAGAGCGCTGGTTCTCAACCTTCCTAATGCCATGACCATTTAGTTCAGTTTCTTATGTTATGATGATCCCCAATCATAAAACTATTTTCATTTCTACTTCATAACTGTAATTTTGCTACTGTTATGAATCGTAAATGTGACTATCTGATTTGCAGGATATCTGGTATGTCACCTTTGTGAAATGGCCATTCAACCCCCAATGACACTGCAACCCACAGGTTAAGAACCACTGCTATGAACTATTGAACACTTTGGCCTCTGAGCTCTAGTTTACTCTCATGACACTTGCCAGAGATAATATCAAAGTTTGAGTAAGTGCCCAGGCTCTAATTAATTAAAAAATATCTGAGTCTACTACATATTTATGAATAGAAGACACCCAGGAAGAGATGTCCATGTGGATTTATTTTTTTTTAAGACATGATATGTTTGATATGATATGCTTGTTTTCCATTAGATACAATGTAGCTGAGAAGTGGGAACTTACTGAGGGGAGGTGGCAGACAGAGATGCATCTCCTCTTTGTCTTTCCTTTCCAGGTATGTACATTTCATAACCTTGTGATCAGAGGACAGGGTGAACTTTGTAAGCATCAGTCCTGTGTTCCAAAGATTTACTTTGAAAGTTCTTCTAGGGAGGAAAGCTGGTCTTTCCCTTCCAAGGAGAGAGAACCATATTTCTAAGAGTTCTGGAAAAGTAAAGTTAAGGTGTTTTTTGTTTGTTTGTTTGTTAGTTTTTTGTTTTTGCCACACATGGATAAAATCAAATCAAACACTGAGGCCTATAACCATTGTCAAAATCTTACCTGAAAACGAAACAAAACATGACTTGATTTTAAAGGCTAAAATAGGAAAGTGGAGCATAAGTCCATTGTGGCAGTCACAGGTCAAAATAAGGGCTTGATAACGATGTTCACAAAGCAATGGCAGAACCCCAGAGGAATATGATTAGGACTTTCAGTTAAGAGACAGCTGCCCCGTGGGGCCACATGCTGACCCATGTGCACACTGAAATGGTTGAAAACCTTTGTAATCTTGGGTGAACTTAGCAACACAACCACCCCTAGTGATTTAAAAATAACAATAACCCCAAGGAGAGTACTAATTCCAAATTTAGCTCTGGTCTCCAACAACCTGGTCATAAGAGAATCACTCATTTATGTTTTGGATACAAATAGTTCAAAG
This sequence comes from Grammomys surdaster, assembly GCF_004785775.1. NCBI lineage: Eukaryota > Metazoa > Chordata > Mammalia > Rodentia > Muridae > Grammomys > Grammomys surdaster. The sequence goes on along the minus strand of NW_021604720.1, from coordinate 1,820,725 downwards.
TGTGCTTCTGTCTTGGGAAATTAAATGACGATTGTGGAGGAAGTTGCATTATAACTTGCTTCTGAAATGGGTATGACATTCATCTTTTATCCAGACAACATGTATTTTTCCCAGCCTTATTAAAAAATATTAGCATACAAATAATTGCGGTTCATTACTGATTTTTTGAGAAAATTTAATTTTGTTATCCCTTCCCCAAATTCTGCCAGCCCAGAACTCTCCTTTCTGCTTCTATGTCATGTATTTCCTTTTGTCCCCATATCTTTTCTCAGCATCTCTTGTTATCCTCTCCTGAACTCCTGTCTAGTCTCTCAGCCTAGACTTACTCTCTCTTAACATCTCAATCATATACTAATAAGCATTAAGAGCTAAATCCACATATGAGAGAGAAAATAAAATTTGTAAATGTCTCTCTGTTTGAATACCCTCATTTAATAGAATACTTTCCACATCAATACATCTTCCTTCGAATTTCCTCATTTCAGTTTGCTTTGTAGCTGAGTATAATTCCACTGTGAAAGTTTGCATTTCCTATCATTCTGTTGATGAATGTCTAGGCTGATCACATTCTCTTGCCTGTGAGAACTTATCATCAATAAATATAAATGGACAACTATCTCTGTATTGGTTATAGAATCCTTAGGGTATAAGCCAAGGAGTAATATGGTTGTACAGTCAAATATTTTAAGTTTTCCTAAGATGCTCTTGATTAGTTATCTTAACTGCTGGGGTGGGCAATGCTTAGAAGCATAGTTGACAACCAGGATACAGTGAAAGTAATATTTTTACCGTCTTTTTTTTTTTTTTCTTTGTTTTTTGGTTGAACAGCATCCTGAAATTTCAACTTGACTTTCTGATTCTACATGGAAAGATACAAACTCTGCTTGTAAACAGAGACATAACACAACTATCCATTTCTTAACTGGTAACACTGTAAGCCTAGAGTCTTTCTACAATTCTTGAAAGGAAAATTAGAGTCTTGCAATATGATTGTAATCTTTAACTGTAGTCATGAAGTTGGATGTTATGAACTCAGAGGCCTATGGGGCAGATCATGTGTTCTCTCAGTCTCTAATGTCTCTTGCTTCCTACTGATTTCTGTAGCTCAGCTGGCATGTCTTTGAAAAAAAGTCAAGATGAGCAGAGAAGAGGAAGTGAAATGTCTGGGAAGACATCATAACCAGGAACGCCATCCTAATTGCTTGCTCTAAAGGGCCTCTTTGTTCATTGGCTTTTCTCTCCTTCTCAGGGAGAGCCCTGTGGAGTCTCATCAGACTCCAGTTTCAACAGTGGTTTCATCTAGAGAGTGACCTGTCAAAAGCCAGTGGAGTAAATGCTAGTGAAATAGAGCAGATGTTTGGCAATGCCAGGAAAGTGGAGGCTGTACTTCATTACATGACCAGATTCTGACAGGGGCAAGCCAGAAGGCTAGGAATCTGATCTGCCCTGGTGCCTTGGCAGACAGAGCTTAGACCATGAGGCAAGACACCAGAGTTCAGGGCAAACTGTACTTTATTGGAGCCCCAGTGGACAACTAAATCCTACTGAAATTTGTGGTAGACGAAATAAAACAAGATCAGTTCCTCCACCAGCTACAGGAGCGATAACAGCCTTCCCTTAGAGTTCATCTCTTATAGTTCTAGACAAGGATTAACTAGAGGAGCCAAAGGGTTCTAATAAGCCATGGACCATTGAGTCCTAGCCCATACAACTGAAAATGTCAGTCACAATTCAGGAGGCAATTCCCTGATTTAGTTTGCCCTGACTTTAATCATAGATCATTAATGTATCTAAGGGATAGTTCTTCTTCCTTTGTATATGTATTTTTCAAATATTAACTTAATAAATTTTGGAAACTTTTGTTTTGCAGGCTAAGTTATTCATGAATAAAGCAAATTTTCTGAGATGTAGAGGGAGTGCTGAACACAGAAGGAATAAGATGTCCCTAAAAAACCCTATCAATGTGAACTGGACTGCCAACCCAAAATGAGATAATATAAAGCAATCAGGAATAAAATCCTAAGTAGGAAGTTAGTATGGTCATAGTTATAGGAGAAGCTTATAGTGCTGACTAGACAAAACAAATCAATGCCAATATAATGAGGTACAACAGAGGCTAGTTCCCACTATTGAATTGACCATACTTCCAGTGAATAAAGGCAGAATGCTTTTAATTATTTGCTTTTCTCACAATGGTGTAAGAACTGAAATAGGAAAATCATCTCCTAATGGTTATTTAATTGACACCAACTCTAAGAACTCCCTTCTCGGGCTGGAAACTGTGGGGTGGAAAGAGTGGCGAGGAGAATTAACTCAACTAACCAGACCTCCAAGAGATTCTGCATGTAAATTATGCTTTGTCTTACAAGCATGAAAATAACCTGATTTGTTAAGTTCCAAGGTTACTAAAACCTTAAATAGTTCTGATTTGTTAAGTTCCAAGGTTACTAAAACCTGAAATAGTATCTTGTTAATTTTAGTGCTTGGCAGTGTGTCTAATATGTGGCTTGCCAATCTATAAACACTGGAAATTGGGGCTCACTGAGACTAGATGTAGTGATCTTCTGTCTGAAGAATTTGTGTATCACACCCACCTGCCTATCCCTAACAGTTTTACTGGGGTGACTCATATTAATCTTGCAGGTACAGGTCGCTATCACTTCTGGAAGTCTCTCTTACCTTCACTCACTTCCTGTCACACTTTGGTCACTAGGTTCCCAGATGAGAACACCTTTCCTCTTCCTTGTTAAGACATACCACTGACTTGTCTGTTTTCCCTACAGCATCATGAACTTGAGGTTAAAAATGCTGTCCTGAGCTCACATGTTTACTACAATGAGTGGCCCAGTGAATGTTCACTATTGTAATAAATACCTGCAAAGAAGAAATAACGGTAATGTGGGTGTCATGGAATTATGGATGAGGCTGTTTTGGCTGTGCTTTAAGATTGTTTTTACCCTGTTTTGGGCCATGAGATTCCTCTCATCTACATCCACCTGGGAGGGTTCATCTGAGTGATTTGCAAGAAAGAGGTGCAATCATCAGGGTGTTTATTGGACCATCTTCTCCCATCATTTGGGCTGTTACTTCAAATAAGTGGGAAGCTGGGCAGGTTACAACATACTACACTCTTTCCACCGTGGCTCTTTCATTTCAATTCAATTGACCAATATGTATTGACTTTTCTGAGTGCACATTCACTGCTGCACTTGGCTTAACAAAAATCTTTACAACCAACTCTATGATTGGATTTCTCCTGTCTCCACAACTTACACGTAAGGATCAGAGTTATATAACTTGTAGGAGGTCAGGCCAGGCTAGTGCCACTGATCGTTTTTGAACTAGGAAGCTTACAGGCTGTGGCAGGCTGCTGTTCTCCCGGATACCTTAGAGGTGTCAGTTCATTATCTCCTGTCAGCAAGGAATGAGTAGTGTAAAAATGTCTTCTAACTTTGGGTTCCTATCAATTTCTTGGAAAATAAATACCAGCTTTTTATAATTCCTCAATTATTAACCATGCCAGCTTGCTGAGTGACTTAGTACACATTTGAAACCAGCTGCTGTATCAACAGTGGTTAGAAGAAAACAGAGTTATCCACAAGGTCAATTGTAATTTCCCATTACCTTCTCTCTGCTGCCATTTCTAGGCCTGTTTTCCAAAAGATGTGGCCATGCTATTTTCTCTGATGTATCTTGAATTCAGTTTTTCTTTGTGCTAAGCTTTTTTTTTAACTTTATAAAAGTATGTTTTATCTCTAGAACTTCCCTCCATATTCTCTTCAAGTTTCCTGAAATTCTTCCGAATATGGTCAATGGCTATCTTTAACAACTGGTAAAAAATTTTAAACCACAAATGCCCAAGGACAGAAAGCCAATTAATTTAACTGGGTTCTCCTGTGGTCTGGATGTTTGTGTTCTACCAAAATCCACATGTCAAACTTGATATCTTATGTGAGAGTGTTTGGATGGGGGATTCTTTTAGGGATAGTCAGATCACGAGATATTCACTCTAAAATAGGTTTAGTGCTCTTACCAAGAAGCATGAAAATTTTCCTTGCCAAAGTGCATTTGTAGTGGGGAATGGCCACCAAGTGGAAGGGTGCCATCACCATGTACCAGATTAGTTGATGACTTGGTTGTAGATGTCTATCTCTAGAATTGTGAAAAAATGCTCGTGCTTATAAATCTATTTATGTCACATTAGTCTCAAAGGCCAGTTTCACAGTAGACAAGGAACTAGAAGATAAGACAAAGAAAGCTTTGTTTTCATTCACTCTAACGTTTTTGGTCTGTAAGATGCTTGGGGAAGTCCTAGTCTCCCCTGCTGGCTAATTATTCAAAAACAGCTGCATGTCTTAATATTAAATATACTTGTAGCATGACACTCCCAGATCTCTCTATATATTAAGCCACCACGAATCCCACCAAACTGCAAACTTTGGAGTTCTTACTGAGACTTTGCCACAGAAACAGGATTCACTGTTTTAGCCTCATCCAAGTAGGGATGGGGTTTGGGGATAGAAGTTAAAATTTATGATGATGGATTGATATATTTAGTGTTTAGATACTCTCCAAAAAGCTCACAAAAGTTGCTTTATTATGGAAAATGAAATATATTCTGATCACCCACAAAATTCCACGGAATTTTGGAACTCTGTGACAGGAATCAGCATCAGAGACCAAATATTGAGACAAAAGACTCTCCTTGCACTACTATCTGCAAAGAATGTAGGAGTTATATCTCAGGAATCTTGGACTGAAACCAAGTGCATATTTTTATATTATATTAGAAGAGCAAGAGGAAGATAAACCAGAAGCCAGGGATTCCCCATAATAAGCTATTATCTTTACTGAATTTCTCAAAATAGTGTTCATCCCTATTTCTTGTTTTTATAGCATTCACACTGTGTTATGCATTTCTTAATGCTGTGGTAATATCGGAGAAAAATAATTTAAAAGAAGAAAAGATTTATTTTGGCTCCTGAATTTTGAGGAGTTTCATTTTATTAGAAGCTATACATAAAGGATGGAAACACATTGTAGAATAGAGCTGCTTGTTTCATGGTGACCAGTAATGAGAGACAGAGGGATAGGGGTGCAGTGAGGTGGGGGTACAACATTTAAGAATATGTCTATGTTCTAAAGTTTAAACCATCCAGCATAGTAAAACTGCCAACTTGGGATCAAGCATTCAACACACAAGTTTGTGGGATACATTTCATATTGAAACTATAATACCCATAGAGATAAAGTTACAAGTGGTGTCATAATTATTTTTCAGAAACATATGAACACAATGGTAATAGTAGCATAAATAGCCTGTCAATAATGTTGAGAACTTCAGCCTATGTCTCCATATTCTGGGGATGACTGACAGAGGAACTAAGAGAGAGAAACCACTTACGGTTATTATCTATTCCTGATACATAAAAACATAGGTGAGCTACATATAGCACTCATTAGTTAAATAGGGCTTCTTCCAGGAAATAGTCCTCTTCTATTGAGCTCTGTCTTCCAGAACCTGGTGTTTATTATATGCTTAATAAATTCTTGATGATTTATTGTTTATACAGATCCTCTTAGTTGAAAATTATACTTAAATAGGGACTCTAAATGTTTTAATATTAAATTTAGAAAATACCAGAAACTTTCTTGAACTCTATTTAAATTGTTTTGTTTTTTTATTTTAAACAAGAATTATTTGTGAGAGGCTCTCTTTTCCTCAAGAAATTTCATTAAATAATTAATGTATGTGAAAGGACTTTAATGAATCCATGGGAAATGGCTTTTAGTTTTCTAGAGTGATAGTGCAATTTTTCTCATAAACAAAATAATTGCCATTACATGCCTTGATCCACTCAAGATCGTCCCATGGATGCTTTTGCTTCTGAATTAATTAGAACTGATGTTTCCTTTTGTCTCTTTGTGGCCCCAATTTGAACAAAAGATGATTGTTTCTTTTTAAATCTTAAAGGCAGGAGATGTAAGTATAGTTCTAGCATGCCCATCTGTGTTCTAAGACCAGATGTTTACAACCCTGGGGTCTCAGTAAGGTGAGCCTTATCATTTAGCTATAGCATCTCCCAGCAACTGCTAGACTGTTCCATTCTGTCTTCCTTCTCCTAGACAATTGATATCTGAATGTCTTTTTCTTAGAGTATTATTAGTATGTGCCATTCCATGCTTTGAATACATGTCTGCGATCTTTTTCATTCTTTGTCTCTTACATAGAGGTATCTTTAAACAATGGCTGTGTTTTAGTCACATTTGTAACTCTAATGTGTAGAATGATGCCTAATACATATTAGAAGGGCAATAAATATGTTCTGGTTGGCTAAATGAAGCAAAAACCAAGTATTAGTGCTAAAGAAGATAGGTGATAATGGCATAAGCGTTCACTTTTTCAGTGTGGCCTAACTAAGCTGCAAGGGGTCAAGTGATTGACAATCAATTTGGCTGAGTCATGGACAAGAATCTGTCAGATGTAAAAAATTAGAAATCAAAGTTAGAATAATAATGACTCTACATCCTATAGAAACGGTCCATCCTTCCTTTTATTCACTGGGAATGGGCATACTTCTTTCTTGGTATTTTCCCTTAATTGGAAGCCCTGTGTCAGCTAGAACACTTTCTAGTGTGAGATTTTTTTTAATGCAGGAATTTCATCACATCATATAAAATTCAGCTTATGTTCCTATTTGAAATGTTAATAAGGTTACTTTCTTCTCAAAGAGGTCTTTTGCTGTCACCAGTAATTGGCAAGGAAGATCTGTGTAGTTTCCTCTTGTTTATTATAGTAGTCAAAGAGAAATGGAGAGAGAGTCTGTGCACAAATCTGTATGATTTTCTTCCTAAAAATGTTTTTGTAGCACCTACCAACATTAGACTAAAGGAAAAAATAGGCTGTATTTACTTCACAGAAATGCAATATAGCTAAGTCACTGTACTGAAGTAAGATACTGTAAATTTTTACACTCTAAGTGTGGTTATTTAAATAAGAATGGCCCCATAGACTCATATATTTGCACGTTTAATCACCAGGGAGTGGGTTTTTGATAAAATTAGAAGTTGTAGCCTTCTTAGAGGAATTGTCTCACTGGAGGTAGGTTTTGGGTCTTTCAAAAGCCCACACTTGTGCCAATGTTTCTCTCTATCTGTAGGCCTGTTGATAAGGCTACAGTACTCAACTACTACTCAAGCACTGTGTTCTCTGCCATAATGATCATGAGCTAACTTCTGCAACTGAAATCCAGCCCCAATTAAATGCTTTCTTTAATAAGAGTTGCTGTGGTCATGGTGTTTTTTCACAGCAAAAAACAGTAACTGAGACATTATTTTCAATTGTATGCTATCCAGTTTCCACTCTATTGACAAATGAAAGCAAAGGTGGAGATAAGAAGACTGTTGAGTTTATAATCAGTGAAAGTGCTTGAGGTTTTGATGTTTGAAAGGCCAACAAATAGTACTTCATTGGTATGTAAGTTCTGAATGATTAAGGATCAAGGACTAGAGAAGGAGTAAGCCATGGAGAACAGATTTCAAGCTCCTAAGAAATGAAGGCTAGCGTAAGAGCTTGCTCTCCCAGAATTTGCCTCATCTAAGCTCCTAGTATCACAGCACTGGGCATGGGTATGGAGGAGAAATTCCTGCCCTAGAGGAGCAATAGAATTCATGTGTCAAAGGGAAGGGTAAAGAAATGCATCTCTAGCCGGGCGGTGGTGGCACACGACTTTAATCCCAGCACTTGGGAGGCAGAGACAGGCGGATTTCTGAGTTCGAGGTCACCCTGGTCTACAGAGTGAGTTCCAGGACAGCCAGGACTATGCAGAGAAACCCTGTCTCGAAAAACCAAAAAAAAAAAAAAAAATAAATAAATAAATGCATCTCTAGGAGTGTGGTTCTTCACTAAGCTTGTGCTTCAACTAAATGTGACTTTTAGGACCAGTGGCTGTGAAGCAGAGGCTATGAAGTAGTTTCCTCCACAGGGAAAGATCATCAGAGTTTAGGAAGGATTATCCTTTAGGATTTTCTATGGCTTTTTGATTGCTGCTTTTAAATACCCAAACAAATGGATGGAAAAGGCAGCAGAATAGTGAAAGTTTTCTTTTCAAGTTGATGTTTTATATTTCTAAATAGCTAGTAGAAAACACTTAGACTTTGATAGGATATCTGTATCACATCCCTCCCTGAAAAGCTTTGGGATCTAAGAGGAAGAAGAGGATGGAAGATTCTAAGAGCCAGGGATGGTAGAAGATTCCCAGGAAACAGACTTTTCCAGACACAACAGGGCTGATGTACACATGAGCTCACAGAGACTGATACCGTACACTAGATCTGCACAAGTTCAAACCATATAAGATATTGACAGAGAGGAAGGGAGTGGGTACAAAGTTTCACTCCTAACCAAGAAGCTATTTTCAACTGATGGTTGCTAGAAGAAGGAAAACTAATTTTCTCCAGTGAAGTGATACTGAATATGTTAACAACATTCCAAGGGAGGCTGTCTACTCAGGAATAGTTGAATAAAACAAGACAGAATCCATGTTTTGTTCTCTCTCTCTCTGTCTCTCTGTCTCTCTGTCTCTCTGTCTCTCTCTGTCTCTCTGTCTCTCTGTCTCTCTCTGTTTCTCTCTGTCTCTGTCTCTGTCTCTCTCTCTCTCTCTGTTTTTTTCACTTTATCCTCCTTCCTTATTCTCTCTCTCTCTCTCTCTCTCTCTCTCTCTCTCTCTCTCTGTATGTGCATGGATTTTTTGTTTTTGTTTGTTTTTGTCTTTTATATATGAGAAAGAAATAACCTGAAATGTGAGTAAGGAGGAGTTTCTCCAGATGCTCTGGGAAGAAAAATATTGTGATCAAAACATATTGTATGAAAAAATTAAAATTAAAAATAAATAGAACAAAAAGTAAAACCACCAGTAGAGAGGAGTTTTGTGTGTTTCCAACAAAATGAAGTGATAAATGTTTGAACTGATGGATAATCAGTTAATATGATTTGGTCATTATTCATTATATCCACATATTGAAATATCACAGAGTGTCCTATATATGTCCATATTGATTTTGTGTGAATTACAAAATGTTTAAAGTTAAAGGAACTCATGAAACCCAAACACAGCACACATTGCATGGGTGTAGGAAGCAGTTTAGTAAAGAATGAAGAATTACAGAAGTGTCTCTGGAGTACCCACAGTAATGATTCTGTTTCTCTTAGAACATGTGATGATCTTGTGGCCATAACATCCAGTCACTGAAGTCCAGTGATGGCATCTAAGAGCATTTAGGATGAATAAAATAAATGGAAGAAAGTAGAGGTTTTATGTGTTATTCTACCTTTGGAACCCTACTCCTGGAACAGTTTTTGTTTTGTTTTTGAGAAAAACTAAAATAACTACAATTATATGGAATACTCATATATTCTTTCCTGCCTAATCCATACCTCCTTATAAGCTTGCAAAATATCACCTATGGTATATATATATAGTTTAGGTTTATTATAATTCCTGTTACCTGATTTCTATGATCTCTTCCCACAAAGGACCCTTCTTCTAGAAATGCCTGCCCTATGACCTAAACTCAGTAAAGCTTAACATAGGAATATGGTAGCCTTGGGTAATCTGGTTCATTCTGATCCAAAGATGGTAGCATTAGTGATCAGAGCAATAGAATACAAAAGGCATAAGAGGCATCTAGACCAGCTTTTCTTGCCTATGAGATGGCCATGCTTCATCTATTTTCTGACATCATGAATTCTTATTTTCTCTGTGTTCACATCTGATCTCCCAGCAAGCAGATGAATTATTGATGGCTACTTGCTTCCATCTTCCCAAAGTCATCCAAGGAAATCAACCATGACATCACAGCATCAGAACAGAGATCAAGGTTATGCTTGATATCAAGCAACCTCACTGGCCTTTCTTGGCTATCTTTTAAAAATAGTTCAACACTAAAATCTTTTGTATATGGATATGACTTATCAATATTAGGACTGCCAGTGCATTTACTATTTATTCAGCATCTGATATATTCTAGGCTCTAGGGCAAAAAGATGAAAGGTAAAATATGTGATAGTCTGTTTTCTCTTGGAAGTTGATAGCATTAGGAAGGACAACATTATAATTGGTCAAATAAGTACACAGTTAAAACTATGAGGGAAAAAAGAAAATAACTGGTACATCCTTATAATATTACCAGTTGATTAGTAGAGATGGAATGATTAAGACTTTAAAGAGAGCTCATAGCTTGAGCTATTTTAGGCCTAACACACACACACACACACACACACACACACACACACACACACACACAGAGAGAGAGAGAGAGAGAGAGAGAGAGAGAGAGAGAGAGAGAGAGAGAAAGACACGCATGCATGCACATGCACACACATACAAATCTCTTTATTAAAAAAAAAAATCTTCCCTTCCTCCCCTGCCTGGTCCTGTGGGCTGGGGCAGACACAGAGTTGGTCTGCTCCTGTCCTGTGGAGATACTGACTCCTGAGTCATCCTAGAGGAGCCACTGCACTCAGAGCAGCTGTTAAGAACTCCATCTCACTCCCTAAGCCCCAGAGATACATCTGGGAGCCAGGGACATTCAGGACACAGCAGCTACCCAAACCCCGCCCCTCCAGAATTCCACTTCCCTTCCTCCCCTGCCTGGTCCTGTGGGCTGGGGCAGACACAGAGTTGGTTTGCTCCTGTCTTGTGGAGTTACTGACTCCTGAGTCATCCTAGAGGAGCCACTGCACTCAGAGCAGTTGACACAGAGTTGATCTACTCCTGTCCTGTGGAGATACTGACTCCTGAGTCATCCTAGAGGAGCCACTGCACTCAGAGCAGCCGAGGAGCCACTGCACTCAGAGCCGCAGACACCAAGATTAGGATCATAAGACTATAGAGACATCTGGACTCTGAGGAGCTCTGCAACAAGCAAGATAACTGGAAATACAGACTCCAGTCTTGCTCAGTGAGGGCAGGCAACACTAGAGTTAACCAGATGGCGAAAGGCAAGCGCAAGAACATAAGCAACAGAAACCAAAGTTTCTTGGCATCATCAATCAGTACCCAGTTCTCCCAATATAGCAAGCCCTGAACACCCCATCACACCTGAAAAGCAGGATTCAGAATTAAAATCACTTCTCATGATGATGATAGAGGATTATAAGAAGGAATTAAGTAACTCCCTTAAAGAAATACAGGAGAGTACAAGTAAACAGATAGAAGCCCTTAAAGAGGAATCACAGAAATCCCTTAAGGAAATGCAAGAAAACACAAAGAAGGAATTAAACAAAAACATTCAGGATCTGAAAATGGAAATAGAAACAATAAAGAAAGCTCAAAGAGAGACAACCATGGAAATAGAAAACTTAAGAAAGAGATCAGGAGTCACAGACGCAAGCATCACCAACCGAATACAAGAGATAGAAGAGAGAATCTCAAATGCAGAAGATACGGTAGAAAATATTGACACAGTTGTCAAAGAAAATGCAAAAACCCCTAACTCAAAACATCCAGGAAATCCAGGACACAATGAGAAGACCAAACCTAAGGATAATAGGTATAGATGAGAATGAAGATTCCCAACTTAAAGGGACAGTAAATATCTTCAACAAAATTATTGAGGAGAACTTCCCTAGCCTAAAGAACAAGATGCCCATAAACATACAAGAAGCCTACAGAACACCAAATAGACTAGACCAGAAAAGAAATACCTCCCGTCACATAATAATCAAAACATCAGATGCACAAAACAAAGAAAAAATACTAAAAGCAGTAAGGGGAAAAGGTCAAGTAACACACAAAGGCAGACCTATAAGAATGACACCAGACTTCTCACCAGAGACTATAAAAGCCAGAAGAGCCTGGACGGGCATCATACAGACCCTAAGAGAACACAATTGCCAGCCCAGATTACTATACCCAGCAAAACTCTCAATCACTATAGATGGTGAAATCAAGATATTCCATGACAAAACCAAATTTGCACAATATCTTCCCACAAACCCAGCACTTCAAAGGATAATTGATGGAAAACGCCAACACAAGGAGGGAAACTACAACCTAGAAAAAGCAAGGAAGTAATCTTCCAACAACCCCAAAAGAAGATAACTATACAAACATAACTTTACCTCTAATAACAAAAATAACAGGAAACCACAATCATTTTTCCTTAATATCTCTTAACATCAGTGGTCTCAATTCCCCAATAAAAAGACGCAGACTATCAGACTGGATACACAAACAAGACCCAGAATTTTGCTGCATACAAGAAACGCACCTCAGTGACAAAGACAGACACTACCTCAGAATAAAAGGGTGGAAAACAATTTTCCAAGCCAATGGTCCCAAGAAACAAGATGGAGTAGCCATTCTAATATCAAATAAAATCGACTTTCATCCAAAATTAATCAAAAAAGATAAGGAAGGACACTTCATACTCATCAAAGGAAAAATCTACCAAGGTGAACTCTCAATTCTGAACATCTATGCTCCAAATGCAAGGGCACCTACATACATAAAAGAAACTTTACTAACGCGCAAAACACACATTACACCTCATACAATAATAGTGGGGGATTTCAACACTCCACTCTCAGCAATGGACAGATCATGGAAACAGAAACTAAACCGAGACACTTTGACATTAACAGAAGTTATGAACCAAATGGACTTAACAGACATCTATAGAACATTTCATCCTAAAACAAAAGAATATACCTTTTTCTCAGCACCTCATGGTACCTTCTCCAAAATAGACCATATAATTGTTCACAAAGCAGGCCTCTACAGATACAAAAAGATTGAAATAATCCCTTGCATCTTATCAGATCACCACGGAATAAGACTGGTCTTTAATAATGACAAAACCAATGGAAAACCCACGTGCACATGGAAACTGAACAACTCTCTACTCAATGATGACTTGGTCAAGGAAGAAATAAAGAAATAAATAAAAGACTTTTTAGAATTCAATGAAAATGAGGACACATCATACCAAAACTTGTGGGACTCCATGAAGGCAGTGCTAAGAGGAAAACTCATAGCTCTAAGTCCCTACAAAAAGAAACTGGAAAGAGCACACACTAACAAGTTGACTGTACAACTAAAAGCTCTAGAACAAAAAGAAGCAAATACACCCAGGAGGAGTAGAAGGCAGGAAATAATCAAACTCAGGGCTGAAATCAACCAAATAGAAACAGAAAGAACAATACAAAATATCAAGAAAACCAGGAGCTGGTTCTTTGAGAAATTCAACAAGATAGATAAACCATTAGCCAGATTAACCAGAGGGCACAGAAACAGTATCCAAATTAATGAAATCAGAACTGAAAAGGGAGACATAACAACAGAAACGGAAGAAATTAAAAAATCATCAGATCCTACTACAAAGGCCTATACTCAACAAAACTGGAAAACCTGGATGAAATGGACAATTTCCTAGACAGATACCAGGTCCCAAAGTTAAACCAGGAGCAGATAAACCATCTAAATAGTCCCATAACCCCTAGGGAAATAGCAGCAGTCATTAGAAGTCTCCCCACAAAAAGAAGCCCAGGACCAGATGGTTTTAGTGCTGAATTTTATCAGACCTTCAAGGAAGACCTAATACCAATTCTCTTCAAACTATTCCACAAAATAGAAACAGAAGGAACACTACCCAATTTGTTCTATGAAGCCACAATTACACTCATACCCAAACCCCACAAAGACACGACAAAGAAAGAGAACTTTAAACCAATCTCCCTTATGAACATCGATGCAAAAATACTCAATAAAATTCTAGCAAACTGAATCCAAGAACACATCAAAACAATCATCCATCATGATCAAGTAGGTTTTATCCCAGGAATGCAGGAATGGTTCAATATTCAGAAATCCATCAATGTAATCCACTATATAAACAAACTTAAAGAAAAAAAACCACATGATCATCTCACTAGATGCTGAGAAAGCATTTGATAAAATTCAACATCCCTTCATGATAAAAGTCTTGGAAAGATCAGGAATTCAAGGCCCCTACCTAAACATAGTAAAAGCAATTTACAGCAAACCAGTAGCCAACATCAAGCTAAATGGAGAGAAACTTGAAGCAATCCCACTAAGATCAGGGACTAGACAAGGCTGTGCACTCTCCCCCTACCTATTCAATATAGTACTGGAAGTCCTAGCCAGAGCAATTAGACAACAAAAAGAAGTCAAAGGGATACAAATAGGAAAGGAAGAAGTCAAAATATCGCTATTTGCAGATGATATGATAGTATACTTAAGTGACCCCCAAACTTCCACCAGAGAACTCCTAAACCTGATAAACAACTTCAGCAAAGTGGCTGGTTATAAAATCAACTCAAACAAATCAGTAGCCTTCCTCTACATGAAAGATAAACAGACTGAAAAAGAAATTAGGGAAATGACACCCTTCACAATAGTTGCAAATAATATGAAATACCTGGGTGTGAATCTAACCAAGCAAGTGAAAGACCTGTACGACAAGAACTTCAAGTCCCTGAAGAAAGAAATCAAAGAAGATCTCAGAAGATGGAAAGATCTCCCATGCTCATGGATTGGCAGGATTAATATAATAAAAATGGCCATCTTGCCAAAAGCAATCTACAGATTCAATGCAATCCCCATTAAAATCCCAACTCAATTCTTCACAGAGTTAGAAAAGGAAATTCTCAAATTCATATGGAATAACAAAAAACCCAGGATAGCGAAAACTAGTCTCAACAATAAAAGAACTTCTGGAGGAATCACCATCCCTGACCTCAAGCTGTACTACAGAGCAATAGTGATAAAAACTACCTGGTAATGGTACAGAGACAGGCAGAATGATCAATGGAATAGAATTGAAGACCCAGAAATGAACCCACACTCCTATGGTCACTTGATCTTTGACAAAGGAGCTAAAACTGTCCAGTGGAAAAAGGACAGCATTTTCAACAAATGGTGCTGGTTCAACTGGAGGACAACATGTAGAAGAATGAAAATTGATCCATTCTTATCTCCTTGTACAAAACTCAAGTCTAAGTGGATAAAGGACCTCCACATAAAACCAGATACACTGAAACTAATAGAAGAGAAGGTGGGGAAGACCCTCGAATACTCGGGCACAGGGGAAAAGTTCCTGAACAGAACACCAATGGCATATGCTCTAAGATCAAGAATTGACAAATGCGACTTCATAAAATTGCAAAGTTTCTGTAAGGCAAAGGACACTGTCAATAGGACAAAATGACAACCAACAAATTTGGAAAAGATCTTTACCAATCCTTCATCTGATAGAGGCTAATATCCAATATATACAAAGAACTCAAGAAATTAGACTCCAGACAACCAAATAACCCTATTGAAAAATGGGGCATAGAGCTTAACAAAGAATTTTCAAAGGAAGAAACTCAAATGGCCGAGAAGCACGTAAAGAAATGTTCAGTGTCCTTAGTCATCAGGGAAATGCAAATCAAAACAACTCTGAGATTCCATCTCACACCAGTCAGAATGGCTAAGATTAAAAACTCAGGTGATAGTAGATGCTGGTGAGGGTGTGGAGAAAGAGGAACACTCCTCCATTGTTGGTGGGACTGCAAGATGGTGCAACCACTTTGGAAATCAGTCTGGCAGTTCCTCAGAAAATTGGACATAGCATTACCTGAGGATCCAGCTATACCACTCCTAGGCATATACCCAGAAGATGCTCGAACATATAACAAGGACATATGCTCAACTATATTCATAGTAGCCTTATTTATAATAACCAGGAGCTGGAAAGAACCCAGATGTCCTTCAACTGAGGAATGGATTAAAAAAAATGTGGTATATTTACACAATGAAGTATTACTCAGCTATTAAAAACAATGAATTCGAGAGGTTCCTAGGTAAATGGATGGAACTAGAAATTATCATCCTGAGTGAAGCCAATCACAAAAGAACACACATGGTATTCACTCACTGATTATCGGATATTAGCCCAGAACCTTGAAATGCCCAAGATGCAACTCACAAGCCACATGAAGCTCATAAAGAAGGAAGACCAAGTGGGGGTGATTCAGTTCTTCTTAGAAGGAGCAACAAAATACTCAAGGGAGCAAATATGGAGACAAAGTGAGGGACAGAAACTGAAGGAGGGGCCATTTGAAGACCTTTCCACCTGAGTATCCATCCCATGTGCAGTCACCAAAGGTAGATGCTGATGTGGAAGTCAGGAAGTGCATGCTGATAAGGGCCTGATTTGGATGTCTCCTCAGAGGCCTTCAAGAGTCTGACATATTCAGAGGCAGATGCTCACAACTAGCCATTGAACTGATCATGAATTTCTCAATGGAGGAGTTAGAGTGAGGACTGAAGGAGCTGAAAGGGTTTGTGGCACCATGAGGAGAGCAACAATATCAACCGACCACAGCTCCCAGGGTCCTAACCACCAGCCTGGGAGCACTTATGGAGGGATCCAGGGCTTCAGCTGAATATGTAAGTGTGGAGGGCCCTGCAGGGCACAGGTGGAAGATGAGATCCTTGACCTCATGAATGCTGGACGCCCCAGGGGGTGGGAATTTTGAGGGTGGGGATGTGGGAGGGGGGGTAGGTGGGGATTACATCCATGGAGAAGAAGGAGGAGGGGTAAGGGGATGGGGGGTTCCCGGGTTGGTGGGGGATGGGGTAAGGGGACAACATATGAAATGTAAATAAAATATCCAATTAAAAAAATCAACAAATCAATGATTCTATGAGAAGTAACATTTATTGGGAGAAATTAATCTAGTCTTGAGGTCAGGAAAGACTTGTTCATTAATACTATGAATAGAAGAAACAAAGAAACATTAAATTGACAAAGGAGGGGAAGTGTCAAATGAGGATTCCCTATGGAGGATAGAGAAC
Organism: Grammomys surdaster; assembly: GCF_004785775.1. Taxonomy (NCBI): domain Eukaryota; kingdom Metazoa; phylum Chordata; class Mammalia; order Rodentia; family Muridae; genus Grammomys; species Grammomys surdaster. Next base: position 1,803,860 of record NW_021604720.1, on the reverse strand, counting down.
TAGAAAGGTATTATAGTCTTTGACCTAAGTCATTAAAAATATCATAACATCTAAAATTTAAATTAAGTCAACCAGAATGACTCCATTTGGCTAGAATAGACTTCCAAGTAGATAATATTTGATGAGATTTATTAGAGAGTGGGACCCAACGGATGCTCCCTCTATGCATTGCTGAGAAATGAGCACAGCTATTCTAAGACCATTTCTTCTATTACCAAAGTCAGAGGAAGCATTAGAGATTCTGAAGGTACAATAAGGACATTTTATAGTCCAAGATTAGTAATGCAGAAGAATAATGGAAGGTACTGGAAATACTTGCATAATTTTCCCTAGAGTCAATCAAACTTTTAATAAATTACAAAAATACCTCAGGACAAAATAACCCCTTCAAATCTATTTTAAAACAATTTTACAAATGTCCAATGCAGCTAAGTCACTTGTCCAGCTTGTGGATTGCCAAGTGCTCAAGAGATGCACATTACCCAGGCAGAGATGAGATAGGAGGCAAATGCCAACATCAAATTACTGGAAACATCCTGACAACACACATCCATTCAGTAGCACTCAGCTTGAAAAGTGATGCATATGGATTATTTTACATATTTCTCACATATTTCTTGGAAGTAAAGAAGAAGATAATATTTTTATTCTTTTAGGAAGAAGAGAAATATGAGACCTAGGGAGGTTAGATAACTTGTCCATAACAAATAATTAATAAAGAGCAGTAAAAAAAAAGTTGGATCTTCTGACTCATAGTCTGATGCTCATTCCAAAAACAAGTTCACTGGTTTAATTTAACTAACCTTTCCCTGGGGTACTTCATATTTGTGAATTCATCAAAAAATATTTTTATCACACTAGCTGGTGTACATAAACTGCTGTCTTCTAACCCTCCCACTAGTAAGGAATTTGGGATGTTTGGCCTGGAAAATAAATGCATTCACTTATTAAGGAAATGGGAAAAGGAAAGTTACAATTGTGACTTGCTAGCACTCACTGTAATACTCAGAAGAGCATACTGACATTTACAAGGTAATAGATATATTGAAGAGAAAGATTAAAATTATTGTTCTAGCAGCCCACATCTTTAATAATCATCAGGCTATTATGGGCTATTTGGAAAATGCCAAAGTAAACTATAAATATTAATATTAACTTTACATGATAAATAACATTGACAACTACCATTTGTTCATCAACCAACCATCCAACCAACCAACCAACCAACCAACCAACCAGCCAGCCAGCCAACCATCCAACCAACTAACCAACCAAGCAGGTAAGCAACCAACCAACCAAGTTACATAAAACTAAAGAACTCCTTAAAATTCATTCTTTAGGGCACACATTCTAGTAGACATTGCAAGCAACTGAACACAAAATACTTAAAACAGCTGGATATAGGAAATCAGGAACTACATGGATTTACTCAATCAATGTTGACACTAGATCAAGGAAAAGAGTGTCTTTACACTACTTGTGCTTTTCTCTGTTGAAATTTGGTGTATGCAATACACTCACTGCTTTAGGGTAGACTAGACATGAAGCCATAGTTTCAGGCAAGCTTCACAGTTCTTCTACTGAGTTTTATATTTTTACATCAGCCTTTGCTGGGTCAAGTCTCTCATGAACATCAATCACTGGGCAAAATGTCATATTTGGGTAAGCTAAGTTTTAAGGGCTAATGCTTTAATAAGACATAGTACCTGATCTTATTACCATGTATTACAATGCCTTGTAATTTTATAGTAACAAACATAAGGCCAAGGACTCTTGAAATTTCTGGCTCAAATTTAGTAATTTCTTTAAAAATTATTTTGCTAATTCTTTGGGAACTTCATATGTTGTGTTTTTTATTAATGCTTTTGTTAATCATTTGAGAGTTTCATACTATGTATTTTGATCACATTCATTCTCTTCCCTCCACTTGTCCTCAATTTACCCCCACCGCTCTACACACCCAGTTTTATGTCTGTTTCCATACTTATAGCCATTAAGTACTATTTTGTGCTTTACAAATATTTTTGGATCTAGGGCCACTCTCTGAAGGATGATTGTCCTACTAAGGATTACACACCTTTATAGAAAACTCTCTATCCATCTCTGAAAAAATACCAATTCCGGTAACTTCTCAGCTATGGGTGGGAATTATATCTCCTTCAATCTCTGTGCTGAGAATTTGCCTGGCTGGAGTTTGCACAGATCTTGTGTATTCTATCCAAACTGCTATGAGTTCATATGTGAAACTGCCCAGTTGTGCTTGGAAAATGTTTTTATAGTTATCGACCATCTCTGGTTCTTAAAACTCCATCCTTCTTCTCCATCATAATTATATCTGAGCCTTAGGTGACATGATATAGGTACCCCACTGAGGGCTGAAAAATCTTCAGTAAATATTCTTTGGTTGTTTACCAGTCATGTATCTCTGTGTTAATCAAGATCTACTACTAGAAACTTCTTGATGAAAGTTGTGAGACAAGGTCCCCTTCAATTACTGGAGGTCAGGCCTCTATCCCCGCCTTCGCAAGATTAGAATTGCCATAGACCTTCTATACTTAGAGAAGGGAGGAGATGTCAGGGGCAGCCCTGCTTACACAATGAAGGTCTAAAATCAGCCATAGGCCTAAAATCAGCAATAGGCCTGTCATACATGTTTACTAACACCAAGTCTTGGGTCTCAGTGGAAAAACATTGAAACAGATGGCTATAAGCTATTGTAATCAGGCAGCTTTTGTGGAAATCTACAAGCCTGAGTAGTCATAGACCTTGTAAATAGGTAGCCTTGGCAGACAATACCAACCTAGATAAGGACAATCGAGTCATAGGCAGAGTCATAGTGACTTGTCCCCTGAACCTTCACCCAGCCGATACCCGGTTCTGAAGATATCTGTGTTCCCTCTGAACACCCGCACTCCAGTGTCATTGCCTTCCCCATATCCTGCCTTTCTGTGTTTATAACCTCTGTGTGAATGAATTACGATTTGAGAAAAAATAAATTATAAAAACAAACAAAAAAAGAAAATTGTGAGACGCAACCACCGATGGGCATACTGATAAGTTATTAAGAGTCTGTTTATGTCCCTTTAGCATTCTCTCCTATTACCTATGATGTATCTAGCTACAAATTTGGTCCTAATAATAATGCTAGGTATGAGTTTTATCTTTTGAGGTTGTTCTTAGTTCCAATCATAAAGTGTTGTGTTGGGTTTCTTCCATATCAGTTTTGCCAATATTGTACCCATGAGCATATCTTAGGGTAGATGTAGCTTGTAAGATGCAAGCCAGATTCATAGCTAGACATGATTGGTATTTAATTTTTCTCTTTCAGTAACATGTGTGACACTTTCTAGGATTACAAAAAGTAACCAGTAGTAATAATGGAGCTTTATATTTTACAAGCAGTTCTGACAATTGTGAACCAGGTGGCCTTCAGATAAGATTTTAAATGAGACAAGAAATAATTTCTTTTATATGTCCCACAGAGAAAAGCATTCTGGTCAGAGTGAAGTAAGATTGCAGAACATATGGTGGAGTATACATGGCATATTATATATGAGCAATGAGAAGGTGAATGTGGTTGGAGAAAACTGAATGCATGGTACAGCAGGGAGGAAAAAAAATGAAGATGTACCAGAGCCTGAGTAGTGGGAGCAAGGGACTCTTTGGGGTCCTTAGGGTCATTGTACGGAATTTGACTTTTACTCTCATTCAGTGAGATTAGATGTTTAGGAAAATATTTATTTGATACAAAATTCAGATATCACTTGTAACTTCAGAACTTGATCCAGACAAAAACATCTCAAAATATAGACTAGTATGTTTTATTGCACACAACATTTTCTTAAGGAATTTGTTTTTTTATTCCAAAATTCAGTTTTAAAATACCTTAGGTGCTTCTGGAAGATAAAGCTTTCATAGAAAAAAAATCACTGAGGTAAATAGATTTTAAGAAAGAAAGGAATTTAAGCTTACTGATTATCTTTAGGTTTTCCACCTACATTTTTCTAAAGCTAAACACAATCTGTAATTTTTATTTTGGTTTTAAGAGAAGACAAAAGAAACTTTAAAGATAATTTAAGCAGATGTGTTGGTAAAATTGTTATTTTTTTTGTTTATAATTTAATTTATACATATACTTGACTTCAGCCAGGGAAGCAGGTAGGATAGCTGAAGATCTTCACCTCTTCCTGATCACCTCCAAATACAATCCCCTAGTCTTATCACCAGCTCTGTAGCAGACCACTTGATGCAGATGTTTGCCCAATGCTTATATCCAGTGGATCAGCCTTGCTATATTCCAGTACCCATTCCTAGCATGCATTCCCTGGGAATACGCAAGCCACTCCTGCCAGGAAAGGAGGTAGACAAACTACAGATCTTCACCTATCACTAGTCTTCTTAACATCCAATTACCCAGTCTTATCTCCAGCTCTTTGGTAGACCACTTACTACAGCCTTCTGTCTTCACCCCTCCATCTCTAGTGTATCACACAGATTTTTCCCTTCAACTTTCCCCAAACTTCCCCACTTTCTCTCAGTCTAGCCACTGGTCTAATGTGAGGCTGATACCAGAAGCCCATGCCTGACACTTCCTGGATGGCTAGAAACTGGAAGCTATATGGCCCAGAGACCTAAGGTAAACCAAACATGTCCAAACCAAACAAATCTAGCAACAACTCCCTAGGCACTCACAAGAAGGTACTACTGAAATTGGGGGGTGGAGGCATTATGTAAAAACCTAGTGCAATCGAAACTACTTGAAACCTATGAAGGTGACCCTAGTGAGGACTCCAAGTATTGGAGGATACAGAGCCTGAACCAACAATCTTCTATAACCAGGCAAGATTTCTAGTATTAGGACTGGGACATCAACCGATCTACAAAACCTCCAACCTACAATCTGTCCTGCTTGAAAGATGTGCTGGGGCAATGGTGGCTTAGAACTTGTAGGAGTGGCCAAACAATAACTGGTCTAACATGAAGCTGATACCAGGAGAACCCATTCCTGACACTGCCTGGATGGCTATGAACTGGAAGCTATATGGCCCAGAGACCTAAGGTTAACCAAACATGTCTATTTCCCAATGAAATGAGTCTTAATGATATTCTTCTATACTCATTGATTGGTGCCTTGTCAAGTCCTCCTCAGAGAGGCTTCCTTTGGCAGATGATGATGCAGATTCCTTCAGCCATACATTAGGCAGAGCTTGGGGAACCCTAAGGGAAGAGTGGGAGGGTGGTTATAAGAGCTAGGGGGTTTGAGAACACCTGGAGAACAGGGCCCTCAGAATCAACTAAACAGGGCTCATAGAGGCTCACAGAGACTGAAGTGACAATCATCGAGCCTGCATGCGTCTGCTAGGCTCTCTACATATATGTTGTAGTTTTTTGGCATGGGATTTTTGTTGGGCTCCTAACAGTGGGAATTGGGCTGTCTTTGACTCTCTTGCTTTCTATTGATATCTTTTTCATCCTGCTATGTTACCTGGCCCAGCCTTGATATGAAGGTTTGTGCCTAGTATTATTGCATATTGTTATGCCACATTTCATTGATATTCCTTGGAAACCTGCTATTTTCTGAATAAAGGAAGTGGAGAAGCAGTGGATGGGAGACTAGGGGAATAGGAATAGAGGAACTGGAGTTGAGGGATAAGAGGCTGTGATCATGAGACAAAAAATACAAAATGTTCAACATCTTTAATTGTTAGGGAAGTGCAGATCAAAACTACTTTGAGATTTCAGTTTATACCTGTTAGAATGGCTAAGATCAACAAAACAAAGGAAAGCTCATGCTGATGAGGATGTGGAGTAGGAGGAAGGCATATCTATTGCTGGCAGAAGTGCAAGCCTGTACAACCACTATGGAAATAAGTGTACCCATCACTTACGATGTTGGGATTTGATTTATTCAAGCTCCAAGCTCTACCACTGTTGGGTATATACCCAAAGATCCCTCTATGCTATCATAGATGTTCTTGCTGAATCATGTTCATTGCTGTTCTATTCATAATAGCCAGAGATTAGAAAGTATCTAGATGTCTGTCAGTGAATGAATGGTTTTAAAAATATGGTGAATTTGTACAATGGAGTATGGTATGTATTAGCTTGTATGTGAATATTAACTGTTAAGTCAATGATAACCAAGCTACAGTTTGTAGAACCATAGACATTAGGTATAGAATAAAGGACTAAGGTTTAGGGATTGGGGGTTGATAGATCTCCCTAGGAAATGTAAATAGAATAGATATTTATAAATGCATGTCAGGGGAGGGTACTGCAATGAGATGATCAAGTGGAAAGGAATTAGGGAGAGGGGACATTGGAGTGAATACAAGGAGAGACAGCTAAAATTAAGGGCCAGTTGAGGGTAGTATAGAAGTCTAAACAATAGAAACTTCCTAAAGTAGATATATATATGAAGGCAATCTAAATAAAATCACTAAATAATGAGGGAAGCAGAGACTCAAATGCATCCTTGTCACCAATGAAACTTCTAGTACCAGGATTGGGTTACATATAATTGACTGGTTGGCCAAAAGGGTTTTATGGGAATCGTCAAATATCCCAAAGTCTATTAAGTTGCTTTTCATGAACCAAAGTCAATGCCTTGTTGCTGAAGTCAACATCAACACAAGTCATTAAACATGAAAATGTTTAGCTGGTGCTTACACAGAGACTTCCCATTTGTGTGGTAGTGCCTGCGAGCTACCAGAGGAGAAATGTAAACACCAAGCCAGCCACAAATCCCTTAATCTTCAATGGTGTCCTCCCTGCAATTTAGTCTAGTGCAGTGATGGCAGAAAATGATGGGAACAACCAACCAATATCTGATTTGATTTAAAGCCCATGCCACAAGATGGAACCCATACTCCACACTGTTTGGTTGACCAAAAATCTGAGAGTAGATAGCAGGAACTGAGGGTAAAATTAAATACCACTGTTCTAAAGGGAAAAAAAAGCAATAAGATGAATTTTAATGACATTATGCCTCTTAGATTATTGCCTTGCTCAGTTATCATCAGAGAAGCTTCCTGCTGCAGTAGATGGGAAGAAATAGAGATACCCCAGCTGAACAATATGTAGAGAGCTTCAAGATACCTTAGAACACTCACCTCTAAATAGAATGTCTCTAAGGGCTCATGGACTCTGTTAGAAGAGGAGGCAAACAGAGCAAAATAACCAAGGAGAAAAGATTCTCTAAATCAACATGATCAGTGCACACATGAACTGAGAGACAGAGGCATCAATACACTGGGCCTGCGTGGATCCACACCTGTTGGGTTCCTAGAGCTAAAAGGAGAAATGAACACATCCCCCCCATTCCTAACCCAGAAGCTAGCTACAGTTGATAGGAATTTGTAAACGAAATTTAGTTTCCTCCTAGGGAGTCTCACTGGGGAAACAAAATACTCTTAAGGGTAGGCTGCATGCCCAGCAGTAGACAGCCAAGAGAAAACAAAGTCAACAGTGTCTTTGGAAGTTTCTTGCCTCCTAATGTCATGTCTCAGCTCTTTCTTATTTTTTAAATTATTATTATTATTATTATTATTATTATTATTATTTTATTTTCTATTTTTATCCTACACTCCTTTGCTTATACATTCTGGCTTCCAGTTTAGTGTTTATGTGGGATTCTTGAGTGTATAAGTGAATAGATTTCTATTTTATCTTCTCTTGGGTTCTATCTCTTCTGTTTTTTTGTTTTGTTTAGCTTTGTTTTGTTTTTATAAAATTCCAACATGTTAGATATTATGTTATATTATATTATGTTGTGTTATGTTATATTATATATTATTATTGACCCATAGAAGCCTGTGTTTTCTTGTGAGAGACAGAAAAGGATTGGACACAGATAGGAGGTGAGGTGAAGAAAACCTGAGTGCTGTGAGGGAAGGAAATCTATAATCAAGGTATATTATATGAGAAGAAATATATTTTGTATGAAAGGAGAAAAAGATAAAAAAATGTATACTTTTTCACAGGATAATTAATAACAAATTTCTTTTGATCTCAAAATGCCATGTGACTTTGTTGTTTTTATATTCTGGAAATGGGAATTGTGGCCAGTGATTTCAAAAGCTCTATAAATTTTCTGACTTCTAGAATTAATAGTATGAATTCTTACCCCTCTCTCTCTTTACACACACACACACACACACACACACACACACACACACACACACACACTAAAATTTCTTAGAGTTGGAAGAGAACTATTGGTCTAGCTGAAATTTAAAGACTGAACAGTATCAATGATTCCTAATACGCATGCACTACAGGCTTCTAAAGACTGAGGACGGAGATTTTTTGTCCTATATAGTTTGCTCCATATCTGAGAAAATCTGCCTTTTGTCAACTTCCTCAGCATGGAGGGGTGACAAGAAGAGAGCTGTGATCTCATCAGGCTCTTCTTTGTGGAGTGGAGTTCATCTTCAGTCCTTCCTCTTCCCATCAGGGCACCCACTCCTGTGGAAGCCAGTTCTCTTCTGTGTCCACTAATCAATTCTAGATCTTTTTATCTTTTTTTTTTACATCTCAATCCCCCCCAGAACAATTTCTCTTTATAGTTTTCATATTGCTTCTGATAAAATCTGATTAAAATTTCCATGTGTATAAGAACAAATGGGTCTTCTGCCTCATTTACACTTCACTGCAGTTTCATCTCTGTGGGTTTATAAGGCCCAAGGTGATAGCTCCCTGTGTACTACTGTCCAGCTGCCCCATTTCCAAATGATCAGAAAGATACCCTTCCAGGATTGAGTGTAATGGGGGTAATAGAAGATCACAAGGTCAGAGTTAGTACCAACACTCTTTCTTTGCAGATCTACATAGGCTTGGCTGCATGCAGCAGACAGAAGGTGAATCTGGTCAGATTCCAGCTGATCAAAGCTAGCATATCTATTACACATGTGCAATCATTTTAATGCTATTAAAATTGGCAGGAAGGAGTTTGCTATTGCAAGCCTTTTGCATATTAGATCTGGTATTATTCATTGCCACTTGCCACTTGTGGAATAAATCCCAGGTGGCCAGAGAGATTTTTAGAGCCAGAAAGCTCCATTAATTTAAAAAGAGGTAAGTGGCACCTAAACAGTATGCCATGAAGCCTTCAGGGTACATGTTGTTCCAGAATACAATATACTTTGAAACAGTTCTTCTTATCACTTTTAAGTTACTTCTCTCTAAAATAAAAATTAAAAAGAGTAGATAATATATAAAAATATGAATAGAATCAAGCCCCATTTGTATGTGTTATTTCTTCACACACACAGACACACACACACACACACAGAGGCACAGACACACACACACACACACACACACACAGTGGTTGGAGAGACTAAAAATGCTTTTGCTTTCACTAAATACATATTTTGTACTATGGTTATCATTTTTGACCTATAAACAGAAAATAGCATGGATTTCTTTTTCCTTTTTCACAATCTGACAGGCAGGCGCATCATTACACTGTAGATCTTATGAACCTCAGCATACTACTTCTTATTTTATTGAAAATAGATTCTTGTGTCATACAGTGCATCCTGACCACAGTTTCCCCTCTCCAAACTCCACCCAGCCCCCACCCTCCAGTTTCCTTTTCTCATCTACTTTCCCTCCTATTCTTCTTCAGAAAAGAGTAGGCCTTGAAGAAGGGCCAACAGCCAAACAGGATAAAACATGATGCAATAAGACAAGGCAAAAGCCTTCATATAGAGTCTGGACATGGCAACTTTATAGGAGGAAAAGTTTAAGCACAACAAAAGAGTTAGAGACACACCTGTTTCTACTGTTAGCCTCACACAAAAACCAAACTATCAGCCATAATTTATAAGCAAAGGATATTTTTTCCTTCTTCACAATCTCATAGGCAGGGATTTCATTCCACTGTAGATTTATGAGCCTCAGCACAGTACCATTTTTAAAAATTGAAATTCTTCTCTCATATTACACCTTGACCACAGTTTTCCTCCCTCTACTTTCCCCAGTTCTCTCCCTATTTTCTTCTCCCCAAGATTCATTCCCCTTTCAGGGCCCCATGCTTGCTGCTTTAGTCTCTATGAGCCCATGTGAACCTCAATGGGCCATGTTCTCCTGGTATCCTCCATCCTCTCTGAGTCCTACAATATTTCCTATCCATTTTCCACAGAATTTCCCAGTCTCTGGGGAGAGGGGCTAGATAGATCCATTCACTAGACTTTCTCCTCATAATGCCTGACTGTGGGTCTCTGTAACCCATTCCCACCTACTGCCAGAGGAAGCCTCTCTGATGATGATTAGACAAGGTACAAGTACATTAATCTCATTAGGAATAATTTCATTAATGTTTTAAACAGTTGTGTGGTTCTACCTTAGGTCTTTGAGCTATCCAATCTCTGGTTCCTAGCCATCAGTCAGTATAGGGTATGATCTCCCTCCCAAGGTTGGACCTCAAGTTAAAGTAACCATTAGTTGGCTGCTCCCACAAGTTCTATGCCACCATTGCTCCAGTACATCTTTTTAAGAAGGTGAGATCATAGGTTGAGAATTTTATGGCTGATTTGACATCTAGTCATCTCTTTCCATAATCTGCAGAGTATGCTTTTATGCCAGAGTCCAGGATATAGGCTGAAGGCTCCATGTAGGCACAAGCTCAACCTCTTTACATTCAATGAGCATGATCATATGAAATATCATCACACTATTGAGAAAAGTGTGCAACTTAAAACTTATTGTATATATTTGAAATTTTCTTTCTATTTGACATCTTTGAATTGCAAGTGAAAGCACAGAGATTAAAGTCATAGAAAAGGGGAGCCTGAGCTACATATCCTAAGGAGTGATGGACATTTGAGAGCAATTTATATTCCTCGAGTAATTGTTTTGTGGATTTCCATCGAAGCTTGATGTAAGAAGGTTTTTGGCATCCAAAATCCATTTTCTGATATAATAGACAACCATTTATATACTTCTTAAAATTATGCAACTTTATAGTTAAGAAGGAGCCCATCTTACTTGCAGATGGAGAACAAAATCAGTACGTACCTTCAGAAATCATCAACCAACCACTAGTGACTTTTATGGTCTTAGTTTGGTTTCTTCTACTTATCACATGTAATACAGCAAATGTGGCATTGTCTATCACTGCCCTATGTCTTTAATCCTGTTGCCATGGATTCACATCAGACCTTAATTTTCTCTAGTCAGACAATCCAGTTATTTAATGGTCTTCCTTCTTGTATCACTCCTCTTCTTCACTTATTAATTAATTCCAAATTGATCTATCAAACCCCAAACCTAGGTTCTTGCTCAGCAATTTTCATCAACTCCTAACTGCCTGGACTTTGATAAAAGTTCTTCTGTAGGCATTTAAGGAGGGTGAAAAACAGCCTAGGAATCCTTTGTGTATTGACATCAGAAGTTCAAATCCTAGCTCAATGTGTTCCTAGCTAGGTGATTTGAAGAATTATTTTCTATCTCTGGAATCCAGTTTGTTTATCTCTATATAGTTGATAATAACTACTAGTTGGTGAGACTTTTTGGAGGATTCAATGAGAAAGGAGATACAAAATATTAGATGCTCAGCAAACAAGGCTTCTATATCCTATGCCCTGTGCAACGTGACTTCATAAATTTACTATCAAATATGAAGCTTTGAGGGATGTTGTATGTAGCCCAGGGCCCTCTTAAATATTGGTGTTCCTGTTTCTACTTCCTGAATACTGAGAATCTAAGTATATACTCACACACTGCGCCTTCGTTTCCTTTAGAAAAAGAACCACTGCAACCAAGAAAAACCTTTTTCTCATGAATGCTGGGTACTCTTCCTCACCAGGATTGATCATTACCTTTCTAAAACTACAGATGTTTCTGATGCTTTGTGAATAGGTCTGATCAATAAATATGTGCAGAATTTGTGATCTTTGGGATTTTTTTTTACCACCAGAAAAAGCCATTTCTATATGGTAAAATTTTAATTTCTCTTTTAATCGATCTCATTGTATTTGGCAGGATGAGTCCATTTCCCTGCATCGGATGATCCATTAGAAGCCTGTGGCTGATGCTCCAGTTGGTGATGGGGTTCTCTCTTTATTGTTGGACACTCCAATCTAGGATTTTACAGCCTGGGGTGACTGGTGGCATTGGGCTCCCTGTGATGTTGCTTGAAGTTTTCCTTCAACAGTCAGCAAGATGGGAAGCGACAGAAGAACTTTCTTCTGATTGGTTGGATAGTTGAGCAAATGTCAGTGGCGCCTTAGATAGCTCTTTCTGCCAACTTTAAGTGGCAAGAAACTTCAAATACTTCTAAGAAGAGACACTATTCCTGGGGAGTGAGAGAGTGGAGTCATGATCCTAATTCCTCTTCCTTCAAAGTGCTAGAAGGATAGGAGGAACTGACCAGACATGGTTTGAAGCATTTTTTTTAACACCCTGATTGCAGCTTCCCTTCCTCCTCCTCCTCCTCTTCCCCTCCCGTCCCAGTCCTTTCCTCTCCCCTCCTCTATCCTCTCTCTTCTCCCTTTCTCTTCAGAGAAGGGGAGACCTCTCATGGATATCAATCTGTCTTGGCATATCAAGGTGCAATAAGATTAGGCACATCTTCTCCTATTGAGCCTAGACAAGGCATCCCAGTTAGGAGAAAGGTTTCCAAAGGCAAGCAACAGAGTCAGAGACAGCCCTTGCTCCAGTTTTTAGATAAGTAGACCAACCTACATATATGTTACATATGTGCTGGGAGCCTAGGTCCATCCCATGCATGGTCTTTGGTTGGTTGTTAAGTCTCTGTGAGCCCCTAAGGTGCCAAAGTTAATTGATTCTGTGGAGGTTTGACCTCTCTGGCTCCTTCAATTCTTCCTTTTCCTCTTCTACAAGATTCCGAAGCTCTGCCAAATGTTTGGCTGTGGGTCTCTTCATTTGGTTCCATCAGTTGTTGGGTGAATTCTCTCAGAGGACAGTTACCCTAGACACCTGTCTGCAAGTCTACCAGAATATCATTAATAGTGTGAGGGATGATCTCTGTCTCTCTTTCATGGGATGGGCCTCAAGTTGGACTGGTCATTGATTGGCCATTCCCTCAATTTCTGCTCCATCTTTATCCCTGCACATTTTGTAGGCAGGACAAATTGTGGGTCAAAGATTTTGTGGGTGAGTTGGTGTCCCTACTTCTCAATTAGAAGTCTTGCCTGGAAGTGGCCATTTCAGGTTCTTGTGTCAACTCGAAAAACCTGTGTCTAGGATTCTGGGCCTGCATTTTCAGGTTTTTCTATTCTATTACCTGCTTTCTGCTTGGTTTTTACTACCATGCTTCTGTCTTCCTAACAATTGGAAGTCTTTGATTTCTGATGACTATTCCATTCCATTTGCCTTGCCATGGCCTTGTTTTCATCAGATCACCCCACCCCACTTTGCAATGCTCTGAGCACTCCCCTTTTCTAATTCAAATGTACTCTGTTTAGACTACCTTTTAAGTGTCATCGATGTGGTGAAACTTTAATCATAGCTCCAAACTGCACTTACTTTCCTTTGTTCTAAGTTTTAATAGTATTCTTTGTCCCTTTAAAATGTAAAATATATTTTAATGTAATATTGTTATTAAATCTTTGAGAATTTTGTACAACATATTTTGATCATATTCACTGGACTCTTCCCTTAACTTCTATCAAATTCTGACCCCCAACTTCCCAATTGCTCACAATTTTTCTCTTCTTCTTCTTTCTCTTTCCCCTCTTCTTCCTCCCCCTCCTTCTTCCTCCACTACTATTAGCTATGAAATCCAATTTGTCTTGCATATATACTCACATGGGTGTGGGAACATTCCACTGAAGTGCTGTCACCTATCAGCAGCCACATCCTTAAATAAAACTGACTTCCCTTACCCCAGAAGCCACCAACTTTCATAGTTCCTCAGCTGGCTACAGAAGTTCATGAGCTTCTCCCTATTGCATGGTAGAATATTGACTGACTCTATTTTGTAGAAGCAACCACAGCTGGTATAAGTGCATGGATGTGGTGATGATTCTGTCATGTCTATAAAGCAGTGTTTCATCCAGGACACCTCCCTACCCATTGGCTCTTGCAGTCTTTCTGGGTCCTCTTCCCCAAATAGTCTCTGAGCCTTAGACGTGTTACTATTATTTACCCATCTTGCTTGTAATACTCTTTACTGTGCAACATTACATATACATTTTAAAATTTTTAACATTTTTTCCCAGAAATGTGCAAAAAATACTCCTAATGCTCAGTAACTTACTAATTGAACTTTAGGATTATTTGGACACTCCTGGCAGAAGCGATTGGTCATTTTATTCATTATGCTCATCATCTTAGTTAACGTTGTTGCTTGATAGTAAATATATTTCAACTGTATAGCCACTCCAATGGAGAGTTAATGCTGACTTGAGGGTTGTGTTGACAATATTCCAAAGTATTTTTTTTTCCTTTAAAAGCCAGGAATATGTCATGCAATCATTCCCTGATGCCAGGGCAATGATATTGGAAATTAGGGGCAAGCCAAACCATGAATTTGCTGATTCTTAGCTTGGTAAGATTTAGAGAAAGTGATCTGTCAATTATGAAGAGCTTTATTAGATTTCAGCCTCATAAAGGTAGCAAATGTGGATAATAAGCAAAATGAAGATATGACAAAATCAAAATGATGGGCAGGTCAACACATCTCATTTGCCATTTATTTATTCATTTTGGTTTAGGTCATAGTATCATGAAATATATTTCTTATTTAGTTTCTCTGAGGAATTATTCTTCATGATTCAGAAAGAGATCTAAAAGGATATATTTTTGGTACCTGGAACTCTCACTTTTAGAAGTTTGCCCTTATATGAGGGCCATATTAAAAACACATTTCTTTCCATGCAAAATTTGTGAGTAGTCTTTTACATTCTCCCTGTTTTTGTATCTATGAAAACAAAGAAATCTGGTTGCTAGAGAAAAGAAAAAGTTGGAGGCAATTTCCATTCTGATAGTGTGTTGAAGCAAATGCTGCCCAACTTACATGTAAGAAGCTTTATTCATTGAAAGGACATTTATTCACAATTTAGAGCAGAATTTGGTCTATCACACAATGAAAGGAGTGTTTCATTTGAGGAAATTGTGGATGGATGTGTTAATAAACAGAAAACTATTTCATTGTAAAAATCTGGTGTTTTTGTCTTAGCTGAAATTTGTCTCCTTGACATTTCTTGTAGGTTTTCCTTTGCTGATTTTGTTTTAGAACTCAATAAGAAGAGAGCAAGGTAAAACAAGGACATCGGGAGATTGGCTTGGGAATGTCTTATGAGCATTCTTCCTTTGCTTCTTCTGGTTTCCTGCTTTTCATTCTGAGTTCATAATAAAATTATCCAGCGTGAGCAGAAGGAACTAATAAACTCGATTATTTCTTGGGTGTTGAGTAATTCTGTTCACTGAGGTTAGGGAGTCTTTGTTTAGAATTCCAATGCAGTTCTCTGAGGAAATCACAATAGAGAGAGACAAGCACATCTGTACCTGGCTTGGAGCCTGTGTGAGGAACCTGCCTAGCGTGTGGAGAAGAGACTCAGCTATGGCAGAGTCAAAGAAACTTCAGTAAGTTGCAAAATGAAACCATGACAACCTGGCTTGGCATAGGCAAATAGAAAAGTATTTCCATTTGGGTCTCAGACAAGAGATACAACAATTTAGTTGTTATATGTTGAGAGACAAGAACAGGGCTTTGAAGATGAAACTTGACTCTCAAATACGTAACTCATGCTGAAGTAAACAAGGTATTAAATGCATGCTTCCATTACGATAAACTCTAGAAAAGTAGATGTCATTTAAGCACCAAAATAATGACCAAAGCCATTTTTTTGTCAACCCTCTAGGGACAGATTTTCAATTAAAAAAGTGGTTTATGCATATGGGAGTTTAGTCTGCCTGTATATTTGTGCATTGTGTACATACCTAGTGCTTGCAGAGGCTAGAAGATAGTGTCAGGACCCTTAGGTATAGCATTACAGAGGGCTGTGATCCACCATGAGAAGGCTAGGCAAGTATCCCTAATCTTCTGGAAGAGTATCCAGTGCTTTTTACTGTCTCTCCAGCCTTACAAAAAAGATTTTAAATAATAATTTTTGCTAGTTTGTGCTACAATGACTCTGTTTATTTTTAGACGTTTATTGAAAAATATATTCATACATATTTATAAAAAACCTTACAGAACATTAATAAATATTGAGCTTCACATAAATAATTGTCTTAATTATGGTCTTTCCTCCAATATCTCACCTAGTTTCTATCTCACAGTATATCTCAGATGTTACACTAATTTGCTAAACATTTTTAAAGGGTCCCTTCATTTTTTTTTCCTATAGTGAAAAATCTATATTTCTAGGTGTACCTCACTGCCTTTTCTTATAGGGTGTTGGACTCAAAATATATTTCCTGGCTCTTGGCACAAATGAACCTAAGATTTCTTTAGTGTTTCTAATTTAGTCTCTTATGCCATCTTTTCTCCTTGACTTTAAGGGAAGTGCCTAGGAGCCCTGTGGTCCCAACCAGTGGTTCAGTGTACTGCCATTATTTATGAGCATTAGCAAACTGTAATTGCTAATGGATAAAGTACCAAGGACTAGAAATAATCCTCTTTAAGAAGTAGAAATGAGAGGAACCTAAAAGCAAATGTAAACTTCAGACACAAAGAAGAAAATTCCATTTCTTATTAAAGATAAGGAAAACAGAATTCATGGCTCACCAACATAAGTCTTATTAGAATGATCTCAAAGTGCTGAGCTTAGTCATAATTTTGGAATTACAGAAGCTAAATGGAGCACAGTGGTGTGTGTGATATCTTGCAAGTCTAAAGAGAGGAGAACGCAAATTGCCTGTTGGATGTTTTTCCTTCTTTCTTTGAATCCAAGAGCTACTGGCTCCTGATATTTAAAAATATACTTTTAGAAGTGACAGAGAAAATTTTTAGAGGTTACTATAATTTTTCTCATGTGTATGTGATGTGTGTAAGTGTATGTGAGCTTACACATATATGTGTGTGAGTGTGCATGGGTGTGTATGCAGATGGAAGCCCATGGGTGACATAAGGTGTCTTCCTCTATAGCTTTTCACATTATTCATTGAAGCATGGTCTGTTTCTCAGTTGAACCCAGAGGTCACTGATATGACTAATCTGGGTAGCCAGCTTACTCAAGGGAGCATATTATTTGTCTTCTGTTTGCCGGCATTACTGGTGGGCCAAGCCTACATGGCTTTCATGTTGGGTTTGGGGTTCAAACTCTAATACTTTCACGTGTAGATAAGTGCTTTAACCACCATGCCATCTCCTCAACTCTGAATACAGCTGGATTCTTAAAATGTTACTATCAAGTTCATTTTTCATGAACAGAATTTTAATACAGAGAAGTGATACTTTTCTATGAAACAGAATATTTTAGATGAATTTAACAGCTATATCTTACATAACCTTAATATATTGATTGCAACCACTCTCTCAAAATTAGTTTTAACTTAACTGTTGACTCAATGGAAAAATTTAAAAATAGAACAAATTCTAGATTACTCATATACTAATAATCATTATGCTTACTCATTTTCTGAAATATTCTTTTGAGTGAATGAGTATGTAGACAAGTTGCAGCTTAAACGTGTTTAATGTGAACATGTTTATCAGAGTATATTATTTTAGACTGTATTAAAAAAATAACAAAGTATATATTGATAATATCCATTCTAGGAGTCTTCTACAGTTGCACAACTCTGGGTTCCTCACTCCGCCATTGCTATAGCCCTTCTCAACACCAGGCTGGAGTCTTCTTTGAACAATGTGTCTCCAGAGCTTCTTCTTAGTGCTCTTGTAGCCAATCTTATCACTGTGGGCCCAGAAGAATTCTCAGCCTCCAAGTGTTCTTTCCCCTCAGTGTT
Organism: Grammomys surdaster; assembly: GCF_004785775.1. NCBI lineage: Eukaryota > Metazoa > Chordata > Mammalia > Rodentia > Muridae > Grammomys > Grammomys surdaster. Next base: position 1,785,977 of record NW_021604720.1, on the reverse strand, counting down.
CTAGGAATAGCACTTACCTTGCCAAAAAAAAAAATGTATCTTGCCTTGCAAAAATACAGAGAGGTCCTCTGCACACTGCTCCAGCAAGGCTAGGTAGGAAGTCTACCTGATGATGCTTCTCATATTGCTGATTAGAGAATGCCCCACCCACACAGATGGAATGAATGACAGAGCACTAGATATGTCTCTCCAGAGGCTCAATACTGAATGGCAGAGAGATAAACAGATAGATACATAGATGACAGATAAATAGATGGATGGATGTGTAAATAGATAGATAGATAGATTGATTGATAGATACAGACATACAGACAGATAGATGATGGCTAACTAGCTATGCAGCTAGATTTATAGATGATAAATGATAGAAAGATAATAGAGACATAAAAATGATAATATTAGCTAGCTAGATGATAGATGATAAGTAACATAGAATATATATATATATATATATATATATATATATATATATATATATATATATATATATTATGGGGAGAGATGATAAATGATGGATAGATAGATACAGACAGACCAATAGATAATAATAGATAGATGATAAATAATAGATTTTATATTTTATATGGAAGATAGATAAATAGATGAAGATAGATAGATAGATAGATAGATAGATAGATAGATAGATGTTATATTGGTAGATAGCCAACCAGCCAGCTAACCAGATAGATAGACAAAATGAGGTAAAAATATGAATCCTTAACAAATTTGGGATTTCATGCTTCCGTTATCCAAGATCTTGAGGGAGAATGATTTAGCAGCTTCAAAGCCTGTCTGCACTGTCACTCTTGGTTAGACAGGCTTCTAGAGAGTCACTCTGGAACTGCACCGGGGGAACTTCAGTCTCCTGCCACTAGTACTAACTCACTTAAGCTTAGTCTCCAGGTGCTTATATAGAGCCTAGTCTCCAACAGTGTTTTTAAAAGTTCCAGTTTTTCAAAATGGCAGATTTAAAAAATTATGCCTTTGAAATGCAGAAACAATGTTGAAACAAGATTGAAGCATGTGGCTTCCAAATGAAACAAGCCAGACCCCAAACATCTTTCCCTCCAAGAGACTTGTGATGGAGCCTGCCTAGCCATGCAAGCTCCTCTGTTGCATATTCTATAAAAGCTTTCTCTACTACAGGTTGAAGTATACTAATTTCCTGTGTTTTTTGGTAAATGTCCCCATGTCAGTCCCCAGGTATGGATTCTGAGTTTAGATGAAAGCCCTTCAGGACGATGCACTTTGGCACATCCTTTATTTTGATTTATCTCAGCACTTAATCTTACACATTGAGTAGCTAGTTAAAATTGCTTTTTAACCAGCACAGGCCCCTCTCTGCTTGTCTGTAGAGTTTTGCTGGGTGACCGCTGGACTGTTCAGACTCACTATTCAGTCACATCTCACATTCAAACACTCTCACAGCCTGTGATACTACAGACTTGGAGCAGGAGCAAACAACACTACACGTTCTTATACATGAAGAGTGACTGGAACAGGCAATCTTGGGCATGCAACATTGTCATATTGGCTATTTTATAGGAATCATGAATTATTATCTTTTGGAGTTTCAAGATGATTTTACTAGAATTAAAAACCATTCTTCAAGATGGACAAGCTGCCAATCTCAGCAGCTACCTGGAGGATAATGGAGAAGAGAAGGCCATGCTATATATGAGTTAATCCTACATGGACTTTTGTCACATGGAGGAAAAGCAGCTGTACAGACATAAAGGGGTACTTTGAAAAAGGGTAAGGAAGCACTGAGTATTAGGGAAAGTAGGGAGTCATGAATTATTTACTGTGAAGTAGTAATAATAACTCAGTGGCAGACATAGGGTGAGGTTTAAACAAATGCATGTTTCTCTCTTATTGGCAGGATTCAGTACTTTTCCGTACTCTTCCTCATATTTACATTTGAATGTTTGCAAGTATCTAGTATAGAATTCCCACCCTACCTTTTGGTTATGGTCATTCATGTTCCTAGGAACTGGAACTGAGAATGAATAATTCAATTGTAGAAAGTCTAAATTTGACTTAAAACTCAACACTTTTTGCCTATAATGGTAATTAGAATGCTAGTGCTATTATAATATTCTCGTTCATTGTTTATTTTCTACTAGGTTTATAATGAAAATAATTATGTGGTTTATATGACGTCACTTAATAGTTTTACTGTGTTTTTTATTATTACTTTGGCAGATCAACGACATCATTATGGTGGCACATAGTCTGTATGTGTTGAGCCTGGACCTCTAAGCTTTCCATTCCACTAACACACAATTCAGAAACTCCAGGAAAATATGTTTTTAAGGCCCTTTAAAAATCCTTTCTATATAATAGTGTTTCAGAACAACACTATCTTGGATGTAGGTTGATAGACTGCTTTCATAGGATGCTTTCTCCCATCCTCCCAGACTGTGGAATCTCTGAGACACTGGGACACTCTGCTGCCTTGGCCTGGAAAGCGCTCTCTGCCTATTCAGTTCCTGCCACTGCCTTTGGCAGCAAAAGACTGCTTCCTCTTCTCCTCCTGAGTTTCTGTATAATAAGTGTGTCTGGGTTTCTGTTGCACGGAACGTCCCAGAGTGAGAGAGGCTCTGGGGCAGTCAAACAAAGGCAGGATTTCATTCACCTGGCACGCTGACCCCTTGGATCCTGGCTGGAAACTGGGCACTGAGGTCCAGGGCTGAGAACAGAAACTTACATAAGCCCTAGCCCTAGCAGCTGCTGCCTGCCTCATGGCAATAAGGAGCCTATTCTCCTGCATGAGGTCTTTATGTTATATAACATGTTATTCTATAACCGTACAAATGAATGGGTGTGTGTGGGTGAGCGTGCACACATACACACACACGCACACGCAAACGCACACGCACATGCACACGCCCATGCCCATGCACATGCACACACACACACACACACACACATATTTATACAAATGTCACCTTCAGTTTCCTCAGACTCCCAGCTCTAATGGAAAAGGAAAGTGTCTGAGTTAGAAGATTAAGTATTGACAAGATATCCTGAATAACCTTGTTATAATTCCTCTCTTTCTGTATGGAGTGATTAAAGGGTCAACAGGACAGGCTTCCTATAAGTGCCTGAGATTCAAATTCTGCTGTGTCCACATTCACAAAACTGATGTGTGTGGAGTTGAGTGGGCCTGTGTAGAATTCATTACTAGCTTCCCATCCTGTAGAACAGAAGAAAATGGGAGGTTGAAATAATTGTATAGATCGTGGTTCTCAACTTGTGAGTTCCAAACCCTTTGGGAGGTGAAAGCCAGTTTCACTGGATTTCCCTAAGACCATTGAAAAAAGATAGATATTTACATTGTGAATCATAACAGCAGAAAAATTACTGTTATGAAGTAGCAACAAAATAATTTTGTGGTTTGGGTCATCACAACATGAGGAGCTGTATTAAAGGACCTCAGCATTAGGATGGTTGAGAACCATAGCTCTGTACTGTGCTATACAGGCCTGAGTCCCCTTTGAAGCCCAGAATCTCCTAGCGCACACCAGTGTCCAGAGCAGTTATCAAAGTTCATTTCCATCTAGGTCTCTTTAGAAGGATACTGTCCACTCCCTCGAAAACAGCTTTTTGTCCTAAGTAACCAAGAAAGTGATAGCCAAAGGGCTTCTACCACCTGTCGCTTTTCCCAGGCTCAAATCAGATGTTCTTTTCATCTTGGGAATATGAGCACGACTGTTATTATCATCATTATCATTATTACTGTAATTATTTGCTAATTTAGGAATATGAGCTTTCAGCAAAGAGAGTAAGAAGCCAACTTTCTTGGGGAACTATTTTTTTTCTTTTCCTTTCCCTTTTTAATGATTTATTAAAGGCAGGGTTTCCTGTTGCTGAGGCTGGTCTCCAACTTGCTATGGAGTTGAGGTTGTCCTTAAACTCCTGATCCTATTTCCTCTTCCTCTGAAGTCTTAGAATGACAGGAAGACATGACCAGGTCTGATTGGAGAACCACTTCTTAAAAACAACATAAGCAAAATAAAAAGTATTTTTTATGTATTATGAAACACCTTGAAATTCTCAGCAAAGGGCTTTTTTAATGAAATATTTGCTACCTTTTACTTTGCCTTTTCTCCTTGCAAGCTGTTTCAGTCTGTGTATATAATTTTAATACTTCAAATTATATTTTTCAGGTAGATATTTTTCTGATTTTCTATCCTGTTGTGGGTGAAACTTTTTTTATTTTGATTAATATCTACATTTTTTTAAAGCAGTTCAGTTAGTTTAGAACTATTCTTTAGTAGGCCACTGAGTCAACTTGACCCTTATTTAAGTGGTAATTTGACTTGATGGTCACGATTTTTGTTGTTGGTTTGTGAATAGACACTGAAGTCAATGCTAGAACATCCAGTGGCTTATTTTCTAAGTCATGCTTCCTTCTTTCTTATTAAGACATTAATATTGAAAACTAAAGGAAAAGCAAATGAAAAAAGAAATCTTCCAAACTGGAATTCTAGAGAGATTCAGTAAGCTTGCCAGTACTGGTACTGATGGGGTCAGAACTGTGTTGGGAACGCCTAGTCACATCTTAGAACACTTCCATGTGCTAATGGGTTGGGAGGAAAGTGGCTATGTAATGTATACAAATGACTCATTGCTTGCCTCCTCTATTTTCACAAAAGCAGTTAGTTCCTACAGCCTGTGACTTCATGATTACTATCTATAACAAATTCTGACTTGTGTACATAGAAGAAGCCAACTGAGACCCCAAGTCAGGGGACTATGTCTCTTTGGACCCAGAATGAACATACTGTTTACAAATTCTGAGTAAGAAAAATCTCCTCTCCCTTATGGTTAACTCACAGTGTAGACCTTGGCAAGGGACTTGAGTGAGGTTTTATCTAAATGAAGAAGAACAAGAAGAATGCTGCAATTGTTCCAATCAACATAAGCACAAAAATTTGTTTTTGCTGTTACCAAATGTCCTCTAGGAATCTTTTGTAACTAATATTGAGTGTGATGGTGACTCACTGTTTGCACAGTTCTGTGCATGGTCTTATTTCTTACTACCTTCATCACTGCTCTTGGGATGTCTGTTTTCCCAAGATTTTTGTGTTCAACAGCAATGGATATCAGCTATTAAAATATTATAATGATGTACTTGCTCTCTAGGATGTTAAGTATATAGATGGAATTTACTTTCATGTAAATATGAAGTTGGGAAAGCAAAAGTTATAGAATTTGGTAGAAAAAAATTAAGTTTATTCCATTCTCTTAGGAGTTAAATTTGATTGGCTTCTAACCTTAAGAAGAAAACCACACTTTCTTTATCCATTCTTCTGTTGAGGGATATCTAGATTGTCTCCAGTTTCTGGCTAATATTAATAAAACTGCTATGAACATATAGTTGAACAAGTCTCCCTGTGGAAAGGTGGAACATCTTTTGAGTATATGTCCAGGGGTGGTATAGCGGAATATTGAAGTAGAACTATTTCCAATTTTCTAAGAAACCAGTAAATTGATTTTCAGAGGAAAGTCTGGTTCATTTATATTCTAGAATACTACTCAGCAATTAAAAACAAGAACAGCATGAATTTCGCAGGCAAGTGGATGAAACTAGAAAATATCATCCTGAGTGAGGTAACCCAGACCCAAAAGGACATGCATGGTAGACATTAGCCATAAGTACAGGATGACCACACTGCAATCCACAGACCCAAAGAAGCCCAATAACAAGGGAAGATACTTAAATCTTTCTCAGAGGGGAAACAAAATAGTTATTGGAGGTGGATGGGGTGGGGGCAGCAGGATCATAATGGAAATTGGCAGTGGGAGGGATCTTTAGGACACGCCAGAGTCCTGGGCCTGGAGGAGACCCCAGGGTGTTTATGAGGGTGACTTTAGCTGAAACTCCTAACAGTGGGGAATATGGATCTTGAAGTGGCCACCTTCTGTAGCCAGGTAGGACTCCCATTGGAGGGATAAGAACATCAACCCACCCACCAAACCTTCTACCCAAAACCTATCCTGAATATAAGATGTTCAGGGACAAGACAGAGCAGAGACAGGAGGGACCAAATATTGACTGGCCCAACTTGAGACCTATCTCATGGGCAAGAACCAATCCCTGACACTATTAATGATACTGTTATGCTTGCAGACAGGATTCTAGCATAACTGTCCTCTGAGAGGCTCCACCCAACACTTGACCTAAACAGATGCAGAGACCCACAGCCAAACATTAGACAAAGCCCAGGGAGTCTTGTGGAAAAGTGGAGGGAAGGGTTAAGGGACAAAAGGAAGATAGGGACTCCACGGGAAAAGCAGCAAACCCTTGGGGCTCCTAGAAACTGCACCACCAACCAAAGAGCAATCATGAGCTGGACATAGCACCTACATCCTTCCCTCAGCTGTACATATTTAGCAGAAGTGCAGCTTGGTCTTCATGCGAGTTTCCCAACAACTGGAAGTGGGGTTGTCCCTGAATCTGCTGCCTGCCAGTGGATCTCTTTCCCCTAACTGGGATACCTTGTCAGTGGGAAATGGTGCACCTAGTTCTGCAGAGACTTAATATGGCAGGGTGGGATGATACTGAGGGAGGTGGGCCTCTCCCTTCTCAGAGGAGACGGTGAAGTGAGGAGAATTGAGGGAGGAGCTATGTGAGGAGTAGACTTGGACAATAGGGGGTCAGATATTGAGATACAAAGTGAATAAATAAATAAATAAATAAATAAAATGAGAAGGAAACCAAATACTCTTATACTCAATATCATGCACACAGAAAGAATGGTGTCTCATGAAAGAAATGAAAGGACCTAATGAAAACTCTGGTCAGTTCTCTGTTTAGAACAGTTTGCTACCCCATCTTTAAATGCTTCATTGTCTAAGGTAAGATTTTACATAGAAAAGAATTTTTGAAATCAAGTGTTCTTCCTTTCCATCCTATTTATTTCAAGGCTATGTAATTATGACTTAAGGTCTTCAAGTGACACAGACCACTGAAATATGTGAACACTTCCAAAAAACTTGAAGATGTCAAAAGACATCTATAAAAGAGGTTTTTTTTTTCCCTTATAGCTTTCTTGAACTGCTTCTAAATAAAGAGACTGATCATACACTGGGAGGAATTAGTATGATGCAGCTTTTTAGGGATGTTCATCAAATTGATCTGTGATGTGGGCTGAGACTCAGAGGTGGAAGGGAAACTAATAAGGTAGAAGAAGCTCACTGTGTCCTGGGGACAGTTTGCAGCTTGTTGCTACTCTTTATGCCCAAGTATTGCATTCAAAAAGGGGGTAAAAGTCAATAGCAAACTTGGGCAGAATTCAAGAGAAGTACAACAATTTTCAGAGGTTATGTGACCTGAAAGAGGGTTATGATCCATAAATCATTAATCAAGTCCAGACAAAATAAATACACATGGTCATGTTCTGACCATTCATGCCTCTTGACCACTTGGATGGTCTTCATACATTGCAATGCTTGCTCCAATGGCCGCAATATTGATTTGCATCAGAACAATTTTGCAATCTGTTACATGCTCTCTCATGCAATGTTCTGTCTTTCTATCACCACACACCAACCTTTGAAGATATCCACTAGTTGGTTTTATTTGCTTCAACTGTTTTTCGAGGATGAGATTTAAGTGTCTAGAAGTTTACCAACTTGCACATGGGAAGAGCAGGGTTAAGATCAGAATCCTGCTGTATTGGTTACTGGTCCAAAGTTTCCTACTAAATCTTAGGAGCAAGTTTGAAAGTGAGAAGAAAGATATCTACATCTCCAGGGAACTAAAGAGCACAAGATTTTCCATATCTCAAATATAGATAACTGATCTCAACTACTTATAAGGGAAAGTAGTTCATTTGTTTGTGTAGCTGAAAAGTCTTGGAGGACTGGCTGGGCTAGACTGATCTACATCTTCCAATCACTTGTCAAAATATTTTTCTCTCAAATCTGGGCATTCTTTTATTCTGTTGACTCTTGAGCCATGCTCTTCTCATGTGGTATAAAGATAGACAACTAACTGTGGCTCTCAGCTTTATTGTCTAACAAGGTCAAAAATACTAGTGAGAGCAAATTTATACCTTCCCCACAGAAATGTCAATAGTTTTGCTCCAAACCTTGGCGTTGATTTTCATGGTGATAATTTAGGCATGTGTCAGGAGATGTGATGCTTTTATAGAATTGTCCTGTTTCATAGGACTGTGATCAGTGTGGAAGATGGCAACAGCCTTTAGTGGTATCAATTAATGAATGTGAATGTAGTTCTCTGGAAAAGGATGGACCAATGCTTGGACTGAAAATAACAGTCAATCCATTTGGTCTAGTAAAGCCATTTTCACTTACATATCTCACCTCACTTTTGAATAAGGAGTGAAAACCAGAAGGGTAGCTGAAGCATGGATGTATGAAATAGCTCTGTGGGAAGTTCCTTTGCATGGTTCTTTGTCTTTCATCCTTTGGCACACACATTTGGCCACCAAAACACATACTCATACTTTAGTTTCTTATTTGAATCATTTGTGTGGTGTGCTCTTCTTTTTTGTAGGACTCTGCTTACATACTCCCTCAACTTTATACAGGGGTTATTTCAGGTAGGATCTGATAGGATGCTCTTATGAACTAGATGTGTGTCTCTACCTAATATGCATAGTGAAGCGCAAATCTCTAATGTGGTAGCATTTGGAGGTTAGGGCCATTAGAAGGAAATTAGGTTTAGATGAAATCATAAGGATAAAGCTGTACCATGGAAAGCAAGAGACATGAACTTTTCCTCACCACCATGTGAGTGTTCAGGAAAAAAGCAGTAACTTACAACTCATAACAAAGACTCTCAATAGGACTTGTCCGCAATGGTACACTGAACTTGAATATCCAATCTTCTTAATGGTGAAAAAAAGCCATCTAATCATAAAATACTCACAATGGTAGTCAAGCTGACCATGTAATCAGGGCTTACATCCCATAATCACATTCTCCAGTTTCCTGTTATTTTTCTTGAGTTCTATACTAGTTTCATCTCGTGTTGAAATATCATGACCAAAAACAACTGAAGGCATTTTAGGTTTATCCCAGGTTATAGTGTATCACAGTAGGGAAGCCACCACCCTTCCATTATTCTTTATATCACTGTCAAGTATATGACTATTCCAAAACAAGGAAGAGCAGAGGTGGAAAAACCCACACAGATCATAGGAAGAAACAAGCTAAAACACCAGCTAGACTTACTGTTAAATATGCAACTCAACAGTATTCAAATAGGATTCATTCAATTGTGACAGGTTTATCGGTTTTGCATAGGAACACCATAAACAAGGCAGAAGGAAGTTCAATAAGGAGGCACGTGTAATTAGGAATGCTTGGCAGAGACTTGGGAGAAATGGACTGTATAGGTTAATCTCAGCTGTGTATATCACAGTGCTGTGTTTAGCTTATGCATGCTTATAGCCACAGTTCTGACTCTTGGCAAAATCCATGTAAAAGATAATAACTGGTAATTAACATAGCCTTGTACTATTGCTCAAGACCGACCAGGAGCAACCTGTTCACTGAATGTGTTCAGTCATCTGGTTTTACGCATTTCTCATTGTCTTCTAGTTTTTGGTGTTGATCTGTCTCATTATGCAGCTTATTTTGAATGGCCAAAGGCCCAACAAAGACACTTATCTGGATTATGCTTTGGCTCATTCAAGAGCCTTACCACCAATTGTGTTATAGATAGAGTTGTTTTCATATTATTGTCACTAGCCTGAAATAGCACACACACAGACACACACACCCCCCTAGTATCTTATTTTAAAATCGTGGCCATCTATATTTTTAACAATTGCTGCTAAGTTAAATTATGTGAATTATCTCTCATAGTTGTTGGTTGAAAGTGAAGTAAAATGTACTTCTGAAAAAATCAATTGTTATTTGTTCATATTGGCTGAGATCGTTCTATAAGTTCTGCTAATGAAGACCTTCTTCTTGTTTGTTATCTCTGATGCTCACAAATCACCACCTTGGCACTCAAGCATCATGTTTAATAGACAGAACCACATATCAAGACAGATGTATCAATAGCCTTAAAAAACTTTCCTCTCTAAATGGGGCAATAGGGAGCTAACACTATGAAAAGAGACTAGAAAAACAAGGAAATGTGTCACTGAATCCTGAATAGCATCTTCCTTACAAACCAATATAGGTTTGTATAAAGATTCTATAGGACTTTAGGTCGAAGATAACACCATCATTTTAGATGTTCCTTGCCAGTTTGGTAGATTAAGTTATTCACTGGATATTCACTGGGTATTAGTAGAGCCATTTGTAACCAAATTGTAGGACAGAAATGGAATTATTGTCCAATGGGACTTTGACATCTGTACATTCTTCTGTCACTAATTTAATATGCTTCCTTTTGACACTATTTTTTAATATAAAATATGCGCCCAATGAAGGATTTGACAAGCTTGCACATAATATATTATCAAGTCGTTGTTTACATGATAACATATATAAATCTCCCTCAATATTTTTCTTATGTCTTCAAGGGAATTTGAGATGTTTTATATCTTCTGAAGACATAAGTATTTAAGACCAATATGCCAACCAGAGAACCACAATGCCCAACCTTTATCTCAGTTACCTGAATAAAGTAGGAAAGAATGTGATTTCATTCATGTTAGACATAGATGTCACAAACATATGTAGGAATCAATGCAAAAATGGAAAATGGATTGTAGAGGGTGGTTCTGATGCTTTTATTTAATCCAGAATCTGTGTTTACTGACACTGAAGGTCCTTGCCCGCAATTGGTTTTTGATCTATCAATAAAGTTTCCAGTAGCCAATGGTTGAACACTGGGAAGAACACTGAGATTTGCTTGGATTGGATCCCAGGGTGGTGGGTGCGGGGGAGAATCAGAGGACTGGGGCAAAGAAGGATGCAGTAGCAGAGGAGATAAAACCAACCAGTCATGTGAGTTTCCTCCCCGACTGGGCCTGGGGTAGCAGGGAAAGATTTAGGAATAGCTAGTCATTGAGTTAGCAAAGACATTTTAAGAATAACTGACGTGTGTGTGTGTGTGTGTGTGTGTGTGTGTGTGTGTTTTCTATTCTCAGATCCAAGATAGCTTCTAGGAAGGTGTACACCTGCAACTGGCCAGGACCTTAAAGCAGCGCAGTAAAAACTACTCACATAATAGACCACTTGCCATCTGTCAAACAGCACTAGGCAGTCTCTAAGCGTGGCATTAGATGTAGTCTGGACTTCAGCTGCAAATGTCAGCATGGCCTCACACAACCCCATGCAATAACTGAGTGCTTGCTCTCCTATAAATACTCTGTGTTGAACTGCCCTGAGATTTAGAGTCATTACCTTGTGGAAGTAGAGACAAAAATAAAGTGAAACCATGATACCAGAAATACTCCCAAACTGCATTAAATTTTAAGTTGGAAATGACAAATCAATTTCAAGAATAAACACGGAGTATAAGTTATGATTCAAAGGTAAGTTTGATTACATTAAAACAATTTATAGCCAGGAATTTAATGGCCTATTTAGAGAAAGAAGAGATGTTTCCGTGTTTCTAGAAAACAAGGTTTAATAGAAATAGAAAAATAGATCAGGTTAGATGTTACACATCCTGTGCTCACAGGGAGTTTGAATCTTGACATCACCCACAGAAGAATGTTTTTAAGCGAAAGAGCAATATGATAAATATGTTCCCCCCCCTCCCCACACACACACCTCCCTTTTTGCAAGACAAGGTTTCTCCGTGTAGCCTGGCTGTCCTGGAACTCTCTGTAGACCTCACTGGCATCTAACTCAGAGATCTACCTGACTCTGCCTCCTGGGTACTAGGATTAAAGGCGTGCGCCTCCACAGCATGTGTTCAAATCTGTTTCTTAAGTAGTGTGGATTAATGAAGAGAAACATTGACAGCACATAGCATAAAAAATGAAGCATAAGAAGACGAGGAAGTCTTAGATCCTTTGTAAGGAGGAGGGAACCAGTAATGGGAAAATTTACAGGGACTTTGAGATCTCAGAAAACTTTGAAGATGATATGCAGATATGGTGGCTAGTAACTCTTTGTACACCAAGAACTATCTTATGACAGTTTCTGGAAAAAGAAAATGTAGATAATTGTCCATCTCTGTGCTACCACTTTGTTTGAATAAAAAGAGCTATATAGAATCCCAAAAAAGCTCTCATCCCTATTTACCAGTGTGTTATCTAAACACTTTGTACTATAAATGATATTTTTTAAAGGCAGGATCTTCTGTAGCCCAGGCTTACCTCAACTCAGTATCATTTAGTCTAGCATCAATTTAGTCTATAGACTACCCCCCCCCTTTTGCAGTAGATCCTAGGGTTACACGTTAGTTTTGCACAATGATCACTATCTGTGGGGTATGGGGTAGGGGACAGGTGCTAGTAGTTGATACTGGCCCATTGTAGGCAAGCAATCTACTAACTGATCCATATCCCATTCCCTTAGAGATGTATATTTTATTCCAAAATCACCTTATCTCAGAATTTATTTTAATGCAAATATTCTGTAAGTGACACGTTACCAAAGTCCATCACATCTTTGTTAAATTAATCTGTGGAGGAAGCTATTAAAGAGGGTTAGAAGAGATAAGAATGCATGGATAAAACTATCATCTTCAGAACTGTGTGGAATTTATTATGAGTAAATAATTATAATCACACCATAGAACCTATTGTATTCTAATGGCCCTTTAAGATGTCTGAGACTTTGTCTAACTTTTCAAACTTGGGTGTTTCCATCCTTTGATATGGGTCTCTATTTAGTGTCATCCCAGCTATTGGTCCACCCCCCCAACTTTTTCTAAACCATCTTGTGTATACAGTATATGTGTAGTACACTTGCTGATGGACTTGAACTTAGCTCGTATTCCTAAACAAGCTCATTTTTAGACATTCCTAAAAATACAAAGGCTATTGATTATAAAATTCAGTATGCCAGTAAAATCTTTTCTATGCTAATCTGAGAAAATGGTGCTTGAAAAGATCAGAAAAAGTACAATTTCTAAATTAGTTTAGGATTTAGAAGACACAGAAAAGTTATTTGTATAAGTGCATGTCCATGTATGTTCACATGTGCTTGTATGTGGAGGCCAGAGGACAACTTCAATAATTCTTCAGGATCTATCTTTCTTGGTTCCATCTGTCTGCCTGCCTGTCTGTCTGTCTGTCTGTCTGTCTGTCTGTCTGACTGTCTGTCTGTCTGCCTTTCTCTCTCACTCTCTCATCTATCTATCTATCTATCTATCTATCTATCTATCATCTATCATCTCATACTATGTATCTTTCTATCTATGTACCTACTTCATATCATCTATCAATATATGTATGTATGAATGTATCTCTATCTATTTATATAGATATATATGTATTTATCTCATCTATCATCTATCTATCTATCTATCTATCTATCATCCTCTCTCTCTCTCTCTCTCTCTCTCTCTCTCTTTCATCTAACTATATTCCTACCTCTTTAAACAGGCTCTCTTAGTGTCTGTCATAGAATACACCATGTAAGCTGTGATAGTGACTACCACTCTCACTAGCCTTAAGTCTAAGGGATCTTCCTGTTTGTACTGCCACAGTCCTAGGACTGCCAATATGCTTCCACTCCTATCTTTTTATATGTGGGTTCTGGGACTAGAACTAAGGCAAATAGTTTCCACACAGAGCTATACCTCAATTGCTTAAATAATTTCTTGTTACAAACAAAATATTTTTAAAACCCTCCATCCACTCTTGCTTTTGTCAGCTATAAGTACTTGTTGAGTTGTTCTCTGAGGTTCAGTTTTTAAACTTATAAAATGAGGGTAATATAGTCAAATTTATAATGGTGTTTCAAGTTTTATATAAAAGAAAAGGTCTGTTTTGCAGTCTGCTTATCCCTTTGTATGCCAGAAACCCTTGAACTGTGTGTTACTACTGCAGGTAGTGACTAGAGTAACGAGTCTCTGACTTTCATTCCTGACCTAAGTTCTTTGAAATACTCCTTGTTTCAAATGTCACTGTGTTGAAGGGCAGGGCTCAAACTGCTATGGAAAGGGAAAGGCAGTTATGTGAGTTTGAAAGTAAGAGAGTAGGCTGTCAGGTCATCTTTGCCCCCATGTTGGGTATTTACGATTCTACACAGGGTCCCACGCTACTCAAGCAACTACACATATGATAGACCCCACAGTGCACAGAAAGGATAAAGCATTATGGATGGGTTTTTCTGTGAAAATGTACCAGATTGCAAGCTGTTGAGAGGAGTGATGAGTTCAAGCAGCAGCTGCAGCTGTACATTGAGAATGAAGAATTCCGCTGTCACAGTGGTTTCCCTGGCGGAGCACATCGTTTGTGGAATACATTCATTGCATCTCACCAAATGGAACAACATTGTCCAGTGGTGTTTGGGAAAGAGCGTAGACATTGACTAATACCATAGGGAGAGGATATTGTCACTTCTGCTTGACTTGAAAGCAAATCATGGTTATTTTGATGTGTCTGGTTACCCACAAATTCAGCGTGGCTAAGGAAAGGATCGATTTTCAAAGCACTCCTGCATTGACTCAATAAGGTATGATTGCAAAGAGAGTAGTAAATTATGTTTTCCAGCTTTGCTTGAAGATATCAGTCACCACCGGGTTATGTGTGGTGTGTGTGTGTGTGTGTGTGTGTGTGCTGTATCCTTTACAAACACTATGCCTACCACTTAATTTAATACTAGAAGCAGTTTTTTTAAAAACCCAACTCATACACATTAGTGCTATGTTTTAATACATTTTTCTGCTTGATTCTAAGTTGTTCACAACTGATCATCTAGAAGAAAAGGGTACCTTGGGGAAAATAAATAGATGTATTTTCACACAGGCACAGGATGCGCCATCTCTGCAGCATGATTGTAGGGATCTCACACTGTCAGCATCTCCTCTAAGGAATGAACTACTGAAGCTTTCTGTTTTATGAAGGCTTCATATTCATAAGGCGATGGCTCTGCTTGCACTTGGCAGGCCCTACACTCACTCTGTTAAACTGGAAGTCATTTATCTGAATTGAAGCCCACTATTGGAACAAGCTGAACAAGAACACGGCACATAAAAGCTTTTGGAAGAGACCTGGGATTGGCTCTGGGGGTGGCTATAATTCAAATGCAAATGTACTTCATCAGAGGTTTGCCTTGGATGCCAAATTTTGGGGCAAAAGAAGGACCAACTACTGATCATTTGCTCTTTTCTCCCCCCTCCCGCAAAAAAACAGAAAGCCAACTGTACAGTCAATATTTCGTCTTTCAAAATAATGTCATAAAAGGCTTGAAGAAAGCATTATAATGCCTAGTCCATCATTACAGAGGATACTACCTATGATGCCACTTTACCATCTCCAGTTAGAGTGAGCTTTGAAGAGTGAGGATGGAAGATGCAGATATCTATATATCATGGAAAAACACAGAATTGAAAAATAAGAAAAATAACCATATTTAAAAGACCATAGAGATGGTTCTGTGAGTATAGTGCTTGGATGCCAATGTGAGGACTCAAGTCTGGATTCCTGGCATCCACATAAAAGCAAGACATGATGGCATCCGTCTAGAACCCCAGCAATGGGCCAGGAAGGAAAAACAGGTAAATCCCAGTGAAGTTGCTAGTCAACCCATCTGTTACCAGTGGTTGGAGGATGGGCCAGGTCATTCCTGGTTCTACTCTGTTTATTCTAGAAATTGATATAAAGTCCCATACAGATTTACAAAGTATTGAGATGACTTTATTTAGCTTTTTCTACTTTTATTTGTTAAAAATAGTTTTTAATACAATATAGTTCTACTATGATTTTCCCTCCTCCAACTCCTCACAGATCTTTCCCACCTCCCTCCCCTCCCATCTGGATCCACGCTATCTCTGTCTCTTGTTAGGAAACAAACATGCATCTAAAAATAAAAATAAAATAAAGTAAAATAAAACATAGCCAAACAAATCAGAGTAGGACAAAACCAAGAGAAGAAAAGAGCTAAAGAAAAAGGAAGAGAAACACATAAATGCAGAGTCTCACATGTTCACAGATCCAGGAATCCCATAAAAACACAAAACTTAAAGCATGATATATAAACAAAAGTCCATCAAGATTAAAAAAACGGTTGGGGAGCTGGAGGTTTGGGGAGGGTAGTGGAGCATAATCAGCCCCTGCCACAGTTGGTTCTCAGGTGGCTACTATGAGGCACAGATCAATTGAGCTCGTGGGTGTGTGGAATAGCAGGCTCAGCAAGGGATCTGCCTGAGTGTAGGCGGAGGGCAAAGGCGGTGCTATGAGCGATAACACACCTTACATTGGCAGCAAGATCCGCTTTATTTCCAAGGCGAGATCTGCTATGAGGGCATCTTCTACACCATCGATGCTGAGAACTCCACAGTAGCTTTTGCCAAAGTTTGATCCCTCAGTAGAGCAGACAGACCAACAGATCATCCAAAACCACCTCCAGATGAAGTCTTCGAATATATTATATTCCAGGGGAATGATATTAAAAACCTCACTTGTCTGTAAGCCACCAAAACCACAGTGTTCTTTGCCTCAGGACCCAACAATTGTTCAGTCTTCACTAGGTTCATCTTCTTCATTCCAGTCAACGGGTTCCTACACACCTTTTGGCACGATGCCAGCAGACAATCAGTTTAGTCCAAGTACATTAGTTAGGCAGCAATTTGGTGGTGTTGGTGTCGTTGGGAGCTTCTTGACATCCTTTAAAACAGAAGCATCAAATAGTGCTCTTATACCAGAGCAGTGCAGTTGGTTCTGTCTTCATGCGGGACACAAGATCTTTTAAACCACAGCTAGCCCAAGATCCATCAAGTCCTCATTTAGACCCTTCAAGAAAAAGTTCAACCATGGTACAAACAGTAATACCACCTTGGCCCACTTACCTGCTGCAGCACCTGTTGGGAGAAGGATTCCCTGTTTCAGCCAGGCCATTGCTTCCTACCAGCCAGAAAGCAATAGACAACCAAGAGCATAGGGAAGTTAAAGTATGCAAAGTTTCAAGGCCAGAGCAGAAAACAGACAACTCAGAAATGATACCAAGAGACAATGAGTTCCAGGAGTTCCTTCTACTCCAAGACAGGACGTAGGGGTCATTGAAGTGGCAAGGGAAAATTTGGTATCCATCAAAATGGTCCAATAAAATTTGAAAAAGTCTTTTGACTTTGAAAGTGCAAATGCACAATCTAACAAGGAGGAAATAGACAGAGAGTTTCATAATAAACTTAAATTAAATAAAGATAAACTGGGCTAATATCCAATATATAGAAAGAACTCAACAAGATAGAATTCAGAGAACCAAACAATCCTATTAAAAATGGGGTATGGAGCTAAACAAAGATTTTTTTTTTATTGGATGTCTTATTTACATTTCATATGTTATCCCCTTACCCCATTCCCCATCCTCTGCCCAGGAACCCCCTATCCCCTCACCCCTCTTCCTGCTTCTCTGCAGATGTGGCCCTACCTACCTCCCCACTACCACCTCCCCACCCTCAAATTCCCACCCACTGGGGCGTCTAGCCTTCATGAGACCAAGGATCTCTTCTCCCACCTATGCCTGACAGAGCCCTCCACCCTTACATATACAGCTGGAGCCATGGATCCCTCCCTAAGTGCTCCCAGACTGGTGGTTTAGACCCTGGGAGCTCTGATTGGTTGGTATTGTTGCTCTCCTCATGGGGCCGCAAACCCTTTCAGCTCCTATAGTCTTCACTCTAACTCCTCCATTGGGAACCCCATGATCAGTTCAATGACTAGCTGTGAGCATCTGCCTCTGAATATGTCAGACTCTTGCAGACCTCTGAGGAGACATCCATATCAGGTGCTTATCAGCATGCACTTCCTGACTTCCACATCAGCATCTACCTTTGGTGACTGCACATGGATGGATATCCAGGTGGAATGGTCTCCAGGTGGTCCCTCCTTCAGTTTCTGTCCCTCACTTTGTCTCCATATTTGCTCCCTTGAGTATTTTGTTACTCAAGGACCGAAGAAGGTTCAAGAAGGACCGAAGTACCCCCCCACTTGGTCTTCCTTTTTCATGAGCTTCATGGTCTGTGAGTTGAATCTTGGGTATTTCAAGGTTCTGGGCTAATATCCAATAATCAATGAGTGAATACCATGTGTGTTCTTTTGTGATTGGCTTACCTCACTCAGGATGATCTTTCCTAGTTCCATCCACTTACCTAAGAATTTCTTGAATTCGTTGTTTTTAATAGCTGAATAATACTCCATTGTGTAAATATACCACATTTTCTGTATCCATTCTCATTTGAAGGACATTTGGGTTCTTTCCAGCTTCTGGCTATTATAAATAAGGCTGCTATGAACATAGTTGAGGATATGTCCTAGTTATATGTTAGAGCATCTTCTGGGTATATGCCCAGGAGTAGTATAGCTGGATCCTCAGGTAATGCTATGTCCAATTTTCTGGGGAACCACCAGACTGATTTCCAAAGTGGTTGCACCATCTTGCAGTCCCACCAACAATGGAGGAGTGTTCCTCTTTCTCCACACCCTTCCCAGCATCTACTATCACCTGAGTTTTTAATCTTAGCCATTCTGACTGGTGTGAGATGGAATCTCAGGGTTGTTTTGATTTGCATTTCCCTGATGACTAAGGATACTGAACATTTCTTTAGGTGCTTCTCGGCCATTCGATAAACAAAGAATTCTTAACTAAGGAATATGGAATGGCCAAGAAGCATCTAAAGAAATGCTCAACAGCTTCAGTCATCAGGGAAATGCAAATCAAAATGACCCTGAGATTCCATCTAATACCAATCAGAATGGCTATGATCAAAAACTGAGGTGACGGCAGATGCTGCCGAGGATGTGGAGAAAGAGGAACACTCCTCCATTGTTGGTGGGATTGCAAGCTGGTCCAACCACTCTGGAAATCAGTTTGGCAGTTCCTCAGAAAACTGGACATAGTACTACCTGAGGACCCAGGTATACCACTCCTGGTCATATACGCAAATGATGCTTCAAGATATAACAAGGACATATGTTCCACTATGTTCATAGCAACTATGTTCATATCATATTATAGATATATAATAGCCAGAAACTGGCAAGAACTCAGATGTCCTTCAACAGAGGAATAGATACAGAAAATGTTGTACATTTACACAATAGAGTACTACTCAGCTATTAAAAGCAATGACTTCATGAAATTTGTCAGCAAATGGATGAAACAAGAAAATATTATCCTGAGTGAGGTAACCCAGACACAAAAGAACACACATGGTATGTACTTACTGATAAGTGGATATTAGCCCAAAGGCTCGGAATACCCACGATACAACACACAGACCATATGGAACTCAAGAAGAAGGAAGACCAAAGTGTGGATGCTTCAGTCCTTCTTAGAAGGGGGAACAAAATACAGGAAGAAATACGAGGACAAAGTGTGGAGCAGGGACTGAAGGAAAACCACCCAGAGACTGCCCCACCTGGGGCTCCATCCCATATACAGACACCAAACCCAGACATTATTGTGTTTGCCACGAAGTGCTTGCTAACAGGAGTGCGATCTAGCTGTCTTCTGAGAGGCTATGCCAGAGCTTGACAAATACAGAGGCAGAAGCTCCCAGCCAACCAATGCACTGAGTACGGGATACCCAATGGAGGAGTTAGGGAAAGAACTGAAGGAGCTGAAAGGGTTTGCTACCCCATAGGAAGAACAATATCAATTATCAATCAATCAGAACTCCCCCCCCCCGCCCCAAGAGCTCCCAGGGACTAAACCACCAATCAAAGTATACACATTGAGGGCTACAGCTGTATGCATGTATATATATCAGAAAATGGCCTTGTCGAACATCAGTGGGTGAGGCCATTGGTCCTGTGAAGGTCACAGTGTAGGGGAATGCCAGGGTGGAGAGGCAGGAGTGGGTGGGTGGGGAAACATCCTCATAGAAGCAGGGGGAGGGGTGATGGGATGGGGGTGTACGGAGGGGAAACTGGGAAAGGGGATAACATTTGAAATGTAAATATAATATCCAATAAAAAAAGAAGATAAATTTCAGAAACATAACCCTGTAAATGGTAAATAAAGAGAAAGGAGACTCTGAAATCGACAGTCAAACCAGCAAGGGAACACTGATGAGGAAGACTGGTTTGGCTCCAACTGCTGCTATAACACAACCAAGTCCTTGGAAAAGCATAAGTATATGTGGAGTAGCAGATGCTTGATTCTTAGAGTTGAAGTAAAGTAAGCTAAATGGAATTGCTATGTACTTTTTCATCACTGAAAGGGATAATTTCTTATCAGTAATTAATTCTTCTGCAATTATTTTGAGGTGTCTGCAGATAGGCTGTGATACTGTGTTTTGAACCACAGAAAATTTTGTGTGTATGTGCATATTTGTGTGGGGTGTGTGCATGTGTGTGTGTGTGTGTGTGTGTGTGTGTGTGTGTGTTTCTCTTTGGTTTTTGGAGATCCTATAATATGAGGGAGCATATTTCCACAATTAGGATCCTGGATGGTAGAGAATTTTGCCAGTCAAGTGTACACACAGGTAGATACTATTCCTTAGGCAAAGGTAACGTTTTTATATAATTGTAAAATTTCATTATATTCCATTGCCAAATAAACATTAAGAACTTTGTATAGCTGTATAAAAGCAACTTTTTTAAAAAGAATAAACATTTTATAGTCAGCAAACATACATGTCCTTGCAGAAGTGGTCATGGTGTCTCTTCATAGCAATAGAACACCAACTAAGATACCTCCTTTGGCAATCCCTTTCTTTTTACCTCTGGTCATCTAGAGAGCAGGGTTAGGGACTCCTGTCACACATCTTCCAATCCACAGTGCCACTCATTTTTATTAAAATACATCTGATCTACAATATTATAATTACTTTTTTATGTTTTCCAGGTGAGTCTTGATTATGTTTAAATACAGTATTTATTCTTTGAAAGATTCATACATGTTTATAATATATTTTGATTGTATTCACATACCACTCTCTTCCTAGAGCTAACTGTCTAACTCCCCTTCCAGCTTTATGTTTTCTTTTGTTGTTGTTATTGTTGTTTATAACCCACTGAGCCCAATTAATATTCCTCAGGCAGGAATTTAGTCTGGTAAGCCCCTCCACCTTTCATGTGACAGGAGGTTGATAGGTTTGATCTTGTCAAGGCCCTCTGCAGCCAACCACTGCTGCTATGAGTTCATGAGTACAAAGAGAACAATGTTATTTAAGAAAGGTGCCAAGCAAGATCTTCTAGGAAAAAGTGTCATTCCTCAGAAAGTATAGGCAATTTAACAGACAGCCAAGAAAATCTGCAGACAATAGTAAATGTTCTCAAAGGGGAAACATAGCCACCCCTTAAGAACTAACAGTGAACAAAACCAAAATTAATTGCTCTTAGTTGGCCCATAATAAATACATCTGATGAGTTTCTGAATTAATGATTTCAATTACAATTATTTATTAATTTATTGTGATATTAACTTTTCTTCCTCAAAACAATAGCCTACAAATGAAAATTCAACAAATGAATTTAATTTAAAAATTTGGTAATTAAAATGTATTGAATAATATGAGAATTTCTGTGTTTACTAAGTAGTGAAACTATTCAGCAATCCTGACAAAGATATCCCCCACAGAATTACTAAAGTTAAAGAATATTGAATAATTCATCTAAGATGGCAGACACCATTTATGAAGGAGGTAATGATGTCTTTTTTTACTATTGGAGGCACGATCGTCTTCACATTTATTGAACTTTTTCTTCTACTCATTTGCTGTGCTATAGAAAAGTCCCATTGAGAAAGCATGGACTTTCTCGTTTACTTGTATTTTCCAGACTTTTATGTACAGTGCCTTCTAACAAATTTTCAGTTGAGTGTGATTTAAATGAGTAAGGAAAACATGATTTATACAGGATCTAATTACCTTTCTACGTGTCATCAAAACCTGTATCTTTCAACTATTTTGATTACAGTCATCAATAACTAAAGTCTCCATTCAGCCAAGGCTCTAGACTTTTGGCTCTGGGAGTCAAGAAGGTACAAGCCTCTGTCTATGCTCCAGGTAGTACTGGATGGTGGTACTCCATGAAGCTGTTATTTACAGTTCTGGAAGCATCCTTCATGAAGTGGGGAGTTGAAGTTGGCCTTCCTCTTAGCATTTTTCTGCTTTAATATATAGCCTCATAGTGATTACGAGGCACAATATAGGCAACAATACTGAGGACCCATCTTGCCTTAACAGGCTTTGGTGAAACTAATTGGTGATAGTTTTCCTGGATATTAAGGTCAATAAATATTAATTGGGACTTCACTCTAAGTAAGACACTTGTCTAGGCACAGAAAGAGATAGAGCCATTGTGTAATATCACTGAACATCAAAGGAGAGAAGTGTATACATTAACATAAGTGAAAAGCATCTAACTAGCATTGTGAGACAGATACTAGTATGAACTTTGGAAACAGAGAAGAGAAGGATCAATACAAGTTGAAGACTTAAAAAAAGATGTGTAATGAAGGAGCTGGTTTATTTGTTTATTTTTACATTGAAGAATGACTAGATGTTTTAAGCAAGGAATTTAAGAAGTAATAAAATAAACATAAAAATTCAGATGCACAGGGATTACTTAAGATATAAAAATATAATAATAGTGGAATATCTATTGTGCTTTGGTGTTTATAATTTTCAATTGTATCTACTAAGACTTCTACTCTTTTATTTTAACAACAGAGCCAGGATCAACCTACTTACTGAATACAGTGTTTAAAATCCCAAAGTCTTTTAGAGGACTCATGAAAACATTTAAATTTCCTTTTTTAAAATCACAAGAAAAAGCTATTATAATCCAGGGTATTCATACTAACACAGCACAAACCTATAGTGCTAATTACTATTTGCATGGAAGATTCATGAAGGTAAAAGTGTGGAGGGAGCATAAGAAACAAATTGTGACTTTGGATGGAGCCATCCTTCATACCCTTCATTCCCATATGCCTCTCTAAGCTACATCCCAAGTGTAGTACTTTCTTTTCATTTCCACTGTGTCAGAAAAGGCCAAGGTAATGTGATCTTGAATGTAGATTATAATCTGAGGTCTCAGACTGATTCCTGAATCAATTCTCATCACTTCTGCCTCAATTATTACCCAGTGAACTGTGGTTACCCTGCCACAAAGTTTCTGGTAGTGTTCTATTACACTGAATATGAAACATAAAATCTCTTTTCTCAACAAAAGATTCCTGGTACCTAATGTCATATTGTGCCAATTGCCAGGTTGGACTGGCCTAGCATTGTTAGTCATTTCTATATTTTGGAAACATCTACCTTGAGGCTCATTACCTTCAAGTTTCTTACTATCCTTAGCTTTGCCTGACTTCTGTTTCCAAATATTTGGATGTGAGTTCATTTGTAACTTCCTCAAAGAGTTCTTCAGTGGCCACATCAGCCCCTCCCATATATTACTCTGTATTTTTTTTAACAAAGGACTTACCAATATATAAAATTCAAATATGTATTTATATATAGATATTTTTATTATACAGGTGAACTTCATAAGAAGAATGACTGTTATCTCAGACTTTAGAAAATCCCAGGAAGATGGTGGACACATGTATCTGTTGCAAACATGACAAAGTTCTGCATGCAGTGATATAAATTTGATTCTTTCTCTCATGGATTTTATGTCTTAGCAGGGCATATGTTTATTATCATAACAAATCCTCTTTAGGTCTTGGTAGGAACTGCTACTCTTTCACTTTTTTCTAAAAAATGGCATTGGGATTGTATAGTTCTATAATTAT
This sequence comes from Grammomys surdaster, assembly GCF_004785775.1. NCBI lineage: Eukaryota > Metazoa > Chordata > Mammalia > Rodentia > Muridae > Grammomys > Grammomys surdaster. The sequence goes on along the minus strand of NW_021604720.1, from coordinate 1,762,172 downwards.
ACTCAGTTCCTATCAGAACCCTGTGAGCTTATCTTTAAAGTTGATCTCTTTACTATGTTTCTTTCAATGACTGCTTTGTTTTGAGTTTGAGCAATGGCTACAGGGTTTAAAACAGAGAAGGTTGTTCTTAACTTGGTAAACAGTGAAAAATGACTGAAAATTTTGAACAAAAATATGCTTAAAGTGGAGAAGTCTGGAAGTGGTGTAGGAAGTTGAGAAAAGCAAGGAAGACTAGGTGAAGAAGACTTAGAAGACCATTGCTTTGGTCTGTTAACCACATGCCATGCTTAGAGAATATTATACCAAATTGTATGTTGTTTGGAAACATTTTCTTAATAACAACTATTTAAGGAAGGAGAGTTCATTTCATACCTTTATTGGAAGAAACTCTTAGACATAAAACCTTGGTCTATCAGAAAAATCTATTTCAGATATTTGCTAGTGAAAATTGCCAGTGGCCTCTGAGCAAAGAGATAATTATGACCATTCTTTACAATAATTAAATGTTTGCAGACATGGATAATGTTTATTCTAGCCATATTGCTTTTAAGTGCTTTAAAATTCAAATTGGTACTAATCCCCCATCATTCATTCATTCATTCATTCATTCATTCATTTATTCATTCATCACAATTCTTTAGGCATATTATATGCTCAGGAATGCTAAATTCACAGTTTGAGGAAGGAGAAAGACTTGTCCTCCTCCCCCCCCACCATGGAGGTAAATCTTTCTAGATTTAGGGATGTGCTATAGGATGTATAAGGATTTTCTTCATCTTCTTTTCTATAATGATATTATAACTAATCTCTGCTAATTTTTACAACTGTTCTCTGCTCATTTATATAACTTTTTAAATCTAAACTCAGCAATTGTAGAAAGTGTGAACAAGGTCATTACCATTCTTCTCCTCAATATCAACAGTGGCTCATATAGTACCTAGTGCAGAGGTAGATCCTATGCTCTGTCTTCTAGCATTATTCTGTTACCATTTTATTTTATTAATTCTTTGAGATCTTCATACTTGAACTGCTATTCTTGCCTCCTCTTAAATTTATATCCTATTTCCTTCCACCTTCATGTCTTCTTGAAAAAAAGGGGTAATACCACTATGTGCTTCTCATATACTCATGGGTGTGTTGGCACATTTCCTAGATTATATGAACCTATCAGAAGGCCACATGTCTAAAGAAAACTGAGTCTCCTTCACCCTGAAGCTACCAAATATCAATAGCTCTTCAGCTAGAGGTAAAGGAGACTTTAAGTCCCTCTCCTTGGTATGCTAGAATGTTGATTGGCTTAATTTTGTCCAAGTCTTGTGCAAGCAACCATAGCAGCTGAGAGTTCATGAGAACAATGGCTCTATCATGTCTGGAAGAAACTGTTCCACTTTGATCTTCAACTTCTAAATCTTACACATTTTTTACTCTGTGCCACAATATGCAGACTTCGGGTACAGGGTGATTAATGCTTTTATGACTGAGCACTCCACAGATGCTAGTTTTCTGCACTTTGACCAGTTGTGAGTTTCTGAATTGACCACTTTTAAGTTCATAAAATTTCCCTGATGAGGACTGAGAACTGCATGAATTTATGGGTATAGAAATATGAATTTAAATAAGATAAATTTTGTACTACATCAATTTAACAGGGTAATAGTAGTGGATTCAAAGCCTCAAGGGCTATGAGCTTACCAAAAACATATTCTTGGTCAAATTTACAGTATCTGCCATACATTTTATCCTGTGAAGCAAATCTTAAATCCATTCAGAAATCAGCTGGTTATACTTGTAATATTCATAATGGCATTGTGCTCATGATTATAGTTTGACATCTAAGTTGATACTGAAGCTTGCAGGGCTTACAGCTGGGTAAGACTGATGCTTTCTCTCCTCTAGCAGCCTACTCAATGCTCTCCTGGTCAATTAAAGCTGATGAGCATCTCTTACAAGTCTTATCAAACCTACCCCATTCACTTTTCTCCAGGGAGCCGAACTCTCTGGTAATCTTCAAATGTTCCATGGATGCATTAGTGTTGACCTGTTTTCACTACTAACTTTTCTTATACATACAAATTCTAACTATCTTATATAATTTACATTTTTATAATATTAATACTAATACACATATCAGCAACACAGTAATGTCAATTAAGTGTTTGAAAAACATTTAAGTAACAGTCTCAGCTAGCATTCGTGGAGAGATTTCTATGGAAAAACATCCACTTTAAATCAAGTACACAACACTACAGTTATTTACTTATATTTATTTATGTGTAGACATGTTTTGCCTATATATTATTAACATATATAATATATATTATATATTATGTATGTGTATATAAGTATGAATACCATGTATATAATATGCATATCTAGTTCCTGCAAAGGTCAGAAAGAGGACTCAGAACTTAAACTGGAGTTATAGATAATCATGAGCTATCATGTGGGTGCTGAGAATCAAACTCAGTTTCTTTGCAAGAGCAACAAGTGCATAAAACTGTTCTTATTCACCGTAACACAGTTGAATGTAAGAATGACCTTTGATTTTCATATTATAAGATAGAAAATTGTCTGGATAGACAAATTCTCAAACATTTTATTCCATTGTTGTGTGATTAAGCCTACACTTAGTCAATTTATATCTGACTCACTATAAGGTTCTTTCTTTACTATTCAGTGAAGAATTACCTTGGCCCATGAATAAATGGAAATTTGACTTATTATCCTAGAGATTGTTTACCTTCCTTAGCATTTATTCATGATATCTTGGGTCAAAAAGTTGGCCTACTGTATTGCACTGAATTTACTATGAAAAGCTAAAAAGGTCCTCTCTTCTTTCAACCTCTTCTGCCTATCAACATTCTATAATCTTAAAGCTTTATCAGAAGGGTATCCAGTTCTTTTGTTACTTTCTATAATGAATGGTAAATATCCCTTATAAAATTAGTATTAATCTAGTAACCTTTAAAGCAAATCTTTTATTAATTATTTATAACCAAAGGGCCAGAGATATGGCTCAGCAGTTGAGAACACTTGTTTCCCAAACACGAGTCTTTGCATCCACATTAGGCAACTCAAGAAAATCTGTAACTTCAGTTTGTGGAGGCTCAGCACTCTATTTTACACTTTAAAGGAACTCACAAACAGGCTAACCTACATTCATACAGACACAAACAACCATGTGAACAGATATACAAGCACACATGAATAGAAAAAGATACTTCTAAAGCTATTTTTAATCAGATTTTAGAGAGAGGGTCCTAATCATCTAGTGAAAGTATGATGGAAGGGAAATAAAATATAGGGTAAAATGAGGGAAGGTTGACCCTCAAGGAGTATCAAAAAAGTACATGTGTTTGAGGGGAAATGATAGAAAGCTGGACTAAAATGTCAAAGAGGTCAGGTGAGGGGAAAGATCTCCCATGAGGACAATTAAGGATTGGGGCAATGATACAGAGAATTTTCATCTACTGCGTAATTTGGCTTGGATCCAACCTTGACCAGGGCTTGGCACCCAAAGGGCGTTACAGCATAATTGACAGAACACTGGAAATCCAAACTTTGTCCTCAGCTTAACCCCTTTCCATTTTGGTCACCTTGGATTGTGAACTTCGTCTCTGTAACAGAGATTCTTGTTCTCCAAATGTTGTGATCAAATGCCATAACCACCCAAGGGAATATCTGTAAGGAACACAGAAGCATTAGGAAGTGTGTTTCTTAAAGGAGATGGGAAAAACTTATAAGAGCAACTAAACAGGTGTTTTATCTTATCCGAGTTCTTTCATCAACTCAGTATCATTTGTTCCATTTTATCAGGTTGTATAAATACAAATTTTATTATATTTTAAACATATCCAAGTAGAAAGAATTATCTATAACAATTACCAAGATATTAGTAAATTATTAATATAATATTAAATTTGTTTTAATCATTATTCCCACTACCACCTGCACCATGCTGGTTATAGATTTTACAGTTTTATAAAGTTAAATTGGCATAACAATAATGTATAGTTAAAATATGCAATTCTATAAGCTTTCATATATGATTAAAAAGTGCAGCCATAACAGCATAGATTTTGAGCCTTTTCTTCATCCAAACAAGTTTTCCTTGTCTGGGTGCAGATGGATATCCCAGAAACCCTAAGGTATTTGTTAAGTTAAGAGCATTCCATTGTACTATTAATATGTTGAGGACATTTATCATGAAGTTAGTTGAACTTTGTCATATACATTTTGGCCTCTTTATAGATGATTCTTTTTTATGCTATTAATATTGGTTTTTGAAGCTAGACTGATCTTTTGTATAAAGGTATACCCTACTTCATTATATAGAATAATGTTATTGGATTCAATGTGCTAATTTTAAAGACTTTTTTATTTTTTCTCATAAGAGAATATTAATTCATACTTTTGGAGTTTTTGTAGGCATTGGTATTATCAAAATACTTGCCCCATAGAATGTGTTGGAAATTATATTTTCCTCTATTTTCAGAAATATGTCTTTCTAAAACACTTGCTATATATAAATCACTGAAGCTCTCCAGACATGTTTTTCTTTGTGGGAATTTTTTGGTGTTTGTATGTTTTTGCAATTGTATGGGTGTATAAGATTGCAGATGTACATATGCTGAGTTCAGACAACAACTTTGGGAAATTGTCCTCTTCTTCTACTTGGAATTCCAGAGACAGAACTCAGATCATCAGGTTTATGTGGCAAGCACTTTCACTGATTTTACCACTGAGCTGTCATCTGGGCCCAGTGGGAATTCAAACTGCTAATGAATTTCCTTATGTTATTGTTTTGTTCTTATTCAGTTTTTCTGGCTTTCATTGTTTCAGTTGTAGTTGTCTTATCTTTTTAGGACTGTAATTTTTATCTATGTTTATCTCAGATAACTAGCTTCCATGGTATTCCTTTTAAATCTTGTTAATAACTGTAGGGTTGGTAGTGATTTCACCTCTTTCATGTTGATTTTGTTAATACATGCCTTTGCTTTTTTCTTGACTAGTTTACCAGAATGTTTGTCAGCTTTGCTGATCTTCAAGAAATAGTGTAAATCCTGTGTTCTCTAGAGAAATAAAATTAATAGGATGCAGATACATATATTATATAAAATATTATACATAATTTTATTATGAGAATTGAAACATATGACTCGAAGGCTAAGGAACCTTGCAATGTGCTATATACAAACTAGAAGGCCATGAGAGCTGGTAACAAAATTCACTCCAGGTGTGAAAGCCCATACATTAGTCATGGCTCTCTAAAGGAAAAGAACTGATAGTTATTTATGTAGGTAATCAGCCTTTATAATAAAAAGATTTTATCTGACTAAAACATGTTCTAATTCCTGATAAAGATGGTCTTCTGTGGAAAAAAAAAACTCTTTTGGTGCTGTGGTGGTCCTTTCTTCAGCTCATGCTAATAGAAACTTTTAAAAACAGCATGTGCCTTTTTGATGACTATCAATGAGAATTTATAGCAAAATCAGATAGATTTTTTTCCACCAGGGATAATGGCCAAACAATAAGACTCAGACTTCATGGGTAAGTACTCTATCCTCCAGCACTTCAGAATGTATTGAGGGGATCTAGAGATTCTAAAAAGGATGAACTCCAGTTCCATAAAGCATCCTGGTATCCTATGTTCCTCATTTCATTTCTCAATCTTGATTATTTCATTTCTTTCTTGGGTTATTCATATATAATTCCATATTCAAGTTCTACGTTCCAAGAAATTTAAGCTACATATATAATTATGATCCTTTATTTTAAACTCCAGTTTTATCACTTCTCACATCTATGTGTATTTCCATCCCAGAGTCATTGTGTTCAATCTATTTTACTAGTTAAGATTTTGACGAAAGTCAAAATACCTTTGTATTTATGCAACTATTTTAGACTTTATTTTTTTCAAAATTATAGTTTAAATTAAAATATTAAAATGACTTTCAAAGTATAAAGGCATTTTAGGAATATCCGTATTATCTTCAAGAATGTCTGCTCTCGTTGGTTACATTTTCACATTTATAACTTCGTGTAAAACCTTGATACAAAACAAAGAAAATTACTTAAATGTTTGTTGAAAAATACATAATGTAGATAGCACTCAATAAAGCAGTCTTTCAGTGGAATTCCTTCTATAGGCATATTTCAGGAGTCTTTCTCATAAACTTTATTTGAACTCTTTAATTTTCCAGTGTTCTGTATAAAATACACTATTCTGTAGGAATTTTGTTAGTGGAAGTTGATTTAGGATGAGTTTCTTAGTGAGTTAGTAAAGAAATTAAGAAAGAAATAATTTTTTTGAGAAATTAACTTGAGAAGAGCATAACTGCCCCAAATGCCTCAATTGACTATAATGAGCTGACCTTAAATGTCGAAACAAAGCCACAAACAAGCAAACAAACAAACAACAAACCAATTTAAGTAGCCCCCAAAGTTAATCTTCATTAGGTAACTGTGCTGAAGTAATTCTCTGCTGTGCTTACTGTAGACTTGTCTCTCATATTTTGCTGTGTTTGTGATACATATGTATGTATACACACACATACACTCACACACACACACACACACACATACACACAAACACACACAAGAACGTGTTTGTGTGGGTGCACTTGAGTATATCTGATAGCAGTGGAGGACAGAGTTGACTTGGAATCCTTTCCTCTATCACTTTCCACTGTAGTTTTTGAGACAAGACCTCTTTGTCATTGATCACTAAACCATTGTGGTCAGCCTGTCTTCTCCCACCACTGAGTGCTGGAATTACAGGTGCATGTGGACACTTATGGCATTTAATTATGAATTTGTGATTCCAATCCTGGGTCTTCATTCTTCTAGAGGAAATACTACCCACTGAACTATTTCACTACCGTTCTGCATTGCTCTTAATGTTGTGTTGTTACATACTAGGTTTTCAACTATTTTGATTTTACAAGCTGGTATTATCCATCTTCTTTCCACACGATGGCCCTAGCACCTGAATCTTAGGAGAAATTTTTAGCATTTTTTTCTCCTTTGTATTTGAGATGAAACAATTAAACACTCAAAATTGTGGTTTTTCTCATTAACATATTTAACAATTAGTAAAGAAAATGGGAAGCAGTGAAATTGATTTTCACATATTCATTGTGTTTTATGTGGACGTTAACCTGAAAAGCCTTCATGGATACCCATTCTAACTCTCATTACTTTTACTCTTCCTCACAGAAGTTTCTTTCCTGCCTAGAAAGTCTGAAAGAATGAGGTAAATGTATTATCACTCCTTTTATCTCGCTAGTACTTCAACTAGGTTTTTCTTTACTTACAGAGTACATAAGCTCTACTTTTTCTCTTTGTCATATCAGAGGTGCATCATGGGTCACTCTTCTGAATGAACAGCTTGAGAAAGTCAAGATATTTTAGGATGCTGTACTTGAAACTTATGCATTCACAGTTATGACGTGGTCTCTAAGCTCTAAGCAATAGAGATGTTTTCAGCCACAGGTGCATGGCTCATCTTCTCAGTGATAAATTCTCTCTAAAACTAGTAGACTTTCTAACAAAAATAGAATTCAGAAAGGATCTTCATAATTTTTTATCAATATCATCAAAGCAATGTTTTTAAGAAATAACTGATGATGATGATGATAATAATAATAGTAATAATAACAGTAATAACAGCAACAAGAAGAACATTAAATGTTTTGTTGACTGGGAATTTGGAAACTTAAAGTATTCTGTGGGTAAAATGCACCTATTAGCCAAATGTGGTTAAGAAGACGAAGAGAAAATAATAACTGAAACTCACTGTTAAAAGCTCCTATTACAATACTAAATATTAAAATGCACCACAATATGCAATTTAAAGCATTCATTTTCCAAAATATTGAAACTGCATTAAGAATCTTTTATTATATTTTTATTAATATACAAAGGGCTCTTTTATTTTTACCACATTTCTCAGAAGCAATCTTGTTTCTTTAAAAAAAAAAACCTTTGATTCAAAAAATTAACAAATGCGCTATTTCTCAATGTTTCAACACAGCCCTTTGATTTCTGAAGCTTGTGTTGTAATATGAACCATAGCTAAAGCCTGGTCTCACAATTGTCAGGTTTATTAATTACACACACTGGTAGAAGGGAAGGCAATGGGTAGAGAGAGGACTGTGTAAGCTTAGCTTGCAGCTGATGTTCAAGTTGGTAGGCTTCCTGAGTGCACTGAAAAGTTCTAAAGCTCTACATATTTGTTTCAGGAAGATGTTATTTTTCTTATTAAATAAGCAAATTTTTCTTAGAGAAAATAATCTATAACGTTATTTTCCTTGGAGTGTATTAGACTTCATTTCTGGTTATTTTCATAAATATTCCATAATTACTTAAAATAATTTTATTTTATGCAAAATTACATTAAAGTATCAATTACATTAATCTTATTCAAATTAACTATACATATAATTTTGTCATTTTTGTATTCTAATTCCTGGGAGGAAGAGTTTCACTTGACTGTGAACTTTGTGATTATGTCAATTTGGGTTTGTGTATTTTGATTCATATCAAAAAATAGTATCTTAAGGAATTCTGGGTGCTTCATATATCACATCTCAATCACTTCTTTAGAGGCTTAATTAAATTTCTATATTTCTTCTCTCTCTCTCTCTCTCTCTCTCTCTCTCTCTCTCTCTCTCTCTCTGTCTCTCTCTCTCTCTGTCTCTCTCTCTCTCTCTCTCTTTCTCTCTCTGTGTGTGTCTGTGTGTGTGTATTTGTAAGTTGATCATTTAAGCCAAATTCACCATTTTCATATATATTAATTGGCAGGGACAATAACAATCAGCAATACTGGCAACAAGCTAATATAATTCTTTTCCTACATGACAAACATAGGTGGGTCCCCACCCACATCATTTTTTTTTAGACAAGCTCACACTACAAGCATAAAATTGACTAAGAACAGTTTATTCTAAGTTATCTTCTTTCTCTCATTTTGATAACAATCACTGATACTCCAGTGCTGGATTTTCATTCTGTCTTCTGTGTGCTAGTCCCCAACTCTGAAATATTCACACTTCCAATTCTTTTGTAAATATTGTCTCAATTTCCCTTACTAAGATTATTTCAATGAAATACATAAATGCATACAAATGGGAAGCATCAGAAAAATAGTTAGTAATTAGAAGACATTAATTTAATGCAAGGAGACACTGAAATAAGATACCAGAAAATGATGTTTAAATGGATACTATGTGGAATAGGCCCAAAGAATTGACAAAAACATAAGCATCCAGAGGAGAAACCTAGGATATATAACAACATTAAAAGAATTACCTAGTTATGAAAAAAATCTGAAATTAATAAAAGCAATTTACTGGAAAGGATCTTCATCAGGACAGACAGTACAGAGCTGTAGAAATATATTATTGAGAGTAGAGAAAAAAACTGACTAAAATCATCTGTAGAGATTAAATAACATAATAAAATATTTACTTATTCATCATATACTTGGAGAAACTTCATCACCAATCCTAGCAATTGCATTTATGAAAAACTGGTTATAGATCAGCAATTTATTTAAAGGACAGTGGCAGGAGGTGGAGGTAGCAACATTTAGTGAGCCAAAAGTAACAAATTACAGCACAGTTTTTGTTAAGAATTTTCCAGAACACAAAGGAATATTATTCTGTAACACTACCAATAAGTGGATGAAACCAGCTCAAATATTATGATGAGAAGCAATTAGACTTCTAAAACCTGAGAGATATCTCTGAAATAATAAATGAGTGTTTAAGAGGTTTTATGTGATTAAGACAAGAAAGAGACAGAAGGAAGATGAGAAAGAAAGGATGACTCAAACAGATTTATTTTGGGGGACAAAAATTTCATAAAGTTGACCACATGATATAAAATATCTTGGTTTTCTATAAAAGAAATTTTTAATAAACTTTATTTTACAGCTCTGTTGTATCAATGTTACTTTCCTTCATATAATTCTACTGTTGTTATGAAGTAGATATATTTGAGAGTGAATATATATGATTACTGTGTTTTTTGAAATGACTTATAAGCAGTAATAATAATAAACAATAAACTTATACATAATGGAAATCATAAATCAAATCATGAAAATGTTATCAATTGAGGAATGAGAATAAAAAATATAGCAGTTATATAATCTTCCTGTAAGTTAAAACTGTCTCCAGGTTAGCCCCATTAAATGGCTGTTGCTTCAGAGAGAGCCAATTTCTGCAAGTATCTCCTTCTCAAAATTAAGAAGAACACCTTTGTGACTTCAAACAGGCAAATGGTCTCACCTATTGGCTCTCATTCGATGCTTGCAGTCACTAGGGTTATGCAAAAGGTAGACCATCCCTCTCTAACCCAGACTGCTTTGACCATATACCCAGGATCTTGACTTTCAAACTCACTCATGAGCTCGGACATTTTTCCTTGATAGTTATTTATCCAAATTCTCACTGAAGTATGTCTTGTAGCTTTTCCCCTCTTTTAGTGGACTTTAAATGCCACTTCTAAATATTTTGAATCCTGAAATTATAAAACCAGATTGCCAATAAGTTTTATATAGTTAAGCAATAAATAGTTAAGTATAGGCAAGATTCTCATCTTTTAAGGTCAGTTTTATTTTTGGAAATCCAAATGAGATAAATATCCCGATTCACTATCGTTGCAAATCTAACTAGGATGTTGTACTGTCTATGATTCATTCCTACAGTGATAATGGGATGACTAATAGCAGAAAGACACCTACAAAAAATAAAGTGAAAGTAATTTATATGTGCATATTCGATTTGAGAAAAATCTCTTAATTTATGAAAACCACACACACAAACACACACACACGCACACGCACACGCACACGCACACCCCTCCAAATAAGTATTTTGAGTGATTACTATGTATAACATAGGATCAGCACATAAAATAATCAATCAGACTTAGTAAAACATTAGGAACTTACTGTCTATTTGATTATCAATTCAGTGCCATCTAGTTATTGCCTGGGAGATAAGACTCTGGGTATATCTATGGGTGTAGTTTCTAGATTGAGTTCATTGAAGTGAAAAGACAGCTTTACTATAGTCTGTATCACTCTATGGCCTAGATAATGAATGAATAAGAACAAGAAAACCAGCTGAACACCAGCACCTACCTCAGTCACTGCAAGTTTAATGTGATCAACTGCATCATGCAGCTGTTGCCATCCCTTGTTGGAGATTGGTCCTAATTCTTTGATTCCATTGGGAATCTGTATGTCCAAACGCTAAAGGTCCTTGTCCCCAATTGGTTTTCAATCGATCAATAAAGATGCCAGCAACCAATGGTCAGGCAAAAGGAGACAGAGAAGGATCCTGAGAGTTGCACAGTCTAGGACTAAGGAAGGAGGAATTATCACGACTAGGGGGAGAAATACAGATGGACATAGCTGCAGGTGATAAAGCCAACCAGCCATGTGTGATTTTGGGTAAGTGGCCACTGGCCACTTCCCTAATTGGGCCTAGGGCAGTAGGCAGAGGAGGAGGATTAGAAGTGCCCAGCTATTGCTCTAGATGGTATATTAAAAATAAGCTAGTGTGTGTGTGTGTGTGTGTGTGTCTTTCATTCATGGATCCAAAGATTCTCTGTGTGGGTGGCTGGAAATGAGACCCATTGGAAGCATAAAGCAAACTAGCTAAAACTCCACACAACATATGGTGCACAACGTGGTAGGCAAGAACCCATTATTAAAATAATTTAGTAATTGTTGGATAGAATACACACATGCAATGATAGAGTTTAGGAGTGGGAAAGAACTGGTTTCTCAGTGTGATTCCTGCCTGCAATATTGGAACAAAGGAACTCAGCCACTGCTAGAGAAAGCCTAAGCTCAGAGATGCTGAGAACACCTGCTGTGCAAAGAGGCTGGCTAGTTCCTCCCTCTTCCCCACCCCCCCCCCCTGCCCCACCAGGTGCTAGGAGGGAGGCAATGAGAAGCAGACATGAAATGCTCCCTCTCTCCAGCAAGAAAAGATCAAGGGATAGAGATTTATATATTTTATTTCATTGTTTTTAAGGCTAGAAGAGTGTGTAATGGTAATTGTTTAAATGTTTTTAAATATTCAGAGATATTAAACACACAGAAGGGAGAAGATATGGGGAATGAATGAAAAAAATGCTTTAAAGAAATTTAAAAGTCTTGCCAGGGCAAATTCTCAAATGGGTATTCATGGGATTTTGAGATTGCCTAGCCTGGCAAGACAGAAATAGAGCCTGGAAATAGGTTTATACAGTAAGTAGAGGGGAATTTAATTAAAGCTAAATACAGAAATGTATAATTATTAAGGCTTTCTTAAGTTATAGGTCAAAAAGCAGGAGATGGTGAAGAAGCACTGTTTCAATGGTTAATATTTATTTAGATTGCTTTAGTTGCTTTGAATTATTTTAATTATCAAAATGCTTGGGTTTTTATGAGTTTGATGGTTATATTAAAATTCCTTTGGGAGAGAGGTCAAGCTATACCTTTAATGCTTTCTAGTTAGTGGACCAAGGACGTGCTATTTTGGGAGAGAGGCTCTGCATTTGTGTTGACAGGAATGGAGAAAAGGTTTTGGACCCCTTCCAGAGTGATATGGATCAGATGACAGGGAAAGATCCCCTGAACATCTCAAAAAAATTTCAAGAAAATCAAATAGGATAGGTAACTTGATCTGCTGATTCCTCAACATGGGAACATCACAGTAACTGGCTTAGATATAAAAATGTCTGCAGCCAAAACTTCAGTTAAAATTAGACAATAAATTTTGTTGGTTGTGGAATCCTTAAGATTCTTTGTGCCCTTCTTCATATGGCATGACTAAAGATTTATTACCATTGGTTACTGACAAAATTGACTCATAAAAAAGACAGTTGTCTTTTACCTGCTCAAACAAGGAGCAAATTTTCATCCTTAACTGATCTGTGCACCCTGCACAATCCATATGAACATCTTAATGGTATGAAAATTTTGGTTGTGAGATTCAGAATGTACAGCTTTGGCAAGATTCATCCTCAGAGATGCTGAACAGATGCTGTCCAGACACTTGCTTCCAAAATAGCTTCAAAAATTGCTACTGATTCTAGATGATCTCGTCTCATCCAACCTTTCAGTTGGATCCAGTCAGAACTTCATTAACACCCTGAGTCTTCTAAACATGCATAGTTTGTATAACATGTACAATATTAGCTTTCTTAAGTCTAACCAGGTTTTCTAATTTTCCTATCCCTCCCCACCCCTTTAAAGAATTTCTGTCACCCCTATTCAGCAAGAAGGAGCAATGGAGAGTTGTCAGCCCAATCCCCTGGGTTTGAGTATCTAGTTATGGTTATTTTACAAATTATAGATAGGTTGGCACTTTAAGGGATAATTTGGAAATGGTCATAATTTTGAATAGGGAGGAAATAAATGAGATGGATTGCTACATTTTCTTTGTGAACAAAGCATTGTGTAGCCATAATCTTACATTGATAGAAATCTCTGTAACTGATGAAAATTTGATGTTATAATTTCTTACATTGCTACAGAATTGATATATTGATATAGAATTAAGGCTTTATTGGTACAAATCTGCATATAGATACAAATTTGAGATTAATATTGTTAATCTTAGATAGGCATTGTGCCTATGCAACTCATTTAAGAATATAAGGCTTAGACCCAGTCCTTCTAATAACTGCTATTACAAACTGTTTAAGATGACTGAGTAACACAAGTTAAGGGCCAGGTAGTGAACTCATGGTTATGTTAGATTCTAATTGAATTATAATAAAGTGTTTTCAGTTTACTCAAATAGAAATGGCTAAATGTAGCTAAGGTTTAACAGTTCAAAATACTTTACATAGCTAGATAGTCTTAAAAAACATTAGAAATCCACAGAATGTGACATTTAATGCTATTTCATTATTAAGGATCATTTGACAATGAGACATGTCTGCTCCTGACAGCTTCTCCATTCTACTTCAAAGAATTGAGCATCTTTACCTTCAGGTGAGGCTGTTCATTATAGCAAGATAGCCATGGGGCAGAAATTGTTCTATCCATCTACAGACAAAAAAAAAAAAAAAAAAAAAAAAAAAAAAAAAAAAAAAAAAAAAAAACACTGTTCAGGAAAAGACACAATATAGGATAGCCAACTCCTATCTGACAAAGCAGGGTAACATAGTCCTTCATATTCCTACTTAATTTCTGGGACTGCCAGACGGTTCTGGGCCAAAGGCTGAAGACAGATGGTCCAACGTTATAAGAAATCAAGGGACTGTCCAGGTAGTCAGCTGCTTCTACTATTTGTTTAAGTTTTGGAAGCTATTTTATGCTTCCTATATATTCAGGTAATATTTAATTCATTCTTGGGTTTCTGATGGGGTTGAAGACTAGATACAGTGTCATAAGGAAACTTAAGTTGTTTAGCATTTAAAGATATGGTAAAGAGTTGAAAGCATGTTTTTCAGATTCTGTTATAGGCTAAAATCAAAACATAATTCCAGTATAGAATTGTAAATTCTTTAAGTTAGGAATGATGGTAGCGTACTTGACAAATACAATGGACTGGATATTAATTGCATATCATAATCTGTGATTTACATAATTGTGGTTGTACTCAATTTATGTCTGAGAGAAGAGTTTGATTTTGTTGTTGTTTTTTTTTCTTTTCTAAATTTAAACAGAAAAGGTGAAGTGTTGGAGGAGTTGGTGTTCAAATGCTTTGATTCAATTGGGAATTCACATGTTCAAACTCTAAAGATCCTTGCCCTCAATTGGTTTTTGATAGATAAAGATGCTATTGGCTAATGGTTGTGCAAAGGGAGATGGAGTGGGACCATCAGAGTTGCATGGTCTAGGACTAAGGGGAGGGGAAAAAGGAATCACTATGACTAAGGGGAGAGATATGGATGGACTAGGAGCTGTAGGAGATAAAGCCAACCAGCCACGTGTGATTTTGGGTAAGTGGCCACTGGCCACTTTGCTGATTGGTCCTAGGGTAGCAGGGAAAAGATTGGAAGTGCCCAGCCATTGAACTAGATGGCATATTAAACATAAGCTAACATGTGTGTGTGTGTGTGTGTGTTTCATTTGTGGGTCCAAAGATTCCCTGGGTGGGTAGCTGGAAGCGTGACCTGCCAGGAGCATAAAGCAGGGTAGCTAAAACTGATGCAACAATCCCTCCCCAGCAGTGATGAATTATATATCCAAACTACAAGGACAATGTCCTCTCTTAAGTTGCTTTTCGCAGGCACTTGATCATATCAGCAAGGAAAGTAATTAATACTCTGTCTACTAAGAAAGACTGCACCATCAATAAATAGCATCATAGCAAGGCATAGTAGAGTACAGGTATAATCTCAGCACTCAAGAACCTAAGATAGGAAGGTGGTGAGTTTGAGGCCATGAATATATATATATATATGTAGGCACACACACACACACACACACACACACACACACATGCAAAGTCATATGACTCAGCCAATCATTTGAACGACTCCAACTCCAACTTCTTCGAAGAGGGGCCATTTTGTTTTCTACATTTTTCAAGTAGCAACAACAAAAAAGCTTGAACATTTCAGAAAATTATGTAAATCAAGTTATAGATTCTTCATCACAGCTGGGGTGTGGTGCATATCACCAGGTGTTCACATGGGGTATTAATGATGCAATATCAAAAGTGACTGTGAAAAATCAATTTAGACCTCAGACAATACTGGATAAAAAGAGTTAAAATCATATATGATATATATCTCCAAGATATTTCTGAAAACAATTTGATAATAAACAAAGTCTGCCATATGTGTTACCTTTAAAGGGAAATGGGTAACATGTTTTCTTTGTCCTCATTCTGACAGCTTTTCTCTTTTGTAATCTACAGTATCCTCTTGAGGTGCCAAATTCTATTATACCTGGAACATAACACATGTATAATGAATATTTAACAAAATTAAAATTGAAATTGGATAAATGGAAATAAAACGGAAAGATGAATAAGGCAAGGAGAAGTCAGTGGGGATCCTGGAATGAGGTGGGCTCTTTGAACAGTGACAGTCAATCTTTATTAAACACTTCCCACATGTTGTTACATTTAATCCTCAGTCCTGTCTGATGAGAGCAGTTATGATTTCCATCTTGCCCAAAAGAGGAAACCAAGGTTGAGGATAAATTTGAGTTATTTGCCTGAAGTTACACCTGAGGCAAGAGACAGAGACAGCACTAAATGTCATCTTAAATTGCATCTAGATTGAAGGAAACTCTCCTACCACAGTTTCCAAAAGCCCTCTCTTCATCTTAATATCCCTGGGGAATAGACATGAGAATTCTTCCTGTACAATGACATGCCAACCAGCAGTAGGTATTTTCTGTGTTTATTAAAGTAAATTAAATAATGTAGACACTGGCCTATTGAAGCTTAACAATCAGTCCATATGAGACACAATTACTGTCTTGACAAATAGTAGAAAAAAAATCAGTGTCCATAGGGCTAAGCCATGTCTAAAGGCATGCTAGGATCCTGCTTAGGTTTTCCTGGCTGCCTTTGGTCTCAATAGAAAAAGCTTGGGAAGAATCAGTGAAGATCTTATTCTAGTCCCCTATGAACTCAAGTGGTTCGTTTTTTAAACCACAGTCTTCTCCCCACTTACATTTTTTTATGATCGACAAGAGTCAATCCTTGTGCAAATGGATTAAAAGCATGGAGACTTGAAGAATGAATGTTTTTGACAATGACTTCTCGGGCAGAACTGGGATGGTATTCAATCTTCCTACTACATCAGAATAGGAACAGAGAGTATTCCTTGTCAAGAGGAGTAGTAGTATCTTGCCCAGAGAAAGACATGAGAAGACTAAGAGAACCTGGATCTTTTGAAAACAACTTGTTACACAGAGGGTTTTACCCAGGAAATCGTTGGCATGGGCTGCTCTCTAGTGGTAGGCAGTGTTCACTGTCAGTATTTCTTGTACAAGGGCTCCAAGCTGAAAGGCAAGAAGGAAAAATTCAAGCTTTTCTTGGACACCAGCAGATGAGTTACAAATGAATGTGTGTGTGTCTGTGCACATGTGCACAGACACACACACATACATACACACACGTAAATACATAGGTACATGCCTGAGGCACAGCACAGAATGACAACTTTCAGGAGGAAATGAGAACAGAGGAAGAAGGATAGTGTCTTTTGTAGGAGCCAGTGAAAAACTGGAGGGTAAGAAGACTCTTTGTGAAGCCTCAGACATATATCTGCTATGTGCCCATATTTCATAGATATTGAGAAGAGTCTTCCTCATTGATGTCTACTTAAAAATCAATTTACTAGCTCATTTAGTATGTGTGTGTCTGCATGCCAGTGTATGTGTGTTTTGGGGTGCATGATCCATGTGTACGTGGTCAGAGGTAACTTTCAGTAGTTCATTATTTCCTTCTACCATGTGGGTCTTTGGGATAGAGCTCATGTCATCAAACTTGGTAGCCAGTGCCTTTACCTGCTGGGCCATCTCACCAGCCCCCATCTACTTTTAGGTAACAGACATTTTTAAATCATAGATATGTTGAATAAAGAACTTCTTATGTTTTCTGGGAGCTTTATGTCTGCATATCTCTACATATAATGGAAAAGAAGAGAGGAGATGTCCATCTTGTTCTGACATTGTCTCTCTTTCTGTGAGCCCATCACTTCTCTGTCTTGGTCCTGATTTTTCCAAGATTACATGCATGATTTAACTTAAGTTTTGAATTACATACACATTTCAAGCAAAGATAAAACCAAAAGCAGTTTAGGATTTTTCATTGTATAATCACACTTGTTTATACCTTTTTTTGTGTGTACATAATGATTTTCTCTGAAAAATTCTGTGGCATATTTGCTGCCCTGGGGTCTTAGTTAATATGTCTGTAAAAATTTGACATCAATGTATAGAGTTTGCAAGATTGATTGATAATCTTTCTTTTTACTTCTGATGTGCCCTGAGCCTTTTGAGCCTTTTGATTCACCAAAGATACATGAAGAAAAAGAAGAAGAAGGAGAAGGAGGAGGAGGAGGAGGAAGAGGGGGAGGGGGAGGGGGAGGAGGAGGAGGAGGAGGAGGAGGAGGAGGAGGAGGAGAAGGAGAAGGAGAAGGAGAAGGAGAAGGAGAAGGAGAAGGAGAAGGAGAAGGAGAAGGAGAAGGAGAAGAAGAAGAAGAGGAGGAGGAGGAGGAGGAGGAGGAGGAGGAGGAGGAGGAGGAGGA
>NW_021604720.1:1741936-1743937 GCF_004785775.1 Grammomys surdaster | reverse complement strand
AGGAGGAGGAGGAGGAGGAGGAGGAGGAGGAGGAGGAGGAGGAGGAGAAGAAGAAGAAATAATGTCCTGGGCTATATGAGATAGCAGCTGAGACTTGGTCAGCTAAACAACCATTCACACGCAGAGAGAAGCTCAAAATAGAAGGATACCAGGAAGTGGCGTATTGGTGGCCAGCAGGTAGTTCCTTTTAGAAGTGTAGTCAGTAAGATCAGCACCCTCTGCAGAGTAAAGTTCAGAGACTTAATGTGCCAGCATAGAGGGATACTCAGGTGGCCTCCACCCTCTCCAAAGACAAGAGGAGGAGAAGGATTATTGGAGGGGGTGACCAGGAGGAGGGGCAGGCTGCAGTATGCAGAGTGAATAAATAAAAATAAAATGAGAAACAAAATCGTCTTGGTACACCATCTTCCAGGTTCTCTTTCTTCATATTTATATCTCCACATGTAAAGAATTAATTATTTGGGTAATTGTAGCTGAACCCCACCATCATCACCCCGACACCTACACATGCCACAGTTATCTCATGCCTCAGGCAGGAGTAGAGCTCAAATTCAGAGGATAAGATCAAAGTGTCTCGGTCCTTCTGAGAACAACCGCATGAAGCTTTCAATACATCACAGCACACTGCTGAGAGAGTACCATCATCACCTGACATTCTAAGGAGTCATCCATGGAGCAAAAATGCGCCCTGCTCCCCCCTCCCCCGGTCGTTTAAAAATGCACAGGAGACAAAGGCAATGAATGATTCATGTTGAAAAGGGTTATGGAGTACAAGAGAAAAATATTTATAAATATGCCTAGGGAAAAGAAGAGCAGGGCAAATTAGAGCTGTTCCTTCCTGAGGGTGGGTATAAAGGTGATGCTACCAAAATGGCTGACAGTGTGAACTTGTTCTCTGGATCTGGTTTTAATAGGAAAATTGAAGCAAATATGGCCTATGAAGCTTTAAAGGAAACCTTGCCATGTAGCTGCTGGCAAGGATCAGATGAGGGAACGGAGTACTCGGAAACTATTTACACATCAGCCTGACAGGCACCTGAAGTTCTAAAGATACATGGCTGATATCAAGTAGTTACTAAACAGGTCACACCTTTTGAAAACAGTCATAATGTTGGGATGATAGTGGATATTCTTGAAGCAGCATATCACCAGAGTATTCCTTTCTGAAAGAAATATCGTGGGGTTGTTTGGGTCTTGTTTTTTGTTTTGTTTTTGGAAATGTGGTTCTACCATTCTGAGACTCAAGTAGTAAACCAAAGATAGCTGAGAAATACAGATATCTTCTATTCATATCTAAATCTTACCCAGTAACCAACCTTGGCAACATATCAATATGTAATTATGGTGATGGTAAAATTAATTGGCAAAGCAAAGCAAAACAGAACATGGGTAACAAAATGCATGCTAATCACCCATTAAAATTCAGGAGGGTAGCCCAGTTCAGTGACATGCACCTGTAGCCCCAGTCCTTAGGACACAGAGGCAGGAGGATCACGTAATTGCAGAAATCCTGTTTCCCTTATGGTGACTACACATATTCATCACTTCTGACTATGCCATTAAAAAGAGATAATTAAAATTTATTTCTGGGTTAAATATTTTTAAATTACAGTTTTATAGTCTGGGCATATATACAAACACCTGCAGAAACACATAGTTGGGTTCCGTTCATCATCAAAGCACCCCTAATGCTTTTGTATAATCTATGCCCACTCCAACCCTTACTCTGAATCCTAAGCAACCAGTGACCTGATGGAATTTTATATAAAATAATGTTGGTCAGGTTTCATTTGAATTAATTGTTTAGAAGATTCCCACTACAGTACATATCAAGAGTTTCTTTTATTTCTGAATTGTAGTAGCAGTCCGTTGTGTGCTTATAAACACACATTTTTTTATCCATTCTCCTGCCGGATATTTCCAAGTTTGGACTATTAGAAATAAAGAAGGAGACAGAGAGAGAGAGAGAGAGAGAGAGAGAGAGAGAGAGAGAGAGAGAGA
>NW_021604720.1:1739292-1741926 GCF_004785775.1 Grammomys surdaster | reverse complement strand
GAGAGAGAGAGAGAGAGAGAGAGAGAGAGAGAGAGAGAGAGAGAGAGGGAGAGAGAGAGAGAGGAGTGAGGGGAAGATAAAGGAAAAGGAAGGAAAATGGAAAATAGAAAGGAAAGGAATCACATGATAACCATTATTTTTAGTTGTACAAGAAACAGCCAGGCTTCTTCCTGAAGCCCTTGTATCATTTTACGTTTTCTGTTATTGTGTTGAGGCCTAGTCGCTCTGTTTCCTGTATGTTCTGATTGGTCTCTTCAATTATAGTAAGTATAATTGGTCGTTGATTATGTTCCAATGTTTCAATTTTAGTTGCTCTAATAAAGAACAATCTTAAGCTTTTTATATACACTTTTGGCTACATATTATGTTTGTAAAGTGCCTGTGAAAATCTTTACCCACATTTCTTATTAAACTGTATAATTATAAGTTACAAAAATTCCCTATGCATCTTTAATATGTCCTTTGCACGATATTTGTGCTGTAAGCATTTTCTTGCATTCTGTGGTTTGCTGTGTTTTCTAAATCATGCCTTTAGAGGAGCCAATACTTTAGACTTTAATGAAGTTCTTTCTTCTTTGGTTTGTGCTTTCTGTTTCTTAGATATCTTTACTTAACACAAGGTACAAACATTCCCTATGTTTTCTTGTAAAAACTTAACAGTTGCAGATTAACAGTGCTAGAATCAAAGTAAATATTTTGTATAGAGTGTAAGGAACAATATTTGCTTTTATGAGTCAAATATTTATTCAGTCTAGCATCATTTGTTAAAAAGCGATTTACATCTCTTGTCTTAACATACTTGTGGGAAGCCACTATATATTTCTGGCTCCATATTTGGACTCTTCCATTTCATGGATCTGTATCTTGTTTATTAACTGATACTGACATTTCTTGATTACTATCTATATTAAATCTTTAAATCAGATGGTCTAAGTTTATTAGCCGTGTTCTTTTTATTTTATACTTTGATTTTCCTAGGTTCTTAAATCATCAAATCAAGTTTGAAAATATTGATGTGGTGATGTAAGGGGGTATCTCTTTGAATTTAAGGCCAGCCTAGTCTACACAGGGTGTTCTAGGCCAGTGAGGACTATGTAATAGGATTTTATATCAAAACTAGTCTACTAATAGAATATATCTTAGATTCTTTTGTTATGGTTGTTGGAAATGTATTAAATCAATTTATCATTTGGGAGCAAACTTAAATATTTTCCATCTTATAATTCATAAAGATGAGACATTTTTACATTAAAAAGCAGTTGTTAAAATATTTGTCAATTTTCCCTAATATTTAAGAGTACAAATTGAGTTTTATTTTTCACACTTCTCTAATATTGCAATATTTGCTTCAGAGTACTTGTGATTGTTTTGAATTTTTTTCAGTTTTTTTATGCAAAAACCCATTTTCCAATAAATATAAATTTTTATTTATTTGTTTTTGTTATTTATTTTTAGTATTGACATTTTCTATTTTAACATTATTTTATTGCAGTGTACAGGCCTCATGGAAGAAAACACACACACACACACACACACACGATCTTTATGGATCTTCTTTGCTAGTACAGTTGGATTTAGAGTCACCTAGCAGGAGACACACTTTGTGAGTGTATATGAGATCTTACCATAGAGGTTAACTGAGAAGCGAGGGTACACTCTGAGAGTGGATAGCAACATTTCATTAGTTGAGGTCTCAGGCAAAATCAAAAGAGACAAATGAACCAAGCACCAGCACCCATCCCTCTGTACTTCCTGACAGTGGATGCAATGGGACCAGCTGCCCTACTCTGCCCCCAAAGCTCCTACTGCTCTTGCCTTCACACCTTTCCCTAATGATAAGCTGTGCCCTCAAACTATAAGCAAAGTAAACCCTTCCTTATTTGTTACTTTTGCAGGTACTTTGTTGTAAGAAAAGAAAAGAACACAGCTGACTTAGATAATTTTGTCCTATTGCCCTGACATAGGCTAAACCACTAGAATTTTTACCTACAACAGATTTTGCACCATTAGCATAAAGGCTAAGGTAATGAAAATGCAAACAATGTTGAGCTGTTTAACTTTTTTTTTTTTTTTGGAAATTAATTATGGCTTTGCAGACTCCCAGAGACACCTTCAGGAGTCTGCATCCCACATGTTGAGAATTGTTGTCAAGTTTCTCGAGTCATGAAGGGTCTTTATGAACTATCATGCGTCTTCACTGAGGGTTTGCTATCTTGGGACATCAAAAATTGACTATCATCACCTGCTTTGAGAGTTCAGTTAAGTATGTTGTGTATGATGACTTTAAATACAAGTTTAAAGCAGAGTTCAGGATGTTTATTTTTTCCTGTGAATGCTTCATTCACTCACTATTCAGGGAAGTAAAAAGTGTGCTGACTTAGCTTTACTTGCTTCTGATCCTGAGTCACACAA
The DNA here is from genome assembly GCF_004785775.1 of Grammomys surdaster. Classification (NCBI taxonomy): domain Eukaryota; kingdom Metazoa; phylum Chordata; class Mammalia; order Rodentia; family Muridae; genus Grammomys; species Grammomys surdaster. The sequence continues at coordinate 1,739,514 of NW_021604720.1, read as the reverse complement.
GTTCTAACTGTCTCAAGATTCAGTTGCTGCTCTTGGGTTCAGTTTTAGTATGCTGTTTTTGCCAGTTTAAGGTATAAATTTTCGTGGACCATTGTTACCCATTTATCTAATTTATTTTCTTTCTCTTAGATGCTGTTGAGTGTCTAAGGATTGTAAACAACATTGAGAGAGAGAAAGAGAGAGAGAGAGAGAGAGAGAGAGAGAGAGAGAGAGAGAGAGAGA
>NW_021604720.1:1639811-1739282 GCF_004785775.1 Grammomys surdaster | reverse complement strand
AGAGAGAGAGAGAGAGAGAGAGAGAGAGAGAGAGAGAGAGAGAGAGAATGTGTGTGTAAAACATACCTTCCAATTTTCTAGTTGCTTATCTTTATGTGGCATATTTAGTTCCATTTTATTCTACTATATCTAGGTTGAAAAACAAAGTCATTACAGTTTTGTGCTTGACAACCTCAATGACATCTAAAACACACATACACACACACACACACACACTACTATATTTTATGTTAAATCCTGAATTATTTTAAAAATCTAGCTTATTCTTTTCTCTAATCCCTTCATTTGATGTGGTACACATATAAACCTAGTCCTTATATTGTATTGTGGCTCTGTTATTCACTTATTGTTGCCTGTTCATATCCCCAAAATGCACAACCTACTCGTACTGTAACTTACAGAAGGTTTTGTGGAAGCCCTCTCATCCATGTCGGAGCCTACTAATTCTAGAGAAGAGGGAGCAATGAAGTTAGGGACTGAGGACTCCAGAAACCAGAGAGCTTTGGCTTACACACCTTATTTACTGCCACTGCCCTGCAATCTGTCTTATCATGTCTTTATCTTTTAAGTCTCAGAAAACAATGAAGATTGCTTTCTTAGACTGGTCTTGGGGTTTTGATCTGAAGTACTGAGAAACAAATTTCTAGAGAACATAGAGAAAGCACATGTATTTTCATCAACTCCTTACTCCAGTGGGGCTTTGTAACTGTCTGCTGTTACCCAGCAGAAATCAGCTCTGGTGGTCTGGATTACTGCTGCTGAATTCTCCCATTCAAGAAATGTAAATAAATAAAATATCCAATAAAAAAAGAAAAAATAAATAAATAAAAAAGGTAGCACAAGCAGCATAAAGTTTCTATATCCTGATTTTCTTCCTTTTTTATTACTTGGATATATCTAAATTTAATTTTGTGGTTTTGCTATGTCTGAGTGTAGGAAAAGTCTATATAGCCTTTCATGTTTCTCATATGATATTTGATTTGGGGGAATCTGTATTTTCCTTTTACTTTGGGGATTACTCTAAAATTACTAAAATAATAGTGGAAATGAGCAGTGCTTCTTTCTGCTATGTAACTGGAATCGGGGTTCATAGCACAGTTTTTTTCTCATTTAAAATGGGTTAGCTAGCATTCAACTTGAAAAGTTTGGAAATATTAAATAAGAAGGTATGTGTAACCTGCTGTTATAGTATAATGACAGTAAACATTTGTTATTGTTATTTTATTAGTACAATCAATGACTATAAAATATCTAACAGAATGTATCCAAAGACGATATGATCTAAGATGACCTTCTGTATTTAAATCGTGTAGTGTCAATCACATAAGGTACTAATGAAACATACCCTAAGTCATGTGATTGTACTACCATTGATGCCATTCAGGCATATCTTTCAATCATGTCTAAAGAGTATCATGGGAAGCTTGGCAAGATGCAAAAATTATGAAACAGAAATTTTCCAGGAACACCACTCTTCTGTATCAGAATAAAAATTCTCTGCATATGAGATAAATTGGATCCAGTAAGACTTTTCTAGTGTCAATTCATAATTAAATATGAAGAATAATCACTGTGAGGAATGTTCTCACCAACCACCTTTTAACAGAATCTATTTAATAATCAAGGATCTCCAGTCAATCATCCACAGGATCACATTTATTCGTCTTCTGTTTTTTACACCTTCTTTGCAACACAATTTAGCCATTGTCATGGTTTAACATTGTCATAAATAAAGAGTCTTAGTAATCCTAGAAGATCTCTTGTTTGCTGAAGAGAGTTCAATTCATTTGTAGAAAATCATTCCTTTTGCATGTCTTCTTTTAATGTGGTTTTTCACTGTTGATGTAAAGGGGGCTCATGCTTCTGAGCTTGTCAACACACCATCATTAGAGCTGTTCTTTAAGGTCATAGAGCAATACTATTTTCACCTTTTAACAAGACTTTAAATCCATAGTTATAAAGACTCTACAACTTTACATCCCCAACAATAGTCTATCAGGGTACCATTTTCTCCACCTCCTCCTTACTACTTAATTGTTATTTGTCGTGTGTGTGTGTGTGTGTTCTAGCAGTTCTAAAAGTTGACATATCACTGTGGCTTTTATTTATATTTTCTTCCCTCCCTCCCTCCTTCCCTCCTTCCTTCTTTCCTTCTTTCCTTCCCTTCTTTCTTTGCTTCTTCCCTGCTTCCTTTCATTATTTTTCTTCTATTTATTCATGTTTATTTTATATGTTTTCATGCACCCCATCTATGAAGTGCTGGTGAAGCTCTGAAGAGGCTGTGAGATACCCTGTAACTGGAGTTACAGACAGTTGTGAGCTGCTATGTGGATGCTGTGAACCAACCTCTGTCTGCTGAAAAAGCAATTTTCTTTATCATTGAGTCATCTCTTTATCCCTGTGGTTTGAATGTTCTTAGTTATTAATGACCCTAAATGTTTTCTAACATACTTATTGGTGGTTTTTTTGTCTAGCTTAAAACAGTTTCAGGCTGACCATGAACTTCTTAAAAGGTAGAGAATGTTGTTAAACTTCTGATCCTCTTGTCTCCATCTTCCAAATGTTGGGATTAAGGAAAGTGTCACCATTAACTCCCAGTTTATTCAGTGCTGGGGACCAAATACAGGCCCCATATATAATAAGCAAACACTCTACCAACTGAGCTACATCTCAACCTTTTCCAATTTTAAAAACCAGGCAGTTTTATTCTATTGGAATTTGAGTTCTTTATGTATTTTGTGGATTAGCCCATTTTTAGTTGTGTAGCTTGCAAGTGTTTTCTCATTCTATTGGCTTTCTTCATTCTAGTAACTGTCCTTCTGAGACCTTCTTCATTGCATATGCTTTCACATCATAGTCTCCAAAACCCCCCTTTTCATACTAATTTATGAAGAGTTTCTTATGTTTTGCTATGAAGTCTTATATTTAAGTCTTTAATCCACTTTCACTTTGTTTTTATGTATTTATAGTATGCATCTGATAAAAAGATCATCAAATATGTACAAAATAAACTGAAGAGGTAAATGGAGATTTATTTCTAACTGGGTACAGTTCCATATCCTACTTCTTCTCTTTTGGGTTTTTTGTTTATATGTTTGCATTTTTCTTTTTATTGATGATAGTTTTTTCATACAATATATTTTTGTTACAGTTTCTTCCTCCTCAATTACCTACCCACCCAAACCCATATCTTTTCTTTCTTGCTTTCATTAGACTACAAACTGTCATCTTGCTAAAAAAAACAATAAAAGAAATTAATATAATAAAAATGAGTAAACTAGAATAGGACAAGACAAACTATTAGAGCAAGAAGAGCCAAAGAAAACAAGGAACACATATAGACTCAGAGACACAAGTTCAAGCACACAGAAATTCTATAAAAGCATAACACTGGAAACTATATTATATACGTAAAAGACCTGCAAAGCAAAAATTAAAATAATGCCCATACAAAGCACTATGAGACGAAGAACCTCTAAAAATGCCACTGAGTTTATTTTGTGTTGCCTATCTAATGCTGGACATGAGGGTCTGTCCTTGAGAGTAGTTTGTATACCCAATGAGACTCAGTGACTTGCTCAGCCATCATTAGAGAAGCTTTCTCCTGCAGGAGACGGGAAATATTAGAGACCCATGATCGCACAATGTGCAGATAACGAAAGACCTTGGAACGCTTAGTCCTAAATGATATTTCTACATCAAACCACTTTCCTTAGAGATGAAAGATCCTTATGAAAGAAAAGGGAGAAAGATTGTATGAATCAGTTGGAATAGAGAACACAAAAGAAACAAGGCCTTTCAAACATAGCAGGACTAACACATGTATGAACACAGAGACTGTGGCAGCATACACAGGGCCTGGATGGGTCTAAGTCTAATGGGTTCCTCAGCTATGAGTAAGAAAATTGAGGCCCTAAATAGCACTATAAACCAACTAGCTACAGAAGAAAACATAGAACACTTTATCCCATACAAATAAGGCACACATTATTCCCAAGGGCATGAGACATTTTCTATGATACACTGCATGTTAACTGACAAAAATATAGTGGATGATTTTATAAGATGGTATAGAAAGTATCATCCCTTATCTGAGGGAAACATTTAGAAATTAGTGATAGATGTGAAATTGAGGGAAAGAATCAAAACCATAAAACGGTGGACATCAATCTTCAAGTTACCAATGTGTCAAAGAGCATCAAACTTGAAATGCAGGATTAGAAGGGAAAACTATGTTCATAGAGGCCTTATTTGTGATAGCCAGAATCTAGAAACAACCCAGAAGAATGAATACAGAAAATGGGGTCCCCCAACAGAAGAATGGATACAGAAAACGTGGTTCTTTTACACAATGGAATACTACTCAGCTATTAGTTTTGCAGGCAAATGAATGGAACTAGAAAATATCATCCTGAGTGAGATAACTCAGAATCAAAAGGGTGTGAATGGTATATACTCACTCATAAGTGGATATTAGCCAAAAGAGTACAGAATACCCAGGATACAATTTTCATAAGTCAAGAAGGTTAACAAGCTGAAAGGCCCAAGTGAGGATGCCTCAATCCCACTTGGGAGGGAAAAGAAAGCAATCATGGGGGTGGGGCAGAGGGAGTGAGGAACTTGGATGGGAGAGGGGACAGGGAGGAGAAAAGGAGAACATGGTCCAGTATTAGGGGTAGGGAGGAAATAGGACTGAAGACCTGAGGGCCAGCAGAAAGAGTGAAAACAGGCAATCTAGGGAAGTAGGATTGGCAAAGGGATGGGGGAGACCCTCTAGAGTGTACTAGAGGCATTATTAAAGGTGAGAGACTCTCAGGAATTAAAGGCACAGATCTTAAATGAAATGCCCTGCAGTGGGGAGAGGGAACTTGTAGAGTCCACCTTCAGTAGAAAGGCAGGACATCAAGTGGAAGGATGGGATAGCCATTCCAGAGTCAAAAACTCTGACCCAGAATTGTTCCTGTCAAAAAGAACTTCAGGGACAAAAATGGAGAAAAACCTGAGGGAAACAGGATCCAGTGACTGTTCCAAATTGGAATCCACCTCAAGGGGAGGATCAAAATCCTGTCAATATTACTGAGGCTACGGTGTGCTTAAAGAAAGGAGCCCAGCATGACTGCCCTCCAAGAGGCCCAACAAGCAGCTGAAAGTCAGATGCAGATATGTACACCCAACCAAGACAGAAGCCAGGGACCCCTGTGGTTGAATTAGGGAAAATATGGAAGAAGCTGAGGAGGAGGGTGACCCCATTGGAAGACCAGCAGTCTCAACTAACCTGGATCCCGAGATCTCTCAGACACTGAGTCTCTAACCAAACAGCATACACTAGCTGATATGAGGCTCCAGACACATATACAGCAGAGGACTGCTTGGTCTGGCCCCAGTGAGAGAAGAAGCACCTAACTCCTAACCCTAGAGACTTGAGGCCCCAGGGAGTGAAGAGGTTTGGTGGGTTGGGGTGGGGTGGGGTGGTGGGGACATCCTCTTGGAAACAGGCAAGGAGGTATGGGATGAGGAACAGTCAGAGGGTGAACCAGGAGGAGGATAATAACTGGACTGTAAAAAAATATTAAAGAATAATAAAAGTATAAATGAAAAAAAAGGGAAAACAAAATTACATCACAACCAAGTTAAGGATGAAGATGAATCTAAGATGGTGCAGGGACAGCTCTACAGATATCAACTTAATATTTCCATGTTCAATTAGTTGTGTAAGTTGTGTCTTCAGCAATAGTACCTTGCTGTCAGTTTGTGGAGAATAACCTATTGTCTTAGTAACACCCTAGATTGTTTTGGGATTTCCTCGGGTCCCCTGTGACTAACAACTTAATTAGATATAACCTAATCCAGGTATTTCATTTTGTGAGAAGAGATGGCAGTTGAAACTATGGCTCCCCCAATATTTGGTGATTTCACTTAGATTGCCTTCATATATGGATATATTTTAGGAAGCTTCTGCTTAGGTTACCATATTACCTGTAAATGACTATGATTTTAGTTGTCTCTCCACATATACACTCTTACATTTCTCTTTCCTATCCACTTCCTCACTTGATACTCTCATTCCAGCCATTTCATTGATATTTATCTATTTTATGTCTCTTTCCTAATGAGATTTATCTGTTCCCCTAGTTTCTTTCTCTATTACTACCCTCTAGGTTTCTATAGATTGTAGCTTGGTTATCATAGACTTAACAGATAATATCAACATATAAGCAAACGCATACCAGTTTTGTGTTTCTAGGTCTGAGATACCTCACTCAGAATGATTTTTTCTAGTTCTATTTATTTGCCTACAGTTTTCATGATGTCATTTTTAAATGGCTGTGTAATACTCCATTGTGTATTGTGAAAATGTACCACATTTTCTTCATCTGTTCTTTTGTTAAGGAACAATTAGGCTATTTCTGATTTCTGTATATTATGAATAGAGTAGCTTTTAATATGGTTGAACAAATGTCTCTGTAGTAGGATAAAGCAACCTTTGGGTATATGCCCAAGAACGGTATAGTTGGTTCTTGAGGTAGATTCATTCTCATTTAAAGAAACTGTCACAATAATTTCCATAGTAGCTGTATGAGTTTGCATTTCCACCAACAGTATATGTGTTCCTCTCACTTTGCATACTCACTTTGTCACTTAGTTTTTGATCTTAGTCATTTTTAAAGGTTTAAGATGAAGTATCAAGTTAGTTTTTATTTGCATTTTCCTGATGGTTAAGGATGTTGAACATTTCTTTTGTTGTTGTTGTTATTTATCTATTTATTTATTTAGTATACAACATTCTGCCTACATGTATTTCTGCAGGCCAGAAGAGGGCATCATATCACATTATAGATGGTTGTAAGCCATCATGTTCCTGCTGGGAATTGAACTCAAGACCTATGGAAGAACGAGACATCTTTCCAGCCCCTGAACATTTCTTTAAGTGTTTCTCAGTCATTTGAGTTTTCTCTATTGAAAATTCTCTGTTTAGATCTGTACGCCTAATATATAAGTGGTTTATTTATTTTCTTGGTATCTAGTTTCTTTATTTCTTTATATATTTTAGAAATTAACTCCCTGTTGAATGTGACATTGGTAGAAATCTTTTTCCATTCTATAGGCTGTTCCTTTGTCCTAGTGATGGTATCCTTTGCTATGAAGAAGCACAGCAAGAATGGCCACCCTATCAAAAGCAATGAACAGGCCCAATGCAATACCCATCAAAATTCCAACAACATTCTTCACATATGGAGCCCTGTCCATCTTCTGATATGCTCTTCAATTTCTTTCTCCAATGACTTGAAGTTTTACCATATATGATTTTCACTTGCTTGCTTGGAGATATTATGGATACTTTGTATTATTTGAAACTGTTGTGAAAGGTGATGCTTCCCTAATTTCTTTCTTGGTCCATTTGTCATTTCTGTATAGGCAAGCCACTGATTTTTGTAGGTTAATTTTGCAGTTAGCTACTTTGTTCAGAGTGTTTATCAGCTGTAGGAGTTTCCTATTGCATTTTTCTGGTCACTTATGTATATTATTACATCATCTGCAAATAATGCTACTTTGACGCCTTCCTATCCTGTTTGTATTCCCTTGACCTCCTTTAGGTTTCTCATTGCTCTTGCTAAGACTTCAAGTACTATATTGAATACATATGTGGAGAGTGGACCAATTTTAGTGGAATTGCTTTGAGTTTCTCTCCATTTAAGTTGATGCTGGCAATGGGCTTGCTGTCGATGTCTGTTTTTATGTTGGGGTATGTTCCTTGTATCTCTAATCTCTCCAAGACTTTTACCATGAAGAGATATTAGACTCTTTTCAAAGGTCTTCCTATTTAATGAAGTGATCTGGGGTTTTTTTTTCTGTTTGTTTACATGATTAATGACATTTATTGATTTATGTATGTTGAACCATCCCTGTGTCTCTGGGATGAAGCCTACTCACAAGGACCTTTCAAAGAAGATGAAAACTTTCTGAGGATATGGAATTTCCAAATGGGAAATATAACCAAACTAATAAAGATGAAAGTGATAACCATGTGAACTGAATAAACTGACTTTTGTGAGTTTGCATAGGGCATCTAGTTATATATAGAGAGCAGAAGACATGAGATTTGGGTTATTTGGTATTGAAAGGCTTCTCAGTCCTGTGTTTTCAGAGACCTGAACTGAAATTATGCAGATGTTAATGATATTTTGCTTCTGAGGACACATATGAGAAATGTTACTGTCTTCACTGCCTTCAGTAATTTTGAACAACCTAACTCCTTTCTTAAAACCAGAAAGTTCAGTTCTCACTGCAGTATACCAGGCTTGGTGGTCAGGCTGTCAGCTGTGTTGGTTCCCAGCTGTCTCTGCTACCAGATCATCTCAGGAGGCCATCACTGTGAGCCCTCTGACAGTCACTAGATGCCCAAACTCTGCACATTTTGCTCTCTCTAATTATGATTCCCTATCTTGTCCCCCACCCCAACTGTACTGCAATGTGCTTCCAACCAGGCAAGCACAGTTTCTACTTGTCAATTATTATTGTCTATACAACTCTTCAGACCAAATCTAGATCCAGTATCAGACCATGAAGTGTCATTCATGAGCTATGAAGAAGAAAAAGGAGTATGACATTTCTCCCTCTCCAACAGTATACATAGACTGTTTCTCTTCATCCATTAATTAAAGACAACAGAGGCCAATCGTGAGCACTTCAGATAAAGTCTGATTTCATGGTTCTTTGTTTTGATCACCATATATTCAAATATAGATTGAAACATAGATATTTAGCCTTTATCACAACTCCCCTGCTTCCCCTCTTCACAAAGGGAATAAAACAAGATACACTTTCCATTTCAAAGGCACAAAGACCCACGGGTAAATGCATAGTGATACTCAGGTCAGTGACTGTACATGGGGCCTTCTAGAAATAAATAGCTGAGTAACAAACAACCTATATTTTACAGAAGCAGTGGCTGGAATAGGCTCTATAGTGATAGAACAGTCTGATCTTCAGTTCATAAAATATTGAGAATTAAAGGCCTGACTTAAAATGTGACATCTTAGAACAAGATGGTATGGGATATGATTAAGTGGTCTGAGCCTGAGAGGATCAGCCAAACATAGTACATGAATAATAGAACGTGGATTAGAGAAGATATGTGGGAATATCAATGAAAGCCATTTCAAGGACATTTCAATTTAGGAAAGTTGAGAGATTCCCAGGATCCAGTAGGTGTCTTTTTCTTAAATATAACTAGTGTAATATATTTGCAAGGTGTATATAGCTCCAGGCTTCCATTGGGCAGGTGGACAGCTTCTAAAAGATCCAACCCAGAGAACCTCATAAAGTTAGTATTGTACATGAGAAACTGTACTATTATTATATAAATGATTACTTAATTGTATAATATTTATTGGATATATCTAAATGCTTCATATTCCTCTATGAGTTTTGTATGAACTTGAAAATTAAAAAGCTAAAGAAAGTTTTCATAGTTACTCATAACTGGAAGATTGAGAAGGCAGTCTAACCATCAACATATAATCTATCTCTCTATTATCTATTCTTTTATCATCTATCATTTGTCCATTTATTTACCATCCCTTATCCACCAATCTATTAATAAAATATTAGATACAGATTAAAGAGAAAGTTATCTTAGTGGTTAACTTAAAAATCGACTGATTTGCTAGTTCAGGTTTTTAGATTCACTCTATTGATTCACTCAAGTGTTAAATATTATGTGAGTCTAGAAAGATACATATGCTTGTTTATTTGTTCTCCCTCCCAGTTAATACTCATGAAGTGTGAGATTTATTGAGTACAGTTGTATTCCCTGTCTCATGTGAGCTAACACTTCCAGAGAAAAGGAGGAGAGTGGATAGAGATCAGGGGAAGAGAGGAGGAAGGTGTTGGCAGGGTATAGAAGAAGTGATAAAAGGAGAAAATAATCTCAATAAAGTGAGATGGTAAGTATTTATTAGCATGACCGTTTCTGTATTTTAGACCAGAATGTAGCAGTGGTGCTTTGCCTTATTTTTTCTCCACTCTCCCATCAAGCCCTCAATTAGGCCTTGAGAAAGGAGTCAGTGAACCTCTAAAACTTTCCGCTTAATCACCTATAGCGAATGTTCATTTAATGACCGCCTTTTCGTACCAGACAAGAAGTAGCAATGCTTTTAGCACAGGGAATGGAATGAGAAAGAAATTGCCTAATCATCCCAGCTCATGCAGTGCTTTGTGAGAAAGATTATTGAATTTTCAGTCTCTGCAGAATTTTAATGAAGCTCCATCTTGCTAGAAAACCCAGCCTTTTGTCAAAAGAGTTCAATAACTCGACCACCCATGTAATAAGATGGACCAGTTGAAATCTTTCACTCTTTCAAGGCCAAAGGTGTGCATGGAAATGTAGAAACACTCTTCTACATGTCTACTGTCATAGATTAAACCTATGCAGGTCATGAATAATATGCTATGATATGAACAGTATATACTTGTTTATTTTTTAGCCCTTGATAAGTAACATTTGACATAACATGTTGTGTTAGCCACAGTTGTGTGCCAGACACAACTAAATGCTAAAGCATTTCACATATAACCACTCTCATTTTAAAAATATATTTATTATATATCTTTGTATATGTGTGTATGAGCATTGGATAAATGTACCTGCTGATGCCAGAAAATACTATCGGATTCTAAGAGGGGTAATTAGAGACAATTGTGAGCCACCCAACAAGAGTGCAGGAACTAAATTGTAATCAGTACCCTTGACTGCTGAGCCATCTTTTCAGCGCCTAGTCTAACAACTCTAAGATTGTTTCACTACTTTCATTCTGTACATGATAAAGCTGAATTAAATGGTAGATGAAAGAATGATTCCCCACATTCCCAAAGATGGGGATAAGCTAATTTTTGACTCATGAAAACGTGTTACCCAACAGGGCAAAATAGACTTTGCAAATGTCCTAAAAGATCTTGAGAGCTAAAGAATATCATTTGGGGTACAGTGCTTAGTTTATTTATTGATCGATTATATTATTGATTGATAGAACTGATGAGTGTTTTAGTTGATGTTCTATTGCTATGAAGAGACAGCATGACCATGACAACTTTTATAAAGGAAGGCATTTTTTATTCAAATATTTTTATTATTTTACTTATTCACTTATATCTCACTCACTGACCCCTCCAAATCAACCCCTCCCACAATTCTTCCCCTTCATTCCTCCTCCCCTTCTCCTCTGCAAAAGTTGGGGCTCTCTGGGCATTCCCCTACCCTGGCACAGCCAGTCTCTGTGAGGCTAGGCACATCCTTTCCCACTAAGGCCAGGCAAGTCATCCCAGCTAAAAGAATATATCGCATGCACATGCAACACCTTTTGGAATAGCCCCAACTCCAGTTGTTTGGGACCTACATGAAGAGCAAGCTGTTCTTCTGTTACGCATGTGCAGGGAGGCCTGAGTCCAGCTGTACATGTGTGTTCTTTGGTTGGTGATTCAGTCTCTGAGAGCCCCAGGGATCCTAGACAGTTGACTTTGTTGGTCCTCCTGTGAAGTTTCTATCCCCTTAGGGACCTCAAACTTTCCTTCTATTTTTCCATAAGTGTCCCCCCCTGTTTTTTCCACTGTTTGGCTGTGGGTGTCTGCATCAGTCTGAGTCAGCTGATAGGTGGAGCTTCTCAGAGAACAGCTATAGAACAGCTATGCTAGACTCCTGTCTGTGGAACTTGCTTAGAGTTTCAGTGGTTTAGTCCATGCTCATCATGGCAGGATGCATGGTGGCAGGCAGCCAGACATGATGCTGAGGAAGTTGTTGAGAGTTCTAGATCCAGATCCACTGGTAGCAGGAAGAAAGCGAGTCTCTAGGCCTGGCATAGGTTTCTAAAATCTCAAATCTCACATCCAGTGGCATACTTCCTGCACAAAGGCCACACTTCTTTATCCATCCTAAGTACTATCATTCCCTGATGACCAAACATTTAATTATATGAGCCTATAAAGATCATTCTTATTCAAACTACCATAATGAGATATGAAACAGTAGGTTTCAGTCTAAGGGCACACATACAGGTCACAGACTTTCCTTGACTTCCCTGTTTTTTCCCTTCTGTTATTCTAGATGCCCCCACCTCCAATAATACTTCCTCTTCTACTTTCATGTCATATGTAATATACATAAATTACATGTAATATGTATTCTGCATATGACAGAAAGCATGAAATATTTGTCTTTTTGGCTTATTTTACTTAATATGATGATATCCCATTTTGTCCATTTTCCTGAAAATGATATAACTTCATTCTTTGTTTCTTAATAAAACTGAATTCCACATATACATCCTGTTTTACTTATTTACTCTTTTGATAGATATGTCTGCTTACTCCATAACCTGGGTGCTGTTAACAGTATGGCATAAACAAGTATGTGCAGGCATCTTATGCTATGCTCATTAGTCAGGTAAGTGGATATACATCATGGTGGCCCTTCTAAGAGAGACACACAGGATGGCAAACACTTAAGAGATATGGTGATAGAAGATGAGGTTTAGAAAAGGCAGAGAAGGATCATGATAAGGCCACCTCTATAAGTCTGAACAGGTACAGAGGTGAATTTTGCCTACACACACCAAGAGGAAGTATCCTTATTAATACATGATCTTAGCCAAGTAAAATTATTTAAACTTGGACTTCCTTAAAGTTTAAAAAATATATTTATGATTTTCTTTTTATTATTTAATTTTTTTCAGACAACATATTTAAGTGATTTTTCCCTTCCCTGTGTCTTCCAGATCCTACCCACTCAGCTCCATGTTTTCTTTTTCTCATTTTCTCTCTCTTCCCCCAAAAGAAAACAAAAATCAAAACAATCTGTCAGGAGCCATAATGGGACAAGCTAATAATTAGCAGTTGATCATCCTGAAATACTTGCCTTGGATTATATCAACTATTATTAAGCTCTTTTATAGTGGGGCTGCTATTAAGTCCCTTGATGATATTCAAAACTGCAATGAAAACTCTGCCAGTCTCCTGAGTGTCATCAGTTTATTTGCCCTTAGATAGTAACCAGACTCTCTTCTGCTCAGAGCACATTCCAAGGTGGTTGTAAAACAATTAACCAAAGGTCACTAAAAGGGAACTCATGATTTATTATAGGTACTAGGACAGAAGAGAAAATATTGCCAGGGTTTATCTATACAAAACTTCAGTAATTTCTTAGTTATAATTTTTAACCTTCAGCGAGCCTGTGGAGCTAGACAGGTGATGGATGTTTAGTCACATAATTACTCCTAATGGATATGCATGTAAACATTCTCTGTTGTAAACTTCTATTTCAATTTATGATTTGAATTTTGGTGTGAACTTGTGATGAACTTTGTAACATGTGACCATGTACTCTGTAAGATGTATCCGTACTGAGGACAAAGAGATGAGAGTTAGTTAGATGTAGAATAGAATTAGTTAGATATAGAATTAGAATAGAGATAGAATAGTTTTCCCTTTTCCCCAGTTAGGACCTTCCTGCTTTTTCTCTTAGATAGCTTTCATAGGAAACGTTTTACACTTAATAATAAACTATAATAACTTTTTTAAGTGTCTTTTCTTCCTGCGACCTCAAACTAACACACCTAAGTTAGAGCCTAGCAGTGCCTGCAGAGAGAGTACTAAGGCATGGCCTAATCCTCAGATGTCCTTGGGCTGAGGTGCGAAGTGTGCCCAGAAACTGCAGTTTCTGGCCTCAGAGGATCAAACAGATAGCAGGTCAGCTACAGTAGCTTAGTAGGTAAACTTTATTAACTTAGACAAGAAAGATTTTATTAAACAGCAACTCTAAATATCTCATAAGACCAAAGTCTTACCCTGAATCTTGTAAAGCCCAAGGCTTTACCCCGAATCTTGAAAGACCAAGTCTTATCCCTGCCAACGCTCTTCCAATTCCCATCCCACTAGGCTGCCTCAAGAAGAATCAATTGGAGGAGAAGAAAGATCACCTTCTCCTCTCACCAAGCCGGGGCTGGCTCCTGGCAACAATCAAACAAATACCAAACATGAAACCAATAATATGAAAAAAGCCAAAATTGAAAGAAAGTACACAAAAATCATGGAATCCATTCCATGTTAGCAAACTAATTCTGGGCATAGAACCTTCATATAGTGTGGTTGATATACCCAGGGACAGTCCATTGGATAAAACTGATTTTCCCTTTCCAAGTAAGGATCAATCACAAATAGTTTTTTAATTTAGTAATAGAACTTTGTGTTTGGCCCAGCCAGAGATCCACGCTCCTTCCAGTTTACACCTGTGCCTGTGGCAGAGCCTGTAGTCTGCATCCCTACCCACTCAGCCCATGTGCAGTTGCAGCTTGACCTCCTTAGGTGTTCTGATACATCCAGGATCACAGGATCACAGGGTTACAGGATCACAGGATCACAGGATCATGGGAGAGACAGGCTCCAGTCAGAAACAGTGAAGCCAGTTGACACCAGAGATAACCAGATGGTGAGAGGCAAGCACAAGAACATAAACAACAGAACTTTGTGTTCACTTGCCTTTCTCCATGCTGGGATTTTTTTTTGTCTCATTTGAACCTGTGTAGATCTTGAGTGTACTGTCATGGTTTCTGTGAGTTCATCTGTGCATCAGCCCAAGTGTGTCTGCAAAATGATAAATCCTTGAAATCGTATATCACCTCTGGCTCTTACAATCCTTCTGTCTAGCTTTCTGTATAGATCCCTGAGCCTTGAGGTAAAGGGTTTGATAAACACACCCCATTTAGGCCTGAGTAATCCAAAGTAATCTCTGAACGTCTCTGTGTTACCATCTACTACAAGAAGAAGCTTTTCTGATAAAGGTTGATCTATGCACTGATCTGTGGGTAAAGAAAGATGTGACTAGAAGTCATTTTGTTGCTATGTTCACTTAACAGAATAATAACCAGTGGGTTTCCTTCTAAGACGACTTGATATATTGGTGCAAGCAGGTCACTATTATATACTTAAGAGTTTATAGTTTAGAGCATTGATGATCACTTTTCTTCTCTGGTAACATGAATAGTACCATCCAGCACCATGGACACTAGCTAGCAGGGGTGAAGCTTCTTGTTGGTGACCAGATCAATTTTTTCCACGTACAATGACATAAATAAATGGTGTCTTCAGTAATAGGGCCTTATCAACAGATTGCGAATGTAACAGATGGATTTGGCAACAGCTTATGATGTTTAGGGGTGCCTATGGAACCCATAAGGCCAACAACTCAATAAAGCCTTTTCTTAGTGCTGTAGATTTTATCTGGTGGCGTAAGATTTCTAGTGGAGGCATTGGCTCCATTATGTGCTGACTTCATATAAATGTCTTTCACATGTGTATAAATTTTAGAAAGATCCAACAACAGTAGGTTTCCATATAGCTTTTAGAAAGCCTTTTAGCTTCTAGTCAGTTGTCCCTCCCCGTATGTCTTCTTTCCTCTGCCACCTCATTTTCCTTTCCCCTTAATCCTCTTATTCTCATTCACCCCTTTTCTCTTTATTACAACATATTCTTTTTCCCCTTTCTTCAGAGACCTTATCCTTCCTCTTGTCTGTTATGAGGTTCCTAGCCTCTGTAGTCATTTAGACTGTAACACACATATCAAATGGTTGAAAGCTAAAATCCATATATAAGAGAATATATTCAATGTTTATCTTTCTGGGTCTGTATTACCTCACTGAGTATGATAATTTCTAGCTCCATACAATTACCTGCAATGCTCATAGTTTCATTTTTTTAAGAGCTGAATAATACACTGTGCAGATATATTACATTTTCAATACCCACTTACCAGTTTCTTTCTTCTCTTTTTTCATTGTTTTAATTTTATTTATTTTATATACTGACTGCAGTTTTCCCTCTGTCCTAGCCTCCTAAGTCTCCACATCCCCCATCTATTTGTCTTCTGTTTCTCTTCAGAAAAGGGCTTAGGGGTTGCTGGCTTCTGGAAGAATCTTATTGTTTTGGATGTTCATGTTTTATTTCTGTGCTGGAATCTAAGCTTCTAGATTTCTGATGTTGTTTGTTTTTCTTAGTGTAGATATTTATGAGATTATTCATCTAAAAATGTCAGAGAAGCTACACTATTAATTCTCATCAACATGGTTGTCTAAACAAGGCCTGACCAAGGATGATACCAGTAGGTGGGTTAACATGCATGGAAGGAATCTCATGAGGCTTCAACCACAGACAAAGTTCTGCAGGCAACTAAGGCATGCTTAGAGAAAATAAAAGTATTTTCCAAACAAGAACTCTCCAATAATTTATCCAATTCTAAGTGGCCAGACCTGAAATCATGTACATACATGCAAATAACATTATATAGACTGTGCTCATACATATGTAGCAATTAAAGAAATAGAGACCATGAATTTAAGACAAGAGTAAGATAGAAGATGCATGAGAAGTGTTGGAAGGTGGAAAGGGAAGGGAAGAGAAGAAATAGGTAATTATATTTCAATTAAAAGATTTCTTGAAATAGCACTTTACACTAAAATTGCCCCCAAATTGGGCCAAGATGGCCAAGATTTTATGGCAATGCCTTACTCAGGTCCTCAAATATTAACTGCATGGGAAGGTCATGATTTTGGACAAGGGGCCTTCTCATAAATGAGGCTAGGCACTAAAGTGCTTACAGATGACTGAAAATTCCTACTTGGAAGAGAATCTAAGCACCATTTTTCTACATTTATCAATACCTGTCCACTGCAGCACTCAGTGGACACATATTTTGGATAGAAGATTTTCCAGGATGTTCCGATTCCTCTTATGAGAAGGGATAGAAGAAATAGCATAGTTGGATTCCCCTCCACACCTGTTGTTGATCCCAAGTTTAGAGACAGCACATATTATTTCCTTCACATCCATCTAATACCTTAAATATCATTTCTGCTGAACTTAGTTTCCTGGTGACATGACCCCAATAATTATCCTTATGAATTATAAAATAAATGATCATATTCTGTTCGGAGCCCCACACTAATGTACTAACAAAATAAATTAATAATTGGGCAAGAAACAATCAGTATACACTGATCTGTATCTCATGTTTCAACTAGGTAGAAGTAGGATTACCTCCATGTTGTGTGCCCATTGGCCTTGTCAGGATAGCTATTCTGCTTCTTACCTGATGGGAACCAATGAGCACGCAAACATCAGCAATGTATGTGGTCCAGTGTTAGTTTAGTAAGGTATATTTGGAGGTCAGAGTTTTTAAGGAACAGAGAATAAGCATAAAGGTCCTCAATTCAAAGCATAAAGTTCAAAGTAAGTAGAAGTGAGACAATACATGATACTCATCTTTGATTATTTACCTTATTTATTTTATTATCAATGACACATGCAAGATCTTTGATATAATGCATGAAGGATGTCCCTTAAAGAATAGTTCTGTGTCCTCTCTGAGTAGGACTCCTGAGCTAGAGTTCTAAATGTGCTTACAGTAGGTCAATATGCAATTTGCAAGGAGGTAACCCTCCCACAATATTTTCCACTGTAGTCGTGGTGACTGAGCAAAGTGGAAGAATAAATTGGACATCATTTTTCATATAATGCCTATACCACAAACTTCCTTAGTTGTTAGTATTCATATTTACTTAAGGTCTTCAAGTGGTATTAATGTTTTTAAATATTTATTTTCATGGCAAGGTTTAGTGACAAACACTCTCATATGGTGTTGCCTTTTTATTAGGCAATTTCTTAAATAAATTTAAACAGCCTTTTTTTTTCAAGTGAAGAAAAGCATGTGGAAAAAATTAAGACTATGCTGGGCTCGTTCATTAGATTAGCAGCTGTGGAGTTTTATATTTACAAAATAGGAGAATTATCCTGGGATCTCAGAGCCATTACTACCATTTTTTCTTTTGTTTCCTGTAGATCAAAATGAACCACATGGTCCTATTTCCTTTAAGAAAAGTCCAGCATCCAGGAACAAAACTTCTCTATAGGACATAAATCAACACTCCAACTCTTGTGTAAGTAATAAATTGCAGTTAGAATTATTGCAAAAATACAGTTTTGATAATTGAAATATTTTAGGGATTGTAGTTATTTTATATGTGTTATATAATTTTATACAGCAGTCAGATAAGAATCCTGAGTGTTTTGGCAGGCACAGTAGCACATACTTTTAATCTTAGGAATCTGGATGTAGTGGTAGGTAGATCTCTGAGAGTTTGAGGCTAGCCTGGTCTATATAGAAAACCTAGGTCAGAGCTAAACAGTAAGATACTGGGGGAAAAAGCCAAAACAAAACAAAACAAAACAAAACAAAACAAAACAAACAACAAGAAAACAGCAACAGATAATTCTTAGTGTTTTCATCATGTTAATAGTATGAACAAATATTTCATGAGTATGTGATGATGTCATAATGAATTACAGAGTGGATGATAAGAGAATATTTCCACACTGGAGGTTGCTGAAATGGTCTAGGGTGAAATTAATAGGACTTGAAACAAAATAATAGTGGGAAAAAATTCCCACAGGCACTTTAAAAGAGGTTATATGTTGACAAGGGACATAAGTTAAGACAGACTTCCAGTTCTCAATCCTGTGTAAGTGGAGGAATGATAGTGGTTTCTTTGAAATTAAGGAGTGTCAAAAGAAGATGTAGAATAGCTGATAGACTTTCTCTTCCATTTTCTGGTACTCCCTCTTATCCATGTCCTTCTTCCCATCTCAGATCCCGAACTCTGGTCTCTTTCAAGGGCCTGTCTGCCCCCTTAGACAGATTTCAGGGGTGAGGGAGGTCACCAGAAAACTGCCCATTCCACTCCCTTTATTAGGGGAGAAAGGACGAGGTAGCACAGTGTTAACAGAACCAGAACCTCCCGGGATCAGGGGAGGGGGCAGGGAGGAACAGTTGCTTTTATGTTGAATCATAGGCGGGAGGGGGAAGGGTGAACCACAGCAGTTATAACCTGTCTTTATGCAGTGATTTTTAATGAGTCTGAGGGAGAGGGAAGGGAAGCAATAAGGGTGGAGAACCAGTTGGGTGGGGGCCTGGCTCTGTTATTTACTGTGTAAATACGTAAATAGATACTGTGTATCATATGTAAATATCAACAGAAACTTCAATAAACTTTATTCTAAACACACATACACAGAGAGAGAGAGAGAGAGAGAGAGACAGAGAGAGAGAGAGGGCGAGAGAGAGAATGAGAGAGAGAGACAGAGAGACAGAGAGAGACAGAGAGACAGAGAGAGACAGAGAGAGAGACAGAGAGAGAGACAGAGAGAGAGAATTGCTGGTTGAGCCACCACTGCTCTTATCACCAAGAAGCGATGGATGGCTTGTTTGTACACATCTGAAGATGCTTCAGGAGCACAAAAGGTTGTGCCCCAGTTTCATTAAACACATCTGAATATCTTTCAACAGTTTTTTATTCAAGATTGCCACAGAGGAATACGCCAATACTCAACAACCATCTGAAAAATGCCAAATATTTACTATCTTTGACCTGATCTAAGGCATAAAAAAAAATCTCCTATCAAAATGTTACTTAAAATTACCAATAGTTTACTTAAGAACAATTAATGGCCTATAAATTTAGTGTTCAAAATTTTTTGAGATTCTCATTTTATAAAGCTCTTCTATCAAAAACCCAATGCCATTGCAAGGTATCATGTTATCACTGTGCATATGATAACATGTGTTTCTAATGAAATTGGAAACACACATCTTCACTTTCTACATAGTCCAGCATTTCCAGATTTTAAAAATCCACAATTTTTAAAATAAGCAGATAAATGTTGAAAAATGTTGAAAAATAAAAGATAAAGTATTCTGGTATTCTGGTATTCAACCAGTGAAAAAGTATTTAAAATACTATGGGCATAGATAAATGGAAAGTTAGGAGAATTCGCTTAGCTATGTCTGATGTTTGAAAGAAATGTTTTCATACTCTACTCTTCTCAAACCAATATCATTTAGCTTTCAAATAAGCTTCTATTTTCAAACACCATAGGTTTCCTACCTAAAGAGAGGTAGCAAATCACCCTTTCAATAAATAATTCATTCCAAGGAGGTTCGCCATCTGCTTGGGGCCAAGAGGATTCTGGGCTTGTGGCCCTCACAGCTAAAACCTGGAATACTTCTGAATGATTCAGGAGGGGACAATTCAAACAAGTCAACGTGACAATTCAAAGGACTCCAAGTTCCAGGAGCCACATGCATGGTCTTGACTGCCACAAGTGCCTTTATTCTGGAATTGTTCTTATGGTTTATGTTCTTATGGATAATGGTCACATGCTAGCAATGGGAACTCACTGTCTCTGTAGGTATGATGATCTTCAAGAATCCATATATTTACTCTTAAATTGTGTTATCTGAGTTTGGTGATCTGAGGTATAGTTCAATAAACTAGTTCAAATATATGCTAAACTTTGGCAAATTGATATTTGGTTCTGTATAGTTTTGATTCCTTAAGCATTGGACTAGGCATCAATGAGCAGAAAAAAAAAGTTTTGTATATACAGTAGCAATAAAAGTTCAACTTTGGCTATCAAGGAGAAAGGAAAGGTTGTTGGGCAATTATTAGGGTACTTCATCTAAATAAAAAGGTGCTGTAGTTGTGCTTCATGGACAATTTCCATTCTGATATTAGAATTTCCCCTCTACTCATTACACACAACTCTATACACCAGACTCCTTCATATAAAAAGGAATGTGGGTAACAGGAACCTTGAAATTTTGTGCCTTGAAATTCTTAGATCAACATCAGAAATATGTGTCTGGTTTCAAGGTAACAAACCAAAAACCTAGGCAAATTCTTTGATTACAAAGTTTGAGGTAATTCTGTCCATTTGTGTAAATAGTCCGCCGTTGCCACCTGAGTAGTCAGGTCACCACTATGTAAGCTGCGTAGGTGGAGTGCCTAGAAAGGGCTTCACAAAGAGAGAAGGAGTTGTCAGGGGCCAAATATGTCTATAGAGATTTCAAAGGTAGGAGTATGGCAAAATATTGCACCCATCCTTCTTACATAGGAAAGTGTTATATGAAGTATGCTATCATATCTTCAGTATCTACATCATCAGGGCATGTGTTAGGAGACATCCTTGGTCTCACTCTTCTTTAAGTCCTGATTAGGAGTTCATAGGACGAAGTCCCAGTTCAGAGGGTAGGGACGAGCTGTAATGAAGCCCTTCCAGTGACTCCAGCACATACCAAATTTCATCTACCATCATCTTGGAGTACAAGGGAGATGTTTGTATGTAATTGTCTTTGTTACTGTTTTATTGCTCTGAGGAAAAACCATAACTGGACCAACATTATAACACACACACACACACACACACACACACACACACACACACACACAGGCATTTATTTTGAGCCTTGCTTAAAATGTCATAGGGTTAGTCCGTAATTATCCTGGTGGGAAGCAGGCAAGTACGACCCTAAGACAGTGGCTGAGAGGTACATCCATATCTGCAGGCAGCTGGCAGAGAGAGACTGGGCTTGCTGAGGGAGTTTGAAGCCTCAAAGTCTACCCCCCAGTGACACACTTCTTCCCACAAGGCCACATCTTCTTATCCTTCCTAATCAGTTCACCAACTAGGGACTAGGCATTCAAACCACTACAGTAACCCAAATCATTTTGTAAGAGTTTTGAGAACCTCTCAGAAGGAATAGTAGGCATCACTCACCAGATCCTCCCTCACCATCCCTCTAGTCAGAAAGGAGCTGCTTTAAAAACTTGATAGGGTTAGGATGGCACTCTTAGTTTCTCACTCACCCTTTGAGGCTGACAGCAAACTCTGCATTGGCCAAAACATATAAGAAATACATTCATCTTACTGAATGGATTTTCTGGAAAATGAGGGGTTAAATAACAACAGAAACGAGGGGACAAAAACAGAAACTAAGACAAAATACAAATTAGATTTTAAACAGGCCTCAAACAAATGTGTTTGATTGTGTTTGTTCACTTTAATGCCTCAGCTGGGGAAAGAGAACCTAAATGAACCTCTTTTGGATTAGCAGGTGCTGTTAGTTTTCTCAGTATATTATTCCAAATATTACTGATTGTTTTATGGTAACAGAAAAACATTTCCCAGAAGGATTGTGTTTTAATAAATTCTGTTCTTGTTTTCCTCTTGTTTAAATCCAGGCACAGAAACAATTCACATTATCTCAATGTTCTATTTAAGATAAGTTACATTTTCTTAAACCATCTGGAAGCAAAATCATTCAGTTACCGTTTCTTGGTTTGACAATGGTTATTATTTTATGTGTGTAATCAGTCCTTTAGATCACTAAAAATATATTGAAATTTATTAGATTTTTATTTACCAAATAACTTGAGTTTTTCTCAGATGCTGTAAAATGTCTCCTCTCTCTCTCTCTCTCTCTCTCTCTCTCTCTCTCTCTCTCTCTCTCATCCTCCACCCCTTCTTTCCTTTTTCATGTTATTTTTCTACTTCTTTCCTTCTTTTTACCCCAAGACACTAAGATATTGTAATATTTGGAGTATTTTCAATGTTTATGTTAGAATCTGAGGATCAGGTTACCTGTCATTTACCTTTTGAGTTTTTTACTTTCTGAGTGTGATGCTATGCAAGTTGCTTACTTTGGAAAACCTGATTCTTCTTCTTCTTAAACTGAGAATATTAAGATTACTTTACAGAATTACTATAGCAATTAAACAGATTTATGTAGTCACACCCTTCATATATGGTCTGGCACACTGTGAGGCTCTCATGAATGCTAGTACTCAGTAACTCTCCCTATTGAAAGACACTGTTTCACTTTCTTTGAGCTACTAACAATGGCCACCGAGACCAGCCACTTCCATTTACAACATCATATAGTATAGAAAATAAATATTAAAAAGAGAAGACAAATGTTAATGATTTCCTCCACATTACTTTCCTCTATTATCTGCTAATGGTAGAATATGCAAAAGGTTTCTGGTTTTAACATATCATGGATAAATTTAACTTGACTTGCAAGAAGTGAAGCACAGTGATGATATTAAGGACCACCAGAAATAGACATCATTATTTTTCGTGTTCTATGTTTATGATCATGCATCGAAGAAGTGCTTCATCATGGGGTATAAATTTCTTTGGCTATGGTTAAAACTAAAAGATCTTTGTAAGAGTATTTTATGACTTCTCCTTGATGACAGGAATGGGGGAAAACAAATGCCTAGTGGTAACTTTAAGCATTCCCACATCCTGCAGCTATTAGGCTGCAGAGTTGAGATTATATAATGATATTGGAATGCCTGAACTAAAACGAAGCAAAAGTAATGTCTAGGTCTTATCTGCCTAAATTCTCAACCAAAGTATTTTGTAGAGGAATGTCTAGATGTCCAATCTGGATGACAGTGGAAGTAAGTCAAACATAACAGCTGTTTTATTGTCATCCAATGATGTTGCACAACATGGAGCTAAGCAGGAAACAAACCCCAACCCAGCTTCTGCTGCACTGATAATTTCAGGTAGACATACTGTAATTACTTTCCTTGGAGCTAGGCCAAGGTGTCTGGGTTATGAGAGTCTTCTTTTGGACAATTTGTGCTGTGGGATCATTAGTGGAAAAACGTGCTCACAGCCCAATTCTTTATGTTTCATAGCAGCAAGAGAGAAACTTAAGATTTACTACTCATCACTCCATTTCTAACTGGAACAAGGTATAGCTCATCGTGTTCTTGGTGGGTATGTATCTTATCTGTGCAACTTTAGAGCCACCTAGTGAATATTCACAGATGAAATCATTAATATTCATTCTTCCTCATGCCTAGGTTCAAAGAGAAACATGACAGCTTATAGACATAAGTAGAGAAAATTAGACATTGAAGGATGAAATATAGATAATTCTGGCCATTAGAGTTAAATAGACTACATGATCTTGAAAAGAGCAATAAATGCTTTCAATCACTAGGTCATCTCTCCAGCTCTCCAGCTCAAGGGATTTACTCTTCTGTTCTGTAGCTGTTGAATCACACCAGAGTATAGGACTCTCTTTTTCTACTTTGAACCCAGTACATAGAAAGTCCTCATAGCTTTGAATAAAGAATAGAGGATATATGCACCCATGATGGCTTTTCTAACTATAGAAATCAAACCAGACCAAGTGGTGCTGTTTTGAATCTCACCAGAAAATCTATATAGCAACCTTAGGTGATGTTTCTACATGAGAAGTGAAGGTATTTCATTCAGCCATTATGGCTTAGCTGCTGTGGTCTTTACAAAGTGTTATGTTAGCCTGTAAATCAGAGTACTTTTTTAAAAATCAAAAATCAGGGGAGATGGCTCCCACAGCAAACGGGCCAGACGCATGAGCTTGAGGTTCGAGGCATTCATGTACAGTATGCCTCCTGAGATTACTGCAGCTCTAGGGAAATAACGACATGAAGATAGCTGGACCGTGCTTATCAGCCCATTCTAGCAGCATCAGAGCTCTAGGTTCCATGAGAAACCCTGTCTCAAAAAATAAGCAGAGTGATTGAAGAAGAGAGTGAAGACACCTGCTATTATCTTCTGACCTCCAAAGTTATGTACACACACAGGAACACATGCATACATGAATACACACACATGTGCATACCCACACACAAACACACAATCACGCGCCCAGACACAAGCTCTAGAAATTACCATCAATAATGCGACAGGTTTTTTTTTTAAAGACTATCATTCTAATGATAAGTAGAACACAGTCGTTGTCGTGAAAACTTGTAATTGCCCTATACAGTAAAACCCAAAGCAAAGCAAAGCAAAGCAAAGCAAACAAATGAAAAACAAATAGGAAACAAAGATCCAAATGTGAGGCCTGCTCTTCAAGTATGAAGAAGATCATAAAGAGCCTAAAGCTCTTTGAAAGGAAGTAGGTAGTGTGATGTGATGGGGAGAGTTCATCTGGACAAGATGATGGTTAGGGCAGATGAGCTTACGGTTTGGATTTCCTCTATAAGACACAGGAGCAGGGTACCATTCTAAGCAGAATCAAAAACAAAGGTACCCAACAATTTTGGGCGCAAACCTTTATTCATGTCTTTATGGAGGAGAAAAAGAATCACTTATTTGAGTGATTGTGATTTTATTTTTGTAACATTTTTCAAAAAAATGCATTTATTATGAAAATTATTTTACTCATAAAAGAGACCATCTTCTTATGATGAGTAGATCCATGTGTCATTCTGATTTATCTTCACCACTGCTGTAGGTTTCAAGCCATTCTGTGTGTATGCTTATGATTCCTAGCATTAATAAGCTTCTCAATCAACAAGGCGGTATGGTTGGTAAAAGAGACATAAGTTTCATAAGAAGGAAGCCCATGAAATGAGTAGGGAAGAGGTTTACTCTAAGAACCCTGGGCCATAATCATCCTCATTTTCAGCAAAATGTTAAAAAGTACTCAAAATTTAAATTCACACTTCTTAAACTTTTACTCAGCTGTGGGCTCAGTTTTCTAGAGGTGGAAACTCCGTGGTAAACAATAAAGTAGAAAAAGAGAGAGTTAAGACCCAAACACACCTCCCCTAAAAAATGACTGTTTCTGAGACCATGGTTGCCACACTATGATTAAATGAGGGTTGGCAACCTGGCATGCTTTAAAATAACCATGCCTATCTGAAGCTAAAGATTTGCAAAATATATATTTTAATATATTTATTTAGAACCCAAAACAAAGAGAGAGCATTCTACCTAGGTGCATTATTTAGTTGAAACAATGTTCTGTCAGGCTAGTTAGGAGTTATTTTTTTTATTGGATATTTTATTTACATTTCAGATATTACCCCCTAACCCCATCCCCTTCCCCCCCACCCCGCAAGCCCTGCCCAGGAACCCCCTATCCCATCGCCCCTCCTCCTGCTTCTATGAGGATGTGCCTCTACCTACCCCACACTCCCACCTCCCCACCCACGAATTCCCCCACACATGGTGTCCAGCCTTCATGAGACCAAGGATCTTCTCTCCCACCTGTGCCCAACAGGGCCATCCTCCCTTACATATACAGCTAGAGCCATGGGTCCCTCCCTAAGTGCTCGCAGGCTGCTGGATTAGACCCTGGGAGCTCTGGTTGGTTGGTATTGTTTGTTGCTCTCCTCATGGGGCTGCAAACCCTTCCAGCTCCTTCAGTCTTCGCTCTAACTCCTCCATTGGGAACCCCTTGATCAGTTCAATGGTTAGCTGTGAGCATCTGCCTCTGAATATGTCAAACTCTGGCAGACTTCTAAGGACACAGCCATATCAGGATCCTGTCAGCATGCACTTCCTGACATCCACATCAGCGTCTACATTTGGTGACTGCACATAGGATGAATACTCAGGTGGAATGGTCTCCAGATGGCCCCTCCTTCAGTTTCTGTCCCTCACTTTGTCTCCATATTTGCTTCCTTGAGTATTTTGTTGCTCCTTCTAAGAAGGACTGAAGCACCCCCACTTGGTCTTCCTTCTTCATGAGCTTCATGTGGTCTGTGAGTTGAATCTTGGGTATTGTGAGTTTCTGGGCTAATATCCAATAATCAGTGAGTGAATACCATTTGTGTTCTTTTGTGATTGGGTTACCTCACTAGGATGATATTTTCTAGTTCTGTCCATTTACCTAAGAATTTCTCAAATTTATTGTTTTTAATATCTGAGTAATACTCCATTGTGTAAATGTACCACATTTATTGTATCCATTCCTCTGTCTAAGGACATCCAGATTTTTTCCAGCTTCTGGCTATTATAAATGAGGCTGCTATGAACATAGAGGAGCATGTGTCCTTGTTATGTGTTGGAGCATCTTCTGGGTATATGCCTAGGAGTGGTATAGCTGGGTCCTCAGGTAATGCTATGTCTAATTTTCTGTGGAACCTCCAGGCTGATTACCAGAGTGGTTGCACCATCTTGCAATACCACCAACAGGAACAGGAGTGTTCCTCTTTCTCCACATCCTCGCCAACATCTGCTATCACCTGAGTTTTTGATTCTAGACATTCTGACTAGTGTGAGATGGAATCTCAGGGTTATTTTGACTTGCATTTCCCTGATGCTTAAGGATGCTGAACATTTCTTTAGGTTCTTCTCAGCCATTTGAGCTTCCTCAGTTGAGAATTCTTTGTTTACCTTTATACCCTATTTTTTAATAGGGTTATTTGGTCCTCTGGAGTCTAATTTCTGAATTCTTTGTATATTTTGGAAATTAGCCCTCTATCGGATGTGGAATTGGTAAAGAACTTTTCCCAATCTGTTGGTTGCTGTTTTGTCCTATTGACAGTGTCCTTTGTCTTACAGAAACTTTGTGATTTTATGAAGTCCCGTTTGTCAATTCTTGATCTTAGAGCATAAGCCATTGGTGTTCTGTTCAGGAACTAATCCCCTGTGCCAAAGTATTCAAGGTTCTTCCCCACTTTCTCTTCTGTTAATTTCAGTGTATCTGGTTTTATGTGGAGGTTCTTTATCTACTTGAACTTCAGCTTTGTAAAAGGAGATAAGAATGGATCGATTTGCATTCTTCTACATGTTGTCCTCCAGTTGAACCAGCACCATTTGTTGAAAATGCTGTCCTTTTTCCACTGGACAGTTTTAAATCCTTTGTCAAAGATCAAGTGACCACAGGTGTATAGGTTCATTTCTGGGTCTTCAATTCTATTCCATTGATCATCCTGCCTGTCTCTATATCAATACCATGCAGTTTTTATCACTATTGCTCTGTAGTACAGCTTGAGGTCAGGGATGGTGATTCCTCCAGAAGTTCTTTTATTGTTGAGAATAGTTACCGCTATCCTGGGTTTTTTTGTTATTCCAAATGAATTTGAGAATTTCCTTTTCTAACTCTGTGAAGAATTGAGTTGGAATTTTAATGGGGATTGCATTGAATCTGTAGATTGCTTTTGGCGAGATGGCCATTTTTACTATATTAATCCTTCCAATCCATGAGCATGGGAGATCTTTCCATCTTCTAAGATCTTCTTTGACTTCTTTCTTCAGACACTTGAAGTTCTTGTCATATAGATCTTTCACTTGCTTGGATAAATTCACACCAAGATATTTTATATTATTTGTGACTATCGTGAAGGGTGTCATTTCCCTAATTTCTTTCTCAGCCTGTTTATCTTTCACGTAGACGAAGGCTACTGATTTGTTTGAGTTGATTTTATAACCACTTTGATGAAGTTGTTTATCAGGTTTAGGAGTTCTCTGGTTGTAGTTTGGGGGTCAGTTAAGTATACTATCATATCATTTGCAATGTTGCCTAATTGTCTATAGGACTTCCAGTACTATATTGAATAGGTAGGGGGAGAGTGGGCAGCCTTGTCTAGTCTCTGATCTTAGTGGGATTGCTTCAAGTTTCTCCCCATTTAGTTTGATGTTGGCTACTGGTTTGCTGTAAATTGCTTTTACTATGTTTAGGTATGGACCTTGAATTTCTGACCTTTCCAAGACTTTTATCATGAAGGGGAGTTGAACTTTGTCAAAAGCTTTCTCAGCATCTAGTGATATGATCATGTGGTTTTTTTCTTCGAGTTTGTTTATATAGTGGATTACATTGATGGATTTCCGAATATTGAACCATCCCTGCATTCCTGGGATAAAACCTACTTGATCATAATGGATGATTGTTTTGATGTGTTCTTGGATTCAATTTGCTAGAATTTTATTGAGTATTTTGCATCGATATTCATAAGGGAGATTGGTCTGAAGTTCTCTTTCTTAGTTGGGTCTTTTTGAGTTTTAGGTATGAGTGTAATTGTAGCCCCATAGAACGAATTGGGTAGTGTTCCTTCTGTTTCTATTTTGTGAAATAGTTTGAAGATAATTCGTATTAGGTCTTCCTTGAGGGTCTGATAGAATTCTGCACTAAAACCATCTGGTCCTCAGCTTTTTTTTTTTTTTTTTTTTTTTGTGGGGAGACTTTTAATGACTACTGCTATTTCTTTAGGGGACTGTTTAGATGGTTTATTTGCTCCTGATTTAACTTTGGTACCTGGTATCTGTCTAGAAAATTGTCCATTTCATCCAGATTTTCCAGTTTTGTTGAGTATAGGCCTTTGTAGTAGGATCTGATAATTTTTTGAATTTCCTCAGTTTCTGTTGTTATGTCTCCCTTTTCAGTTCTGATTTTATTAATTTGGATACTATCTGTGCCCTTTGGTTAATCTGGCTTAGGGTTTATCTATCTTGTTGATTTTCTCAAAGAACCAGCTACTGGTTTTGTTGATACTTTTTATAGCTCTTTTTGTTTCTACTTGGCTGATTTCAGCTCTGAGTTGGATTATTTCATGCTGTCTATTCCTCTTGGGTGTATTTGCTTCTTTTTGTTCTAGAGCTTTCAGGTGCATTGTCAAGCTGCTAGTGTATGCTCTCTCCAGTTTCTTTTTGTAGGCACTTAGAGCTATGAGTTTTCCTCTTAGCACTGCTTTTATTGTGTCCCATAAGTTTTGGTATGATGAGCCTTCATTTTCATTAAATTGTAAAAAGTCTTTAATTTCTTTCTTGACCAAGTCATCGAGCAGAAGGTTTTTCAGTTTCCATGTGTATGTGGGTTTTCCATTGTTTTTGTTATTATTAAAGACCAGCCTTAGTCCATGATGATCTGATAGGATGCAAGGGATTATTTCAATCTTTTTGTGTCTGTTGAGGCCTGTTTTGTGACTAATTATATGGCCTATTTTGGAGAAGGTACCATGAGGTGCTGAGAAAAAGGTATATTCTTTTGTTTTAGGATGAAATGTTCTATAGATGTCTGTTAAATCCATTTGGTTCATAATTTCTGTTAATTTCAATGTGTCTCTGTTTAGTTTCTATTTCCATGATATGTCCATTGCTGAGAGTGGGGTATTGAAATCCCCCACTCTTATTGTGTGGGGTGCAATGTGTGTTTTGAGCTTTAGTAAAGTTTCTTTTATGTATGTAGGTGCCCTTGAATTTGGAGCATAGATGTTCAGACTTGAGAGTTCATCTTGGTAGATTTTTCCTTTAATGAGTATGAAGTGTCCTTTCTTATCTTTTTGATTACTTTTGGATGGAAGTCGATTTTATTTGATATTAGAATGGCTACTCCAGCTTGTTTTTTGGAATCATTTGCTTAGATAATTGTTTTCCTTCCTTTTACTCTGAGGTAGTGTCTGTCTTTGTCACTGAAGTGCGTTTCCTGTATACAGAAAAATTCTGGGTCCTGTTTATGTATCCAGGCTGATAGTCTATGTCTTTTTATTGGAGAATTGAGTCCATTGTTGTCAAGAGATATTAAGGACAAATGATTGTGGCTTCCTGTTATTTTTGTTATTAGAGGTGGAATTATGATTTTGTAGCTATCTTCTTTTGGGGTTGTTGGAAAATTACTTCTTTGCTTTTTCTAGGTTGTAGTTTCCTTCCTTGTGTTGGCATTTTCTATCAATTATCCTTTGAGGTGCTGGGTTTGTGGGAAGATATTGTGCAAATTTGGTTTTGTCATGGAATATCTTGGTTTCTCCATCTATAGTGTTTGAGAGTTTTGCTGGTTGTAGTGTTCTGGGCTGGAGTTTGTGTTCTCTTAGGGTCTGTATGATATCAGTCAAGGACCCTCTGGCTTTTATAGTCTCTGGTGCAAAGTCTGGTGTAAATCTTATAGTTCTGCCTTTGTATGTTACTTGTCCTTTTTCCCTTACTGCTTTTAGCATTTTTTCTTTGTTTTGTCCATTTGATGTTTTGATTATTATGTGATGGGAGGTATTTCTTTTCTGGTCTAGGCTATTTGGCATTCTGTAGACTTCTTGTATGTTCATGGGCATCTCGTTCTTTAGGTTAGGGAAGTTTCCTTCTATAATTTTGTTGAAAATATTTACCGGCCCTTTAATTTAGCAATCTTCACTCTCATCTTTACCTATTATCCTTAGGTTTGGTCTTCTCATTGTGTCCTGGATTTCCTGGATGTTTTGTGTTAGGAGCTTTTTGCATTTTGTATTTTCTTTGACAGTTATGTCAATGTTTTCCATGGTATCTTCAGCACATGAGATTCTATCTCTTCTATCTCTTGTATTCTGTTGGTGATGCTTGAGTCTATGACTCCTGATCTCTTTCCTCGGTTTACTATCTCCAGGGTAGTCTTCCTTTGAGCTTTCTTTATTGTTTCTATTTCCACTTTTAGATCTTAGATGGTTTTGTTTAATTCCTTCACCTGTTTGGTTGTGTTTTCTTGCAATTCTTTAAGGGATTTTTGTGTTTCCTCTTTAAGAGCTTCTCCCTGTTTACCTGTGTTCTTCTGTACTTCTTTAAGCGAGTTACTTATGTCCTTCTTAAAATCCTCTATCATCACCATGAGAAGTGATTTTAATCCTGAATCCTGCTTTTCAGGTGTGATGGGGTGTCCAAGGCTTGCTATGATGGGAGAACTGGGTTCTGATAATGCCAAGTAACTTTGGTTTCTGTTGCTTATGTTCTTGTGTTTGCCCTTCACCATCTGGTTAGCTCTAGTGTTACTTGCACTCTCTGCATCTGACTGGAGTCTGTCTTTCCAGTTATCTTGCTTGTGTGAGAACTCCTCAGAGTCCAGATATCTCTGTGATCCTGTGATCCTAAGCTCTTGGGTGGAAGAACTCCTGGGACTCAAGCCGCCTCTGGGATCCTGAAATCCTGCTGCTCTGAGTGCAGTTGTTCCTCCAGGATAGTTCAGGATATGATGTCTTTACAGGAGCAGACCAGCTAGGTGTTCACTGCTTTGCGTGCAGTGGCTCCTCTAGGATGGCTCAGGATATGGTGTCTCCACAGGAGTAAACCAGCTGGATGAATGCCCCAGCCAAAAGGACCAGGCGTAGGGCAGAAGGGAAGTGGTGTTTCTGAGGGGTGGGGTTTGGGTGGCTGATAGTTCCTGAGCGTCCCTGGCTCCCAGTTGTAACTCTGGGGAATAGGGTAGTGGGAGAGGGTTCTTACTCACTGCTCTGAGTGCAGTGGCTCCTCTAGGATGGCTCAAGATACGGTGTCTCCATAGGAGCAGACCAGCTAAGTGTCTGCCCCAGCTAAAAGGACTGGGCGCAGAGTTAGGAGTTATTTTATGCAAAGCAATTTCCCATAATTGGAGCACCCTGAAAAGGTGCTTAGTGGGCTAAAGGCCTTATGGATATCATTTCATTTCATCTTCTCCAGAGTGTTAGGAAGTATTGTAAAAGTTTATTGGGCTAGGCTAGCAAGATAGCTCAGTGGAGTACAGCACTTACTACCAAGCCTGATGACTTGAGTTCAATCTCTGGGGCTCACATGGTAGGAGAGAATCGACTATTGCAAATTGTCCCCTTATCTCCACATGTGTGCCATAGCACATGTGGAGTCACACATGTATACACACACACACACACACACACACACACGCACACATATGCTATAAATAAATAAATAATTAAATAAATGTCATAAAATTTTAAAATTTTTGGATAAAGTAGAAATGTTTATTAGTGTTTTGAAATTTAATAATATTTCATTAAATATTTTACTGAAAAACCTAAAACCATTTCCACTCTTAGTTTCCAACAAATGAAATCTATCAATAAATGACATGGCACTTCTTATATGCCATGTGACTAGACAGTGTCATGTCATGAGCCATATCACAAAGTAGTTAGATATTACTTCGCCTCAGGAAAGAGTCAGGACTACAACTGGAGTCTGACTGTTACTTGCTGTGCTCATGACTTTGGTCTGTTTTCCATATCTTCTTTCCCATCTTTTTGAGAAGTGTTATCAGGTTGACTTTATAGATGAAGAAATTAGTTCTATGAGGTTTAATTAACTTGCTAAAGATCATAGATTAAGTCTCATCTAAGTGCAGGGTCTGGGCAAAGGTATGAATGGAAGGCTTCATGGTAGATTGTGACATATTTAGTAATTACAGTTCTAGCTAAAGAAACAGCATGTAAGTATCCCATTCCTTTCTTTGACACATGTACTTTCACAAGAGGAAAATTGGACAGCTTATGCAATCTGTTTTTACAACATTAAACTTGTCATACTATTAAGACAAAATTTAATCTTTTTAAATATTCGTCTATTGTCTCTCTAGAAGAAAATATTTAATGTTTACTAACATGATAAAATGTTATGTATACAAGACTGCCATATATATTTAGTACTTACATATATTCTTCTTCTATACATTTTAATATACCTCTTATTGGTATTGTTATTAAAATATTTTATATAATTTAGATTCTGTAGGTTATAATCATCCAAAACCTTAAAGCATAATTGTATTCTAAGTACTCATTTTTGAAAAAATTCTATCAAAATTTGGATATTATACAAGAAAATCATTTAGTGATAACATAAAAATTACATAAGAAATCAAATTATTGTGCTTCAAAAATATTTCAAATTTCTTTCCTTCTAAAATACTTTAATCTATTAAAATTAAAGAGCCAAATGTAACATATTTAAATGTTATTAAGGTAGTTTAAATAAGCATACAATTTCTTTTACTTTTAAAACTTTAATAAAATCTCTTCAATATTTTATGTAAAACATCTCACTTTGGGCATTGTTCACTGAAAGGCTGATGTTAGATGACACCATGCTTTCCAGCTGTATACAAGCTGAACATAATCTGAATTCTCTAGTGCTTACTATTGCAGAATGCTCCTCGGGCACTACGTACAGCCGCTGCAGAAAATGCTGAAATTAGTAGATGCCTTTGGATCTGCTTGTTTCAGTACAACTTGGAAATGACATTTCATTATGTGAGAATTTATTGCATTTATGCTATCTAAGAGGATAGTTTGACAAGTTAATTAATTTGTCTTTTATCTAGACTCCTATGCAAAAGGCTCCAATCCTCCCTACTCCAGTGCAGTGCACCCCTCCCACTACCATAGTCACTAATAGCAATAGTCACACTAATAGCAATGGGCAAATA
The DNA here is from genome assembly GCF_004785775.1 of Grammomys surdaster. Classification (NCBI taxonomy): domain Eukaryota; kingdom Metazoa; phylum Chordata; class Mammalia; order Rodentia; family Muridae; genus Grammomys; species Grammomys surdaster. The sequence continues at coordinate 1,705,453 of NW_021604720.1, read as the reverse complement.
TGCATGATGTGGAATGGAGATGGCTCCTCTTTTGAAGATAGAGCAAGAGGTGCAAGGATGCTCTCTCTGAACCCATCTTATTTGTGAAGATGGGTACTGAGTATTAAGTGCTGGAGCTGATCATAGGATCCCAGGGCCAGCAAATACAGCTTTCATTTATTTTTTTCTCATTTGTTTGTTCACTTGTTTCTTATTTGCTTATTATTTGAGACAGCGTCAATCTGCCTCAAAATTCAGTGTACATCCTTCCTGAGTGCTGGTAATAGAGATATGCACCATCATGACAATGAGCTTTTGTATCTGTGGACCATCCTAGGATAAAGAGTCCAGAGCTCTAATCTTGTTTCCTGGGGACAGAATTAGATGATGGAACAACTGACCTTCTAATGCAGACCACACTGATTTATAGTTTCTGTCTCCAATGTATTAGTGTCTTCTTCACTGTTTTCCAAATTAGGCACACAGCTTGAATGGAAGAGAGGGAGTATGGGGCAAGTGGAACTTTGTCATCAGACAGAAAGACTGGTAAGGTCAAGTAGATTAAGGAACCCCAACAATTCTCACAATTGAAAACAAACAGTAGGCATTTGAATCTGCTGGTGATCTGTTTCCTATCTTGGAGCACGTGACCACACACCCCACTAAGAGGACCATGACAATTAATAACATAGCATAAAGACCAGAGTTCTTCATACTAATAAGGTATCTAGATGGGCTTCTCTTCCCAGACATTCCTTCCTTCCTACAAAAGGTATTTAATCTCTGAGTCTATGCTGAGTAAGTTTTATGCATCCATGTTTCTATCATGAATAAACAGTTTGGACGAACAAGGACTCTCTCAAGAACCTCCATGGGGAGAAGCCTTCATTACTAAGCAGCACAGCGTTAAGTCTCCCACAGAAGGCCCCTCTGTGAGTTCCTGACACTCACCCTGAGCTATGCCAGATTCCTGCCCCATCCCTGAGCTCATCCCTGAGCTCTTAACTCCTCAAGGCTCCCAGGTAGTCTGGGTACCCAGGAATTAGAGAATTACAACCTTGGCCCCAGCCCTGCCATTTCTCACCTGGAGGATCATGGACTGGGATCCCCATCTTCGACTGCATTCTTCCTCCCTTGAACCCGTGTCAGCATTCCATAAACCACCTCAAGTGCCCTTACCTTTCATCTGCTGGAACAGTGTTTACACACCCCAGGATCGAGATGAAACACACCCCAAGAGAGGGAGGAGAACACAATAGGCTATTAACACCATAGCAACCTTTCTAAGCCTACCTCAAGAAAAAAGGGCTAGCATGTCCAGACAAGCTACATCTCTGCAAATATCTTCCATTTCTTTTTTAGCATAAATTTATTTTTAAGAAATGTACATAAGATAAAAATACTAACTACTCAAGACTTTAAGTTAGCCAAGAATAGATTCTTGTCTCCTTAATTAAGTAAAGGGGTCCCATGAGAGGCATCATGGGATTGCTTTCTGACATTTGACAAGGGAAGCCTTGCCTATTGGTGTGGGATTAGTCTGTGTGGTGAACTGTATAGGAAATGAAGACAGACTACAAAATGTTCTACGTTCTCTTGTGACTGGAGAGACAAGTGAAGTTCAAGTACACACAAAAGATATGAGTTCAAAGAAACTTGCTGCTATCTCAGAGAAGAGTATCTTTAGCTTTAGGAATTTCTACCTTTTATAACTGTCAAATTGCTGGGGCTGAAGTAGTAGTGTGGGGCTGACAGTGAAGATATCAATTAGATATGACATTTCTTATCTTTTCCTATGTTCTTAATCGTAATGTCCCTGTCGCATTTGGAACTGTTCCCAGTCACATTCCTGCAATGTTAGAAATATTATAAAACAAGCATGGTAGATAAATTTCTTAGGAGAGACCAGGCAGGGGTGGCAGCTGAGTTCATGATGCATGCTTTCTCTGGATTCCTTTACTCATTTGGAACATCAAGAGTGTATTTCTTTTCACCAGATATTCTAATGCAGTGGTTTTCAACCTTCTTAATGCTGCAAAGTTTTAATACAGTTCCTCATATTATGGTGACCCCCCCCAACCACAAAATTATTTTCATTGCTATTTTACAACTATAATTTTGCTCCTGTTGTGAATTGTAATATAAATGTCTGTGTTTTCCAATGGTCTTAGGCAACCTTTGTGAAACGGTTGTTTAGCCCCCTGAAAGGGATCATGACTCACAGGTTGAGAACCACTCCTTGAATGAATTCAACTGAGAAATCTCATGTCTGAAAGCATCCTTATAATAACAAATAAACACACTATTCACATGCAAGTCTTTGAATGCCCCTGGAAACTTCTCATTTTAATAGAAACAATGCTCAAAAATAGTATTATCCATAGATAGTTTCAACACCTTGTGGATATAAGTTAGTTTTTATGAACTTGCTTGCTTGAAGTCTGTTGTGGGTACATTACCTTGTTGCTTATGCATCTGGACATAAGCAGACAGTGTTCTTAGGGGACTTTTGCTTGCAGAAACATTTGTCCTTACCTCCATCTTCCTTTGTTGAGTATGTGAGAGCAGGCAACTTTTTTTGTAGCCCAGCACTGTCATATGGCAGTGATGAGCTTAAAGAGAAGAGGTGTTAAGTGATCGTCTGAGTATGTACTGAGCTAGGTTATTTAGAGAAAAAAAATTAAATCTAAGGCACTGACACACATATGAAGGCTCACACCTCTCATAAACCTTTTAAAGTTTTCACTTTTTCTCCAGGATATTCCTTTTCTTCCTAGAACTTTATGCATCTCAGAAATTGCAAATGTTATATTATTTACCTGCTCAAATCTCAGCAACACATTTGTAATATATACATAAAAGCTAATAGCTGCCAGAAAGTTTAAAAAAATCCTGTTATGTATTTGCATTTTAATAGAATACCAGAGGGGATTCTAGGATGCACTCTTAAAATATGACCAGTAAAATAGCCCCAGTGAGATGTAGTTTTGAATTTATACATAACTGACCATCAAATTTTATGCAGTTACTTTGGGTCTAATGATTTAATAATCTCTGATAAGGGCATTTTGTCTGATTTAACAAAACAAAACAAAACAAAACAAAAAACACTTCATAGGTAGGATATAAAAACCAGGTGGACAGGTACAATTTTCACGTACAATTGTATCGTCAAGGAAAACTAGGCAAGGTAAACACCCCTGAGCATGCAGCCTTGACAGCCTTGGATCCCAAGTCACAGTGGGCAATTCCAACATGGAAAGCATGCATCAGATAAGGTGAGAACTGGCAGGTATCACTGCTTTTGCAATGCCAGGGATACTGTGATTCTATTTGTGAAGATAGAAGTGATATGAATCTTTCCTCTATTTTAAGATTAAATTCAATTTAATGCCTCTAACAATAATGCTAGTACCTTACTTTCCCTGGGAAAGTTACTGCATTGCTAGTTATTCCCATAGTTAGTTGAATTGTATTTCAAAGTAGATTTCAGTATAAGGATGAGAAACTCATACATGGTTCACTAACCATAAAAATTTTATGTCAAAAACACATAGTATATAATAAATAGCGGTTTTTTTCTCCAATGTGAGAACTGGTCTCTTGCAAACACAAGAAGCCGTAGAGAAGAAACCATAGGAAGCTTTGTCTTGTCATTTCTATAATGCTCAATTTATAGTGATAAACCATCTACCAGGATGAAAAGAAAAAATTCTGTAGACTATTATGTTATTTTCTTTCCTTTTTTCATTTTTTTGAGGGGTGGGGGTTGTTCAGATAGTTTCTCACTATGTACTTCTGCCTGCTAGTGAATTGGAATTCACTATGTAGACTATGTTGGCCTCAAAAATCATAGAGATCTGCCTGCGTCTGCCTCTTGAGTGGGATAAAGGCGTATCTGGCTTAAATCTTTACACTATTTTCTTTAGCCTTTGCTGTTCAGTTGTGATTCTAGTTTCTGAAGGAGATGATCTTAGTTTTAATCAAAGTTGTTGGAGCAAGCGCTACTCAATCCCAGTGGAAAACACACATATAAGACTCTAATCTACTTACCAAGGGCTTAGGATTAAAACCTCCTTGGTTTTAATGCATATGCATCATGGACTGTTAGAAGATGATACTATATGTGAAATAAAGTTAGAACTGTCCTCATGCATCTATTTCTTAAGCAAAAATTTAAAAGACTTAATTTCTCCAGAAGTACATTTTGATACTCTTCTTGCAGTGATTATTTTACCTATATGTGTTCTATTTTAGAAAACTTACAGCCTTTTAGAAATTTCCCAGACAGGAGATTACTCTTCTATTGAGTCTACTTTACCTCAACTTTGTTATATTATAAAGATCAGGCCCCTAGAACCTAAAACATTGTACATACATACTGAGATCTCCAATGGTAGACACTGCCAGGCAATTGAGGTGTATTATCTTATTTAGCTGATGCTGTCATCTTAAGAGAAAGAATTGACACTCGAACACCTGGCATTTAATGAATGGTTGAGTAAAAGATACGGCTGAGATGAAAATCAGAGTTGACTCCTACTCTGACAAAGTTTTCAGCAGAGCACATACCTTTCTTTGTTTCAGTTTATACCATTTAAATTTGGAACAATGAATGTTTGGTACATGAATGTACAAAAGATGATTGTGTTCAATTCTCTTAATGCAAGTAAAGGAGAGTAAAGTCAGGCCGTGGCAAATAGAAGTGCCACTTACAATTCTGACAGGTGGGAAAGATTAGTTCAAGGTAAACAGGAGACAGGAACCATTTATCTGTGACTCTAGCACAGTGGCATTAGTACTTTCCTAATTTATCCTATGCTTATTAGCCTCCAAGTCTCTTTTCTCCTCTCCTCTCCTCTCCTCTCCTCTCCTCTCCTCTCCTCTCCTCTCCTCTCCTCTCCTCTTCTCCTCTTTTCTGTAATATTCTGTTAGAGATAGTAAGAATGTAAGATTTATAACTCCATAGGAATGCAGACTATCCTGGAAGTGAAGGTAGAGTGGAAGTTGTCAAAACTTCCTCTCCCCCATACAACACCCAGTGAATAATGCTGTTGCTTTTCATTACACATTCCCTAATTCCCACACTACAGAAATCAGAAGGACCCATAAGGCTGTGGTCTCTGTTACCCTATAAGTTCATATGAGCTTACATGTTATTTCCATGCTCTCCAGAATCATCAGTCCCTTTGTACTTACTCAAATTCAATGAACTTTTCACACACACACACACACACACACACACACACACACACACACACACAGATAGATAGATAGATAGATAGATAGAGAGGGAGAGAGAGAGAGAGAGAGAGAGAGAGAGAGAGAGAGAGAGATATGCATGCACTCGCACAGGTACATGATGAACATGCACGCACCATTTCTTTTCTGACTGGCCCATTTGACCAGCTCCTAAACATATCTTGTGCTTTGAATTTAAAGTTCTTCTCTTCAGACAGACCTCTGACTGTCTTAGCTCACTAAAAACATTCATCTTCAAATTTTGTCCCTGTCCTTGTACATCATGTCTATGGAAGACATTATAATTTGTAATTCTTTTTCCTCAATCTTGTGGGCTCACTATGAGACATGGATATATTCCTCTGCTCTACTAATGTATACTTAGTGTTGTGATCACAGCCCAAAACAAGTGGTCACTGCATTTTTTGTTGTTGATTTAATGAATGGAAATTTTTTCTCCTCTACTCAGCTCACCCTCCTCTGCTCCACTCAGCCTACGTGTCCTCATCTTTTGCCTCTGTTTTCTACAGGTAGTCACTTTTTCACTATTGTCTACTAAATTGTCTACTGAAGTTCCTTTGTGGACTCTGGATTATTAGATAAACACATTTTTTTCCTGATTTACAATTTTAGCAGTGGTTATGTCTAACTCAACTGAAATAAAACCAAGGAAACATTTCAAGAAAATATTAATGGAGTTGTACAGTCCATATATTTGTCAAGACATTTTATCTCTCTGTTACAAATTAATTTATAAAACATAAACGAGTGACTTGGTTTTGTGCAATGCAATTCTGTACAACCTTTTTTTCCCCCACATAACAGTACACTGGGGAATAAATATCTAGCACACATGAACATAAACTATATTCATAGTATAATTTGAGCCTTAAAACCTATGAGGGACTGGAGGTATGTGTCAACAGGTAAGGACTGGCTAAGCAAGTATGGGCAATATAATCCAGTATACCAGCACCCATGTAAATTTTGAGTGGACATGGTGATTTGCCTGTAATCTTAGTCATAAGAAGGAGAGATAAAGGAATCACTGGAACAAGCTGGCTAGCTGGACCAGAAAAATTAGTGGTCTCTGAGTTCAAATGATAGATTTTGCCTCAATGTCCAAGAGTAGCCAAGAAAACAAGAGCCACTACTCACATGTGACCACACACACACACACACACACACACACACACACACGTATGCATGCTGAAATAAAAGTAAAAAAACAAACAAACAACAAAACAGACAGTAAACACCTGAGTGCAGTGACTCACATATAGAATTTTAGCTCTTGTGATACTGGAACAAGAACATCAGAATCAAATCTAGGCCAGCATCAGCTGCAGAATAAAATCTTATCTTGAAAATCAACACACATACCACCATTACGACCACCTCTACCACCACCACTACCACCGTCACCTTGTTCTCCTCTTCCTCCTCCTCTACTACCACCACCATCATCTCTTCTTCCTCCTCCATCACCGGCACCATCACCAACTCCTCCTCTACTACCACCAACGCCAGCAACCATCACCACCACCAAGATCACCATCAACAAGGAAAATCTCTGAGTGTGGCATATGATACTATACTCAAGAAAGTACCATAGATACCCTCCTGCAGGGCTGGAGAGGTGGGGAAGCCAGCTTGAAAATTGCTCTTTTCTTTATGTTTCTCCACTCAGACTGAGAGACATTGAGTATAAAGAAATCAAAACTGCTCTTGGCTAGAGGTGACCACAGCAGGAGTGCTGCTGGGTTCGCTAAAGAATAGATCTCCTTGATGCCTTCATCACTGAGCTCTGCAGCAGCTGGAAGAATCCAGGATGAAGAGAATCTATTTCATCTTCATGGAATAGTTATACTGTGTATCTAGGACCTTGTAGGAATTCTTGAGCCCTGACACTATAATTGTTCACCCATCCAGACTAATTGATTATAAAGCTCCAGTCAGGTAGAGAATCATGCTAAATAGGAGGAAAGGGGGGAAATCTTAACTGTTTTCCTCCAAGAAAGTTCCAAGAAGTTATTTTCCCCCAGTGAATTTGGTCCAAGTTCTGTGCCTTATTGTGGAAGGACTGTAAGTTAACAATAGACCATTGCTATGATTTGTAATACTATTTATTAGATATTGAAACCCATTCCATGGTGTGTGGGGAAAACATCTTTGAGAGTGAGCCATTTATTATGTTTATTGATTCTAAACCTTAGAAAACTCTTGTCATTGAATCTGAGAATAAAAGGATACTCATTTGTATAGATAGGGCTCTGTATTCCTATGTAGCATTTTAGCAAATGATGTCAACAGGAAAATAATTTAAGAGTAAATGTGAAAGTAAAAATAAATTATTAAGAATAAACTTGGGTTGGAGAAAATCTTTCTTAGCATAATATTAAACTCAAAACCAAAAATGGGTTTTGGGGAGTGACATAATACATAAGGGTTGTTTTGCAATATAAAAGAGTAGATACTTAAAGTTAAAATAACTTTATTAGAAACCAAGAAAATTAGGGAAATGCATTAGCTATTTATCTTGTTGCTATGATGAAAGTAACATAAGGAAGGGGCTTGTTTGACTCCCAGTTCACACAATTGGGTTTCTCAGAAAGGGGAAGGCATGACAATGGAAGAATGAGGGCGCTATTTAGGCTGCAGAGTGCTGTGAATGCTGGTATTCATCTTTCTTCCTTCCTTTTATTCTTTCCTGAGCCACAGCCCACTGAACAGTGGCACTCACAGTCAGGATGAATCTTCCCATTTTAATTAATTCAATCTAGGAACTCTACCATAGGCATTCTCAGAGGTTTATCCCATAGGTGATTTTGCATGTGGTCACAAGCTGTCAATTAGTGTTGACCACCACAGTATTATATGAAGAGAACTTACTGTTCTTAGTATTAGTAGTAACTATTGCCGTAATAACTAAGTGGTTGCTATGTGCTGGTCACAATAATAGCATATTGTAACTCATTTACCTATCAGTCTTCTGAGGTATATACTAACCTTTGTGTCATTTTGTAAGTGGGAAGGGTAAGATGTTGAGAAATTGAAAATTATATTCAAGCATGCATTTGTAAGTGACATACATGAGAACTAAATAAACTTTACAAATAAAGAAGAAGGCCAAACACCCAACTTGAAAGACAGGGATTCTAAGATTAGACTGTCCCCTCCAATTCTCTGGCTGAACTTAAATTGTTGTTGTGATACTGAGGTTAGCTCCCTTTCCTCTGACTGTTTCACCCTCTATTCCATTTGACAGCTTCCCCCATGGGACAATTTTTGCTAGATACCAACACAATGCTCTTAGATTTTCTGGCTCCTAAAATTTCTAACCACAAACTTCTTTATGAATTACTCTGACAGTGGTATTCTGTTAGTAGATCAGAAATAGAAGAAAATGGGAGGTTTTTTGTTTTGTTTTGTTTTTTGGGGTTTTTTTTTGTAATGAGAGAACAACAAAAGTAAATAAAAGAGTACAATACTTTTGTCTTCACCACAGAGGAGGACATATTTTCTCTTAAGGAAGTCCCTTGATGTACCTTATAGCCTGAGGAAAAGCCTTCTGAGCTGAGCCTCATTGAAAAGTTTAGGTGTGTGATCAAGACTGCCTTATATTCAAGCTAAAAGAAACTGAGAGGGGAAAATTTAGAACTGTGAGAAAAGCCAGATTAAGGAATGATATGCTGAAGAGAGAGTGAGCATATCCAGGTGCAGGATGCTGAGCCAGCATTCTATTGTTGGCATGGGTGGGGGGAGCTTGGAGCAGCAAAGTCTGACAGGGTTCAAGTTTGATGTTGTAAGCCCATGTTGTGTTCAGGTTGGTTTAGATGTTAAAACTGTTGGCCAAGAAACAGTGGTGTCTAGTACAGCGGTAATTGCTATTGAATGGAGACAACAGTCATAAGACATGAGTCAGAGACCATAATCAAGCTTAGCATGTGAGAGTTCTCATAAACTGTAAGCTGTAAAGAGAGCGCAGTTAGGGTTTAGGTCAAAAACTTAGGAATCAGAAAATTTGCAAAAGTGTCATCCTTGGGAAAATACCTGAGAGTTTTATACAAAAAATGCATTAAAGTTCCTTTTTAGGAAAAATACAAAGAGAAATCCACACAAATCAGTTAAAAACACAAGTATAAAATGAGAAAATCTTAATAAGACTGAATGTGTGTATGTGTATGAATGTATACCTACACACAGACACACAGGCACACACACACACACACACACATACACACACACTACTTTTTTTTGTTGGCATTTTTAGACTAGTAGCATTTGTTTTATTTGCCCTAGGTCTCTGGGCTATCTAGTCTCAGGTTTTTGATCATCCACGTACTGTTGGATATGGCTTCTATCTTGTGACTGGGTAGGCCTCAAGTCAAATCAGATATTGTTTGTTTGTTCCCACAAGCATTGTGCCACCATTGCCCTGGAATATCCTGAAAGCAGGACACCACAGTAGATCAAAGAGATTGTGGCTGGGTTGGTGTTTATGTTTCTTCTTTGGTAGCATGCAAGATATTTATCTACACCAAAGGTTCTAGCATGTAGGAGTCAGGGCTCTATGTAGGCATTTCTTTAAAGGAAATTACAGGATAATCAAGGCTACATGGAAGAAACTTTTCTCTAAATACCAAAAAATAAAATAAGTGAAATAAAATGAAAAGAATACATGAACAAAGGAAAATGTATTCATGACCTCTTTAAGGACCTCTACTAAATTCAAAAAGGCAATTTTAAGATCTTCTGCTCCAGCTGTGTTGCATACTCTGGACTTAAGTTTGCTGGGCTATACTGGAGATATGTTGTCCTAGCTGTCAATGATTGTGTCTTTTGTATTTTAGAAATTGGGTTTGGGAGGATTGTAATTCTATGTGGCAATATGTAGTTTTGTCTCTGTTCGGTGGGTGTTTTGTTTTCTGTTCTGTTGCCTCTCTGGTTCTTAGGAGAGTGTGGTATTGCCTGGTAGAATATCCTTCTGGGATCCTGACAGATGTGGCCACTGAGGCTTCAGGTAAAATGTTATTTTAGGAACTGAGAGCTGAAACCTAAGAATGGGACTAGGCTAGGAAGGAGGTATCAAGGGAGTTCACAGGAGGGAGAAAAGCAGGGTAGTCCACTAGGATCTGTCCCATAGAAATATGGGCAGAGAGTGTGAATTAAGAGAGGCCACAACATGTAGTCTGTTACAGAACTCGGATGAGAATGGAGGGTTGCATTTGGAAGAAAGGAGAGGGAGTGAAGATCAGAAGCTTTTGTAAGGGTCCATGATTCACTGAAGAATGATATCCCAGACTCAAATAGTATGAAAACATAAAGAGTGTTTTATTCTGCAGAAGTAGAGCATGCAGGAGTCTACCATTTACAAAGATGGAAGTCCCGACGTGAGCTCACATGCCCAATTTAAAGCACATTAGGGAAACTCTAGGGAGGGGTAGGTGACTTTTATATTAATCTATTGACTCTATCTCTAGGGACATTCTAGAAGCATTGCTGTGTAAAGATTATATTAGATAAGTAGAACTTCCTCCCCACTTGAGAAAATATCAGGTGGCTGAGACTTCCCATTGAGCTCAGGGTCAGAAAATTTCAGGACTGTCCTGACCCTGGAAATGACTCAACTGAAGTAGGGGCGAGACCCCTAACCTCCCCTTCTACATACCAAAGATATCGCCTCACAAGGGGGTGCCAATGAATGAAAAAGAAATGGGCCCCACCGATGAGAGATAACCAACTCATGCTGTTACTTAAAACCTATTGTCTGAAAAAGTATAAAAAGTGAATGCCTTTGTTCTTCAGGGTCACCTCTGTTCCGATTGCGGGACAGCCCCAGCACACTGGATGAATAAATAAATCTCTTGCATGTTGCATCAATCTCTGTTTCTGAGTCTTTAGAGAGGGGCATCCCGACATAAGAACCGGTGCTCCGGCTCTTATAGCTGGAGTGTGAGGGGCTGGAAACTGTTGCTGAGGAAGTCTGGAAACTGCTGCCTCAGGCCAGGATGTGGGGCATCTTCTGAGGTCTAGACTTGCCTGACTTTCCCAGTCCTTGGAAACAGAGATTTAGGCCTAGTCTCCTGAACTAACAATTTGAAGCCTGAAATGGAGTCAGCCTAGCCTGTCTCACTTTCTGATCCTGCTTTGCTGGCCTACTTATTGCTCTGTCAGTCTTGGCTGGATGGTTTCCAGCTGGAGCTGAAAGCTGGGATATCAGGATGAGTGGAGAGGAAGGTTGGGGAAGATCTGCAGTATTTGTGGGAGATAGGAGCAGAGGAGAGGGGAGGAGAAGAGGAGAGGGGCAGGTCACCGTAGGTAGTCTGCTGTAGAGGTGAATGTGAAACCACATTAGATTTGGGCGGGGTGGGGGGTGAGCTGAGGATCCACAGTTAGGCTATTTCCAAGGCTGGAGTAGCCTGTAGATGCCTAGGGAATGCTTGCTGGAGTTGGGTCTGAGATAGTAGTGAATGGGGGAAAGGGAGTTTGAAGGAATAGATCTGTGTGATACATTGGAGATTGTGTGGGGGCAGGGATAGATGAGGAGGAGACTGCAGCAGGTAGTCTGCTACTGAGCTGAAGATAAGACTTGGGACTAGATTTGTAATTGTGGAGACCTACAGTCAACCTACTGACCTGCTTCCCTGGCCAGACTTGTCTGCATTCTCAGTCACATTAAAATATTAAAAGTCAGGTTACTTTTAATATTTGATACACTACAAATGGTATGTAAATAATTGCTTAATGTGTGTTTAGATAATGCTAAGAAAAATGCATGTTCTCTACAGATGCAATTATTTTCAATCCATAGTAAATTGGTTGAATCCATGGATGGAGAACCCACAGATACAGAGGATCAGCTGTATCAATGAGTCCACTGGCAATGGGCTTTATGTATACAAGTTTTGAAAAAGAATAATGTTGCTTCATGTGGGAAAATAAGGCCGCATCAGGTTTCCATGCTGGTGAGGTCCCACATGCAGGAGGAGTCTAAGGTTCCAGAGGGTGGAGGCATTGGCGACGACAGGCCCCAATGACACAAGGAAGTCCTTGGTTCCAGAAAGGTTTTATTGTCATGGCGGATGGTAGATGGATCTGGTTGTTACCCCCCCCCCATAAAACTCAGAGCAGTCCCAAATTAAATAGGGGAGGATTAAATTAAAGGGGGAGGATCTGGGGAGGAATGCTTAATTTGCTCCGCCCTCTGGCCTTCATTAGTATGTAAATCCCTAGGGCCTGAGGCCTATAGTCACACCCCTACCTGTGCACTTTGGGAGGGGCTGTAATGGCCTAGTTGTTGGGAGCTGACTCTTAGCTGAAAGCGGCTATCATCTTTACAGCCATCTCGAGCCATACACCCTGACAAGAGACTTGTTTTCAACAGCTCGCAACAGCTGAGCACACTCTGATAAACATCTTGTTACACTGTTTAGTGCCCCCAGCTGCAAGGTGTACCTGGTATCCATGGCTACAAGGCACGTGATGTAGTGCCTTCAGTTGAGCTTGTCTACGAGGGCAAGTCACGTGGTAAAGGGTATAAATACCCAGAATTTCCTTTCTATAAAGGAGAATATAAGAGAATATAGGAGAATAGGAGAGACTAAAGGAGAATATAGGAGAATATAGGAGATAAAGAAGAGACTTGAAGAGACTCGACCAGACTCTGTCTTGTATCCATCTTTTGCGTCTTTCACCCTTCCTCCATCCCCACTCTCTCTCTTGCTAGACCCTGACCTACCGACCTGAACAACAGAACAGGCTATTACAAAGTAACAGAACCAGCCATTACAAAAGAAACGGCCGTTACACTACATGACTGAACAATATAGGTCCATGGAGACTGGACTGCGTGTCAGGACTCTGGGTTCTGGGGGCGCAGATGAACTCCTGCAGGTTCTCACATAGAGTCTCGGGGTTCTAGGCCCATGCCCAGCCATGAACCAGGATACCCTTACGAAGTCCCACAGCTGCATAAAAAGGAACACATGAGCTGGGTAGTGGTGGCACACCTTAAATCTCAGCACTTTGGAGGCAGAGGCAGGCAGATCTCTTTGAATTCAAGGCCAGACTGGTCTGTGGAGTGAATTCTAGGACAAATAGAACTACACAGAGAAACTTTGACTTTCAAAACCAAAAATGAAATTGAAAAAAAAAAAAAAAGAACACAAGGACAAAGGAAAATTAAATTGACAAGGCTACTTGGCTGTGCACAAAGAATGTACCAGAACCAAACTGGGGCTAGAAAGCAGCATACTTAGCCAAATGGCCTGTTTTTTAACTCTCTGATGGAAGTGGTAATGGCATCTCATCCCATTGGTGGGAGCCTGACTTTAAAATTTGACATGATTGATTAACCACTGTCAAGGGGGAAGGTGAATGGTTCTGAAAATGTGCTAACTACCTTTGATAGAAAAAGAAAAATGTTTCCCACACAACTGTCCCTGGAGGGTCTGCCATGAGCCTTGTTTTTAATAGTCCTTCTTCTCCTGCTAATTTGTGAAACTCAATGCCAGGTACATTTTGAATTATAGATTCTTGCCACCTTGGAATTGCACATGGTTCCGCTAGATGCCTGCCATAGCTATTTTTGGGGATCCTGAGGACATTCTCCTATTTTAGCTCAGTTCATCTGCTTAGATATCTGTGAGAAGATCCCAGGGTAGAAGCTGCCTCCTCAGAACTCAACCATCACAGTCACAATAGTCAGCTACAAAGAGAAGAGCTAATGAAGAATTATACTGTATTATGAGCCAGTAGGACCAACACCCTTACAACCATTGCTGTCTATAGTCTAGAAAAAAATCCACCCTACATAAATCTTAATTTAAACATAGGTTTTGAATCAGCCTTATTAAGAACAGACAAGTGACATAGCCTATCTTCCCATCTTCCTGATTGATGGTTCAGTATAAAACTATATAACTTATTTGGGAATGATGAAGGTTTGGTTACATGAGGATTATTGCTCAGTGATTAAAATGTGAGAGGTCTGGCAACTCATTTTACTCATTATTTTATGGCAAGACATCCAGGGTACAAGTTTTAGTTACTTTTTTCATGAATGATTTAAGGGAGAATGGACTTCAAGTTCTAGAGGGATAGGGTAAAGCAAGCCTGGTAAGACATGGGTAGCAGGTAGCAAAGGCATGGTGACAAGAAATACTGTATAGGAGTGGGGCTTCCTGTCTAAAGGTCAGAACCCAGTAATTCACTTCCTCATGTGAGGCACCACCTCTTAAAAGTTTCAAAACATTCCCAAATGGTGCCAGTAGCTGAGGGCCAAGTGTCCAAACAAGTGAGCATATAGGGACACACTTCACATTCAATCCATGACATATTACCATACTCCCCCCACAGGTGCATAACCATCTATTGATATAAAATGCATTCCAATTTAATTCCCCACAGCTTTTAATAGTCCCAACATTACTCAAAAGTCGAAAATCCCAAGTCTCTTTTGAGATTCAAAGAAAACTCTTAACTGTGATTCTTATTTACCAAACAAAACCAAACCAAACAAAACATATGCTTCCAACATATAGTACCACAGAGTATGTTTACATTTCTATACGAAAAGGGAGACAAGGGGCATAACAAGGAAAGAAAAGAATAATGCTAGACTAAAAATGCCTAGCAGAGTATAAAAATGATAGGTATCTTTGGTACTCTGCCACTCCAGCTCTGCTGCATTTAACACACATAGCCTCTCTCTTGGACTGACTCCACTCTGCATATGCAGTTTCAATGGAAATTAAATAGTTCTCACCTGTTCAACATCCTGGAGTCTCCATTTCAATTTAGGCATTACTTATCTAGTTCTATGCAACCCTTCCAGGGCTTCCTTGCATGATTCCTACTTTGCTTGCTTTTAATTTTATCTGGGATCATAGTATAAGACTCCGTAACCCACAACCCCCATCTATCTGGTATCATTCATGTCTACAAGCCCAGTGCAAATGGATGGTATCTGCGTTTTAGAGAGCTCCCTTGATACAGTCCTGGATCCTATCTGGAGATTGATGCCACTCACCATGGACAGGTCTTCCCATCCTGTCTATTGCAATCAAGGTAATACCTTATAGGCATGCTTAGAGACTCTTCTCCTAGGTAATTCTACATTCTGTCAAGTTCATAATACTAACTATCATAATACCATTCTGGCTTAAATATTTATTTTAATATAATTTTCACTTATCATTTTTATTACTGTTGCTCTGATTAGATTTTAAAGGAATCTGTATATCCTCACACATTTATTGTGATGTGAATTCTTGGAAAATATTTGTAGATTTCATCATGCTTACTAAAGCTCCTAAGACAAAGAGAAATTGAACAAAATACAAATACAAGCAAAAAGCTGCCACCTAAAACACAATTAGAAAGATCCTAAAAGAAGTTTATCTACTTATCCATATAGGGAATATTTATTTATACCTCTTAATATGTCTCTTTTGTTAGATAACTAATGTCTAATTTAGATAGATTGTAGATGATTGATTGGTAGATAGGTAGATAATAGATATAAACAGATGAATGGGAGTAGATATAGGAATTCATATTATACATGTTACATAGTGCATGTAATATATACTATGTGCTATGTAATTATATTTTTAAAAAACTATGTGAATTACATGTAATCTCCTGACTTTTGTAAGAGACTTGATTAACTGTCTTTGCTCCTTAGAGGTCATCAGTGTTTAGGAAAGAAGTCAGAAAAAAAAATGAACTTCTCCTCACTCCTTTATCTCTCCTGTACAAATTTAACCTGTGTTAGAAGCCCCAGGGGCTACACTGAAGTAATATATAATACTGAGATCTAATACACAGAAACACATTACCTCTGCCTCATCTGTTATTACAGTCACATAATTTACAACCTTTTTCTGCTTTCTAGAGGGAAACACATACAACCATTTAAGGTGCACTTAATTTGCATAGAGAAATGAGAATTTTAAGTTGTTTCTGTGAGGAGCTAAAGATAGAGTTCAGGTTCTTTTCTCTACTACAGCAGGAGTCAAAATGACAAAGTGAATATATTCATTCTCTTTTCTACAGTATCCATTTTTTAGGTATTGAGAAAAAATTACAGAAATATTTTTTGATAAACAGAATAATTTAGATAATTTAGATTGTTTTTGATTAAGGAAGACAACAATTTATAACATCAGAACAATGGACAACCATTACTCAGTGCGATTATCTTTTTAATCAGAAAGATATTTTTTCTCATTGAAACCAATTTATTTCCTTGGTGTGTTCTCAGGCCTATCTACCTCTTAGCAAGCCAAAGGACTTGATAAGGCCACCATCAAACCTTCTTTGACACCCTTCCTCCTTGTCTACCAATACTGCTAAAGCATCTATTGGAATTAACCTTTACCTATCACATAGTTTCAGTCTTCATATTATATTAAATTATTATTATATCATATCGTATTATATCTTTGCTCCTGTGCTGTCATTATAGTCATTTATCCAGATTTCAGAATAAATAACATTCAAAAGGCCCCCAAAGAGTCATAGGCCTACTTTCTACACACATTTCTTAATTCTTTTGGTGTTTTCAAGACAGGGTCTCATTATATAGCTCTGGCTATCCTGGACTGCACTCTGCAAACCAGGCTGCTCTTGAACTCAGAGGTCCTGACTCTGCCTCCTGAATGTTGGGATTAAAGGTGTGTGCCACTACCTGTCCTACCCACATTTCTTATACTTTCTCCATGAGAGAACGCAATTCATTGGGTTTGGCATTCAGTAGTTCCCATTCATTCTTTAGGAAACTTCTTTATTTTGCCTCTTTCGGATATGACTTCTATTGTGGGTCCCCAGTTCCGGAGGGTGTCCCACGATGATCTCCCGGCTGAGGACAGAGTGAGAGCAGGGAGGGTATGCTACCATCTCTGCTGCTGCCTCTGCATGTGTCTCCACTGTCCATTGGTCTCTGGCCAGGCCTGGTGTGAGAGGTCTGGGCTAAAGGGTACAGAGTTCGAGCAAGGAGGAGAGATTGCCTGCCCCCACTTCTACCTCTGCCCAAGTCTCTCAGTGCTGAGCGAGCCCAGGCTGGGCCGATAGGAAGCCGGCTAGCTGACAAGGAAGCAGCTTGGTGCCCCAGGAAGGTTCCCGGAGAGCAACTCTCTCCCCATGTGTTACAGCTCCAGTGTTACAGCTCTTGCGACAGAAACTCTCGGACACCAGAATGATTCTCGAACACCCTTTTACTTCTCCTGAATAGAGCCCTTATATACAGTTTCGGGATGCGCTAGGGTCTGGCAGCAGATAATGTCTATTGGCTTGGTCTGAGATCTTGGAGATACCTCATCTACATGTGGGAGAGCCTGAGACACTGTTCCTTGTGACTGATGGCCATAACCTCTTTTTGGGAGGGGCTGTGGAGGGCTGAAGCTGAATGAAAAGAACCAGGGCCTGGGGGCAGAGCCGAACACCTACTGTCCTGATAAAGGTCCAGGGTTCAAGACTTGCTCAACCAGGCACCCAGCTGCTTCTCCCAGCCCAGCACCCCACATTCTATGGCCTTGGAATTTTACATCTGTCTCTATACTTAGACCCTGTCAAAGTTGACAGAATGTCTGCAGTATATATTTCTGGTCCATCTTGGGGTGGGGGGAATCCCAAACTTCTTATCTTTTAAGTCCTATAGCCAACCACCTGTTAACAATTATTGTCTTTGGTCTTTGTGGTACAAAGAAATCTTTGATTCAACTTTCTCAAGTTCTCAAGTGAGAAGCTAATCTTTATGAGTGGACAACATGGCTAGAAAACACTATAAATTTCAAAAATGTTTTTGGCATGTCAAGAAACAAACCTACATTGTAGCACACGGGAAGGAGAGAGAGAGAGAGAGAGAGAGAGAGAGAGAGAGAGAGAGAGAGAGGAGAAACAGGTAGAGAGTCAGAAAATAACAGAGAGTGACAGAGAAGACAAAGACTGAATTTTATCAATATTGAAAATCATGTTTCAAAGTCCTCATCAAGAAAATTTAACTTTTTAAAAATCTATGGAGAATACATTTTAAATTGTATATCTGAGTAGGGGAAATATATGTGGTCCCTATTCCAGAAGGCTTCCCATGAAGATCTCTGGCCTGGCCAAAGGGATAGAATGTGAGCAGGGAAGGAGAATTGCCTCCGCTGCCTCCGCTGCCTCCGCTGCTGCCTCTGCCTGCATCTCCGCTGTTGCCACCCAGTTACTCTCAGGTGCTGCACCTGTCTCTCTGTGCTGAGCCAGTTCGTGGGCTGGGCCTGTGAGAAGCCTGCTAGCTAGCAAGGAGAGGAGGGTCCTGAAGGTGCTTCAGGAGAGTGGATCTCTTCCCAAGTGTTACAGCTCTTGCAACAGAAACTCTCAGACATGGGATAATTCTTGCACACCTTTACTTCTCCCAAATAGGGTTCTTATAAACAGTTTTGGAGTGGGTTATGGTCTAACAGCAGATAACCCCTATTGGCTTGGCCTGAGAGCATGGAGATACCTCATCTACATGTGGGAGAGCCTGAGGCACTATTCCTACTTGACTGATGATCATAGACCTCTCTGTGGGAGGGGCTGTGGAGGGGTGAAGCTAAGTGAAGGGAACCAGGGCCCCAGGAGCAAGGCCAAACACCTACCATCCCATTAAGGTCCAGGGTTTGAGGCCTGTGCTTGACCAGGTACCCAGCTGCCTCTCACAGCCCACCACCCCACAAATATAGATAGACAGAGATAGATATAGATATAGGGATAGAGAGATGTAGATGTAGATATAGATTAGCTATAGATATACAACCAACAGTGAAAGACAACCTGATTAAAAAATGATCAAAGTTTTGAAAATATTTCTCCTCAGAAGATACACAAATGACAATAAGCAGATTATACAATACTCTATATCATTAGTCAACTGGAAAATGCAAATTAAAAGTATAATGAGTTACTACTTTACACACAAAAGGAGAGCTACAAGCAAAAAGGTGTGTCATACCAGCTGTTGACAGGGTAGAGAGAACTAAAAGTCTCACATACTGCTGACTGAAGTGTAAACCAGTTCAATCCACTTGGAATGCCATCTGGCAGTTGCTGAAGAAATTATATGTGCAGATATCATATAAACCCAGCAATTCCACATCTAGGAATCCATGTAGGTGAACTGAAATCTATACCTACACAAAAATCTATTCAAACTAGCAATGTTCACATCATTTGTTCTTATAATAACCAGAAACTATGAATGGCACAAATTTACATCAATTTAGGAAAGGCAAGCAAAATGTGGTATATCCATATATAATAATACTATTCAGTAATATAAATGGATGCATTATCGTGATTATTAAAATGTGGATCAGTTTTGAAAATATATTAAGTGAAAGAGGCTCAAAAGTCTTTATGTTGTATGATGACATTTATATAAAATGTCCAGGATAATTAAATATAAGAAGGAAGAAAGTTGTCATGACTGCCAGTGTTGAGAGAAAGGAGTGTAATGGATAATTGCTAATATGCATGGTTTATTTTTTAGAATGACAGACTTTAACATTAGATCATTGTTATAGTTGTTGAATCTGATAAATATATTCATACTCATTGAATTTTTAACTCTCTAATATAGAACTTTATGGTATATGAATTTTGTCTTTGTGAGACTATTAAAAATTTTTAATAGAAACAAGTGAGATTTAAAAAACATCATTTATGGTAGACTCAGGCCATTGATTTTTATTAAAATAATAAGCCAGAACAAGTAAAGGAAATGCCAGAAGAACTTTGTAGCAATTTGAGAAAAATAAATTTTAACCAATGAGAACCCAAGAGAGGAGGAGTCTCCACAGCAAATGTGTTCAAAGAAAATGATGGAAATGCTGATACAAAGCTAAAAGGCACCTGAATATGGGCTGCACTCCTACAGTTCTAACACTCAGGGGTAATTGGCAACAGGATCACAAGTTCAAGGCC
Source organism: Grammomys surdaster (assembly GCF_004785775.1). Classification (NCBI taxonomy): domain Eukaryota; kingdom Metazoa; phylum Chordata; class Mammalia; order Rodentia; family Muridae; genus Grammomys; species Grammomys surdaster. The sequence goes on along the minus strand of NW_021604720.1, from coordinate 1,685,281 downwards.
AGCCTGGGCTTTAGAATGAGCTTGGCCATTCCTGGGCCTAGCTTGGGCCACGTACCTGTGACAGGAGGAAAAACCCAGTTGATATTGACAAAAATTTGATCAGTGTTGTCCTCACACAAGGTGATCCTTCTTCAAATGTTTTGAGCTACTCCTTGTAATGACTGAATCCTCAGATTCCCTAGTTAACTTGTCCCAGGTTCCTTAATTTCCATAACAATCTACTCCTCTGAAATTCCTGATTTCTAAGCTGTGTGAATTGTTCAGCACTTGTTGGCTTTCCCCCCTGCTACCATAAAGAAGTCAAACACATAGAAGAAAGCTAGAATGTGAAATGGAAAATTACAGTACCCAGAAGGGCTCTCGCCTGGGACAGTCACATTTTATAAGCTATCATGCTTGCATATTAAACATTCTGATATGTTCTTTGATCCTCAGCCAGGGACTAAGGGAGAGTATTTGAAAGGACATGAGACAAAGAGCATCAAGAAGGAAGATTTGGGATACTCTGGGGACAGTCATCAGACACAGATGCCGTCTTTCCTTGCTCTCACAAACTAGAGACAAAATGAACTGCCCCCTGGAGTCTGAAGATGAGAAGACAAATAGCATTTTTGAGTCCAAGGTCAGGAGGGTTCCACTTTTTCTTTCATCCAATGTAACCAGAATCATAAATATATGAAGATTTCTAATAAATGAATAAATTTATGTAGATTTTTAAGTAATTGACTAAGCAGACAAATTATCTCTTTTGCATTGATCTCTTTTACTAATTGCAAATAGAGATGGTAGTATTAGGGAAGAAGATAAATAGATGATGGATGCTAGACAAAGGATAGATAAATAGATGATATTTAGATATAGAAAACTTAGAAAGAAATTGATAAATATTGATAAGATTCTGAATATTATTGAAATATAAGAAGATATTGCCATGAGACCGAAGCTTTGGAAGAATTAAAAAGTATCTCTGTGTGCCTCTCTGTCTCTTTCCCCACATGAAAGAGAAAAGACCTTATTATTCCATAACTGAAAGTTACTACATGACTATTTTGTTCCTCTTTCTAAGTGAGACTCAAGCATCCTCACTTGGGCCTTTTTTTTAAAATTTAATTTCTTTGGATATTTGGGGTATTTCTTGCATATCCTGTACTTTATAGCTAATATCCACTTATCAGTGAGTATATACTACACATGTCCTTTTGAGTCTGGCTTACCTCATTCAAGAGTATATTTTCTAGTTCCATCCAAGTGGGTGGGAGAGAGAAGGGGGAGGGGAATGGGGAACCGATCAGGTGTCGGGAGACACATGAGAGGGGCCCAGAGAGGCAGGAGAATGAATGAAAAACTGCAGCTGTTAGGGGTAGGGGAAATCTCTAGGAAGTCCTAAAGACCTGGGATGGGGAAGGCTCCTAGGAGCCAATGTTGGTAACCTTAGCCAAGATTCCATCTCCTGTAGTCAGGCAGGACCCTCAGTGGAAGGATAAGGACATCAACCCACCCACAAAACTTTCAACCCCAAATTTGTCTTGTCTAAAAAAAAAATGCAGGGACAAAGATGAAACAAAGACTGAAGGAATGGCCAACCAATAACTGGTCCAACTTGAGACTCATCCCACGTAGAACCACCAGTCCCTCACACTAAGGATACTCTGTTAAGGATACTCTGTTATGCTTGCAGATAGCAGCCTAGCATAACTGTTCTCTGAGAAGCTCTACACAGCAGCTGACTAAAACAGATGCACAGATACCCACAGCCAAACAATGGATGGAAACAAAAGTCAGGGACTCTTATGGAAGAGTTGGAGGAACAACTGAAGGCCATGAAGGAGATAGGAACCCCACAGGAAGACCAACAGAGTCAACTAACCTGGACCCCTGGGAGCTCTTAGAGACTGAGATATCAACCAAAGAGCATATACAGGCTGGACTGCAGCCCCCAGCACATATGTAGCAGACACGAAGCTCAGTCTCCATGGATTCCTTGTCTGGCCTCAGTGGGGGAGGATATTCCATGGTGGAGGAATACCCAAGGGCCTCCACCCTCTCAGAGGAGAAGTGGATTGGGGATGGAAGGAGGGATTCTATAAGGGGGAGACCACAAGGAGGGCAGTGTTTTGGATGTAAATAAATAAATAAACAAGCAATAAGTTACCATAGTTAGAAAAACCTTGATAATGTAAATAACAACCAGTGCTAAAAGTTGACTCAGTTAACAAAGCAAGGAGGTTGAGACCCTGAGGTAACATAAATAAAAGATAATGATTTAGGAACCCTGGATTTATTGGAGAAATAGCTGGGGCTGAGGTAGGAAATGCCTACTGACAACAGACCTCTCCAAGAAGGTTGAGAGGTTTCTTCTATACTATTTACTGGTAGTCTGCAAAGTAGCCCTACATTCTAGTAAGCTCTCTGCCATTCCCCAGATGAGTCTCTGCATTTAAGGCACCATGTTTGTACATGTTGATCCTGTCACTTAGAATTCCACCCACTCAAGCTACCTGGCAAAGTATCACTTAGTAATATAAATAAATAGATGTAATATGTGTGCAATCGTGCTTAGCACATAGAAAGTGCTCAAGGACTCTCTTCTTCCTTTTCTCCTTCTCCTTCTCCTTCTCCTCCTCTTCCTCCTCCTCCTCCTCCCCCTCCCCCCTCCCCCTCCCCCCCCCTCCTCCTCCTCCTCCTTCTTCTTCTTCTTCTTATTATTATTGTTATTACTATTATTACTATAGCTATTTCTTAAAAACAGACTTACAGGACACACACACATACACACACACACTCACACACACACACACACACACACACACACATTTGTTCAAATAGCACCCTTCACACATATGTACATAACTAATAGAATCAAAGAAAACCAGGCTATCAACTTGAGCATGGAGGAGCATGAGTGGAGTTTGTGGGATGCTAATGGGAGATGCTAAAAGGAAGAAAGGTATCAGGGAATAATATACTCCTGTTTCACTTAAAAAAACAAAAGTAAATTTAAAACTGCTATTATTATTATAAGAGCATTTTAGCCTCAGTATAGAACTCACCTCATTCTTTTACATGGCCCTTCCAAAGTAGAACTGAGGTCTTTCAAAAGAATCTTACCATTTTCTTGTTTGAATTGTATTAAACCACCTTTCTCTTATCCCTCAGGCAGAAGGACTATTAACTTCTCAAACTCTATATATGTCACAGTTAGCTCATGTATTAACATAGTACTCATTAAACATTGTTTAAGTAAGTGAACAAATAAATTCAATTAGAAAAGTGAGCAGCACCTTAGTATGTCTTGGAAGGCATGGGCCCCATCAGCAGATGATTGAATGATCTTTCATTATTGTACCCCTGAAACTTGAAGTTGGCATCTGTGTAAACTAAATTTCCTTTAATACGAATATCTTTTATTTGTTAAGGATGTGACTTGTTGACACAATAATCCTTCATATATAAGACAAAACCACTGTTTTCCTAACTCTCCATTGCTGGTCACATTCCTATGACCGTAGTTTTGATGAAGATTTCTTAAAAAATTCTTCATTCAGAAAGCTGTTTTATATGAAGAGAGACAGAATTGAAAGATAAGGGCCTAAGACCATGGGCTTGCTATCCACTGTGACCACAGTGAATGTAATGGTTAGCTTTATGTGCCAACTTGCCTGGCCACCAATCTAAAACCAATTTTCCTGGCCAAAATGGTTTTAAATATTTGGGGGAATATGTCTTTAAATTAAATCAGCATTTAAGTAAGTGTATATTGAATGAAACAGATTATCCTTCACAAAATAGTTAAGATTCATGCAAATAGTTGATGATCTTAATTATTTTTTAAAGGCTGACTTCCTAGAGGAAGAAGGAATTCTGCCAGAGCTGTTAATTTGAAGACTCTTAACATGAGTCTCTGGCTTTCCCTGCAAACCATGAATGCTTTTATAGGTCAGTTTATTAAAATACATCCATCTTTATCTTTTGTTCTTTGTATCTCCTTTCTCTTTTCCCAATTCACCTCTTTGTTCTCTCTCTTCTCTCATCACCTATCTCTTTGTTCTCTGTCTCTGTCTGTTTGTGTCTCTGTTTCTCTCTGTCTCTCTGTCTCTGTCTTTCCCTCTCTCTTTCCTCTACTCACAGTCCCATACATTGATACTTCTATTGTTCCCTTCTTATAGAACTATAACTGTATTAATTACTTTTCATTGCTATGATCAAATAATTACTGACTAACAAAAGAAAAGTTTCCTTGGTTTATGATTTCACAGCAGTCGGCCGGCCTGTGGTCTCTTGAGCAGATATATTTGGGCAGAACATCAAGATGTTAAGGGCTGTGGTGGGGGAGACCTGTTCACTTCCTAGCCAAACACTAAGTGCCTGTGACTGTCTTTTTTCTTTTTTTATTCTTGGCTCGGTGCCACTGACATTCAGGCTCAGTGTTTCCATTAAAATTAATCTTCTCAGAAAAATCCTACACAGAAACACCTAGAGGTATGTCTCTCCATCAGGATTCTAAATGCAATGAACAATGAAAATTTCCCATCGGAATGACTAATAATGGAGTTGGAGAATATAGAGAAACTACCCAAAGTGATATCACACTTCAAAACTTTAATTTTTTTTTAACTCCTGGGACATGAGTAGGAGACTCCCATGGAGAAGCTATAGATACTGTTTATGATGAGGTCATGCCCTGGTAAACCTATAACAGAATGACAGAGCCTTTATCACCCCTAACCTGCTGAACATCTTAGCATGGTACACTCAGAGTGCTTGTTTGAGGAGCTGTGGTTCACTGAAGCTGGTGAAGCATTTTGAGGGAATATCTCACCTTATATTATTATCATGTAAAAGATCATGTTTGCAAATCCCAGGTGTAGCTTATACTGAATGTGAGTCAGTTTTTAAGCATTATAGAGTAAAACAAAACAAAACAAACAAACAAAGAGCAAAACAAAAAAAGGGAAAAAAACACAAGCTGAGGTACAAGAAGTAATAAGTCATGGAGCATCTGTAGTGATATGAGCAGTTCATCTTTACTTCCATCTTCTCTTCCTTCCATTTCCGTTGTTAACCTGTACTGTCATTTGTACTTGCTCACACAGAGGGCTACATACTCTGATGCTCTCAAGGCACTCCATTATGTAACTGTAGAAATATAAAATGCCAGGGGTTCCCGCTTTCATGTAGGACACAAAATTGAGAAAGAAGTGACTGTACTCTTTTCCTAGGCATTGATGTGAGTTAAAAACCTCACCCTGACACATTTGCTTTGTGTGGTAGTTTCCCTTATTGCTATCACAGAGAACCAGGCCTACAGCATCCATTTTATGTGATTACAGATAAGGGACATTTTGGGCAGTTTAATGGCTTAAACAATAGACTCATGCTAAAGAAATAGTCAAAGATATTTATGTTAAGTCTGAGAATATGCAGCTATATACACAGGAAGCTGTTCTAAGAAGGTGTATGAAGAACTGAAGACATGGTTCTGTTGTTAAAAAAAAAAGAAAGAAAAAAAAACACTTGATGGTCTTCCATATGGTCAGAGTTCAGTCCCTGGCACCAACATCTGGGGCTTACATATACATGCATATTTGTAAATAAAAGTAAAAAATTTAATGGCCACAACTATAGTCTTTTACGAACAAAATCTTGTAATTTCTCTTTACATTTTTTTTGCTTTTACTAAAAGTAATTTTTTTCTCACATAATATATCCTGGTTAGTGTTTTCCCTCTCTCTATTCTTCCAAGTTCTTCCCCAACTCCCTTCCCATCTAGGTTCATCCCTTTTCAGTCTCATTAGAAAGTAAACAGGCTTCCAAGGGTCTAAGATAAACCAATATAAAGCAAAACTAACACATCACACATCAGAATAGAAAACAAAAAAGAGAGAAAGAAAAGAAAAAAGAGGGAATGAGGCCCTGTCCCAATGCACAAGAATCAGATACTGACAAAGAAACTCAATCTTCTGCACACTTGGAAATCCCACAAAATATGACACTGGACGCCATAATATAAATGCAATGGAATAGTAAGTAAAAAGAGAGCAAAAACTACATAAATAAAATAAAATACAAAGTATAATGAGAAAGGGAGAGAGAGAGAGAGAGAGAGAGCGAGAGCGAGAGAGAGAGAGAGAGAGAGAGAGAGAGAGAGAGAGAGAGAGAGAGAGAGAGAGAGAGAGAGAGAATAGAAGGAAGGAAGAAAGGAAGAAAAAAGAAAGTCCTGAAATGACATTATGAGGCAAGGAACCTCCAAAGATGCCATTGAATTTGTTTTCTGTTGGCCATCAATTATTGCTGGGCATGCAGCCTACTTTTTAGAGTGAATTGTTTCCCCAGTGAGACTTCCTTGGAGAAAATTAAAATTTCAGTTGGCAAGTAGTTATTCATTGAAAATTGCTTCTGGGGTAGAGATAGGAAATGTGTCCCCCTTTCCTTTCAGCTCTAAGACCCCGTCTTGTGCAGATCTATGCAGGTCCAGTGCATGTTATGTCAGTCTCAGTCTTGGTAAGTTGATGTGTGTTGATCATTTTCATTCAGAGCACCTTGATTTCTTGGTATCCTCCATTTTATTGCTGTGCTTTTTTTTTTTTTTAAAGAATAGAATTATTTGGTTTTATACTAGGTCCCTGGGCTGTCTAGTCTCAGGTTCTTGGTCACAGTAAGTATCAGAAATGGATACCATCTCATAAAGTGAGCCAAAAGTCAAATAAGATATTGGTTGGTTACTCCCACAAGCATTATGCCACCATTGCCCTAGCATATCTCGTATGTTTCCATCATAAATCAGAGGGTATGTATGTGTCAGGATCAATGGTTATGATTTTACTTTGGTAGCATGCAGAGTATGTTTTTGTATCAAAAACACTAGCAGGTAGAGATGAAGGCTCATTGTAGGTACAAGCTTGACTTTTCCATGCTTGATTACTTGTTTTTAGTGTTGTCTTTAGCAACAGGCTTTGATGTCAGTTTGTGGAGGGCAACCTGTAGTCTTGGCAACAGCCTGGGCTGTTCAGGGGTTCCCATGGTACCCCTTTTGCTAAGAACTCAATTACATGTAACCCGATTCGGGCACTGGGGGCTTTCATTTGGTGATAAGAGATGGCCAGTATGGGCTTTTTCTCCCCTGTTGTTTGGTATTTTCATTGAGATCACATATATAATTATGTATTATTAATATTATTAATATGTACTTGATATATATATATATATGTTAGAAAGTTTCTGCTGTTTCCATATTACCTCTCAGATGACCCTTAATATTAACTATCTCTTCCTATGTTTTCCCTTCCTGCACTCTCCCCACTTGATCTTCCCATCCCAGCTCTCTCCCATCCATCCATAACTGTATATTCTATTTGCCTTTCCTAGGGAGATTTATCCATCACCCCTAGTCCCTTATTCTACACCTAATCTCTATGGTTCAACAGATTATAGCTTAGTTATCATAGACTTAATAGATTTGAAATATATGAATACATTCATGTTTATCTTTCTGATTCTGATTTTTGCCTCATTCTGGATATTTTTTTATGATTCCATCCTGTGAGTATCATGAATTCAATTTTAATAGCTAAATAATACTCTATTTTGAAAGCTTACCACATTTTATTTATCTATTCATTTGCTGATGGACATATAGCTTGTCTACAGTTTCTCAGTATTATGAAGAGAGCAGAAATGAACATGGCTGAGCAAATATCTTTGTGGTAAGATGAAGAATCTTTTGGGTAATATGCTCATGAGTGGTATACTGAGGTATCCATTTATTCTTTCATGTCTTCAATGTCTGAGATTCTCCTTTTCATCTCTTGTATTTTGTTGGCAAAACTTGCTTTGAAGATTTCTTTTTGAGTTCTGTTCCTTGGTTTCCGTTGCCCCCTCTGGTTCTTTAAGAGAGTGCAGTGTCTGTGCATTGTCTGATAAGAAAATTTCCTGAGATCCTGATAGATGTGGCCACTGGGGGTTCAGGTTAAAATGTACTTCTTTACTGGGAACTGACACTGAGAAGTGGGGATGGGCTGAGGGCAAAGTGAGGAGGTCCGCAGCGGGAAGAAAAGCAGGTTTTCCATCAGGATCTCCTCTGTCTTTTAGGAATGGGGGCAGAGAATGATGAGAGACCATAACAAGTAGTTTGTTACAGAACTGGGGGTGAGACTGGAAGATTGGATTTGGAGTAGAGGAGGTAGGGATGAATATCTTCAGTTAGCCTACTTGGTACTGAGGCTACAGTGGCCTGTGGGTGTTCAGGGGATGCCTGTTGGTGTTGGGGGGTTGAGTAATGGGATGAGTGTGGAAGGAAGCTTGGTGAAGAAGTGGATGATTCACTGGAGCTGGAAAAGTGGATGGCTGCAGCAGAAGGTCTGCTACAGAGTTGGGGCAGGGAGACTGGACTGAGGGGTTGGATTGGGAGAAATGGATAGAAGATTGAAGATCAGTAGTTAGTCTACCTGTTTCTCTGGCTGCAGTGATCTATGGGGTCCCAGGGAAAGTCTGGTGAAGTTGAGGACTGGGATAAAGTGATGAGTAAGGGGAAATAAGTTGCCCACCAGGACCCTATTCCTCCTACTGTGTTGCCTCTTTCAGGTTAAGAAAGGAGGCCCTGGTCTTGTTGTAAATTGATATGCCTTGTTTGGTTGATATCTACAGAAGACCTCCATCTTTCTGAAGAGAAATAGAGGAGTGAAGCGGGAAAGAGAGGGGAATGACTAAAAGAGAGGAGGGAGGAGAATTGTGGTTGGGATGTAATATAAGAGGGAGGAATATATACAATAATTAAAAAAAATCTGCAGCAGCCGTGTGAACTGATGTGACTGATTGTGAATGATGCAGATGGTTAGGTCCCACCAGGAAGTTTTTACTCAGGCTTGATGTTGTTTACATGGGCACTTTGTGTTGTTGGTGGTGTTGTTGTTGAGGAAGGGGATTTGAAGAGCACCAATGCAGCTCTGTGTTTTACTATACCCTTAATTTTTTGTTTGTTTGTTTGTTTGTTTGTGGGATGTTGTAGTGGTTTGAATAAGGATGCTGACTCGCTTCCGTAGTAGGCTCCTAGATGTCACTGCTTGGTCACCAGGGAGTTGAACTATTAGAAAGGATTAGGAAGTGTGGCTTTGCTAGAGGATTTGAATCACTTCAAGTGGGCTTTGAGGTTTACAAAAGCCCAAGCCAGGCCCAGTGATGCTCTCTTTCTGCTGCAGATGGATCTGGATGTAGAATTTCAGCTACTTCTCCAGCAGCACATCTGCTTGTGTGCTGCCATGCTCTCTTTGATGACAAAGGACTAAACCTTTGAAACCATTCTCGAGCCCCAATTCAATGCTGCCTTTTCTAAGAGTTGCCATGGGCATGGTGTTTCTTCACAGTGACAGAGCACAGACTAAGACATATGCTTCACAAATTCATTTTCCCAACTGTCATTCAGGTGAACAGATGCTACAAATGACTGTTATAGAGAGATCTATGATACGTGACTGTCAAGAACATTCTCTGCTGGAGAGAACCACTTTTTTTGGATAGTGAAGAATTAACAGGTTCTTGAATTTATGAACATTGGAGAAAATTGTGCCTGTCTGTCACCAAATTGTGTAAGGAAGTATACGCTGCAGAAAACAAATAATACTGTATTTTACACTTAAAAATCTGTGTGTAGCAGAGTATCTATGTGTGTGTGTAGTATATGCACAAATATATGTGTAGATATGTGACATTTATATGCTTGCTGAGGCTAGAAGACATCGAGCATCCTGCTTTATTACCCTCTGCCTTTTACTTTGAGGCAGAGCATCTCACTAAATCCCAAGCTCATGTTTTTCAGCTAAATTGGCAGCCAATTAACTCAAAAATCCCTTCCTTTCTTTGCAAAAATTTTATGCTTGCAGAGGATGCTTTTTGCCACACTGAGCTAGCTCTCCAGCGTCTGTATTTTCAATATGTTTTTTTTAAGTTGAAAGAAGTTAATTTGATTATGATGATACCTGAGCACAGAATTTCAAGTTTTGTTTTCTATGTAATTTTAGTATTACATTGCTGGGGTGAAGGTCTCAAGGCACAGTTCATTCTTTAACACTCGGGCTTGCTTTCATCATTTTATGTATTCCGGTGTTTTGTATTTGAATATGATTCCTGGCCATGAGCATCATGATCAACCCTGAGCACTGAGTGCATTGTTAGACATGATGCTGTGGTGAAAGACTTCCTACAAGCTAAGATACGTTGATGGACTGTGCATGAGAATCACATAGTAATCTTTGCTTGTTTGCTTCATTAACATCAACTCCAACTTCACTCTTTACTACAATCATTCTTTTTGTCTTTGAAATGGTTTGTTTTTCATTCTCAACATTCTCAATTTATGTGGCCCGTGTCAGTGTTCATGCAGTCCTAGGGATGAATGTTGGGATCCAGTACTAAGCAAATCAGTATTTAAAAAATAACAGAAAATTGTCACCAAAGGTGGCACCATCTGAAAAGCTACAAGGAGAGCCTCTCTGAGATTAATTCAATAGAACAAAAGAAAAAACTGGAAATGAAGAGAGAGAACTCTTAGTTATTAATTGAGTAATAACTCATTATTTCCACGATACTATTTGATCTTTTCCTTCCTTCCTTCCTTCCTTCCTTCCTTCCTTCCTTCCTTCCTTCCTTCCTTCCTTTCTTCCTTCCTTCCTTGCTTCTTTCTCCCTCCCTCTCTCCCTCCTCCTCCTCCACCTCCTCTTCCTCCTCCTCCTCTTCTTTCTTTCTTTCTTTCTTTCTTTCTTTCTTTCTTTCTTTCTCTCTCTCTCTCTCTCTTTCTTTCTTTCTTTCTTTGTTTCTTTCTTCTTTTTCTTTTCTCCCAAGCTACAGTGAAGTTCTCCTTCACTTAGTTTCTTTTGACCTGGTTCAGCAGTTTTGGGAAACACTAAAACCATAACAAGACACACAATTAGCCTTATGAGAGGCCCTAGAGAGATCTGAGGTCTTACCACCATTATATTACCTTACCAGCCTTTTAAGTGAGGTATGTTTGGAGCAGAGTTCACAGCTCCAGCTCACAGCTCCACTATGAGAGAACCCAAAACAGCAACACATTAATGAATCTCCCCTAAATCTATGACCCACAGAAACCATGAGAATAAGGAATGTTCATTTTTATTTCTCACTGTGATATAGGGAATAAACTGATTTTTAAGTCCAGGATATGACAACCATTAGACATTTATGAAAAGAATTGCAACTACTTCAGTTAATGAAATCAAAACAAAATCATCAAACTCCCCATTGCTCCCAAATTGTGTTAGTATTATTTTGAATATTCACTCTCTATGGCCAATGGTTGTAGTGCCAAAGATGCAAAAAGGAGATCAGATGCGAGCTAGATCCTTAGTATAGCAAAATTCAAAATATATAACATAAAACATAAACAAGAAAAGGACAAAGACATTTTAAGTAGCAAGGCTTTCCTAAATGTGTCACCCAAAACACTACTCCATATAGGAAAGATTGACCCAGGTTGCTTATATTTAAAATAAGATATATACTATATTGTTAACATGCATGCACATGAACACACACATGCATATATACATATATACATATATATATATATACACACACACACATATATATACATATATATATATATATATATATACATATATATATGCCATTTAATGACCCAAAGATCAATTTTTGAATTATTACTAAACAGTTCAATATGATGAACAAATGGGCAATTCATGGGAGAAATAGTCAGTTAACTAACAGACATGGAGAGATTTCCATCAATAATCAACAGAAAGAAACTCAACAGGAATCAACAATAGAAATCTACTTTTCAAATTGATTTTAAAACTTGACAGAAATTGACAGTGTTCAGCATCAGAAAGTGTTCGCAAAATTGGATGTTCCTGGAGAACTGAAAGTTTATGGATTCATGAATTTTATTTTTATTTACTCCTTTCAAATTAAAGTGAGCTTACTTTCTGTCCTTTGTTATAGGATGAATTCAAAGCTTTCCACATCAGATTTTTTTCATTTTGTATCAGGTTTTGAAATAATTTTGTTTACCAAAATGAAAATGTCTTATCCTTGTATGTGTAAAAATTTTAATCAAAATATTTTAAATCTACTCAAAAGAGAAATTGTGAAAGGACTTAGTTTCACTTCTATATAGCTTTCTGTTAACTAGCATTTATCTCCTGTACTCACTAGCTTTGGAGAGGTTTGATAGCTCAATTTTATCTGATTTTTGATGAATTTCACAAAAAGGGGACCTTAGATATGCTTTGCTTAACAAGACTCCAAAATTAAAATAAAAACAAAGAAACCCAAAGTTTAAAAATAAATATCAAATCTGAAAACATTTTATTTTTATCAAATAAATGTCTTTCTCTTAAAAGGGATTTCTATAAGATCTATTTATGTAATGTTTTCCCTTAGAAGGGCTCTAATATAATAAATTTACAAATAACTCCAGAAATATTCACATGTATCTGTCTAAGTACTGTTATCATGTCATACGTACATGACAACCTTCTCACTGTTAAATTAACATGCTGAAAACATCAGCAGGACTTAGAGTCAAACGGTGCAAAAAATTTCAAGTATCTTCTAAGTATCATTTTGCTAACGCTTAGAGATATTACTGCCTTTGAATAATTTATCTATCCTTGAGTTGTTATGGTTTCTGTCATATGGGAAACAATATTTTATTATGTTTGTGTGTCACTGTAATTAAAAAATACCTACAGAATGCAATGTTGAAGAAAACAATTTGAGTTTATAGCCTGGTTATCTGAGTTACTTCTCTATATGGTTGTAAATGTAGAGACCTCAAGGGCTAGAAAAGTTTCAGTTTATAAACTTCAAAAAAACGTGGAGAACTTTGAATATCTTCTTGAATGGTATTAAATACTCTAATCACTGTTAGGCATAAGGTTATCTGTTCTCCAAGACCACTAGCTGATTGTGTTTATAATGAATTATTTTGGTTTTAGAGCACAACTACATACAATATAAAAAGCCAGAAAGAGTATACATAATCGTCATATTGTAGATGAGAAAAACAACCTTCTTAGAAATGCAAAACTTAATACTTACAGCATGTTACTCCTGCTTGTGTAAAAGAACTACTGCTGGCTCTGTTTATTAACAAACAGCCACCTGTGCACAGGGTTCTGTAAACTTGTGGAAGGTCTGAAGATGGAGGGAGGTGGAGAACATCATCCATCATCCCAGTAATGGTATTAATTATGTGGTGCTCCCACCCGGACCCATGGGAGTAGCTCTTGGAAACTCATAAAAATGAAGACATCATGCATAAAAGAATAGGAAGACAAAGCTAAAAGTACAGAAGGGAGAATTCAAATACGTTTTAGAAGACTGAGAGTCACAAAGATAATGAGGAAAACAACGGAGATTTTGGTGACAAAAAGGAACTGACCTGAATAAAAGAACACATTAGAAATCAGGGGAAACACTCTGAGATCTTGAACATATTTCATAACTCAAGCCTTGCAAAGGAAAGTGCATTTTCTATAAGATGCATAATTTCATATGCTAACTTGCTCTAGCAATGGGAAAACCAGATATTTGATAATCATTCTAAGGATGTCTGTGAAGCTGTTTTTGAAGAAGATTAACCTTTCATTGGTCGACTAAATTTCTTAAAATTCATAAAGTAGGTTTCCTAAATAACGTGGATGGATCTCCTGTAATAAGTTGGAGACTTGGCTAGAAGGAACAAAATGGCCGACCCTTCCAACAAGAAAAGGAACTACCTCCCTTGCCTGACTCTGAGCTAGAGTATCTATTTCCTGCCTTTGTGTTCAGTTGAAAAAGTCTGCTTTTGGCCCTTGAACATGTATTACATGCATTTTTTGAAATAGAACTTCCACCATTGGTTATTTCTTTTTCATGATTTTCAGGGTTGAATGTAAACTGAAACTACACTATTGACTCTCTTACTATCTTGGAACATCTAGTCTCTGTAATTCCCAGAAGCAAGTTCTTATATATGCCCCCTTCTCTCCTCCCCTCTCTCTCCCTCTCTCTCTCTCCCTCTCTCTCTCCCTCTCCCTCTTCCTCCCCTCTCTCTCCCTGTCTCTCTCTCTCTCTCTCTGTGTACACACATGCATGCATTCTATTCTATTGATTCGATTTCTTCGAGAATTCTAACTAATATACTTTCCATTTCTGTTTTGTCTTGCTTTTTCCCACACTCCAGTCCTCTCATCTTTGCTTTATCCTTTATTTGATGGGAAAGCAAACAAACAAACCAACTAACTAACTTCTAATCATGAATTAAGGATTCATACTTTCAGGGTTAAATTTAAAAGTCAAAGAAAAAACAAACAAACAAACAAAAACAAATGAGGAATGAATGAGGCCCAGTAAGTATGCCTCTTCTATTGAAATAAGAGAGAAATTCAAACTATACTTTAACTCATTTTTACTGGCTTGCTCCAGTAATGTAGAAAGACAATGGAATTTTTTAATGGACTGGATCTGGAACACATACTCATCCCGTGAAGAAGTTATGAAATTAGATCCACCCAAAATACTGAGAATAGTAGTGGTATGGATTGAAATTTACCCTGAAAAGAGAAAAAAATGCTAGAGTCTAGCTTATACCATAAAGATATATTACTTAATTTGGAAATAATGTCATTGAGGGTGTAATTAATTGAGATGAAATTATGTTGACAAAGAAGTAATTTCTGGTCTGTATGATTTTTTTTTCTAATAAGAAAACAATGTGGAAGAAAAAGTGGGGGATAACCCCATGTAAAGATGAAGACAGGTTAGAAACAAGGATCCCAAAGTCATGGGGTGCCTAGGACTCTGGAAAACAGCCATGGTTAAGATGAATTCTTAAGGAAGAATTTTTCACCTGGGTTTGCATAGACCATAGTTCTGCTGATTCCTTCGTTTTGAGTTTCTTGCTTTGCAAACCCAGAAAAAGTAAATTCTATTGTTGTAAGCTGCCCAATTTGTAGTACCTTGTTACAGAAACACCAGGAAACTAGTAAGTATAGAGGAAAATCATTATGAAGGAATTGTAAGTTAAGGTTAAGAGTGCCAGAAGGGGCACGCAAATAAATCAGAATAGGCTTTGCAAATAATTTTCATAATTTTAACAAGAAAACAGAAATTGTATATTGATCTTGGGAAATGCCAGCAGCATAATTAAAACTCAATTGCTTTATATTTGGCTTCAATCTTTTCTATTTAGCTGTTATTGTTCCCTGGGTAGGAACCCTGCTTGTCAATTTTGTCTGGTTTTCTTAATAAATCAGAATGAAATTGCTACTTGGAACTAATCATGGAGTGTTGGAGGTGTCAGAAATAATACCGGAATCTTTTGTATGAAGAAATTTAACTTTTGGCATTATATATAGACAAAGTGAGAGTATCCTTGGAATCTAGAAATCTGAAGCAGTACTGTGAGTAGCACATGACCAGAACCCACTCAGTGCTCTAAAAGAATTGCTTATCCTAAACATTCCTCATTGTATGCTTACGAATGGAGTTAAGAGCACATAACAGTTAGTGTAAACTCATGTGCGTAAGCGAACAATAGAGTGAATGATGTGAAAATACTATTGGTGTAATAAAATGGATGTGGAATCCATTTGTCAAATACTCAATAAGGTAAGCACTTGGCGGGGTGTTTAACAATTTATTTGGATGATTGCATGAATTTTCTAATTTACTGGATGCTTGCTTCTTTCATGAAGGTAAATTATATGTCATTAATCTTTCCAGGATGCTGTTGTCTTAAAGTTAATTTAGTGATGATTCCCCTCCTTTTTGTTTTTTGCATAAAGTACCTGCTATGGCCGTATATACAATCACTATTGAACAGCAATTGTGTGAGAAACGGAATATACTTGTTTCTGCTTTGCAACTATAGAAAAAGCAGCAACTGGACACACACTTAAATAGCAGAGTGTCTGGTTCTAAGTTTATCCTTGTTTTTTCTGAGCTGTTATTGAATGTAGTAGTTGTCTTCCCTCCTTAAGTTAAAACCAGTCCTCACCCCAAACTCTGTATTCTTGGTATTTTACTACACTGAGAAAATTTTTACACTCTGCTTGTTAAAATACCTTTTATCCCACTGGGTCCTGGGTTTAACATTTATATACACAAACAGACCATTAAGTGTTTTCCCAAGTGTTCTTTCTGTGTATGAAATCCTATCTTCTTATCAACATGTTCTAATTATAAGCATATTTTATTTTTTAATAATTAAGTTTATTCCTTAACATTTTCACACACATATAATGCTTTGTGATCCCTGTCCTTTCTTATCTTCTTCCTACCCATGACAACCTCCCCTGCTTTTTTTTTTTTTTTTTCAAAGAAAGCCCTTTCTGATACCCTTGTCTTTTGGTTTTGTTTGGAGACCCGCTGCGTTTAACTAGAGACTTCTGTTGAGCACAGATTTGAAGCTATTTTTTGGAGCCTGATTAGCTCATAACTAAAGACAATGACTCTTCCTCTTCCAAAAATCTGTATGGAGCTAAAAGGTCACCTGAGAGAAAAAAGGGAATTGTGGGCCTCACTGAATTGACTGTTGAAGAGGTCAGCCTTGTATAGGCCTAATGCAAGCAGTCATCTGTGTTTTGTGTGAGCTCTAGGTTACAATGGCTCTGCCATGCCTAAAGATAACATTTCTTAGATCTTCTCTTTTTCATCTCTTACATTCTTTCACTTTCTTTTCTATGATATTCCCTGAATTTGGAGAGTAGGGATACTATAAATGCTTAGGAATATTTTCAGTTGTAATTTAGTTGCAGAATCTTATGTAGCCATGAGAGTGCATTTGCTATTGTTCTTCCTGGCAAAGAGATACTTCTCTTGTTAAGACAAAAAGTAGTATTTGCCTATAAGCAAAATATACAGATATGAAAAGGGCAGTTTGAAACTATTACTTTAACTAAACAAAAAATAGATAAACAAAGCATAGGTTTAGGGCCATACTTATAGTACCAGGTTTAGATTTCCACCAATCAGGCCACTATTGCACATGTAGACATGTCTTGGCTCTGGAGCTGGTTGTGATCATTTAAGTTATCAGCTAGGTAAATCTGTGGAGGCCTCTTTTCCTCCAGCAGCCAACACAGTAGGATGGAGCACTATAGAAGCTAGCTAGCAGGGAGAGTTTCCAAGTCAGTCCCCACTTGATTTCACTATATCATCCAACTAAGGCGTATAGTGTCTTCAGCATTAGGGTCTTATCATCTAGCTCTAAACAGTAATCAAAAACAATTGTAAGTACTGTATTATTATGGGGGCTCTGAGGATCCATGGCAAGTCATTACAAGATGTCCTATAGCTGGCACTGGGAATTTGGTTTGGTTTGGTTTGGCAACCTACTCCTTCTAGAAGTAGCATTGTCTAACCAGACAGGATATGACCCCTAACTCCATTTAAATATTGTATTTTTAATTTTGTATATAAGATAGGGGTTCCATATGGCTTTCGTCATACATCCTTCATTTTGGTTAGCCCTTGTCCAACTGCTTTCTTATCTTGACCAACCCATCTACCGTTTGCCTGAATAAACTTTTCAACTCCTAATATTCCTCCCCTCAATTCTTTCACTTTAACTATGCTCTATTATCTCCCCCCCCATCATACACATATACATTGTGATACCCCTTAGTTCTTTCCTAGCTTCTTAGCTTCCAATATAACCACACAAAACTAAAGATTCAATACAAGGAAACATGTATGAGAGAATATGCAACATTTATCTTTCTGGGCCTGTGTTACCTTACTCAGCATAGCTGTTTTATTCCACTTAATTCATTAATCTACAAAGTTAATTATTTTGTTATTTTTCACATGTTAAAAAAAACTTCATTGTGTATATGTACATTTCTGTCAGCTAATAGACACCTTGGTGAATCTACTTTTTAGGTATCACAAATAGATCAACAATAAAAATAGACATTTAAGTTTATCTGTGATAGGATATAGAGCCTTTGGGGGATATGTCCAAGAATGGAATAGCTGGATCATATGGTACTTCTATTACTAATTCTTTTTCTAGTTGTGAATTCTCAGACAGATTTCGAAACTGGCTGGAATAGTTTCCACTACTATCAACAATGTTAAATTATTCCCCTTTCCCTACACCTATGCCAGCGTTTCTTGGCATTTGAATTCTTAGTGATGGTCACTCTGACTAGGTTAAGACAGAATCTTAAAGTAGCTTCAGTCTGCATCTCTGATAGCTAGGGATGTTGAAAACTTTTTAAGTGTTTCCTAGCCATTTGCATTTCTTATTTTGAGAACTTTCTGCTTATTGTTTAATTGGATTGTTCGTTTTCTTAATGGTTACCCTCTTTGCTTCTTTGTGTATTAGAGACATGATTCTTCTGTTAGATGGCTAACTTGAAGAAATTTTCTTCAATCCTATGGGATGCTGCGTCACTCAGTTAACAATTTTCTTTGCTGTACAGGGTCTTTTTAGTCTCATTAGTTCCCATTGGTCAAAAGTTGGTCTTATTTTCTATACAATCATTGTCCTATCTAGGAAGTCCTTACTTATGCTTCTATACTTACTACTTTTTCTCTAATAAGTTCATAGTATCAACTCTTATGTAGAGATCCTTGATCCACTTGGAGCTGAATTTTGTCAAGCTGAAACAAAAGGGTATAACTTCATTCTTCTGTATGCTGATACTTAGGCTTCTCAGAGCCATTCATGGAAGATGTCAGTTTTCTTCTCAATGTATATTTTGGCATCTTTGTCAAAAATCAGGTTGCTGTGTTTGCATGCTTTGCATCTGGAAACTATTCTTGTGCATTGCTTTTTATGGTAGTTTTTTTTCTTCTGCAGAACCATGCTGTATTTATTACTATGGTTTTGTAACATAACTTGATATCAGATATATTCTGATATTTCATATAGTATTATTTTTATTCAGGATTTCTTTGGCTCTCCTTGCTTTTTTGTACATCTCTATTGATATGCTTAATAGCTAAGAGACTTTACCAAAATAACTATATATAACCATGAATTAGCTATGCAATTACAGTGATTGTTGAAATGAACACTGAAAACACGTATATAAAAATAGCTGATTACTAATTGTGTACTGAAATTGGTAAAAGGATCCAATATACCAAATAAACCAGTTGTATTGTTCCCCCAAGGTAAATTAATAGCTCTAGCTTCTTCAGTGTTTATCAAAATACAAAGAAAAAGTACGTTCTGTTGTTTGATGGCAAACACAACCCTTGCAGGTTGATGGAGGAAGCTACTTCCCACATGGAGAGGTGAGTACTCTGAGACATGGATCTGGACTGGACAGACCCTCTCAGCTTGAACCCACTCCTACTGCTGAGACCCTGGCTTCCAACCAATGTGTCCAAGTATTCCCAAGGGGGCAAACTGAGTACTCAGACTGTCATCTTAGCTGGACACATACCAACAAAATACAAGTCTGTGCCTTGGTCTTCATTATGGCCCCCCAGCCTGTCCCTTAGTAACCATGTGAACAGATGTGTAGGCACAATGGTATGGAGTTCAGATGATCCAAAGTCAGGCAAGTTACAGTGGCTCTCCTGTGACCACACAACGCATGATGGTTTGTTTTTCACTGTCTCTCCTGTTTCTCCCAGGGAACAGCTAAGCTGATGGCTTTCAGGTCCTTACTGCAATAGGAACATGTTTTCTTCTGTGTGTCTAAGTATGCCTGTCTTATATTTTTAATTACTGTTTTTATTTAATGTACAGTTTCAATTAAAACCAACCACCAAATGGATCCCAACAGTAGCCTATAACCAAATGATTCCTGGAGGCCAGGGTCTTTGAGAATCAAATCCATTTTCAGTACTGAGTCAGTTGATTTTATTTTTATAATAATAATTTGAAAATAAGAAATACTGCATAGGAGTACATGAAACTGCCTCTGTGGGAATAGAGACAGTTTACATTAAAGATAATAATCTGGCTTCAGTCTGTGTCTATATATGTAAACAATATTGTGATATACACTGTGACCAACCCATGGAGACAGCTTTTTCTGGCACTTGGGGCCACAGAGCTGCATGTAACTGTCAAAAGGAAAAGTAGAAAAGTAAAAGTGATGTTTAGGGAAGTGTCTGGTTCACTTCTGATTCTGGAGCTGACTGGCCAGCCAGTCTAGTCCTTTGTAGAACTGGTCTCCTGATGGCACAGATGGCCTGAAAATACCACTTCCTACGGTGCAGAGAGTACAGTCACAGCTTGCCTGTGATCTCAGTTGCATTCATGGCATTGGTGAGGTCCTGCATGTTGAGACACACCAGGAGGACAGCATCACAGAGTTCATCTTCAGCAAGCATTCTCATGAGCTTTTCACCAGCCTTGTTCACACAGTCTCTCATTGCTGTGCACTTTGAAGATCAAACCTTGGCTGTTCTGGTGATGGTGACACACCAGTAGCTGGCTCTTGTCCACCTTCCACATGGTGAAGCTGATGTTCTTTTATTCAGTAGTCATCCCATTGAGATCGATAGTGGCTATGGTGGTCAATGGTTTCCCTAGATTCAGTTTGTATAGAATTATCTTCTGTGCAGCAACTAGGCCCACGATAAGCCTACACATTTCTTGTTAACAACAATTAAAATAAATTCGCCTGATAATGTTTACAAACATACTGCCAATGCGTGTGGACACACAGAGGCAATACTGTCCAGAGGCATCAATGGTGGTTTTCTCAGTGGTACTTCTCAGCAAGTGTTGCTCTTCCATAGGAAGAAAATTCTGTCTGTGGAGAGTAGCATTGGAACTCTGATTTTGGAAGAGCATTGAATCTGTACATTAGTTTTAGTGCAACAGCTGCCTTCACAGTATTGATTCTTTTATTGATGAGTATGGGAGGTCTTTCCATCTTCTCCCATATAAGCATATTTTAAATGTTCTCTTTCTCCCTGCTTCTTTTGGGGCCAGGTAAGCTCCTACCTAATTTGTCCTCTCCTAGGTAACAGTTACAAACTCGGGGCTCAGCACAACAAAGCTCCTACAAAAAATATTTAGCATTAAAATATTTGAGAGGGAAGTTAACTCTTGTGAGGAGCAAAAGGCACTGTCTGGTTTTCTGTGACTCCTCTTTTTGTCCTTTGTTATTCTTTCAGCATGTCTCCCAGAGGTTCATATCCTTGATGCTCAGTTCATGGTGCAGTGATGCGGAACATAGTGAAACCTTTCAGAGTTGGGAAGTAATTAAGTCAGTAGGGGGAGCTAGCCTTTGAAGCAATGAATGTAGTTCTCTTAGGGGCCTGATTAGTTTTCATAAGCAATTCTTAGCTGTTCCCTGGCTTCTTATCTTACCATTCGATTGCTCTCACACATGCCCTTCCATGATATCATCTGCCACTATGCTTATCAAGGACAAACATTCTTGAAGCTTTTTAATCTTGAACTTTCACTCTTTCTACCTATACTCTAATAACCTTTTCACTTTATAAATTAACCAGTTCTAGATATTTAATTATGGCAATTAAGAATGGACTAATAAATATCTGTAAAAACACCTTTTAATTCTTCTGATGTAATTGTCATCTTGAAGGCTTATTCCCTCTATCTGCTAAACTAGGCCTTGTTCTAGAAGCTTCTAGCCTCTATACAATCTAATATAGGCCTAAGAATGTTTTCTGCTTCTGAGGCTTGTTATTGAATAAGCTCACTCCTTCCTCATTCCTTCTGAGCTCTGGGTGGCTGGTTCAACTCAGCTTTTCTGGATCAAAACTTCTCTTGAAGTTGTGACTCAATCTGGCTTCTCTTAGTTTCTCAATGAATTGCTCTGCTTGGCCTCATATTAACTTTGGAAATATATTTTAATCTTCTAGATCCTTCTCATTCTCTGGCTCATTCTGTCTTTACCTGTCTCTAGCTTGTTCTCTCTGCAACCTAAACAACTCTCTTGATAAAACTGCTTCCTCTTCCTTCTCTCAATCACCTTCCCTTTCTAGTGGGATCTAGATGCATCTTATTCTGTCAAATCTTTCTCTGATTCATCACTTTGTCTACTACTGAATTAGATATCACCTTCGGACAGGGGTTCTTCCTTCTGCATTCTAACTTTACCATCATTGTTCAGGATTAAAGGTGTGTACTAAGAATGAGCCACACCAAAGCTAGACACAGTTTTTTTTTCTTCTCAGTAAATAACACAATTTCAGCATTCACAGTAGGATCAAATATCCTGCAACATATTGTAGTAGATTTTAGCTTTAGGGTTGCTATCAAGTAGAACAGATCACAGCAGGAAATAGTCTAATAGAAATCTATAAGTTTGTCAGGACTAAACTCCAGAGGTCAGAGGTAAGAGTATGGGACCCTAAAGAGAAAAGCATCTAAACATCACCTCTGCCTCTGATTGTAAGAAAATGAACTTAGGAGCCAAACACAAAGAAGAGTTGAGAATAAACATCTGAACTGAGATTTGAATTGCCCTCCTGAAAAGACTGCCTCTATGGGTTCACTGAGACCAAATATGCTGTCTATAAAAACAAAGCTGTTAAATTTCCAAGGACACAAAAATGCAAATCCTCTGTAATATAACTTGAATATTGTTCAGGAAACAATCCAAATCTATTGGCTTAAAGACAGAATGGCTCCAAGAAGACTGAACCAGATATTACCAAGCATTGGCAAGTACTGGATGCCATGCTTTTATAGTTTCAATAAAGGCAAATATACTCATAGTCAGTGAAAATAAAAATGAAAATTCAAACCTAGGAGAGAAAACATGGAAATTTTAGAATAGAAAAATACAGTATTAGAAATTACAAAGTCAGGTGCTAGAGAGATGTATCAGGGGTAAATGAGTACTCACTATTGTTTCAGTAGGTATGAGCTCAAGTTGCAGATTCCACATGGAGACTCACAACTCTCCATAGCTCTAGTTATTCGGCATTTAATACCTTCATGTGACATATTAGGGCACCAGACATTCATGTGGTACACAGACAAACATGTAAGCAAAATACTTGTACATGCAAAGTAAAAAAAAAAAATTAAATAGTGAAATAACATGCACTACAGAATGGAAAATCCATGTTGTTTTGAGGTGCTTTCTTCGCACCTATCTATAGATTCAATAGAATTCCAATCATAATTTAAGACACTCTTTTTCTTTTTCTATAAACTGGTAGTCATATCCTAACATTTGTGCACAAAGACAGAGGGTTTAGAAAAGTAGAATTCTCATTCTGAAAAGAAGCAGGGTGCAAGATTTATTACATAGATAGGGTGATCAAGGCAGTGTGGTCTTGGAGTAGACATCTAGTCAATGTAAGAGAATAAAAAGCCATGAAGAAACGGATGCATATATGGTCAATTAATTTTCAATATGAGGCTAGAATAAACCAATGAAGGGAAAAGGAGGAATCATTCTTTCAATAACCAGTTGTGAAAAACTAGATATATTTGTATGGGAAATTAACTTTTGCTCTTACGTGGCAACATAACAAAACTGACTCAAAAGAGACCATAGACATAAACATATAAGCATAGATTAATCAAGATAAATATTTCCAAGATAGTTTGTGCATACTGCTCCGAGTAGTTTTAATTTTAATGGCCTCAATAGAAGCTGAGATGGATTAGAGAGAGCGCTCAGTGGGTAAAAGCACTTATGGCCAAACATGAACCACATGGGTTTCTCTGGGAACCACATGGTAGACAAAGAGAACTACCTCTTGAAAATTTTCTGTCTCTACATGGGCACAGTGGCATGTCCATGTTTGGGCACACACACACCCTCCCTGACACAAAATAAATAAATATAATTTTTAAAAAGGAAGCTACCATGTCCATAAATAGGACAGTGACTAAGAAACTTGTGGTATTTTCATATGTAATCATGAACTAGAATAGTGCCCAGGCAAGAGGATGGCTAATACATGAACAGCATTCGAGAGCCTTAACACTATCAGGCTCAGTTGAAATTTTTAAAAATTGTAAATGAAAAAAATTACACGATTTTTTTCTTTATGATAAACCTCTTCCATGGTAGAAAAGCTAGGACTGTTTAGTGGAGAAGGTCTCTGTGTCTGAATGGACCCATGAACAACATCATCTGTCCTGGTACCACCAGAACAGAAAAGGATACTACCCTATGATTTTATTGGGAGAAAATTGGATCTGTTTGTAGCACAATACAGAAGGTGTGCAGTAAACACATGCTGAGTAAATGAATAAGTACAGTTTATATGCCATTCTTGAAGGAAAATGAGATAACAAGTCCACCAGTAGGGGGAATTTTAAGTGATATTATGATTATAATAAGGAATAATCTGTTGTCTCTCATAGTGTCTTTTAAGAAGGTCAATACTTCAGTGGAAAAAAATCATTAGGAAAAAAATGACCCCTGGGATAGGGGAATACTTAGAAGAAGGGATTTCCTTGTGGTTTGGGTTAATTTTAATTTCTAGGCTAAGGTGAAGTATCCTTTCTCAATTGATTTACATTTTAGAATGAAAAATGACATCCAGTTATGATTATAGGACCAACAATTTAACATTATATAAAAAGATTGTGAAAATGTCAGGTAGGTACCTAAGGGAAGTCTATATATCTTTCACCTTTTAAGAGAAGACCAAGTATAGTCAAGAAGTTTGTGTTAGGTAAGATTCTGCAAAGGAATAGAACTGTGTGTGTGTTTGTGTGTGTGTGTGTGTGTGTGTGTGTGTGTGTGTACATAAAATGGGAGTTATTAGATTGTTATGCTTGTTTATAGGCTGCATTTCAGGTAGTCCCACAATGACAGTTTTATTCTGGAAAGAGATGATTTAGTACTTGCTTTTGCCTATGAAGCTGGATATTGGATCAGTACCAATATGACACTGGAATTCTAGAGGATTCCGGGAAAACTAATGAGTTTCAGTCTATGTTGGAATACTGAAGACGTTAGTTCAATGCAAGTAAAGGAGTGCTACAGAAACAGGATAGATGAACTTGTCAGCAAGAGTAAGAGCAAACAGGTAAAAAGGAAAGTTCCTTTCCTTCATATCATTTTAATTTATATAGCAATATTTAACTAACATTTATATAGTGCTTGTAAGCCAAGCACGGTTCTAACCAGTCTGCATTGATTAACTATTTTAATCCTCATAGGAACCCTTTAAAATGTGCTGTTTCTACCAATACATCTTTATTGTAGAAGACAAAATAAAAAAGAAACTTGCTTAGGATGATATAGCTGAAACTGACAGTCATTGATGATGAAATCCAGATATGTTGACTTCAGAGAATGTATGTAGATCTGTGTTACAGTTTCTGTCAGTTGGGAGTATCCTGCAATCATCAGCAGGGTTGTTTAAAATAGATTTCTAACTCCATTACCAGATTTTCTGATCCTGTGGATCTGGGGTAGAGCCTGAGAACATGTATTCACAATAAGTTCTCAAGAGGTGTTAATATGGTTGGATCTGGGACTATACTTAAACCATGATACAATGCCATACAAACTGTCAGTATCAGTAATTTACCATAAAACCACTCATTTAAGATTATTTAAATATACCCATTTAAACCTATCTCTATTGTTTGCCAGTTTATTAAGTCAGATGCAGAAAGAAAAAAGATGACATGTCTCCTGGTTAAAAATATCAAAGAATCTAATTGACACATCAAGCTAGAGATCTAAGAATAGTCTGAGTACTCTTTTTATAAGGGTAAATATGAATATTTATATTTTTAAAATATAAAATGTGTTTAGTAAGCTGAGTGTAGTGGTAGATATTTGTAATCCAGTGGCTTGGAGGCTGAAGCAGTAGCATCAGGAGCTTAAGTACAGCCTCACTTATGAAACAAGTTCAAGGCAAGCACAACCTACTTCTAATGTCTTCTCATTAAAAGAAGAAGAAAAGAAGGAGGAGGAAGAGGAGGATAAGAAGAATGAGAATGAAAATGAGATAAAGAAGGAGAAGGAGAAGGAGAAGGAGGAAAGAAGGAGAAGGAGAAGGAGAAGGAGGAAAAGGAAAAGAAGCCACCAGGTATGGTATAGAACCCCTTTAATACCAGCACTTGGGAGGCAGAGGCATGCAGATCTCTGAGTTCTCAGTCAGCCTGTTCTACAAAGTTCCGAATAGCTCAGCCAGAGCTAAGCAGAGAAACCCTGTCTTGAAAAACATAAATAAATAAACAAACAAACAAACAAATGGAGAGCCAATGTAGTGGGCTGAATACCAGCTGCTCAAATTTCATATTCATACAGAGCCACAGAATGTGACTGTAATTGAAAATGGTATCATAGAAAATGTAATTACTTAAGATGAAGTCATTCTAGACTAAAACAAGCTCTGCATTCAATGACTGGTGTCTTTTTAATGAGAAAGACACAGAAATACACAGATCAAGAGGAGGAGGAAAAGCCTTCTCACAGGGTAAGGGGATACTTTAAGTCGAGTTTCCAGCCTTCAGTAGGATGACAGAACAGCTATCTTCGTCTAAAGTTAATCAGTTTGAAGGACTTTGTTCTGGCGGCTCTGGGAAATTATCCTATGTTCTGTTGAACAGAAAATTACCAAAGCATTTGGATATCCCCAGGAAATTCCAGGATGTTCATTGTATCCGCAAACATCCATGGGGGAGTAAGGAAAGCTTACTCACAAAGTAAAGGAATGATCACTTAAGTTTCTTGTGTAAACTATCTTTCCAATTATTTTTGAAGACATTTTCTTTATAACTTATTTTTTTAACCTTTACATTTTTTTAATCTTTTTTTTACAGTCAAGTCTTTATTTCCCTCCTGGACTGCCCTCTGACTGTTCCTCATCCCATATCTCCTCCCCCTTCTCCAAGAGGATGTCCCCAACATCCCCACTCCTCATCCTACCAGACCTCCTTGCTCCCTCTGGCCTCAAGTCTCTTTAAGGTTAGGTGCCTCTTCTCTCACTGAGACCAGACCAGACAGTCCTCTGCTGTATACATATCAGGAGCCTCATATCAGCTGGTGTATGCTGCCTAGTTGGTGGCTCAGTGTCTGGAAGATCTCCGGGGATGGAGGGGTCCAGGTTAGTTGAGACTGCTGGTCTTCCTATGCGGTTGCCCTCCTCAGCTTCTTTCAGTTTTTCCCTAATTCAACCACAAGGGTCCCCAGCTTCTGTCCATTGATTAGGTGTAAGTATCTGCATCTGATTCTTTCAGCTGCTTGTTGGGCCTCTCAGAGGGCAGCCATGCTAGGCTCCTGTCTGTAAGTACATCATGGCGTCAGTAATAGTGTTAGGCCTCAGGGCCTCCCCTTGAGCTGGATCCCCATTTGGGGCTGTCACTGGACCTCCTTTCCCTCAGGCTTTTCTCCATTTTTGTCCCTGAAGTTCTTTTTGACAGGAACAATTCTGGGTCAGAATTTTTGACTGTGGGATGGCAACCTTATCCCTCCCTTTGATGCCCTGTCTTTCTACTAGTGGTGAACTCTACAAGTTCCCTCTTTCCACTGTAGAGCATTTCATATAAGGTCCCTTCCTTTAAGAACTGAGAGTTCCACCTCCCAGGTCTCTGGTACTTTCTATAAGGTCCCCACAACTCCTATCTCATGAGATTGCCTGTTTCCATTCTGCTGGCCCTTGGGGCTTCAGTCCTGTTTCCCTTGCCCCCCAAGACCTGATCATGTTCCCCTTTTCCCTTCTCTATTCCTTCTGCTACGCAGGTCCCTCCATCTCCCCCATCCCCTGTGGTTACTTTTTCCTCATTCCCAAGTGGGATTGAGGCATCCTCACTTGGGCCCTTCAGTTTGTTAACCTTTTTGAGTCCTGAGGATTATGTCATGGATATTCTGTACAGATTGGCTAATCATTTAATTAGTGACTACATACCATGCATGTTCTTTTGGGTCTGAGTTACCTCACTCAGGATGATTTTTCTAGTTCCACACATTTGCCTGTAAAACTCATGATGTCTTCTTTCTTAATAACTGAGTAGTGTTGCACTGTGCAAATGATGCACATTTTCTGTATCCATTCTTTTGTCATTTGACATCTGGGTTGTTTCCAACTTCTGGATATCACAAATAAGGCCACTATGAACATAGTGGAACATGTTTCCCTGTGGCATGGTGGTGCAATTTGTGTATACACCCAAGAGTACTATGGCTGGGTCTTCATGTAGATCTATTTCCAATTTTCTGAGGAACCTCTTGATTGATTTCCAGAGTGGTTGTAACACTTTGCAACCCCACCAGCAATGGGGGAATGTTTCTTTTTCTCCACATTCTCACCAACATGTGCTGTCACCAGTTTTTGATCTTAGCCATGCTGATCAGTGTGAGGTGGAATCTCAGGGTCATTTTGCTTTGCAGTTCTCTGATCACTAAGGATTTTGAACATTTCTTTAAGTGGTTCTCAGCCATTCAAGATTCCTTTCTTGCAAAGTCTCTGTTTAGTTCTACACTCCATTTTTTGATTGGGTTGTTTGGGGGGGTTGGTAGTTAGCTTCTTAAGTTCTTTATATATTTTGGATATCAGCCCTCTAGAGGATGTGGGGTTAGTGAAGTTTTTTTGTCAATCTGTAGGTTGCCGATTTATCCTATTGACATTATCCTTTATCTGACTTATCCTTTGCTTACAGAAGCTTTTCAGTTTCATGAGTTTTAATTTATCAATTCTTGTTCTTAGAGTCTGAGTCATTGGAATTCTGTTTAGGAAATTCCTCCCTCCTCTACCATGCTAATGAGTTCGAGGCTCTTTCCCACTTTCTCTTCTATTAGATTCAGTGTGTCTGGTTTTATGTTGAGGTCCTTGATCCATTTGAACTTGAGCTTTGTGCAAGGTGACAAATATGGATCTAGTTTCATTTTTCTTCATATAGACTGCCAGTTATACTAGCACCATTTATTGAAGATGCTTTTCTTTTTCCAATGTATATTTTTGGCTTCTTTGTCAAAGATCAAGTGTGTGTGTATGGTTTTATTTCTGGGTCGTCAATTCTATTTCATTGATCAACCTGTCTGTCTCTGTACCAACACCATGAAGTTTTTGTCACTATTGCTCTCTAGTATAGCTTAAGGCTAAACTACAGATGATGATATCCCCAGAATATTTTTATTGTTAAGAATTGTTTTCACGAGGACTTGCAGTCTGGGCCCGAGCACAGAGCAGATCTCCGGCAGCAGCTCTGTACTCAACTTCACAAAACCAAGAGGAAGAGAGCCTCCCAGAAGCTTTAACTCGGGCAGCATCTCAGGTAAGGAGACAGCAATACCTGCCCCAAACAGGGGATAACCGGGACCCACTGGGACCCAGGAATTCACTCCTGGCTCGGAGCGTGGGTTTCTTCCAGTCTGGGCCCAAGCACTCAGCAGATCCTGGGAGTCAGCTCTGCATCCAATCTCACAGAACCCAGAGGAAACGGGGCTCCCAGGAGCTCTAACCCAAGCAGTAGAGCAGTATCTTAGGCAAGGAGGTGGCAACACTTGTCCCAAACAGGGAGTAACCAGGACCCACTGGGACCGAGGAATTAACCTCTGGCCCGGAGCATGGGTTCCTTCCAGTCTGGGTCTGAGCACTCAGCAGATCCTGAAAGTCAGCTCTGCACTAAATCTCACACAACCCAGAAAAAAATGGGGCTTCCAGGAGCTCTAACCCAAGCAGTATCCTAAGCAAGGAGGTGGCAACACTTGCCCCAAACAGGGAGTAACCAGGACCGAGGAATTCACTCCTGGCCCAGAGCATGGGTTCCTTCCAGTCTCCACCTGAGCAGGGAGCAATCTTGAGCCTCAGTTCTAACCCCAGCAGCAAAACCCATCCCAAAAAGGTCTGACACAACCTAGATAATAGGAAAGACAGGCCCCAGTCAGAGACAGCACAGGTAGCACAAAGGTGATCCAGATGGCAAAAGGCAAGCAAGCACAAGAACACAAGCACCAGCAACCCAATGCTCCTGCCATCATCAGAACCTAGTTCTCCCACGTTAGAAAGTCCTGAACTCCCCGTATCACCAGGAAAGCAAGAACCAGATCTAAAATCACTTCTAATGATGATGAAAGAGGACTTTAAGAAGGACATAAATAACACTCTCAAAAATTTGAGAACACAGGAAAACAGGTAAAAGACCTTAAAGAGGAAACACAAAAATCCCTTAAAGAATTACAAGAAAACACAAACAAACAGGTGAAGGAATTGAACAAAATCATCCAGGACATAAAAATGGAAGCAGAAACAATAAAGAAATTACAAAGGGAGACTCCCCTGGAGATAGAAAACCTAAGAAAGAAATCAGGAGTCATAGATACAAGCATCACCAACAGAATACAAGAGATAGAAGAAAGAATCTCAGGTGCAGAAGATACCATAGAAAATATTGACACAACTGTCAAAGAAAACACAAAATGCAAAAAAGTTCTTAACACAAAACATCCAGGAAATCCAAGACACAATGAGAAGACCAAACCTAAAGATGATAGGTATAGGAGAGAGTGAAGATTCCCAACTTAAAGGGCCAATAAATATCTTAAATGGAATTATAGAAGAAAACTTCCCTAACCTAAGCAATGAGAACAACCATAGTCCCATAATCATACAAGAAGCCTACAGAGTACCAAATAGACTAGATCAGAAAAGAAATATCTCCTGTCACATAATAGTCAAAATACAAAATGCACAAAACAAAGAAGAATTTTAAAAGCAGTAAGGGAAAAAGGCCAAGTAACACATAAAGGCAAACCTATCAGAATTACATCTGACTTCTCACCAGATACTATAAAAGTCAGAAGACCCTGGACAGATGTCATACAGACCCTAAGAGAACATAAATGTCATCCCAGGCTACTATACCCAGCAAAACTCTCAATTATCATAGATGGAGAACCCAAGATATTCCACGACAAAATCAAATTTACACAGTATCTTTCCACAAACCCAGCACTACAAAGGATAATAGCAAGAAAGTTTCAATACAAAGAGGGCAACTATACCCTAGAAAGAGCATGAAAATAATCCCCTTCCAACAAAACCAAAAGAAGATAACCATATAAACAATGCCTCCACTATTAACAAAAATGACAGGAAGCAACAACACCCTCTCCTTAATATCTCTTAACATCAATGGACTCAATTCCCCAATAAAAAGGCATAAGCTAACAGACTGGATATGCAAAAAAGACCCAGCTTTTTGCTGCATACAGGAAACCCACCTCAGCGACAAAGACAGACATTACCTTAGAGTAAAAGGTTGGAAGAAAATTTTTCAAGCAAATGGCCCTAAGAAACAAGTGGGAGTAGCCATTCTAATATCGAATAGAATCGACTTTCAACTTAAAGCTATCAAAAAGGATAAGGAAGGTCATTTCATACTTGTCAAAGGAAAAGTCAAACAACATGAACTCTCAATTCTGAATATCTATGTGCCAAATGCAAGAGCACCCACCTTCATAAAAGAAACCTTACTAAAGCTCAAAACACACAATAATAGTGGGAGAGTTCAACACCCCACTCTCAGCAATGGATAGATCATGGAAACAGAAACTAAACAGTGATACCGTGAAACTAACAGGAGTTATGAACCAAATGGACCTAACAAATATCTGTAGAACATTTCATCCAAAAGCAAAAGAATATACCTTTTTCTCAGCGCCTCATGCTACCTTCTCCAAAATAGACCATATAATTGGGCACAAAACAGGCCTCAACAGATTCAAAAAATTGAAATAATCCCTTGCAACTTATCAGATCACCATGGTCTAAGGCTGATCTTCAATAATGACAAAGACAATGGAAAGCCCACATTCATATGGAAACTGAACAATACCTTACTCATTGATAATCTGGTCAGGAAAGAAAGAAAGAAACAAATTAAAGACTTTTTAGAATTTAATGAAAATGATGACACATCATACCAAAACCAATGGGATACAATAAAAACAGTGCTGAGAGGAAAATTCATAGCTCTAAGTGCATACAAAAAGAAACTGGAGGGAGCATACACTAACAGCTTGTCAATGCACATGAAAGCCTTAGAAAAAAAGAAGCTAATACTAAACCATCTAAATAGTCCCATGACCCCTAAAGAAATAGAAGCAGTCATTAAAAGTCTCCCCACAAAAAAAAGTCCGGAACCAGACGGTTTTAGTGCAGAATTCTATCAGACATTCAAGGAAGACCTAATACGAATTCTCTTCAAACGATTCCACAAAATAGAAACAGAAGGAACACTACTCAATTCATTCTATGAAGCCACAATTATGCTCATATCTAAACCACACAAACACACAACAAAGAAAGAGAACTTCAGACCAATCTTCCTTATGAACATTGATGCAAAATTACTCAATAAAATTCTAGGGAACTGAATCCAAGAACACATCAAAACAATTATCCATCACGATCAAGTATGCTTTATCCCAGGAATACCAAGATGTCCTTAAACAGAAGAATAGGTGCAGAAAATTTGGTACCTTTATATAATGGAGTACTACTCAGCTATTAAAAACAATGTGTTTGAAGACTTCCAGTCTGGGCCCAAGCATAGAGCAGGTCACAGGCTGCAGCTCTGTACCCAACCCCAGAAAACTGAGAGAAAGTGGGACTCCCAGGAGCTTGAACTTAGGCAGCATCCCAGGTAAGGAAAAAGCAGCACTTGCCCCAAACATCTAGCAACTGGGACCCACTGGGACCTAGGAATTCACTCCTGGCCTGGAGCGCGGGTTCCTTCTGGTCTGAGCCTGAGCACTCAGCAAATCCCGGGAGTCAGCTCTGCACTCAATCTCACAGAACCTAGTGGAAGTGGGGCTCTCAGGAGCTCTAACCCAAGCAGTATCTTAGGCTAGGAGGTGGCAGTACTTGCCCCCAAACAGGGAGCAACCAAGACCCACTGGGACCCAGAAATCCACTCCTGACCTGGGCATGGGTTTTTTCTGGTCTGGGCCCAAGCAGATCCCGGGAGTCATCTCTGCACTCAATCTCTCAGAACCCAGAGGAAGTGGAGCTCCCAGGAGCTCTAATCCAAGCAGTATCTTAAGCTAGGAGGTGGCAATACTTCCCGCAAACAGGGAGCAACCAGGACCCACTGGGACCCAGGAATTCACTCCTGGCCTGGAGCACAGGTTCCTTCTGGTCTGAGCCCGAGCACTGGCAAATCCTGGAAATCAGCTCTACACCCAATCTCACAGAAGCCAGAGGAAGCAGGGCTCCCAGGAGCCCTAACCCAAGGAGTATCTTAGGCTAGGAAGCAGCAATATTTTCCCCAATCAGGGAGCAACCAGGACCCACTGGGACCCAGGAATCCACTCCTGATCTGGAGCCCGGAACCCTTCCAGTTTCCACCTGAGCATGGAGCAGATCTTGGGCCTCAGCACTAACCCCAGCAGCAAAACTCATCCCAAACAGTTCTGACACAACCTAGATAATAGGAAAGACAGGCCCCAATCAGAGACAGCACAGATAGCACAAAGGTGATCCAGATGGCAAAAGGCAAGCACAAGAACACAAGCACCAGTAACCCAAGGTACTTGCCATCATCAGAACCTAGTTCTCCCACATTAGAAAGTCCTGAACTCCCCATATCACCAGGAAAACAAGAACCAGATCTAAAATCATTTCTAATGACGACTATAGAGGACTATAAGAAGGAAAAAATAACACTATCAAAAAACTTGAGGAGAACACAGGTAAACAGGATGACGTCCTTAAAGAAACACAAAAGTCCTTTAAAGAATTAAAAGAAAACGCAAACAAACAGATGAAGGAATTGAATAAAACCATCCAGGACATAAAAATGGAAGTAGAAACAATAAAGAAATCACAAAGGAAGGCTACCCTGGAGATAGAAAACCTAAGAAAGAAATCAGGAGTCATAGACACAAGTATAACCAACAGAATACAAGAGATAGAAGAAAGAATCTCAGGTGCAGAAGATACCTTAGAAAATATTGACACAACTGTCAAAGAAAACGCAAAAATGCAAAAAGTTCTTAACACAAAACATCCAGGAAATCCAGGACGCAATGAGAAGACCAAACCTAAGGATAATAGGTATAGATGAGAGTGAAGATTCCCAACTTAAAGGACCAGTAAATATCTTTAACAAAATTATTGAGGAAAACTTCCCTAACCTAAGGAATGAGATGCCCATAATCACACAAGAAGCCTACAGAACGTCAAACAGACTAGATCAAAAAAGAAATATCTCCCGTCACATAATAATCAAGACACAAGATGCACAAAACAAAGAAAGAATTTTAAAAGGAGTAAGGGAAAAAGGCCAAGTAACATATAAATGCAAACCTATCAGAATTACACCCGACTTCTCACCAGATACTATAAAAGCCAGAAGACCCTGGACAAATATCATACAGACAATAAGAGAACATAAATGTCATCCCAGGCTACTTTACACAGCAAAATTCTCAATTACCATAGACGGAGAAACTAAGATATTCCATGACAAAACAGAATTTACACAGTATCTTTCCACAAATCCAGCACTACAAAGGATAATAGCAGGAAAGCTCCAATACAAGGAGGGCAATCATACCCTAGAAAGAGCAAGAAAATAATCCTTTTCCATCAAACCCAAAATAAGATAACCACACAAACGATGTCTCCACTATTAGCAAAAATGACAGGAAGCAACAACACCCTCTCCTTAATATCTCTTAACATCAATGGACTCAATTCCCCAATAAAAAGGCATAGGCTAATGGACTGGATATGAAAAAAGGACTCACCTTTTTGCTGCATACAGGAAACCCACCTCAGCGACAAAGACAGACATTACCTTAGAGTAAAAGGTTGGAAGAAAATTTTTCAAGCAAATGGCCCTAAGAAACAAGTGGGAGTAGCCATTCTAATATCGAATAGAATCGACTTTCAACTTAAAGCTATCAAAAAGGATAAGGAAGGTCATTTCATACTTGTCAAAGGAAAAGTCAAACAACATGAACTCTCAATTCTGAATATCTATGTGCCAAATGCAAGAGCACCCACTTTCATTAAAGAAACCTTACTAAAGCTCAAAATACACATTACACCTCACACAATAATAGTGGAAGACTTCAACACCCCACTCTCAGCAATGGATAGATCATGGAAACAGAAACTAAATAGAGATACATTGAAACTAACAGAAGTTATGAACCAAATGGACTTAACAGATATCTATCGAACATTTCACCCTAAAGTAAAAGAATCTACCTTTTTCTCAGTGCCTCATGCTACCTTCTCCAAAATAGACCATATAATTGGGCAGAAGACAGGCCTCAACAGATATAAAAAAATTGAAATAATCCCTTGCATCCTAACAGATCACCATGGTCTAAGGCTGGTCTTCAAAAATGACAAAGACAATGGAAAGCCCACATTCACATGGAAACTGAACAACACCCTACTCCTTGATAATCTGGTAAGGGAAGAAATAAAGAGAGAAATTAAAAACTTTTTCAAATTTAATGAAAATGATGACACATCATTCCAAAATCTATGGGATACAATGAAAGCAGTGCTAAGAGGAAAATTCATAGCTCTAAGTGCCTACAAACAGAAACTGGAGGGAGCATACAATAGCAGCTTGACAATGCACCTGAAAGACCTAGAACAAAAAGAAGCTAATACACCCAAGAGGAGTAGATGGCAGGAAATAATCAAACTCAGGACTGAAATCAACCAATAGAAACAAAAATAATTATACAAAGAATCAATAAAACCAGGACATGGTTCTTTGAGAAAATCAACAAGACAGATAAACCCAATAGCTAGACTAATCAGAGGATAGAGGCAGTATCCAAATTAATAAAATCAGAACTGAAAAGGATGACATAACAACAGAAACCGAGGAAATTAAAAAAATCATCAGATCCTACTACAAAAGCCTATACTCAACAAAATTGGAAAATTTGGATGAAATGGACAATTTTCTAGACAAATACCAGTTACCAATGTTAAATCAGGACCAGATAAACCACCTAAACAGTCCCATGACCCCAAAAGTAATAGAAGCAGTCATTAAAAGTCTCCCTACAAATAAAAGTCCGGGACCAGACGGTTTTAGTGCAGAATTCTATCAGACATTCAAGGAAGACCTAATACGAATTCTCTTCAAACTATTCCACAAAATATAAACAGAAGGTACACTGCCCAATTCATTCTATGAAGCCACAATTACGCTCATATATAAACCACACAAAGACACAACAAAGAAAGAGAACTTCAGTCCAATCTTCCTTATGAACATTGATGCAAAATTACTCAATAAAATTCTAGGGAACCAAATCCAAGAACACATCAAAACAATTATCCATCATGATCAAGTAGGTTTTATCCCAGGAATGCAGGGTTGGTTCAACGTACGGAAATCCATCAATGTAATCCACTATATAAACAAACTCAAAGAAAAAAAAACCACATGATCATATCACTAGATGCTGAGAAAGCATTTGACAAAATTCAACACCCATTCATGATAAAAATCTTGGAAAGATCAGGAATTCAAGGGCCATACCTAAACATAGTAAAAGCAATTTACAGCAAACCAGTAGCCAACATCAAACTAAATGGAGAGAACCTTGAAGCAATCCCACTAAAATCAGGGACTAGGCAAGGCTGCCCACTCTCTCTCTACTTATTTAGTATAGTATTGGAAGTCCTAGCCAGAGCAATTAGGCAACACAAGGAGGTCAAAGGGATACAAATAGGAAAGGAAGAAGTCAAAATCTCACTATTTGCAGATGATATGATAGTATACTTAAGTGACCCCAAAACTTCCACCAGAGAACTGCTAAACCTGATAAACAATTTTAGCAAACTGGCTGGATATAAAATCAACTCAAGCAAATCAGTAGCATTCATCTACTCAAAAGATAATCTGGCTGAGAAAGAAATTATGGAAATGACACCTTTCACAATAGTCACAGATAATATAAAATACCTTGGTGTGAATCTAACCAAACAAGTAAAAGACCTGTATGACAAGAACTTCAAGCCCCTGAGGAAAGAAATAGAGACAGATCTCAGAAGATGGAAAGATCTCCCATGCTCATGGATTGGAAGGATTAATATAGTAAAAATGGCTATTTTGCCAACAGCCATCTGCAGATTTAATGCAATCCCCATCAATATTCCCACTGAATTCTTCTCAGAGATAGAAAGAGCAATCTTAAAATTCATTTGGAATAACAAGAAACCCAGGATTGCGAAAACTACTCTCAGCAATAAAAGAACTTCTGGAGGAATCACCATCCCTGACTTCAAGCTGTACCACAAAGCAATAGTGGTAAAAACTGTGTGGCATTGGAATAGAGACAAGCGGGAGGACCAGTGGAATAGAATAGAAGACCCAGAAATGAACCCCCATACCTATGGTCACTTGATCTTTGACAAAGGAGCTAAAACCATCCAGTGGAAAAAAAAACAGTATTTTCAACAAATGGTGCTGGTCCAACTGGAGCTCACCATGTAGAAAAATGCAAATTGATCCATACTTATCTCCTAGTACAAAACTCAACTCCAAGTAGATTGAGGACCTCTTCATAAAACCAGCCAAACTGAAACTAATAGAAGAGAAACTGTGGAAAAGCCTGGAACACATAGGCACAGGAGAAAATTTCCTGAACAGAACACCAATGGCCTGTGCTCTAAGACCAAGAATTGACAAATGGGACCTCATAAAACTGCAAAGCTTCTGTAAAGCAAAGGACACAGTCAATGGGACAAAGCGGCAACCAACAGATTGGGAAAAGATCTTCAGCAACCCTACATCTGAAAAAGGGCTAATATCCAAGGTGTACAAAGAACTGAAGAAATTAGACTCTAGACAATCAAAGAAGCCTATTAAAAAATGGAGCACAGAGCTGAACAAAGAATTCTCAACTGAGTCAACTTGATTGGTTGAGAAGCACCTAAAGAAGTGTTCAGCATCCCTAGTCATCAGGGAAACGCAAATGAAAACAACACTGAGATTCCACCTCACACTAGTCAGAATGGCTAAGATAAAAAACACACGTGACAGCGGATGTTGTCGAAGATGTGGATGGAGAAAGAGGAACACTCCTCCACTGTTGGTGGGATTGTAAACTGGTACAACCACTATGGAAAGCATTCTGGCGGTATCTCAGAAAATTGAACATAGTGTTACCTGAGGACCCAGATATACCACTCCTGGGCATATACCCAAAAGACGTTTCAACATACAACAGGGACACATGTTCCACCATGTTCATAGCAGCCTTATTTATAATAGCCAGAAGTTGGGAAGAACCCAGATGTCCTTCAACAGAAGAATGGATTCAGGAAATGTGGTACATTTATACAATAGAGTACTACTCAGCTATTAAAAACAATGAGTTCATGAAATTCTTAGGCAAATGGATGGAGCTGGAAAATATCATCTTGAGTGGGGTGACCCAATCACAAAAGAATGTACATTGTATGCACTCACTGATAAGTGGATATTAGCCCAAAAGCTCACAATTTCTAAGAAACTACATATAGGCCACATAAAACTCACATAGAAGAAGGAAGACCAAAGTGTGGATGCTTTGGTCCTTTCTGGAAGGAGTATCAAAAGTTTCAACCAGAGCTCTCAAAGTCTAAACCATTACCCAGAGAGCAAAAAGCGAGGGACTCATGCACCTGTATAGGGAATTGAGGGTGACCTAGTTAGAATTCAGTGAAAGTGGAGGGCCATGGTCCCCAAAAGTTTGGATCCCCTACTGTGTGGGTATTGGAGAGCAGGGAGATGGAACTGGGAGGATGTTTGGAGCACACCCTCACAAATATCTGGAGGAGGGGTTATGGGATAAGGGGTTTTGGGGGAGAATGGGAGAGGAGAAAACATTGAAAGGTAAATACGTATAATATCCAATAAAAAAAAAAACCCACACAGATAAAGAGTCTAAAAAAAAAAAAGAGAGAGAGAGACAGAGAGAGTTTACTTATTTAAATTATTTTCAAAAGTTTCTAGGAGTTGCTAATTGCCTAAGATCCTATTTTAAGCTCTCCACAAAAGAATTTAAGTCTCTGTTCAATGTTCTCAAGAGACAGGTAAATCCTAATTTTCCTCAACAATTAATTGACAAAAGAGAGGTAATCTCACAAAAAGTAAAAGAAGCTATTACTAATCGATATATTATATAGTCTGATTAGTTGTCCACGGTGCTATAACAGTCCTTTGACAAAAGATTATTAATATAGATTTATATATCCTTAAATAGGGTCTTTATGACTCTCTGAGTGTGGAAGGAACAACTGTTGGCGCTTCTGCCCTGATTTTACAAGAACTCTGAAAAATTGGCTTTAAAAACAAAAGAGGGGGAATGGTACCCCCTCAGAAAGAGTCCCCCTGAAATATTCTCCATCATGCCTTGTTTACTTTTATCTCTCTAAAGCTGAAATCTCATGGCAAATCTGCTGCTGACTGCCTCTGTCACCACCGAGACCAACAAAACTTTGCCACAGATATGGGGAAGGACCCTCTTACCCTTAAAAGGAATGGCTCAGACCCAGTACCCATATGGGGCCGAGGATTGATATGCCTGTCTGATACCACAGAAGGCACAGCTAACCAGCTACCAAAAAGATTAATGAAAAAAATAGATACCCCCACAAAGCCAGCCCCAACCATAAATAAGATGAATAACAACTTACATACAGGGAAGAGAAATCTCCCTGAGAATCCCCTCTTTTTCCTTTCCAGGTAAAAATGAATCACCTGTGATGTCTGCTCTTAGAAGTTCTAATCTAGATGCTGGTCTCTGAACTTATACTACTCAGATCTTTGAAGGGCCACTGACAAGAACATCAAACAGCTAGAGACTGACATCACTAATCTGAAGAACTCCCTCGTTTCGCTGTCTGAAGAGACCTCCTAAAATTGCAAAGATCTTTATTGGACTTGATTTACTCTATTACAATAGAAAAGGTTGTGTACCACTCTTGACTGTGTACAGCCCTTAAAGAACAAGGTTGCCTTTACATAGACGAGACAAGGAGGGTTAAAGAAAGCATGAAATAGGTAGTGAAGGCCGTAAGAAAAATCAGAGAGAGAAAGAGACAGAAGAATGCTGGTACAAGAATTGATTTTCAGCCTCTCCAAGGTTGTCAACCCTATTTCCTCCCATCTTGGGACCATTATTTGGGTTCTTTTTGCTTTTTTCTGCTGGTCCCTGGCCCTCAAATAGGCAGACTAACTCTGTGATACAACAGATACATAATTTGGTAGCAAAACCTACTCAGATACATTATCATAAGTTAGCTATGGAGGACCACGAGACTGAAGATGAGGTTGTTACTTTATACAGGGTGTTTCCAAAACCCATCTCCACCCAACCTAAATGGGGGGACTTCTGCCCCTGAACCAAGCAGAGAGGGGCCATCCAGAACCCCCTTTGACAGACAATCTGAATTCTTGATTAGGCTGCGAGGCTAAGCACTGCAAAGGAATATAAAAAAAATTAAATATATCTATCTGGGTTTCCTGAGGGACAAGCCTGACTGCATAGGGGTTGATGTCAAAAGTATCCCCTCTCCATGAAAAAGACATCGGGACAGGTATGGCCCTCATGCCTCGTTGGACGACAGGGGGACTGGAGCCATTAGAAGGTCCCCTTCAAATACTGGAGCTCAGGCCTCTATCCCCGCCTTTGCAAGTTTAGAATTGCCACAGCCCTTCTATACTTAGAGAAGGGAGAAGATGTCAGAGGCATCCAGGCTTACACACTGAAGGCCTAAAATCAGCCATAGGCCTAAAATTAGCAATTGGCCTGTCATACATGTATACTAACACCAAGTCTTGGGAAAAACAAGTCTCAGTGGAAAAACATTGAAACAGATGGCTATAAGCTAATGTAATCAGGCAGATTTTGTGGAAATTTACAAGCCTGAGTAGTCATAGACCTTGTAAATATGTAGCCTTGGCAGACAATACCAACTTAGATAAGGACAAGAGAGTCATAGGCAGAGTCATAGTGACTTGTCCCCTGAACCTTCACCCAGCTGATACCCGGTTCTGAAGATATCTGTATTCCCCCTGAACACCCACACTCCATTGTCATTCCCTTCCCCACATCCTGCCTTTCTGTGTTTATAACCCCTGTGTGAATGAATTACGATTTGAGAAAAAATAAATCATAAAAAAACAAACAAACAAAAACAAAAAACCCCAAAAAACAAAAAACAAACAAACCATGAGTTCATGAAATTCTTAGGCAAATGGATGGAGCTGGAAAATATCATCCTGAGTGAGGTGACCCAATCTCAAAAGAACATACATGATATGCACTCACTGATAAGTGGATACTAGCCCAAAAGCTCACAATACCTAAGACACAACCCATAGACCACATGAAACTCAAGAAGAAGAAGGAAGACCAAAGTGTGGGTACTTTGGTCATTTCTAGACGGAGTATCAAAAGTTTCAACCAGAGCTCCCAAAGTCTAAACCGTCAGCCAGAGAGCACAAAGGGAGAGACTCATGTCTCCACCTATATAGGTAACTGAGGGTGGCCTTGTCAGACATCAGTGGAAGTTCAGGGCCATGGTCCCCAAAAGTTTGGATTCCCTAGTGTTGGGGAATTCAAGAGCAGGAAGATGGGACTGGGAGGTTGTTTGGAGCACACCCTCATAAAAATAGGAGGAGTCGGTATGGGATAAGGAATTTTGGGGGCGAATGGGAGAGTAGATGACATTGAAAGTTAAATATGTAAAATATCTAATAATAAAAACATAAAGTGTCTAAAAAGAGAGAGAGAGAGAGAGTTTACTTAATTCATATTATTTTCAAAGGTTTCTAGGAGATGCTAACTGGCTAAGAACTTATTTTAAGCTCTCCACAAAAGTATTTAAGTCTCTGTTCAATATTCTCAAGAGAGATGTAAATCCTAATTTCTCTCAACAACTAATTGACAAAAGAGAAGTAATCTCACAAAAAGTAGAAGAAGAAGCTATTTTTAATCTATATATTATATAGTCTGATTAGTTGTCGGCTGTGCTATAACAACAGTCCTTTCATAAAAGAGATTTATTAATATAGATTTATATTTCTTTAAATAATGTCTGCATGACTCTCTTAGTGTGGAAGGAGCGACGGTTGGTGCTTCTGCCCTGATTTTACAAAAACCGTGAAAAAATGGCTTTAAAAACAAAAGAGGGGAAATGGTACCCCCCCCAGAAGGAATCCCCTGAAATACTCGCCATCATGCCTTGTTCACCTTTAACTCTCTAAAACTGAAAGCTCATGGCAAATCTGCTGCTGACTGCCTCTGGCATCACTGAGACCAATAAAAACTATGCTACAGATATGGGGAAGGACCCTCTTACCCTTAAAGGGAATAGCCCAGACCCAGTTCCCTTATAGGGCTGAGGATTGATATGCCTGTTTGATACCACAGAAGGCACAGCTAATTTGCTACCAAAAAAGATCAATGAAATAAATAGATACCCTCACAAAACCAGGCCCAACCATAAATAAGATGAATAACA
Organism: Grammomys surdaster; assembly: GCF_004785775.1. Classification (NCBI taxonomy): domain Eukaryota; kingdom Metazoa; phylum Chordata; class Mammalia; order Rodentia; family Muridae; genus Grammomys; species Grammomys surdaster. The sequence continues at coordinate 1,642,897 of NW_021604720.1, read as the reverse complement.
ATCTATATCCAGGGAAGAGAAATCACCCTGAGAATCCCTTCTTTTTCCTTTCCAGGTAAAAATGAATCACCTGTGATGTCTGCTCTTAGAAGTTCTAATCCAGATGCTGGCCTCCAAACTTATACTACTCAGACCTTCGAAGGGTCATTGACAAGAACATCAAAGAGCTAGAGATTGACATCACTAATCTGAAGAAATCCCTTGTTTCGCTGTCTGAAAAGACCTCCAAAAATCACAAAGATCCTTATTGGGCTTGATTTACCCTATTATAATAGAAAAGGCTCTGTACCACTCTTGACTGTGTACAGCCCTTAAAGAAGAATATTGCCTTTATAGACAAGACAGGGATGAAAAGAGAGCATGAAAAGAGTCAGAGAAGGCGCTGAGAAAAGTCAGAGAGAGAAAGAGAAAGATGAGTGCTAGTACAAGAATTGGTTTTCAACCTCTCCAGGGTTGTCAACCCTACCTCCTCTCATCTTGGGACCATTATTTGGGTTCTTTTTGCTTTTTTCTGCTGGTCCCTGGGCCTCAAATAGGCTGACTAACTCTGTGAAACAAAAGATAAATAATTTGGTAGCAAAACCTATTCAGATACATTATCATAAGTTAGCTATGGAGTACCACGAGACTGAAGATGAGGTTGTTACTTTATACAGGGTGTTTCCAAAATCCATCTCCACCCAACCTAAATGGGGGGACTTCTTCCCCTGGACCAAGCAGAGAGGGGCCATCCAGAACCCCCTTTGACAGGCGATCTGAATTCTTGCTTAGGCTGTGAGGCTAAGCACTGCAAGGGAATATAAATAAAACTTAAAAATCTCTCTCTGGGTTCCCTGAGGGACAAGCCTGACTGCATAGGGGTTGATGTCAAAAGTATCCCCTCTCCAGGAAAAAGACATCAGGACAGGTATGGCCCTCATGCCTCACTGGACAACGACAGGGGGACCGGAGCCATTAGAAGGTCCCCTTCAAATACTGGAGGTCAGGCCTCTATTCCAGCCTTTGCAAGATTAGATTTGCCACAACCCGTCTATACTTACAGAATTGAGGAGATGTCAGGGGCATCCCTGGTTATACACTAAAGGCCTAAAATTAGCCATAGGCCTAAAATCAGCAATAGACCTGTCATATATGTATACTAATACCAAATCTTGGGTCTCTGTGGATAAACACTGAAACAGATGGCTGTAAGCTATTGTAAACAGGCAGATTTTGTGACAATTTACCAGCCTGATAGTCATAGACCTTGTAAATAGGTAGCCTTGGCAGATAATACCAACTTAGATAAGGACAAGTGAATCATAGTGACCTATCCCCTGAACCCTCACCCAGCCGATACCCTGTTCTGAAAAATATCTGTATTCCCCCTGAACACCCATGCTCCAGTGTCATCCCCTTCCCCACATCCTGCCTTTTTGTGTTTATAACCCCTGTGTGAATGAGTATAAATTACAATTTGAAATTGTAATTATATATATATATATATATATATGAATTGTTTTTGCTATTCTGAGATTTTTGTTTTTCCAGATGAAACTGAGAAATGCTCTTTTCATGTCTTTTAATAATTGTGTTGGAATTTTGATGGGTATTGAATTTGTAGATTTCTTTTGATAGAATGGCCATTTTCACTATGTTAATCCTACCAATCCATGAGCATGGGAGTTCTTTTCATTTTTTGAGGTCTTCTTCAATTTGTTTCTTGAGAGACTTGAAGATCTTGGCATATAGATTTTTAACTTGTTTGGCTAGAGTTACCCCAAGATATTTTGTATTATTTGTGGCTATTACAAAGGTTATTGTTTCAGTAATTTCTTTCTAAGCCTGTTTATCACTGGTATAAAGGAAGCTACAGATTTATCTGAGTTAATTTTATATCCAGCCACTTGCTGAAGTTGTTTATCAGCTGTAGAAGTTCTATGGTAAAATTTTGGGGGTTTCTTATGTATACTATCAGATACATAAGTATGCAAACATGCAAAGTATACATACATGCAAACAGTGATGCCTAGACTTTTTCTTAGCCAATCTGTATCCCCTTTATCTCCTTTTGATGTCTTATTGCTCTAGCTAGAACTTTGAGTACTATATTTAATAGATAGGGGGAAAGTGGAAATCCTTGTCCCTGATTTTAGTGGGATTGGTTCAAGTACCTTTCCATTTAATTTTATGTTGGCTATTGGTTTGCTGTATATTGCTTTTACTATGTTAGAGTATGTGCCTTGAATTCCTGATCTCTCCAATACTTTTAACTTGAAGGTGTGTTGTGTTTTGTCAAATGCTTTTTCAGCACCTAAGGAGATGACCATGTGGTTTGTTTCTTTGAGTTTGTTTATATAGTGAATTACGTCAATGGCTTTTCGTATATTGAACCAACCTTGCATCCCTGGGATGAAGCCTACTTGATTGTGGTAAATGATCATTTTGATATGTTCTTGGGTTTAGTTTGCAAGAATTTTATTGAGTATTTTTGCATCCATATTCCATAAGCAAAATTGGCCTGAAGTTCTCTTTTTTTGTTGGGTCCTTGTGTGGTTTTATATTTATGTGTGAAGTGTTTTTGCAAGCATATATATCTGTGTACCACAAGCAAGACTGGTGCCAGCTGAGACTGGAAGAGTGTGTAAGATCTGGAATTGGAGTTTCCCACTGATGTGAGTCACTGTATGGGTGTGTTATGGTTAAATTTTATAAGAGCAACATACAATTTGGCTTTTTTGGTTGGGCCACCATGTTCCCAACTAGCCAAGGCCTGAGGCCATCAGCAGCTGCATACTCTTGCCGCTGCTCAGTTCTGACTGGCCAGAATCACCGGCCCTAGCATCCATGAGATGCCAACGTGGGAGATGGCTCTGCTAATCTCCCACACTGTCTCTACAGTGCTTGGCTGAGCCTAGACCATCCTGCCATCCATGCAGTACCCGGTAGAAATGAGACTCGAATGGGTAATTATTAGTCACAGGCTTTATTATATATTATATATTATATATTATATATTATATATTATATATTATATATTATATATTATATATTATATATTATACATTATACATTATACATTATACATTATACATTATATATTATAT
>NW_021604720.1:1534933-1639411 GCF_004785775.1 Grammomys surdaster | reverse complement strand
GTGTGTAACGTATAAAGTGTATTTAGTGTATATGGAGCTTTTAATATATATGGTGCATTTCATGTGTACGGCATGTTTAACGTATACAGTCTGTATGTATTTCGTATATTTCATATAAATAGGCATAAACCACGTGACCTCTCTGCCTTCCCCTTCCTCCTCGCCATCACCTTTGCTCGATCTCCTGAATAAACCTCCTCTGGAACCCTGTGTCCTGGCACACTCGGTGGTGAGCCATGTGCATTGAACAACATGTATGTATGCCGTAAACACACACGAAGCCAGATAAAATATGGCGTGATTTGGTGGGGGTAGTTGGAGGGAATTTAGATATATATACATACATATAAATATAATATATATATATATATATATATGTATACATATATGTATATATGTATATACATATACGTATATATATAATATAATATAAATTTATATAAACGCATATGTATAAATTTATACAAATTTGTACATAAATTTAGGTAAATATATACATGTATATAATATATAATATATTATATATTATATTTATATATTATATTTATATATTATATATTATATTTATATATTATATATTATAATATATACATATATATTATTTATTATATATTTAGAAATGCTCAAAAAAAAAAGATGCTAACACAATTAAAATTGTTTCCCAATGTTTAAACTTAAGATAAAATTTGTTACCCAGGACTGTCCTTGATGCATCTGTAGTTTTCCATGGCTCCTATATCTCTCCTCCTCCTCCTCCTTAGCTCCTCCTCTTCCTTCTCTTCTTCTTCTCCTCCTGACTCCCACTCTGCCTACCTCTCATACACCCAATCGCTGAGCTTTATACAAATGTAGTGGAAAGATATCCTGCTACCTGAGTGTGAGAAACTGAACCTGGATCCTTTGCAAGAGCAGGTACTATTTCTAACCTCTGAACCTCTTTTACTTTTTATTCATTTCTTTTTCCTCGACTTCAAGATTCTTTACTGAGCCTGATTTCTAGTGCTTTGTCAGTCATACTATGCTTTCATATTTCGTCTCTAAATTGTGTCTTATTACCTTTATGGTGTAAAATGACTAGAAGAGTTACATTTTACTGTAATTAAGTTAATTTCCTTTTCAGTGGCTTCTTCTTTTGTTTCTAATTAAGATATGTCACCTGCTATCCCTAACACTACAGAATCATTCTATATATCATCTACCTAAATGAAGTTCTGACATTCACTTTTGTCTTTAAGTGAACCAAAAATCTACATTCTACCTATGAGGTGAAGTCTGTATGGTATTTCATTGATTTAATATGTATATTCATTTTTCTATATGTATAAACAGTTGTCCAAATATTTATTAAAATTCTACCCTTCTGGATTTTCCTTAATCCTTTATACTAGAGCTACAATAAATTAAGTTTCTATGTGTATAGTTATTGACTTTTAGGCTTTGTGTTCCATTTCATTGACTTTCTTGTCTACATTTGTATCAGTACCATAACAGCTTAGCTTTAGAGAACTATCAGTCTCTATTGAGATAAGTTCTCCACATGGTTGATCTTTCAAAATATTTTGTTTGGCCCTTTTTTTTTTGGTTTTTGTTTTCAATCTCAGATAAAATTTGAGTTAGTTTTTAAAGTTTTATGTCCATATTAACACCCATACTTACCCTGCAAAAACTTGGTTTCAGAATTTTTGTCAACTTATATAAAGGTATCTAATACTGATACAAATTAAACGTGATGTAATTCAATAAAAATAATAAGTATTACTGAAAAATAGAAAACTGTCAAAATCGAAAATATCTGTCTGTTGTAAGTCTAACAGTGTCTCTCATTTCACAAGTTCTAGGTTTCTGAGAAATTATGACTTGGAGAGTTTACAGTTACATGAATCCAAATTGGGGACCTACAAATAAGGGGTTAATGTTCCAAAGTATCACATGGAAAGAAAAGGTGGCAAAAATTGTGATATACCTTTTTACTCATCTTGTTCTACACACACACACACACACACACACACACACACACACACACACACACAAATGATACTCACTACAAAAGCAAGCTAGAATGTTAGAGGCAACTAGAAAAATTAAAGGGAGATAGTATTACATCAATGCACTAGAGGAAACCACAGTATACATTTAGTTCTGTTACTTATTTGCTAGCTTGTTTTAAATAAGCTTGTAACACAGGGGGACGTTTCTTTATAATATAGAAACTGAAATGGGAATGTGATAAATTCAACTATATGGAAAATTAAATTCTTGCCAAATAAAAGCCATCATAAGCAATTTCAAAAATAAGATGATAAATTGGAGAACTTGAAGTTCATATCACAGTAGCAGAATTAATTCCTTAACATACATAATAGATAAAAATCTCCTGGAAACCAATAAGAAAAGAACCAATAATTCACTATAAAAACAGAATGATATAAACAGGCATACCACAAAAAAGGAAAATGAATTATTTTTAAAACATATGAAAAGATTATTAATCTAAATGATAAAGGAAATCTCAACATAAATCACAGTAAGACTCTGTATTCTACCATTATATTATCAGAGATAAAGAGTGATGATTTCTACAGAAAAGGGGAGAAAGGCATTCTCATTCCTGTGATTCTCTGTTGTCCCTGGAGCCTCTGGAAGGTTCTTTTTTTTCCCCCAATGGTGAATATAATATCCGTATTTATTTTGGCTCCATATCAACATTGGCAATTTTCATTGCATAATTTTTCCACCCTGGACACTTTTATAATAAATAGGCCCTGGGTGATACAAATAGTGCTTCTTACTAGATTTGCACAGAGAAGGGTGACAGGTTTTGCATGTCCTGGATAGCAGACCATTCATTAATCCCACTGTAAGGTGTGTCTAGAAGAGAGATAGTTCCCACACAGCTGTCTGCTGCCTCCAGTGTTTCTTTTACTCTCTGATGGTAGCCTATGGAAGACTTCATTCACCAGCATGGGGTTTGATCATTGGATTAATGCAAACATGTGTTATCAGTAGCATTTCTATTCAAAGGTTATTACTGAACTTCTGTCCTACAAGGATGTTTTCTTTTCTTTTTTATTGATTATTTTATTTATTTACATGTGAAATGTTATGCCTTTTCCCAGTCTACCCTCCAAAAATCTCCCATCTTATTCCCCTCCCCTTGCCTCTAAGAGGGTACACCCCACCCACCCAGTCACTCTTGCCTCACCCTCTAGCATTCTGTATTGGTCAAGCTCTGGTAGAGCCTCTCAGGAGACAGCTGTATTAGGCTCCTGTCAGCAAACACTTCTTGGCATCAGCAATAGTGTCAGGGTTTGGTGTCTGAGGATGGGATGGATCCCTAGGTGGGATGGTCTATGGTGGGCCTTTCCTTCAGTCTCAGCCTCATTTTTTGTCCCTGTGTTTCCTTTAGACAGGAACAACTCTAGGTTAAAAATTTTGAGATGGGTGAGTGTCCCCTTGTTTTAACTGGGGGTCATGCCTATCTCATAGAGGTGGTCTCTACAGGTTCTATCTCCCTGCTGTTGGGTATTTTGACTGATGTCATCCCCATTGGGTCCTGGGAGCCTTTCACATCCCTGGCATCTGGGACTTTCTAGGGATTTTCCTCATTCCCTGTCCCCAACTGCTACATATTTCTATTTATTTTTCTGGCCCTTTGGTCTTCTCTCCTGTCTCTTTCCATACCTGAACCTACACTCTCCCTTTTTTGCTCCTCCTCCCCTCTCCTACCCACAACCATCCCTTCCTTTATCTCCCAAACTTACTTTGTTCCTCCTTCTAAGTGGGACTGAAGCATTCACATTTTGGTCTTCCTTCTTGTTAAGCTTCATATAATCTGTGAGTATCATTGGTATTCTGAGCTTCTGAATGAATATCCCATTTATTAGTGAGTACATACCATATATGTCCTTTTGGGTCTGGGTTAACTCACCCAGGATATTTTCTGGTTCCATCCATTTGTCTGCAAACTTCATGATTTTAGTTGTTTTTAGTAACTGATTAGTATTCCATTGTGTAAATGTAACACATTTTCTGTATGCATTCTTTGATTAAGGGACATCTGGATTGTTTCCAGCTTCTGGCTGTTAGAAACCAGGCTGCTATAAACATAGTGAATCATGTGTTATTGTTATATGTTGGAGAATCTTTTGTGTATATGCCCAATAGTAGTGTAGCTGAGGCTTCAAGTACAACTATTTCCAATTTTTTGAGGAACTGCCAGATTGATTTCCAAAGTGGTTATACCAGCTTGCAATCTCATGAGCAATGGAAGAGTGTTCTTCTTTCTCGACAACCTTGCCAACATCTGCTGTCACCTGAGTTTTTGATCTTAGCTATTCTGATTGGGATAAGGTGGAATCTTATGGTCATTTTGATTTGCATTTCTCTGGTGACCACAGATGTTGAACCTTTCTTTAGATACTTCTTGGCCATTTGAGATTCCTCAGTTGAGAAGTCTCTCTTCAGCTCTGTATCTCATTTTTAAATTGGGTTATTTGGTTTTTGGAGGTTAGCTTCTTGAGTTCTTTATGTATTTTGGATATTAGCCCTCTATCAGATATCGGATTGGTGAAGATTTTTTCCCAATCTGTAGGCGAGGATTTGTCCTATTTTCTATGTCCTTTGCCTTACAGAAGCTTTTCAGTTTCATGAGGTTCCATTTATCAATTCTTGATATTAGATTCTTGATTACTGGAGTTCTGTTTAGGAAAATTTCCCCTGAGCTAATGAGTTCAAGGCTCTTTCCTACTTTCTCTTTTATTTGATTTAGTGTATCTGGTTTTATGTTGAGGTCCTTGATCCACTTGGACTTAAGCTTTGTACAAGGCGATAAATATGGATCTATTTTCATTTTTCTACATATAGACTGCCTACAACTATTTTCAAGTTGAGGGATCATTACTGTTCCAGAGTAAGGGAGTTGTTTTTCTGTGTAGTCATACGAGAAAGATAGAGAACAACCAGTTAGTTGTGAATTTTCTCCATAAAATTAATTTTCTGTACCATGTGATGCAGAGTGGCAGGATGTGAGTGTGTGTATATGTGTGTGATGCCTTTGCATGGCTACTATCACATTATAAGTGTATATATCTTTTACTCAGTCATTTTTCTTTTGGGATTTTGTTTACAGATAGAGTTTCATGTATATTTAAATACTTTTATGCAAATTGCTCATTGTGATATTACTTGAAGTAGGAAATAACTGCATATAAAGTAAATGTCTACAAATAGAAAAGGAGTTAAATTATGATGGATGTCTATGAAATAAATTCATGCAGCTGAAAAGAATAAAGAAGTTCTTCAAGTATAGACAAGAAATTATGTTTAAAGCCTTTAGATTGAGGACGTATTACATCATATCTGTAACTTGTATAATAGACAATTTTAGGCTTATATACATATACATGCAGTGTTTTAATTCTATATTTTAATATATGCATATTAAACAGATAACATTGGTTCTACCTGGTAAGAGCCATTGGTTGGCTGTGAATATGGGTAAGAGGAATATTCTACTTCATATTATTTTATGCTTTTAATTTTATGAAACAAGTAACGTATGATAGCTCCAAAGAAACCATCAACTAATAGAAACATTTAGAAAGTCAAAACAAATGCATAATCATTGAGAGACTTCTTCACAGAATACGAGAATAGCAAAGGACCTGTTTCTAATGGAGAAGGCCTCTAGAAGATCCTGTATCACAAGCAAGTCTGTACACAGCTAGATAGCTGCTAGATATGTGTCTCACTATGATAATGTCAGTCTTTCATATTTTGAGTAGTCTTATCCATTGCAATTTAGTTTTAATGAGCGTACTTTTATTCTGATCTTTGAAGAAAAAGAAAACACATGAGGTTGATAATCTAAAGCTCCTAAAATGAGTGACGTTCAATTTCCAAGACAGTTCAGCTTCCTTCTGCACCTTAAGAAAGACACCTGACAGCCTCCCTTACAAAACAATAAAAAAAAATTGAAAATACCAGTATGGCATGTACCTCATGCAATTACAATTTCAGCAAAATCATTCTCTAAAAGAATGGGTGAGAAATCTCTATGTCTTCCTACAAGTCTTCCAAAATTCCTATAACATTCCTACTGAATTAAAACTGAAAAGGAAGATTTACTGAGTAGGGAACTTGAGAGATGCCACAATAATCACTTTCTGTTTACTGAAGTTTTGCTTACAGTTTCAACTGGGCGTGGTACATCCCATTTTCCATCCTGTAGTGCTTCAGAGTCATGGGAAGGACTGTACTCTTCCTTCAGTGAAGAATTAGAAATCTATAACCTGATTGTGAGTTTAAAGAGTAGCAGTGAAGTTAGTAATAGCTTTTGGTGCATAAAAATATCAGCTTAGGAAGCTCTTGGGGAAAAGAAAATAAAAGATTAATTGTGACTGCTTGATAAATAATTAATAATAATAATAGCTATCATTTATAAAGCATTATCTATGAAAGTAACAGCACTGAACAGCTGACCTACATGGTACTATTTATCTCTTACATAAATTTAATGATATATATACAATGTATCCCCACTTTCCCAAGAAGGAAGCTTGGAATGGCTAGGTCATTTTCCCAACTTTATACAACTTATGTGAGGCATAGCTAATGTTTGACTCAAGATCTTTCTTCATAAGTGGTGCCTTTAACTTTATATTATGCTGTAGCAAAATGATTATGCTATTTTAGAGTCAATATAATATAATTCTCCTTAAAAAAATCTGTGTGGATTTTTTTTCCCTTGGCATTGAATAACACCCTGGAAAATATTCTTATACTTACCAGTGGCTCTTATTGAATGAGAACATTTTCCCATGCTTTTCTATGCAATAGCTACCTGGCCGTATAATTGTCATAATGACTGCAGTAATAATCCAGGCTCCAAGGTTTGCCCTAGCTCTTATTTTGTTCTTCTAAAACAAATTGGCCCAACATTTGAGTTTGAAAGTAATTTCAGATGAAGGTCAAAAGAAGAAGAAGAAATCTTAGGGGCAGAAGAGATTTAACTTGGCTACTACTTTTCTAATCATGACCTCATATTGTTGATCTCTAGACTTGGCAGATGGTCAAAGCTGACTCATCTCTGGGGGAAGCTTTCAGGGTATTTTCCAAATATTTCCCCACAGGAAAACTCCAGCCATAATTCGTAGGGCTGAGGTAATACTTCTTTTCTAGAAGTCAGCTTGTAATTTCTCTCGTGACTCAAGGCATCTGGGTGGCACCTGACTCCTCTCTTGGCATCCCTCTGTTTCACTGGGTAGATTCCACTCTCTTCAGTCGAATCTATATTTGATCCCAATAAAGTCCTACAGTTCATTTCGGAACTCTACACCAAAGCAACCATTATTAGTTCCTACATTTGAGCTTTTCGTGAAATGAGGATGCCTTTAGTCCATATATTGCAGAGATCTCCAGGAACAAAGATCAAACTCTATGAACAACTATCTCTTCTTAATTAGGCTTTAAGTAGAAGAAGGTGAAAGGGTAAGCATACCTTGCTAGCCTCTTTCAAGAGAGTGAATGTTTGAATTAAGTGGGTAATAAATTCTGAAGTACTCCAATAACTCTCTATAAAGTCTTTGTTGTTGGATTCTCCAGTCTTTTAAATACCCTTGAAGCAACTAATCTTACAAGGTTTTCTAATACACATTTACAGTGTAATGCTTTTGTAGTTTCTGCATATATAGTATAACTTCTCACTTTATAGCATGGGGGTAATTGGTATCTATTGTTTGTCTAATTCTTTGTGATCCCATTTTAATATCCTGTTTGTTCTACCTTACTTCCCAGTAGCTGTGATTAAAATACCAGACACGAACAACTTAGGAGAGAAAGGATTTATTCAGTGTACTGTTCTTTGTTAGAGTCTATCACAGCAACTTAGGCAATTTGAAGGGAACTTGAAGTAGCTGGTCACATCACATCCACAATCAAGAGCAGAGACAAATAAATCCAAGCAAACCTCCTTCTTCTATTCAGCTCTATTTCTCTTCTGTTATACTGGGCAGAACTCCCTACCTAGGAAAAGATGCCACATCAATTAATTTGTTTAAGAGAACCCCCTACAGTTGTGTATGCATCCCAACTCCATGGAGAAAACCCTCAATGAGACTTTCTTCAAGGTTATGTCAACTTGCCAGTTAGAGCTAACCATCACTTTATCATAAATGCTTCTCTATGCAGGATAAATGATTCTTATAGGAAATAGAGAGCTTAAGTAGATATAGTTACCCAATATTTTTGATATTTTTCAAATATGGAGTATTTCTGTTTTTAGGATGGTATTACTTTCAGGCAGAGAAAGAAGTTGAAGTGGGACAATTTGGATACTAAATCATTAATCCTTTTCAGTTTTAAACCCAAAATTTTCCTTCCATATTTGGAAATAAACTTATCCACTACCATTTTCAATCCAAATCTTGGAGCTCCTATGCCCTCAATTAAGTCTAGCCAACTTAATTATCTTAGCTAAGTGCTTCTCTCTCATTCAGCTTGTAGTTCATTTATTCTTCCTGGGATATGATTCATTATGATACCGCTATCGAAACGATATACTTGTTGTCGGGAACTCATTTAAATGTTTTTTAAAAGATTGAATTATCACAGCTTATCTGACTGTCACATAAACAGAAAGAAAGAAGTTGCTTGGAGACCAATAAAGCAATCTTTTTGGGTCTTCCTCTGTTTTGATGGCTCTGCATTTTCTTTCAATCAACATTCTCAGCATACAGCCTTCCTGTTGGGATGCTTATGGCTCTCTTGGTACAGGAGTGACTTTCTGGAACCTTCCTCTTCCTTTGATTTCTCTGACTGGCTTAATTCATTCTGGTGACCATTTCTCAGATACAGCTTTGTGAGCATTTATCATGATGGGTATCTTTGTGCCTTCTTCCCTTCCCTTAAAAGTGTATACTAAGCCTTAGGTTAATGAACATCTATTCAGTTGATTGCCTTGATATCAACATTACTTTTGTCTTTATTTATTTACATCTACATATATGTTTGCCTTTGTTGTAGGCTTTTCCACATTAAAGTATCCTGGAATAATTGTCATTGTGAAAGAAGAATTTTTGTTTTTATTAGGCCTGCTACATAATATTTGTGTGTCTGGATAGTCCCTCAGACTATCCAGTTTAGAGGAATGACACCATCATTTGCTACCAACTTGTATTGATGAGTTTTTTTTTATTTTTGTTTGACAAGGACCGCTTTTATTCTTTCAAATACCAAAGATCATATCTACCCCACTGAGGGTCATCTCATCTTGTTTATTCTTGCTGTGTAATATTTTCTGCCTGAAGTTGTTATTTCGTTTCTATCTCTCAATGTAGTCACATTTCTTGACTATATTTGGGTTGGACTCTTGCATAACTTTGTATGCTCTTGCCACACAAAATGTGTGGATTTTTGAAGCCACAGAGATCTAGGTTCAAATCTTGAATTATCAAGTTAATAAACAGTATTTATTTATTTATTTATTTATTTATTTATTTATTTATTTATTTATTGGTTTTTCGAGACAGGGATTCTCTGTATAGCCCTGGCTGTCCTGGAACAAGCTCTGTAGACCAGGCTGGCCTCAAACTCAGAAATCTGCCTGCCTCTGCCTTTCAAGTGCTGGGATTAATGGTGTGTACCACCAATGCCTAGCAAGAGTACTTTTTAAAAACTTTTAAAAATTCATTTTCCTGTATTTGATTTGAGCTATAACCACTGATTAATTCCAACCCTACATCCAAACCCCCTTAAGGAGGTACTGTCAACTTAGAATCAAAAGGACTTCAGATGAATCAAGACATTTAAAAATAGGGCATTTTTATCCTCTGATTCAATCATAGGTTTTTTTTTATGCACAGCTTCACCAATGCTATTTTCTGAATAAGTGAATAAATAGTGAAATGTGATAAAATCATGTCAAGTAGTACCCCCTAATTTGTATATGGAGGTATTCATGCAGAGGATAATAATAACTTTTAAATGAAAGCATCAAACGAGTAGGTGGTAACAGTTTCTACTCACATGAATGACCATGTTTTGACTTCCCACTTATCCAAGCTACCACCTATATGGGGACAGAAGCTCTAGTATCAACTGATACTATCTTGACACAGAACACATTTTTATTGTTTAAAGATGCTTACTTGGTGAGTACTACAGAGATGAAGTAGAATCCTATGATAAAACCTAAAACACATGGCATTGTCTTAGAAGGGGCTATATGGTGGGCAGAGGTACCAAGAGCAACAAGGCTACTCAGCAGTGCTCAAAAAGATAAGGAGAACATTGACAATGTTCTGGAGTGTCCTGGTGCACTGACACTCAGTGTCTAATGGTGAAGGGAGATTTTCCAGTGGTGTATCCTGCATTGACACCCAACATAGACAAATAAAACCAGCAAATGGTAGATTTGGCAAAAGTTCCTAGGCAGAGTGCTGAAAGTGTCAATTGACTTCTTTTAACTGTCGATAATAAAGAGATGAGAAAGGGAGCTCTGAAGAAGCAATTTGGATTTCAATCAGAATGCAGAGAGAAAAAATTTTCCAATCTAAAAGTTACAAAGTTGGAAAATAAAACAGTTTCTCAGTCCAAGCCTCTCCAGATGGCAAAGACTGGCAAGACAAGAAATGGTTCTGCGGCAAGATCAAACCCAGAGTGATACTAGTATACTGTGCTTTGAAAACAAGGTCAAGTCAAGGATGTGTCTGTAAGATTCTTTGTTAAGACCTTGTAAAGATAAAAAGCCTGTGCCTCCCAGACTTGCTCATCTAGAAATTTTAAAAGCCTTCTAAAACTTAGGGTTTTTTTTTTTTAATAGACTCCCTCAGGTAGAAAATAGAACTTGTGAAAATGTAAGGGCAATACTCTACAGCTCTCAAAACTATGCCTCAAGATCGAAGGCCACATGTCTTTTAAAAAAATAATTTAAAGTGTCTATTACTTAACTTCTATAAGTGTCACTTTTGTGTAGAGATGCCAACTCTCACAAGTGAGTCAGTCTCATGAACAGTGACAATAACTGCAGTGAGAACCAGAGAAATCTTCCCAGACTCCAGAAGCATCTTCAGAAGAAGATCCATCAACCATCAGTAAAAAGGACTTAGTTAAAAATGAAAAAAGGCTTTTGAATCCTAACATTTTGTGGTCAGGAAGCAGGGTGAGAGACATTTCTTCACCCCAAACAAGGGGCTACTTCTTATGGAAAAAAAGCATGGCTGACTGGCCTAGAATCTACAATATTAGCTCAAGGATAAGAGTCACTCCCAGGGAGCAAGGACAAACACCAATTAATGTACTTTTTTTTTTGAAATTGGTTTAGGGAGGATTGCCAACAAGTGTCTGGCTAGATATCAAAATTTTTATAACCAAGTGACAGGTATGTACTGTAAACCTCCCACCTTGTAATGAGAATGCGCACTACAATTCTTTTTTTTTATTGGATGTTTTATTTACATTTCATATGTTGTACCCTTACCCCATCCCCCACCCACCCCAGGAACCCCCTATCCCCTCACCCCTCCTCCTTCTTCTCTGCGTATGTAACCCCTACCTATCCCCCCACTCCCACCACCCCACCCTCAAATTCCCACCCCCTGGGGCGTCCAGCCTTCGTGAGGTCAAGGATCTCTTCTTCCACCTATGCCCAGCAGGGCCCTCCGCTCTTACATATAAAGCTGAAGCCATGGATCTCTCCCTAAGTGCTCCCAGGCTGGTGGTTTAGATCCTGGGAGCTGTGGTTGGTTGGTATTGTTCCCCTCCTCATGAGGCCACAAACCCTTTCAGCTCCAATGGTCTTCACTCTAACTCCTCCATTGGGATCCCCATGATCAGTTCAATTTGCCTCTGAATATGTCAGACTCTTGCAGACATCTAAGGAGACATCTATATCAGGCTCTTATCAGCATGCACTTCCTGACTTCCACATCAGCATCTACCTTTGGTGACTGCACATGAGATGGATACTCAGGTGGAATGGTCTTCAGATGACCCCTTCTTCAGTTTCTGTCCCTCACTTTGTCTCCATATTTGTTCCCTTGAGTATTTTGCTCCTTCTAAGAAGGACTGAATCACCCCCACTTGGTCTTCCTTCTTCATGAGCTTCATGTGGACTGAGTTGAATCTTGGGCATTTCAAGATTCTGGGCTAATATCCAATAATCAGTGAGTGAATACCATGTGTGTTCTTTTGTGATTGGCTTACCTCACTCAGGATGATAATTTCTAGTTCCATCCATTTACCTAGGAACCTCTCGAATTCATTGTTTTTAATAGCTGAGTAATACTCCATTGTGTAAATATACCATATTTTTTGAATCCATTCCTCAGTTGAAGGACATCTGGGTTCTTTCCAGCTCCTGGCTATTATAAATAAGGCTGCTATGAACATAGTTGAGCATATGTCCTTGTTATATGTTCAAGCATCTTCTGGGTATATGCCTAGGAGTAGTATAGATGGATCCTCAGGTAATGCTATGTCCAATTTTCTGAGGAACCACCAGACTGATTTCCAAAGTGATTGCACCATCTTACAGTCCCACCAACAATAGAGGAGTGTTCCTCTTTCTCCACACCCTCGCCAGCATCTACTATCACCTGAGTTTTTAATCTTAGCCATTCTGACTGGTATGAGATGGAATCTCAGGGTTGTTTTGATTTGCATTTCCCTGACGACTAAGGATACTGAACATTTCTTTAGGTGCTTCTTAGCCATTCGAGTTTCCTCAGTTGAAAATTCTTTGTTAAGCTCTATACCCCATTTTTTAATAGGGTTATTTGGTTGTCTGGAGTCTAATTTCTTGAGTTCTTTGTATATATTGGATATTACCCCTCTATCAGATGAAGGATTGGTAAAGATCTTTTCCCAATTTGTTGGTTGTCATTTTGTCTTATTGACAGTGTCCTTTGCCTTACAGAAACTTTGCAACTTTATGAAGTCCCATTTGTCAATTCTTGATCTTAGAGCATATACCATTGGTGTTCTGTTCAGGAACTTTTCCCCTGTGCCCAAGAATTCGAGGCTCTTCTGCACCTTCTCTTCCATTAGTTTCAGTGTATCTGGTTTTATGTGGAGGTCCTTTATCCACTTAGACTTGAGCTTTGTACAAGGAGATAAGAATGGATCAATTTTCATTCTTCTACATGTTGTCCTCCAGTTGAACCAGCACCATTTGTTGAAAATGCTGTCCTTTTTCCACTGGACAGTTTTAGCTGCTTTGTCAAAGATCAAGTGACCATAGGAGTGTGTGTTCATTTCTCGGTCTTCAATTCTATTCCATTGATCTTCCTGCCTGTCTCTGTACCAATACCAGGTAGTTTTTATCACTATTGCTCTGTAGTACAGCTTGAGGCCAGGGATAGTGATTCCTCCAGAAGTTCTTTTATTGTTGAGAATAGTTTTCGCTATCCCGGGGTTTTTTGTTATTCCAAATGAATTTGAGAATTTCCTTTTCTAACTCTGAAGAATTGAGTTGGGATTTTGATGGGAATTGCATTGAATCTGTAGATTGCTTTTGGCAAGATGGCCATTTTTATTATATTAATCCTTCCAACCCATGAGCATGGGAGATCTTTCCATCTTCTGAGATCTTCTTCGATTTCTTTCTTCAGGGACGTGAAGTTGTTGTCATACAGGTCTTTCACTTGCTTGGTTAGAGTCACACCAAGGTATTTTATATTATTTGCGACTATTGTGAACAGTGTCATTTCCCTAATTTCTTTTTCACTCTGTTTATCTTTCATGTAGATGAAGGCTACTGATTTGTTTGAGTTGATTTTATAACCAGCCACTTGGCTGAAGTTGTTTATCAGGTTTAGGAGTTCTCTGGTGGAAGTTTTGGGGTCAGTTAAGTATACTATCATATCATCTGCAAATAGTGATATTTTGACTTCTTCCTTTCCTATTTGTATCCTTTTGACTTCTTTTTGTTGTCTATTTGCTCTGGCTAGGACTTCCAGTACTATATTGAATAGGTAGGGGGAGAGTGGGCAACCTTGTCTAGTCCCTGATCTTACTGGGATTGCTTCAAGGTTCTCTCCATTTAGTTTGATGTTGGCTACTGGTTTGCTGTAAATTGCTTTTACTATGTTTAGGTATGTGCCTTGAATTCTTGATCTTTCCAAGACTTTTATCATGAAGGGATGTTGAATTTTGTCAAAAGCTTTCTCAGCATCTAGTGATATGATCATGTGTTTTTTTTTTCTTTGAGTTTGTTTATATAGTGGATTACATTGGTGGATTTCCGAATATTGAACCATCCCTGCATTCCTGGGATAAAACCTACTTGATCATGATGGATGATTGTTTTGATGTGTTCTTGGATTCGGTTTGCTAGAATTTTATTGAGTATTTTTGCATCGATGTTCATAAGAGAGATTGGTCTGAAGTTCTCTTTCTTTGTCAGGTCTTTGTGGGGTTTGGGTATGAGTGTAATTGTAGCTTCATAGAACGAATTGAGTAGTGTTTCTTCTGTTTCTATTCTGTGGAATAGTTTGAAGAGAATTGGTGTTAGGTCTTCCTTGAAGGTCTGATAGAATTCAGCACTAAAACGATCTGGTCCTGGGCTTTTTTTGGTGGGGAGACTTTTAATGACTGCTGCTATTTCCTTAGGGGTTATGGGACTGTTTAAATGGTTTATCTGTTCCTGATTTAACTTTGGTACCTAGTATCTGTCTAGGAAGTTGTCCATTTTATCCAGGTTTTCCAGTTTTGTTGAGTATAGGTTTTTGTAGTAGGATCTGATGATTTTTTGAATTTCTTCAGTTTCCGTTGTTATGTCTCCGTTTTCAGTTCTGATTTTACTAATTTGGATACTGTCTCTGTGCCCTCTGGTTAATCTGGCTAACGTTTTATCTATCTTGTTGTTTTTCTCAAAGAACCAGCCCCTGGTTTTGTTGATATTTTTTATTCTTTCTGTTTCTATTTGGTTGATTTCAGCCCTGAGTTTGATTATTTCCTGCCTTCTATTCCTCCTGGGTATATTTGCTTCTTTTTGTTCTAGAGCTTTTAGTTGTGCAGTCAAGTTGTTAGTGTGTCCTCTTTCCAGTTTCTTTTTGTAGGCACTTAGAGCTATGAGTTTTCCTCTTAGCACTGCCTTCATGGAGTCCCACAAGTTTTGGTATGATTTGTCCTCATTTTCATTGAATTCTAAAAAGCCTTTAATTTCTTTCTTTATTTCTTCCTTGACCAAGCCATGATTGAGTAGAGAGTTGTTCAGTTTCCGTGTGCATGTTTGGTTTTCATTGGTTTTGTCATTATTGAAGACCAGTCTTAGTCCGTGGTGATCTGATAAGATGCAAGGGATTATTTCAATCTTTTTGTATCTGTAGAGCCCTGTTTTGTGACCAATTATATGGTCATCTTGTTCTTTAGGTTAGGGAAGTTTTCTTCAATAATTTTGTTGAAGATATTTACTGTCGCTTTAAGTTTGGACTCTTCATTCTCATCTATACCTATTATCCTTAGGTTTGGTCTTCTCATTGTGTCCTGGATTTCCTAGATGTTTTGAGTTAGGAGTATTTTGCATTTTGCATTTTCTTTGACAACTGTGTCAATATTTTCCACCGTATCTTCTGCATTTGAGAGTCTCTCTTCTATCTCTTGTATTCAGTTCGTGATGCTTGTGTCTATGACTCCTGATCTCTTTCTTAGGTTTTCTATCTCCATGGTTGTCTCCCTTTGAGCTTTCTTTATTGTTTCTATTTCCATTTTCAGATCCTGAATGTTTTTGTTTAATACCTTCTTTGTGTTTTCTTGCATTTCTTTAAGGGATTTCTGTGATTCCTCTTTAAGGGCTTCTACCTCTTTACTTGTACTCTCCTGTATTTCTTTAAGGGAGTTACTTATGTCCTTATAATCCTCTATCATCATCATGAGAAGTGATTTTAATTCTGAATCCTTCTTTTCAGGTGTGATGGGGTGTCCAGGGCTTGCTATATTGGGAGAACTGGGTACTGATGATGCCAAGAAACTTTGGTTTCTGTTGCTTATGTTCTTGCGGTTGCCTTTTGCCATCTGGTTAACTCTAGTGTTACCTACCCTCACTGTTTAAGACTGGAGTCTGTATTTCCAGTTATCTTGCTTATGGCAGAGCTCCTCAGCGTCCAGATGTCTCTGTGGTCTTATGATCCTAATCTCCTGGGTGGAAGAACTCCCGGGACTCAGGCCTCCTCTGGGATCTGGAAATCCTTCTGCTCTGTGTGCAGTGGTTCCTCTAGGATGGCTCAGGATACGATGTCTCCCAAGTGCAAACCAGCTCGGTGTCTGCTGCTCTGAGTGCAGTGGCTCCTTGGCTGCTCTGAGTGCAGTGGCTCCTCTAGGATGGCTCAGGATTCAGTATTTCCACAGGAGCAGACCATTTCTGTGTCTGCCCCAGCCCAAAGGGCCAGGCAGGGGCGGAAGGGAAGTGGAATTCCAGAGGGGCGGGGTTTGGGTAGCTGGTGGGTCCTGAATGTCCCTGGCTCCCAGATGTATCTCTGGGGCTTATGGAGTGAGATGGAGTTCTTACCAGCTGCTCTGAGTCCAGTGTCTCCTCTAGGATGGCTCAGTATTCAATATTTCCACAGGAGCAAACCAACTCTGTGTCTGCCCCAGCCCAAAGGACCAGGCAGGGGCGGAAGGGAAGTGGAATCACACTACAATTCTTTTATCTCACCTCTTCTTTCCCAAGGTTTGGTCAGTCTAAGTATGGAATAACTAGTTCATATACCTCTGTAAACAAGACTTCTCAAATGATTCATAATTGCATAAAAATAAAGCAAGGTTTTACTCTGAATTTGGTTTTAATGTAAAATGAGAGTTAAAGTATGGAGATCAAAAAGTTCTTTTTCATGTGGCAAGAAAATGATATTTTTCATCTAGCAAGGACAAAGATCATGTTTACAAGGTGATGAAAATGATTTCTTCCATCTTGCATTCTTCCATCAATCCATAGTGTAGCCATTGCCAGTTTTTAGAACTGATATCATTTAGTGACCTATTTTGAACCGAATGAAGGAAAGTGTTGAGCTGTATGGTTTCTAAATATCATCCTTGAAAAGGTCCATAATCTCTCATTTTGTAACTTGGAACAGTCCTTAGATCCTTGTTGCCATGTTGGGAGAAATCTCAAGCTGCTTCAGGGAGAGGACCCAGTGAATAGATCTTGAGGAATGTGCTTCAGTCGAGCTCCTAGTTAGAGTCTATGCAGAAACTGTGTAAGTCCATTTTGGAAATGTCAGTTTTTAGGCATGCAGTAAAAGTCATGTAAATCAGAAATCTCATGAGAGATTTTTAAATTGCTGTTATTTCAGACTATCTATGGAGGTAGTTAGTATAAAGTAATGGTTTCCAAAAAATATTGGTGTGTTTGAAAACAACATGACAACACACCAAATATTACTAATCAGAATCCAGTGGAATGGTTAGAGCATTAAATTTTGGCTTCTTCAACTTCATACAGTTGAGCTTATGGGATTGATTTTGGAAATCTTCCATGATATTTATATGCCTGGTAGTAACTCAATCTTTTGGGGTTTGGAATTTATAACAACTAAAGTAAGAGCTAGCCTGTTAAGGATTTGCTAAATGACAGTGAATCTTAATGTATTTACTTAGGAATCTATAAGTCTTAGTTACATTTGTTATTTTGTTTTTGCTTTGTTTTAATTTTGTTTTTGTTCTGTTTTGTCTTGTTGGGTTTTGTATATAGGGGAGAGGGTCTTTCATCATGGACTTGAGCTATCCTCCTGCATCAACCTTCTAAAGAGCTGAGGCAATAGCCATTCCTGGATAATGTTCTTTTTAAAATAAAATTCAGAAATAGAAGTTATTGCATTAAATATACCCCTAGAGTTTTCACAATTAATCTGGTAGGAATTTCCCACTATTTACCTAGGTGTATTTTCAATCTACTCACCTTCCAAAAATAATTTTTCTTTTAGATTCCATGTTCTTTGCACCAATAATTCATTCTGTTATTATATACCATACCAAGTAGATTAAAGGGGACTACAAACTAAAAACTAATGATAATTTTATTTTATCCTGCATGCTAAAATAATATTCAACAATGCTTATTATGCTTTTATTTATTTCATCTCTCTCTAATCTGAGTCCAAAACATACCAAAACCTAATCTATAAAATTCAACCTTGACACAATGAATATAGCCCTTCAAACAGTTCTCTGCTCTCTCTCTGGCTTCATCTCTGGCTTCTCAACTCCTCTTACTAGGGATTTGCTGTGATGGTAACTGGTAAACAAAGAGAATAGTAGGAAGCTAGATCAAAAGATCTGGTATAACTTTAAGTGACAGATGGTTACTATTAATAAATAGAAGCTAAGACAAAGGCAGCTATCAACTTTTCAACACTCCCTCCTTTAACAACCATCGAAATATGTACTAAAGTTCCCAAACTCCCTTTAAGCTAGCAGTGGCAATATAAACAATTCCTGTTAACAAAAATATCTGGGGAAGGAGAGATGGTTCTGTGACCATCTGTAAAGAGCACTACTGGCCTGCAAGAGAACTAGATTTTAGTTTCTAGCAGTCATATGGTAGGTCACAACTGCCCATGACTACAGAGGATATGACACCCTACTCTGGCTTCCTAAGACACTGCATTCATGCACACGAATGAACACACACACACACACACACTTTCTCTCTCTCTCTCTCTCTCTCTCTCTCTCTCTCTCTCTCTCTCTCTCACACACACACACACACACACACACACACAGAGAGAGAGAGAGAGAGAGAGAGAGAGAGAGAGAGAGAGAGAGAGAAGAAAATTTAAAATGCTATATGCAACTTCTAAAAGTGTTTAAAATGGGTGTTAATAAAGAAAGAATTTTTTCTCTTATGTGTGACTCACATGTTGGTATAACGGAGCCTAGAAAGCCTCTGTATACCATATGATAAAACTGACATGAAGATGGTAGGCTTATGTATAGAATGTATAGTAGAATATGTTGTCTTAAGGAAACCATGTTGCTAGTGAGTGTAGGGAATGCTAAATAAGCCTTATAGAGTATATGTTGTTGTGGAAAGGCAAATTGAAAGGCATAACTATTTGGGTATCTCTCAGTCACAGTGAAAGTTAGCCTTTTTTTTAAATAACTGCCTGAATTGTGAGAGAATTGTGAATATATAATTCTACAAATACTTGGGTATTTTTATGGCAACAAGAGCCATGTTTCAGTTTAAGTCTTTGGCTGTGGATACCTGGATGTACCTAGTCCTTGTCAATAGAGAAAAAAAAAAACCTGTCACTTTCATAAAGAATAAGATTTGTATTCCCTCTCAGACTTTATTTTGTTTTTCATTTTTTTTCTGGTTGAACCTGCCTTCGTGTGAGTTTTTGACAATAGCATTACTTCTCTAATGCCTATTTCAAGCCAAGAATCACTGAGATGTGACATGCAATCTCAGGAGAAGAGAAAGAGAGAGAGCTGGATTTCTTTTGGTGACAGGATAGTGCAGGGCTGATCAGAAGCTGTTTTGTCCATTCTTTTATGTGATGTTCGTCTCTATTAAACATCCTCTATTCCCATCAAGAGTTGGTTGAAGACTTGCCATTTTTAATAAAAGAGGTTAGAAATCAACCAAGTTCTGAGGCCTCAGAAGAGCTGAAGGCCACACTAGACATAGGTGGAGATTAATGGAGTGAAGACTGTGATGAGAATGGGACTGCTTTATAAAACAATATTTTATTATTTCTTTGATAATTTTATACAATGTTCATCACACCAACATGGTCGTCTAACTCCTCCAAGATCCACCCATATGTTCCTACCCACCTGCCACTACTGGGGCCAAGAATCTGTGGCTTGATAGGTCATAGGCCCTAGGAAAGAAACTACTGCTATAATTGCACTCAATGAGCATAATATGAAAATGATTTCTAGTGTCTTATTGCTATAAGCAAAGATAAGTACATCTCCCAGTTGTCACCAGAGAAGCTTCTTGCAGTAGATGATTACTAATGCAGAAGCCCACAGCTGGTGGATATAGCAGGGTGAGATTACAATGGAACTCTAATTTGGAAACTGTTGTGAATATGACAGTATTTCAGTCCTAGTGTATCTACCTCTGCAATGAATTACCATGACCAAAAAGCAATTTGGGGAGGAAAGAGTTTATTCAGCTTATACTTCTACATCATTGTTCCTCATTAAAGGAAGTCAGGACAGTAACTCAAATAGGACAGGGACCTGGAAGCAGAAGCTAATGCAGAGTCCATGGATGGGTGCTGCTTACTGGCTTGTTCCTCATAGCTTGTTCCACCTGCTTTCATAGAAAACCTAGGACCACCTGCCCAGGGATGGCACCACTTACAATGGGCTGAATCCTCTTCCATCGAACATTAATTAAGAAAATATCCTACAGCTGGATCTTACAGCGGCATTTTCTCAGTTGAGGTTCCCTCCTCTCAGATAATTCTAGCTTTGGTCAAGTTGACATAAAACTAGCAAGCCCAACCTCAAAACAACAACAACAAAATATTTTAAAATGAAAAGAAACATCTACATGTGATTTTTTTCATTGAGGGTGTAGAAATTCAGCCATCCATGCAGGAGCCCTGAAATCGAGGAATAGGATGTGGGATTATAACTCATGTCTACTTGCTGTTTGCCCCTGCTTCATTTCACCACTTTAATGTGGCTCTGTATTTTGCTTATGCCTCCGTATGACTAAAAACGTGGGCAAGTTGATATTCCTATGTTGTAAATTCTCTACATTCATGATACCAGACCAAGATAAATCTGAAATTTTCTGGTTCTGTCTCTGAACTTTCTGGGAAAAGACTAATGTAATGTAGTTTGGCTTGAGTCATCTGCCCATGCTCAATATAATCACTGACAGAGAAACTGACTCTTAAAGTGCCAAAGATGTGGGTTTTCCAGGAAGAAAAGAATGCTTGTGGCTAGATACACACACCAAACTTGGTACTATAGATATGTAAAAATTTCTACTGAACACTTACCTGTCTAACTATTCATATGGCCATTGTTCTTGGAAGTTATCTTAATTATAGTCAAAGTTGTAGACAAGCCAATTTTTTAAGGCTACCACACTGGTGCAAAGATTTTACTGTAATGGGTAGAAGAGACACTATGTGGGGGGTCAGGGAAGCAGGCCCCCCCCTGCTTTTATGTTTAGATTCACAAGTGATTTTTTAGTAGTATAATTTTGAATCTTTAGGTACTTTAGGACTTACTAGTCATAAAAGTTCAAAGTGACAGGTAGTCGAGTAAAAGGTGTCTGTACATGAGATTGGCTAAGAACCCAGGCGATACTCAGTCCACGAGGCTGGATGCCTCATCAGATTCAATCCTCAAAGCTTAGAGAATTACTGGAGAACCTCAGGTCTTCAGCCTGTGCTGGAGGGCTGCAAATGCTGAGTTATGATGTGAGCAAGAAATGAGCATAGCAGAGGAATGAACAGAGCAAGTACACTCACCAGCGAGAAATACTGGCTAGCAGGCAAAAAACTACAGCCATTCCCTGGGACCGCCTTGTGCCTGGACTGGTGCCAAAAAGTGCTGCTCTTTCTAGGGGTGAGAAGATCTGCCTCTCAGTTTATCCTTCAGGAAACATGCTTATAGACAAGTCCCAGGGTTTGTCTCTTAAATGACTCTAGATCTAATAATGCCAGCAACCAAGATTAACTGTCAGACAAATAAGCTCAGAAAGCATTACAGAAAAAAAAAAAAAAAAAACAAGAGCAAAAAACAAATAAACCAAGCAAGTTAACTTTAGTGACTAATGAAATCTGCTTAGTTAGATACTGCAAAGAGCCTAGAGTTTATGACCTTGTATGACAAATAACAGGATTTTTTTAAAGCATTAAACAAATGTGTGCCTTCTACCTCAATGACAACAAGGCCCAGCCAGTTTAGGTATGAAGAAACTGAAAGGCTTTAAGAAGAGATGGTTCTGAAAGACAAGTGGGGGTGCAGTGAAGTCAGGTAATTACATTTAACAGCAGTTTTTATATATTAGGATTAACAAAGACTCAAAGCAGACTTTGCCTGCTTCATCATCTTATCTTCGCTGATCCTTATAGAATTTTTTTCTTTCAAGCACTTTAGTGTCTGCAGCATCATGGATTTCTGAAAAGCTACAGCCTGTCTTCCTCCTTATCATGCTGGGCTTCACTCCACAGGGTATTTTATATTACTCAGGCCAGTGGCAGAAGGAGAGGCTGGATAATCTGAAGAATTGATTACCACCGAGAGAATGATTAGAGAACATTTGCAAATTCATTAGATTAAAGACTATTGTTTTCATTTATGTGGCTGGGTTTTGGCAGTTGCTCCCCTGTTTGCAAAATTCACCTCTAATTTACCATGGACAATTTTCAAATAGTATGTCACTCCATAACATATAGGATATAGCCCTTACAATAATATATTCCCATCTCTCTTTCTCCCTCCTTTGTTATAGGGTTGTAAAACATTTTAGTTCACATATGATAAAAGCAATCTTTCATTATCTTTTTTTTTATCTTCAAAACACAATTAACTCGTAAGGAAAGTTGAAAGTCATTTTTAGAAGTCTTGTTATTTAGCATATATATGATATTTCCAGCACTTTTTCTTTTTCTGTTTAGATCCAAGGACGCATTGGGTATCATCTTCCTTCAGCGTGAAATTTTGTAGATAGCTGGCAATACAATTCTCTCAGCTTTTGTTTACCTGAAAATGTCCATATGTCATATCTGAGGCCTGACAACTTTAAAGTGATTATTTTCATTTACCTCACCTATCTTGCTATATTTATATTAATCTTTTTCTTCTGTCTTCTCAGTTTGTACCCTGAATGACTACATCACACCAAAATGCATATTTTATTTATCATAGCTTCTAGAATTTATTTATGAAGTCCCTTGATCTGATGAAGGTGATGATATTTTTGTTTATGTGTTATGTGACACTATTTATGCAGAGAACATACATCTACTCACCACAGAAAAGGAACTTGTAACAGACAAAATTAAGAATCTCATCAAAGTCCCACTTGGTGGACCAATGAATTTATTGGATTTAGTTATAAGAATATGAATGAGCTGTTGCAGGAAAAAAAATGACTCAATGGAACCTGCCTCACCAAAATTCACAAAAGCTGGACATGGAACATACTGAACAACCTGCAGGCAACTCAGCAGGTTTCAGGCATCCTCTTTAAGCAGCATGGGTGGTCTGAGCATGTCTCTCAGTAGTCCTTACTCGTATATGCTTGGAGCCTAGTGAATCTGATCAATTTCAGGGACTTTCTGAAGCCCTTTGAGTTAACTTTTTTAGTTTAATGAGTTTCTTGGCAGCATGGAATGTTCCACCTCCATTTGAATATCCTATGTCTTAACAAGCATTCCTCTAAGGTAGACATTTATCCAGTAGGAGTTATTGCTTCATGAAAGTACATGTTTGTACTTTGTGTTTGTGTCTGTTTCTTGTTTTGGACCAAAATGCAAATTGGAAAATAAATTTAATGCACTCATAAAAGTTAAAAGATTTAGGATTATTGTTGTCTTCCATATTGATAGATATTCTTTTGGAAAGCTTTCATTCTTCCTACAACGAACTAACTAAATAAGACTCTTCTTTCATATGTGAGGACAACTATTTATTATCTTGAGTTTCTAAAAGATGCATCAATGTTTATGTACCTTATTTTGGTGTATGACAGAGATGCTTAAAAAAAGATTCTGAGCTAGATGTGGTAGCACATATCTTTAATCAAAAAGATCTGATATCTTGTATTTGAATTTGATTCCTGGTCATGAGCATCATGATCAACCCAAGATTAAGTGCATACTTATATTTGATGCTATGGTTAAAACTTCCTATAGGCTAAGATACATTGATGTATTGTGCATGAGAATCATATTTAAAATATTGCTTGTTTGCTTCATTAACATCAACCTCAACTTCACTCTTCACTACAATCACTCTTTTCTTCTTTGAAATGGTTTGTTTTTCCATTCTCAGCATTCTCAATTTATGTGGCCTGTGTCAGTGTTATTTAGGACTTTATAGTCCTAGGGATGAATGTTGGGACTCAATGCTAAGCAAATCAGTATTTTAAAATGACAGAACGTTGTCACCAATTCTACAAGGAAAGCCTCCTTGAGATTAAATCAGTAGGACAAAAGATCTCTGAGTTTAAGTCTAGTGTACATATGAAGTCCCAGGCCAATGGGGGCTCCACGATGAGATCCTCTCTTTTATTGTTTTCCTTAATTATGGTTTAATGAAAGACAAAAGGCTAAAGTACACATGCAACTGGAAAAATCACTGTAATGTAATTATAATAAATATGTGATTAAAGATGTCATGTAATAGTTCACATGGGATTAAAACCAACATTTTAAAATTTACTATATTAACCAAGTTCATTCATTTGTTTGTTTATTTGTTTACTATGGGGTTTATAATATAATGCATCATTCCTTTCTTCCCTTTCCTCCTCCCAAACTCTCATATATATTCCTTTTGTTTATCTTTCATTTTTATGGCCTTACTTTTTGTTGGTAGCTGTTATGTGCATATAAACACACACACACACACACACATACACACACATACACACACATACACACACATACACACACACACAAACTCCTGTGACAGTTTGTATATTCTTGACCCAGGGAGTGGCACTATTAAGAAGTGTGGCCTTGTTGGAATAGATGTATCACTGTGGCTATGAAATTTAAGACCATCATCCTAGCTGTGTGGAAACTAGTCTTCTCCTAGTGGCCTTCAAATGAAGATGTAGAACTCTCCTACACTATGCCTGCCTGGATGCTGCCATGCTACCACCTTGTAACAATGGACTGAACCTCTGAACCTGTGAGCCAGCCTCAATTAAATGTTATCCTTATATTACCTTGGTCATGGTGTCCCCTCACAGCACTAAAACCCAAACTAAGACAATTCTTAAATATAACCTATTCAGGCTGTATATTGTTACTTGTTTATATATTTCCAGGACTGGACTTTGGTATTAGATAACCATTTCTCTTACTCTGAGCATTCCTTATCTGCCTGTAGTTCTTGATGTAAGGTTGAGGCCTCTT
The DNA here is from genome assembly GCF_004785775.1 of Grammomys surdaster. Taxonomy (NCBI): domain Eukaryota; kingdom Metazoa; phylum Chordata; class Mammalia; order Rodentia; family Muridae; genus Grammomys; species Grammomys surdaster. Next base: position 1,614,350 of record NW_021604720.1, on the reverse strand, counting down.
CCCACACTGCCATCCACTTCTACAATGTCTATTGCTGTTATTTCTATTCAGGTCATGTTTAGGCAGTCTGGTTGGTTGTCCTTCATGGTAGAGCTTCTGATATTATAAGGAGACACAGTCCCAAACCAAACTCCCTGATCCTCTGACTCTTACACTTTTCCTGCCCCTTCCTCTGGAATGTTCCCTGAGGATTAGGTAGGGGCATGTTTTGTAGATGTATCCATTTGGATGGGTCTCCTCAACTTTCCTCAACACATTCCTCTCTCTCTCTCTCTCTCTCTCTCTCTCTCTCTCTCTCTGTATGTATGTATGATAGGTTGTTTATTTGTAAATGTTTTTATTAAGTAGTCCCCACTCTTCTATTTGAAACTTGCACTTACCACATCCCAGTGCAAAGAAGATTTATTTAATATAGCCTCTGTCTAGTTGGTATTTTTTTTCCTCATTTTCAGTGGCTTGCATATCAATCTGTGCCCAGTAGTAGCAGAAAGAGTTTATATACTGCACATTGTGACAAACTTATGTAATTTATGTTTAATTTTAAAATTCAATAAGTAGTTGCCATATGAGACACTCTATAAATCACTAAAATAAATAATGAATGTCTCAAAATGCAGGGTCTGAGCATAGAGAATTTCAGTCCAAATAATAGTGTAAAGGAAGAGAAAGTAGAAAAGGGGAAACAAAGAAACACACAATTCAGCAAAACTATGTGATATTTGTTATCAGAACCCTGCTTCGAATAGTACTGTATGATGATACCTACAAATCTGTAGAGTCTCTTACAATGGCATGAACAAGCAGGAGATATTCCTTCATTCTTTTTTCTGTAGAAAAATGATCAACCTAGTATTCTGCCCTTCTAAGTCTTAAAGGCAATTTCAAAATAATTTCTATATAATTAAACATGTCAAATGTAAATTGAGAGACTTCCACAAATCACTGACAAGTACCAGTGGGCAACAGAGAGTGGACAATGGTGGGAGAGGACAGGAAACAATATGAAGAAGAAAGTTATTCTGATCAATGGGAGGCCACTGAGATGCAACCAAGGAAATTGCAAACTGATTGACTGTTCTAAACTAGTTGCTTGCAAGAGGATTTATAAATGTTGAAGTGAAATATGTTTAACCTGTAAAATAAACACATTAGAGGGGAGAAGAAAGATCTAGTACTAAGTCTTGAAAAGGAAAGAAAACATAAATCAAAAAATGCTACAGAGACATATAGTAGGCAGCACCAGATGATAAAAGAGACTATAAAGTATCAGCCAATAAGATTAGAACTACATTACATTCTAATCTTCACTATGTTGGCCTTGAAGGTTTTGAATCATTAAGTCAATACTTTGACTTCAAGAATATTTACTTGCTTGGCTTTCATGATAACGTGTGACATATCTATTAAAAAGAACAGAAATGAGTAGTTATCTATGTGTGTTTCAGTTCTTCACATTTAAATTTAGAACTTGCTTATAGAATAAACTTTCTTGGGAAACTACTTTACTTAATTAAACTAAGACACTGCTAGAGTAATCCAATCACCCAACTTTCCCCTGAGAGCTTTGTCATCTTACCTTCCTTTCTGTTGAACTCACCACTGAGTGATATGACTGGCTCGCTCCTCTGTAAATGCACAGCATTCATATAGTATGAAATTACTTTTAAACTTCCAAGTCTTTTATGATTCTCAAATATAGCATTTCCTATCAAAGTTCATTATGCAATTTGAATTACAAGCTCCTTAAGGGTAGCTAGCTCTTTTTTCATACTGTTCCCTCCTTGGTTTCAAAAGAACAGTGGTACCTTGGCTGCTAAACGTCTTATGTTCAAATTTGAGCAGAAATTCTACCTTGAAGAAATAACTTCCATTGGCGTCCATGCTACCTTAGTATCGACTGTGATAGAGTATCTGTTTCTGAGACTTAGATTTATAGTAGGCAATGAGGACTGTGAAAAAACTTCAAAGCATCCAAGAATAAGCACACAAGTCTATGACAGAGGAATGCAGGTTGTGTACAACCCTGGAAGCTTTAAATCTCGTACTGAAGTAAATATGGGTTTTGTGAATGAGAACTCTTGCATAGAAGCTGTGTCTACAGAGACCAGATGACTGATTAAGAACTGTAAGATTGTGGAGAGATTGAAATGCTGTAGGTTCAGAGGTCAATCATGTTATCCTGGGGTAGTTTTACCTACATTTCCACAACAGTTATTCCTTAACCACTGCTGTGTTAGAACTAACATCCTGGGACTAATAGCAAAACCCTTTTGGAATATATTAACCAACATATCACTAGCTTCCACAAGTCCAAAATCAAAGAATGCAACCAGAACGTATCGTAGGCCTATCAAAAAGCTTTCCCCATCTTGGCTGTAACCACATCTCCAGTGTACTCACCAATAATTTTATCCTGACCTGATTTATGACTTTCTTTGTTCTATAAAACCACAAAAGCTTCATGAAATTGCTTCTTCGTTAGAACACGGAATTTGGTATGACCTAAATCTGTATTTCTGGTTCATGGCCACTCAGCATGGTTTCAGAATAAACTACTTCTTATTCCCTTTAAGATTAGAACTGTGGGGTTTTGTTATTGTTATTATTGTTGTTGTTTTGTTATTTAGTTTGTTGGGTTTTGTGTTTTTCTTTTTGTGTATTGATAGTTTATTAAATATGCTCCTTTATAATTGGTGAACCAGAAGCTGAAAATGACTAAGCGCCTTACTTAAGGTCACAGGGTTTGATAAGGTTGACATCAGATTCAATCCAGGCCACACAGTAACAAACCCTATGCTGTGTACTGACAGAAGTGCAATATGGAATCTACACAGCAAGAGGTCTAGCAAGAACTTAGTGTTACAGAAAGAAAAGAGCCCAACTTGTGTAATCAGTCTGGATCATGGTCAGGTAAATATAAAAAAGACGTGGCCCTCTATCAAAGCTAGGCAAGAATGAGCAGGAGCAAGAGGAGAGAGATCCACCAGCTGTAGGACTGACAGTCTTAATGAGTAGAAACTGTATACATAATAGGGCTTGGGATGCTCAAAGAAAGACTGGAAGTACTCAGAAATATCTTGAGCTAGTGGTAAACTCTAGAAGTATTATGGAAACGTTAAAAAAAAAAACCTACCAAGAATACAACAGGATAATTAATGCACACACAAGGAATCTTGTACCTAGAAATGATTATGAAGCCCAGAAAATAATAGACTAGCAATCAAAGGTTTTGGCTCCTCAAAGTATGATAATTTTCACAGGCATTGATTAAGAGTGAACCATGTTAGTCCCTCCACTGAGAAAGATTGGAACTATGTTTAGAAGTACAGTAGTCTCTTCCATTTCTAAGTGTGTCTGTGCCAGTAGGCTTGTCTGTGAAATATCTCTTCCCCCCAAAATGTTAAAGTGCCCCTCAAATTTTTGGTGATATTCAGATGACTAAACATAGATCTAGTCTGATTTTTTCCTTTTTCCGAGCTATCAAAATTGTGTGTGTGTGTGTGTGTGTGGGAGTATGATGTTATTGATCTCACTATGAATAAGTGATTAGATTAAAAATGGTATGGATGACAGGTTCTTTTAATATTCTACAAAGAAGCTTCAAAGCTGTATTGCAGTGTCAGTCTCACAGGTGAGGAGGAAAACTTAATATGTTTTATTTCTATATATAATTTTAAGTGTATATGTGTGTGTGTGTGTGTGTGTGTGTGTGTGCTTGCTAGCTTGCTAGTTTGGGTCCAAGAACCCAGTTTATGACTGGTAACCATTACATAGGAAATGGCTTTCCCACCTGAGGAGCTTTGTAATTTTTTTTCAACAAAACATGTTTTTGTATTAATGGGGTTGCATTGATAACTGTAACTGGTTACCATAGATTCCTTGTCTAGTCATCCCTATGTATTTTTCCAAGTGCTTGTTAATCCTAAGAACACAAAGATGTAAAGACTGTCTGGCTCCAGTTGGTGTAGGGTAGAGGCTCTGATGTCTGTGTGCTTTGATAGGATGGGTAAACCCATACCAGAATCAACAATGTATCCAGGCTATGTATCAACAATGTATCATGTGCTATGTAGTCATTGGACTAACTCTATGTTCTTACAGGTAGTAGGCAAAGACTGAAGAAGTGGCCAAGCTGTTGTGAAATGAACACACCTGTTTGATGGACAAAAAATTATCCATCCTTCCTTCTCCCTAGTTACCAGCCAGCCATCAGTGGTCAGAACTGGTCACATTCCCATGTTTTCTTTTTTTCTCCCTCTCCTGAGTCTTAGCTAAATAACATGCCCTTTTAATCTGTAACCAACATTTTAATCATTCTGTGCCCCTAAAGTCAGTTCTTCTGTTTGAATAGCATTGTCTCTCTATTGGAACTGAGTTTTGAGTCCTGACTATACTTCATGTTCTTTAGTCGTGGAACGTATTTGGGATTTGCTTTTGTAAACTCTCACTGTCCCACCTCCCAGTTTACCTTGTGCCTGCAGTTATCTCCTTCATTTGATTAATCATGCAGCTACCATGCAATCCATAATACCTATGACCTCTGCTAGTGACAGGCCTGAGCATCATCAGTCCTCCTTTCAAATTGATAGTTTACTTATTTTAAAAATTAGTTATTTTCCTGCCTACTAGGCACGGGGAGTTGAGCACCTTCTTCTTTTTCAAAGAGCCTGTGGTCTGAAAAAAAAAAAAGACAGATGTGACCAAATTATAGCCTCAAGAAAGCACATCTGAGTCAGAGGTCAACCTAGAGAAAGTAAAAGTTTAAAGGTAATCCATTATCTATAGACAAATATTTGCGAGAAGTACTGAAGTAATTAATTGCAAAGAATATGTAAATGTAAATTATTCTACTTATTGAAAGCATTTTTTTGCTGGTTGCTTTGTTATATTTACATTAATTCCAAGAACATGCTTAACCTTAGTGTGCTTTGGATAACATTATGCTTGAAAATCCTTGAGAAACTAAAGTGGTTTTCCTCTCATTTCTTCTGGGTACCAAGACAACAAATGAATCCAGCTTTACACTGGCGTATGAGAAATTTTAAGAAAGAAGAGAGTAGCAGGAGACTCTGATATACATGAGTAGACAGTCAGCCTTCTTGGGACATTACTAAAGTTCCCAAGAAAGGCTTTTCTATTTATGGATTAGGTTTTATGCAAGTAGAGAAGAAAGATGTACAAGAGTCAAAAGAGACCATGACCCTTTGTGGTGTTCTGAGTGTACATGTGTACTTGTGCATGTGAAGACCAAAGGTCAACCTATGCTCTCATTCTCCAGGAGCCCATCACCTTATTAGGCTTAGCTGGTTAGCCAACAAGCCCCAGTCATCCACCTGACTCCTGCTTCACCAGCTCTAAGTCTGTAGCTATGTACCATCACGCCCAGCTTTTTGTGTCTGTATGAGGGACTCATCTTCATGCTTGTATGGCAGATACTCTACTAACTGAGCTATCACTCCCGCCCAAGTGATAAAACAGTAATAAACCTAAATAATAATATCTAATAGAGTTTTTGAATTACCTTATAATTTCAGATCAAAATGTTATGTTTTATAATACTTAATCTGCATTTTAATCGGAAAAATATATGATAAAGCACCAATCAGGGGAAGCAAGAGAAATCCACAGTCATTATGAACTGCCTTCCTCTGAGCTCGATTGACATATACCCATGTGGATAGAATTGCTGCATAGGAGTTTTCTGTCCACTTTGTTAGGTCTGGAGTTACCCTATGAGAGATAAGTGTATCCCCTTTGTACATTGTAAAATCTTAACAAGTTGATATTTGGAGATTTATCATCCTGGAACATTTTCTCTTAGAAGACTTCAAACCAAATATTAGCTCCTTGGAATCTCATCCAGAAGCCATAATATGTGTACATGGCCCAAGGACAGTAACTTGGAGACTATAGTAGAATCAACCTAGGGGACTTTACAAGATGTAAATGATGAGAGGGAGAGAGAGAAAGAGGAAGAGAGAGGGGTGGAGGGAGGGGGAGAGGGAGAAGTAAAATTGAAATTGGTCCTATTAATGCTGTCTCAGAAGCACTGGTACAATATCTCCCATCCAGAAAAGCAGGAATATCTGAAAGTGAAGAAAAATATGTAACTGTTCTTGATATCAAGGAAGATATGAGAAGAACAAACGTAAGGCAAGCATAAACATGAGGCTACTTATATAGTAACCTTGTCTTTTGGAAGGCTCCTTATTCTATTTTAAGAATGCTGTTAAAGCAAGAAGTATTCTGTAAATATTGTTCCTGTGATTGAACTGAATCAAGTGTCATTTATTTATTTTTTAGGATGGGAAAATTGAAATTCAGCTAGACAAGCAGAATGACCTTTAGCCATTTGGCTTTCAAGGTCTAATGTAGGAAGTGTATTTTGGGCATCCTCCATCTGTATCTTACTTTCAATACTAGGGTGTGCTCCCTGCTGTATTTGGATTAATTAAGTCACTACTGGAAATTCTCTTTGGTTTTCCTCTGCTAATTGAAAAAGGGTTCCAATTCCCAAGTTTCCCTGCAGGCTTCAGGCAGACGTTATCATGAAAGTCAATACTGAAGAGAGAAAATTGCTTTTGTTTCTTGTGCTTCAACTCCCAACCTCCCACCTAAAATTGACAAAAATATTGACCAATAAAACCACAGGCCAACTGTTAGGTTTGGATATTCCACCAAGTCATATGTGCAGTGCTTATGTATTAAACAATTATCCCTGTGCTGAGCTAACAAAACTATGGGAGGCCATGACCTTTCTTAAAGGAGAAATCCATCCATGGTGAGTTCCGTGAGCTATTCTTCAGTCCACCAGGACACATGTTGATTTTATTTGCTTACATGTGATGCCTGAGTTTGTTTTGCTAGGAAAAGTTTACTCATATATTTGAGATCTACTTTTACTTAACAGTGTTGCCCTTTTGTTGTTTACTTTGTCATAATTCATATTAAAACTCAAGTCTAATTTACTGTTGTACTTTAAAAAATATTTATTTAACTTTTGGGGGATGGATGGGTATACATGGTCTGTATGTGGAGGTCTGAGGATAACCTGTGGGAGTAGATTATCTCCCTCTAATATGTGGATTTAGGGATCATTCAGGTCTTCAACTTGGCAGCAAGTGCTTTCACCCACTGAGTCATATTGTCAACCTCTTCTTACTTATTTCAAGAACTCAGATTCAAATAAAGAGCTAAGAACATTTAAGTATTTTTAAAAATAATCCTTCTAAGGGCTAGTGAGATGGCTCCATCAGTAAAGTGCTAGCCACACATGCAGAGTCCTGTCATTTCCTGGAAGCCATGTAAAAAGTTGTAAGGCCAAAGTGGCCTGAAATCTCAGTTCTGGGTAGGTGGAGAACAGAGGATTCATGGAATTTACTGGCCATCCAGTCTAACTCAATCAGTGAGTCTCAGGCTCAGTGAGAGACTGTCAAAAACTAAAGTGGAAAGCAGTACAGGAACACACATGATGGTTACTTCTATCTTCCACATATACCCCTTCATAAACATGTCCAATCACACACATATACCCCTTCATAAACATGTCCAATCACACACATATACCCCTTCATAAACATGTCCAATCACACACACACACACACACACACACACACACACACACACACACACACTCATCTTATTTAATGTCAGTTGTATCAGATTATCTGAGGAATTTTCCATGAATACTCACACAAGCCACCTTAAGATTGATTGATCAGTGTTGATGGAGATGTCCACCATGACAGAATCTGTAAAACTGACTTGCATTTTAGAAAACACAAGAAATATTGACATTCAGATTCCTTTTGGACTAGTATGACTTCTCTTGTCTTCTTGCTTTGCATCTTAAATCCTGGAACAGACTGAACTACCAGCTCTAGCCCAGAGAATATTGGATCCTCAGATGAAAATACAGACATGCACAGTTGTTCAGTTTTAACTTGCCTTTTGACACAATTGCTGGGATTTACTATCTCTGGCCTAGAAAAGCATGTCTTTATCAATATTCTTATCTCCATACCTCTCCACCAGCCCTAAACTTTAGTTATTCAGTTACAATTAATCCCTGCTAGACACCCCTGACTACCCACCTATAGGAGTGGCCTGTTTGGATCCATTTTGAGATCTCACATGACCAGTCAACTTTTCTCCATCAAAAACATGACAAACTCATTTCTCCTTTCCTTGCATCCCTCTCTTGCCTCCAGAGACTCAGAAGTCCCACCTATTCCTTCCATTCAGCAATTGGCCCACGGCTTCTTTACTAATCAAATCAAGAACCAACTGGAGAACAAAACCTTAACATCCAATCCCCCGTGCCCATACAATTAAACAGAAAAGCAGATAAGGAGATGAAAGACTGAACTAGTCATTCACTTATCAGTCACTAAAAGTTCATTGTAGGTGACTGATGTAAGAACTGAACTGAAGATGTTTCTAGACTGTTGTCATGAAATTCATTTTTTATCTAGCACATTCACTTCTCAGTTTTCTATTAGCCATGCTGATAGGGAAAGAGTGACATTAGGCATAGGTCATGAAATGTTTCAGCGATAGAGGAAGCATCCTGGGATATCAATATGCTTTAGCAAAGTGTAACACCTCTGACTTAGGCAGGAGTCATGCCTGGATTGACCAGTGTGGGAGCAGATGTTAACAAACTGGAGTGCTCAGGGGTTAAGGGGCATGGGAAGTCATCTTTTAACTCTTTCAAGATTTGCCATTTCTGGATCCTGCAGAAATCTTTGCCTTTGTTGCATGCTAAAGTAGGAGGTTCTGAATGATTCAATGTAAGAGTCTATTCTGCATGGCAAATGAATATGGGTACATGTCCCAGGCATAGGAAGGCATTGTTTGTCTGCAGATCTAGGATTTGAGTGCCAAGAAAATGATGCGTACAATGTTTTAAATAAGGAGAACTCAAGTTCAGTCCACTGTAGATTTCAGGCCTTAGGCCAAGAACAGACCAACATTTAAAGGTGTCTCTAAAACCCAGGGGGCAGGGATATGTGATGATTTAATTTTGATGAAAGTGTGAAAATCAGTTGCAATTTATCTTCTCAAGCTAGAAGATTTATGTGAGATTACATAATATTTGTTATATTTTTAAAAGATATTATGAACATCAAATACATTTGAAGACTTGATTCATGCTATCATTGCAGAAACTAGCAATCAGTAAAAACAAACAAACCAAAAAACCAAAAAAACTAAACTGCCTTTAAAGTGGCTGCACTCAAGTAATCTTCGTTCTCTGATGACATGTATCCATATATATCCAAAAACAAACATACACACATACACATTCTCTCTCTCTCTCTTTCTCTCTCTCTCTCATAGACACACACACACACACACACACAGACACACACACACACTGATGGTTAACTTTAATGTGCAAATGACTTGATTATTTGGAATGTTTATAGAGTTACAGAATTCACTTTTCTTTAAGAAATCTTCATGCCATATGCTGGCTGAACAAACTCAACCTGAAAAAGACTGAATAAAGTTGCATGAACCAATGTATTTCATTCTGAAACTTTGAACCTGGTTTCAAACTCAGCCTATAAGTGCTCTGTAGGGGGAATTGAAACTCCCAGGTTGATTCATGGAGAGATGTAGCTCAAACAGTCTCCTTTTCCTGATACCTCTGATGCACATAAGAGAAACAGAGCATCCTCCTCTCTCTGCTTATGTTTCCCTTGACAACATGGGTTTCCATTATGCAGATGAATACAGTTTGAGGGACTCACAAATGGAAAGATAAGGCTGATAGAACATATTCAAAATAAGTTATTACTCTGAGAAATGATCCTTAGTATTTCTTTTTTCCCAGATGAAAACTTTTCTCCATTTTCCTAATTGGTTAATTAGTACAGAATGTGATGAGACTTGATAAAAAAAAAACCATTGTCCTTCAATTTTCAATTGTAGGGTTTCTTTTACATTTTTATTCCATTTTGTTGTTTGGATTGGTTTGGTTGAGAGGAAGTCTCACTGTAAAAGCCCACAGGCTGTGCTGGAAAACTCACTATTTATTCATGCTGGCTTCAGAATCATAACCATTCCCCTGCATCACCTTTTTGAGTTTTTCAGGTTTGATCCTCCATGCCTGGCTTTAGAGGTTATGTTTCACTTAGATATCATTGATGTTTCAACAATTATGCTTCACTGTATAGTTCTAACCTACTTGCCTAATGATGTACCATTTCGCCTTAGAATAATTAGAAGAATTCACTCAATCATTCAACAAATACAGGGCATCTACTATGACTGTCTTGAAATTGTATTGGAAATGTAGAATATCATAATTCAGAAATGTTCTGTGTTGTGCTGAATTAGAGGACCACAAATCTAGGGACTGAAAGAAGAAAGATTTACTGCAACAAACTTCAGGAGACTACAACTCTAAAGTTAAGATGTTGGCAGGCTGGCTTTGCCCTCATTTCTCTCGCTAGAGAGCTTGGCCTCTTGATCACCACAACAAAAATTGGCTTTTTCCTAAACCAAGGCCACCCTTGATATGGCCGCTAACATTGGGGAGCCTTCCTTTATGACAATATTACACCCCAAACTGACAAATGGCTGGTAACTTGAACATTTACAAGAGACTAGGATGGCTGTGAGTTAGTCCAATGACGGGATTATTGTAGGTCCACTTCCCAGGGGCCCACCCAATGCAGCCGAAAAGGAGTGCGTGGTGCTGGGAGTGGGTGCAGCCTACATGGCCTAAGACAGGGCTCTCACCCTCCTTTCACCCACATCAGAGTCCCTTGACGTTGCCCATCGTCGACAGCCTAAAGCCTTCGACCATCGATGTGACTCGTCTCACATCAGTGTTTTGGGGTTGTGAACTTGTCTAAAACCCCCCATAATTAGACATCCAAATTCAAAACTCACATAGTTGGGATTGAACATAAGATGCCTTCTCTAACTAAACAGAGAAGGGGGAGATGCCAGAAGCCAGGACCCTCGCCCTTACCCTTACCCCCTACCTTTCCCCACCTGCACAATGTCCTCTGAAGCTTGGCAACTGCAAGATCCTGCTTAGCAACTGCAGATAGACTCAAAGCAGAGTACCATGTCTTCTTAAGAATAGCAGGGAGACCATAACTCAAGCAGTGTACCATATCTTCTGAAGAACTGCAGGTAGATCATAATTCAAAGCAGTGTACCATATAGACCATGACATGTTTCAAGGCACAGGCCAAGAAGATTTTGTACTTTTCCACCACCTGGACCCTCTTACCCCCTCCCCTTGTAAAACATGCTATAAAAAAGCATTTCATGTTCAAAAAAAAAAAGAAATTAAAAAAAAAAAGAAAAAAAAAAACAAAAAACAAAAAACAAAAAAAGATGTTGGCAGGTTCAATTTCTTTTTTTGAGGGCTGTGCATAAAAGGAAAGTTGCATCATATCCTTTGGCATGTAGATACCTGTCTTCTTCCAGCATCTCTTCATACTGTCTTCTCTCTATGCATGTCAGTGTTTTTGTTCAATCTGGAACCTAATCTACTCCAATATGAACTCATTTTAACTAATTACATCAACAATAACCAATAGCTGCACTATGTATTTTTGGATAGAGATCCACAGCAATTAGAATATTACCCTATGAATTTGAGAGGACACAATTAAACCCATAACACCTGATTCGTGAACTTTTACTCTAACGGAAATAGACTGTAATTTTTTTAAATTAAAGTATAGTGAATATTATTCAAGAGCTTAGGTCAAATATTTGGGGACCATAGGACCATGCTAAGAGAAAAATATTATTGAAAGACACAGCATAAATACATTGTCTCCCTTAAAAATATGTTTGTCTATTTGTCTATAGAGTCGGAGATGGATGTGTGTATATCCAATGCCTGCGTGAAGGTCAGAAGACAACTTACAGGAGTTGATTCTATCTTTGTACATTGTGTATGTCAGGAATTGAACTCAGATTCCCTGGCTCGGTAGCAGAACCTTTCTACATGGAGCCATCTCATTGGCTCTTCTTTAAGAGCTTTTGAATGGAGTGTTGACTTTCTTGAAAAAATTCAAGGCTGAATATTGTTTAAATATTTATTTTATTTTTAGTTCTGTGTGTGTGTGTGTGTGTGTGTGTGTGTGTGTGTGTGTGAGTGCAGTACCTAAGATGGCCAAAAGAGGGTGGTGTAGGATCCCTTGAGCTGCAGTTACAGGCAGCTGTGATTTACTGGATCTGGCAGCTGAGGACCAAAAAAGGTCCTCTGTAAGAGCAGTACATGCTTTTAACCACTGAGACAACTCTCCAGCACTTCAATTCTGAGTCTTAAACTTAGTATTAAATTGGATGGTGGTAATGAACATAAGGTTGGGTTAAAGGTGGATCCAGTTTTCTGGCTTGAAGTGTGTTTTTTAAGTGGTTGAAAAATCAAATACAGAGGAAATAGGAGAAGAAAATGGTATATTCATAGATGGCTATTTCAATATTTAGGTGTTTCAATGGAAAGATATCTAAAAGGAGAGAATAGAAGTGGGTAAAGAAGTACAACATAGTTTTGAAATAAGTTATTTCCATGAAATGTGACACTCTGAACAATGAAAGGATGCTTATCAAAAGGTTAAAGCAAAGACTAATGTGGCTTAGAAACTGTGTAAGAAAAGAGTGGAGTAAAATAGTTATTTAAGATATTTCAAGTGAAAAATCCATGAAGAGTTGGATATTCTGCAAAATCACCCAATCAAGGAAAAAGGGAAACACTTGTTGACATAAAACTATTCATGAAATGTATTGCCAATAAACATAGTTCGTAGGAATTGTTAAAATATAGGTCAGAAATTTGAATCAACAGAAGCAAGAGGAAAATCATCACTGGAGGATCAAGTAAGGTTAAAAAAAAAGAATATTTTTGTTACTATTTAATTAAATAAAACAGTTATTTAAAAATACTAATAGCAATACATTGTAAAATTATATGTATATATTTATGAAATGTTCTTGTGTTTGTTAAATACATGCAGCAATGATAATAAGAATAAAGAGAGGAATCAGACTTGTTTTACCTTATTACCAAAAAGTACCAGACATAACAATCTATAATGCAGTAAAGTGCTATTTGAAAACAGAATTTTAAATCTTGTAGTTGCATATTGGAACTTTATTTGAAAGTATAATGGATGTACAAAGGAAAAAAAAAAGCAGTAAGATCATTTTAAATTCTCAACAAAAAGCTGAAAAAGTATTTTTTAAAAACTCCTACAACAAGAAATATACAGTTGAATAGAGGAATGTTTATCAGAGAAGCTAAATCAATAATGGATAACCTTTCAAAGCTAGACCATATGGTTCACTCAGTAATTCAAAACCAGTTAAGAGTTTCAGAGTCATTTGAATATCTTCCAGATTTTAGAAACCAAGTAAATACTTCCTAACTCATTAATCTCTAACACCAAGACCAGATAAAGATATTTGAAAAGAAAACTGCAAAGTTCTATTTATCATAGTAATAGATGTACAATCCTGAGCCCCAGGTTAGTGAATGAAGTATAATTGTAATTAAAGGTTATCTTATGTATACAAGGTTAGTTCAACATCCAGTATGAGAACTTTTAAGTCTAGCCATAATAGGCTAAAGCAGAAAAGCCACAGGATCATGTCTATAGATTCAGAAATGGGAATAATGAGAAAGTTTAATAACCATTCCTGATAAATGTTCACGATATCACTGCAGTGCGATTCCTTGCACTAGACTTGACCTCTACAATGCTGGATCTGTCAACATTTCATCAGAGAAGGGAAGAGGCTCCCCTCCCCAAGGAGGGACTACTAGCATGTAATGGTTGCAAGGGGAGGGAGTGCTACGTTCTTCAGTGGTATAGACACTGAAAATTATCTATGCTCCAGTAAATAACCTCCCACCCATGTTCATGCTAGCAACCCTAATTAAACTCTGTGGGTCATGCAAAAATTTGCATGAAAGAAGGAAAGGCACTTCTTGCTGAAGCAGCTGACTTTAGCAGCAGAGCAAGAGGGTATGTGAGATGTGAAAATGACTAAAATTCTCTACATGTATGAGCCTGTCAAAGAATAAATGAAAAGATTAAATTTCTCAGAAAAAAATTATAAAGGAATGTTCTTACCTTGTTAAAGCACAGCTACAAGATTCCCACAGCTGTCTTTAGTGATGAGACACTTGAAGCTTTCCAGCTGAGATTGGGAACCAGAGAAGGATTTTCTTTTTCATCAGTGCTTTTCAAAATCATACTGTAAGTCTTAGCTAATGGAGTAAGACAAACCAGAAAAAAAAATGAATAGATGAATTCACACACGAACACACTTATATCCCATATAAATGTAAGGAAAAAATCCAGGTACTTTTGTATATTGGTGACCTGAATGTCTATCTATAGGAAATCATAACAATAAAATTAAATTTTAAAACTCATATGACTAGTAAGCAAATATAGCAAGATTGCAATATACAATATTAATATAGAAAAGTTAATCACATTCCAACAAAATGACAACAAGCAAGCAAATTTTAAAGTTAAAATCACAATACTATTTAATTAATACACAAAAGATGAAAATAATTGGATTAGTTTAACAAAATATGAATAAGGTAAAAGAAGAAAAGCTATAAAAACTTTTGTAAAATCAATAAAAGAAAAATAAGTAAATATTCATGTTTTTGGATAGTAAGATTCAGTATTGTCTACCTGGAAAGTGTTTTCATCTGATTGTATAAATTCAGCCAAAGCCCAATCAGCATTCTATCAAGTTATTTTCTAAATGCCAGCTGATTGTACAGTTTATAGGAGGAGGCAAAATCACCACAATAGTGACCACAATACTGAAGAAGCAGAGGACTGACAAAGCATGGCTTCCAGCCTCACTGTATTCTACAGTAGTTAAGAAAATGTTCCATTGGTGGCAGAAAAGATGACTAGATCAATGAAGCAAAACTACATACATATAAACACATAGTTGGGCCAGGGGTGAATCTCAGCTGGTAGAAGGCTTGCTTAGTATGCAGGAAACCCTGGCTTTGATCTCCAATATTGCATAAAACTGTGTAGTTTTTCGATGTCTGTAATTCCAGTGCTTGGTGGGTAGAGGCAGGAGGATCAGAAGTTTATGGTCTTCCTTGGCTACTTTGGGACTATAAGACTAAGACAATTTATATGACACTTTGCTCAAACAACAGGTGCAGGAAAGTGATCATTGACAATGGAAAAAAAACAATACTATGGGGAAAATAAAACAGTTTGTAAAAATGATTCTGGAATAACTGGACACACGAACAAACCAACAAATGAAAATAATACAGACAAACAGAGATCTCACATCTTTTATAGAAATCAACAACACGAACTGCAGACATATGCACACAACAGAGAACTAAGTGTTTTTTTAATATGTCAATAACATAAGTGAGAACATAGTTTAGATGATCTTATGGTTTGTTTGCTTTTAACAAGGTCTTACGATGTATCCCAGGCTGGCTTCAAACTCACCCTCTTCTTTACTCAACCTCTGGACTGTTGGGATTATAGGCAATGCCACTGTCATTGTACCATTAATTGTAATTTTGACAAAATATGGAATCACCAAGAGAAGAGTCTGTGGGAAATTGAGAGAGATTATCTTGATTGCTTTAATGAATTAGAAGGGCCTGCCTACTGGGGGGAGGCACTATTCCCAGAAAGAAAATCCTGAACTATATTAAAAGGGAGAAAATGAACTGAGAGGTATATACTTATCATTGCTCTCTGTTCCTGACTATGGATGCATTGTGGTCAGCTCACATAAGCGTTTGTGCTGTGACTTCCCACTACAATAGACTGTAACCTGGAACTGTGAGTCAAAATAAAATTTCTCCTTTAAAGTGCTTCTGCTAAGGTATAAGAAAAGAGACAAGAAAAGAAACTAAGAAAGTCACCATATCCTATTGACACAATGTATGTACGATGTAAGTGTGATAAAAGTCTTTACAGATGCTTTTGACTTGGATATTACATAAGAGTAGCCTTAATGTCCTTCAGTTGCCAAATGGTAAATTATACTGTGGTACAATCTGGCAGTAGCTATTACTCAGTGGTAAAAAGAGCGGAGCCTATGAAGCCAAACAAAAACATGGAGGAGAGCTGGAGAGATGGCTCAGCGGTTAAGAGCACTGACTGCTTTTCCAGAGGTCCTGGGTTCAATTTCCAGCAACCACATGGTGGCTCACAGCCATCTATAATGTGGATCCGATGCCCTCTTCTGGTGTGTCTGAAGACAGCGACAGTGTACCACATACATTAAATAAATAAATAAATAAATAAATAAATAAATAACATGGAAGAAACTTAAATGCATATCCCTAGGTGAAAAAGTGGTTGAATAATACTGCAGACAGGGAAAGCATACTAGTTTTTAATGGTTGGGTGGTTAGTGAGAGAATAATAAATAGACCAAATAATTAGGAGATTTTTAAATATTGAAATTACTCTATTTGACAATATAATGGTGGGTATATATCATGACACATTTTCTGAAGCCCATAGAGTTCCCCAACAGTAAATCCTAGTTTGTACACTGGACTGTGGATGATGATGGTATATAGATGTAGTTTAATCAAATTAACAAGTTTATTTTTCTGATGGGAGTTGGAACTAACTAAACTCCTCTTGTACAGAGGAATGGGAAAATAGGTTCTATCTTCTTCACACTGAATTTCCTGCTAGTACTTTTATTGAAAAGGAAAAAAAAACTATCCACATTCTAAGGAATCTGGTGACAAAAGTCCACAGAGACCACTGTCTCCTGAGAGCAGAGTGGTAAACAAGGTCAAAGAGAGATAATAGTTGTTTAGCAACTGAACTTTAAAAAAGGGCTAATCCAGGTATGGGAGTTGTTAAAAAACAAAAAAGGAATAAGATCATAGTTGTGTTAAACACTCAAATTGAAAGCCCTAAAAAAGTAAGGAAATGCTAGAGACAGAGAATTTTTAGAGTAGTTAGGAATTCAGAGAGGTGCATCATTCAACAGGGGGAAAAGTATAGCAAGAAGGAGAGCATAGTAAGCCACACCACATACTGTGAGACAGATAAATACAGTTGGAAAATTCCAACCTGTAGGATGCTCACTTGGAAACTTGATGGGGAGCTTCTATGAAATGCTGGGGAGATGAAGAGGAGGGAGTATTTTCTCTGTGAAATGAGCATGCACTGCAAATGGTACCAGCACAGCAGTTGTTTTGATCTGTTTTCCCCGGAGGAGACTCTTGGTCAATTTTATGTCAACTTGATAAAGGCTAGAGTCACCTTAAAAGAGGGAACCCCAAATGAAAAATTACCTCTATTAGATTGGGCTCTGAGCAAGCCTATAAAGCACTTTCTTAATTAGTAGTTGATTTGGAGGATTCAGCCCAACACAGGTGAGGCATCTCTCGGCTGGTGGTCCTGGGTTCTATAAGAAAGCAGGCTGAGCAAGCAATGAGGAGAAAGCCAGTAAGCAGCACCCCTCTAGGGTCTCTGTTTCAGCTCCTGCCTCCAGGTTCCTGTCCTGTTTGAGTACCTGTCCTAAGAAGTTGCTTTAGAGATGAACAGTCATAGGGAAGTGTAAGCATCCTTTCTTCTCCACATTGCTTCAGTCATGGTATTTCATCACAGAAGTAGAGACCCTAACTAAGAAGCCAAGCCATCTTGGAGGCAGATGATGTTACTATTATTCTTTGGGAGTCAGCAGAACTGAAGGGTATCTATCATTTCAAAGACTGACTGACATCTGAATCTTTTTACTACTCTGTGAATGAGCATCTTGCATGACTTTTTAAGGAAGGTCCAGCAGAGTATCAGTTCTACTTAAATCTAGTGAGATCCTTACATTATTCATTGATGCCAATTAGATGATAAGAAAAAAAAAAGACTTTTAAGGCATTTGATTATACCACCTATCTTGGGGTTTAAACATGAATCTCTAAGCCATCAGAGTGCCTCAAAAGACCAGATGTGAGAAGAGAGAACCATTGGGCTGTTCCCCATCATCGCATCCTTGTGTTGCTGAGACATATGGTGTGAAGCAAATATTAGTGTGTGGAAATATAAAGCATCAGGATGCAACTGAGTTATTCCTCCCGGTTGCATTTGATCTGAGAATGCCAGAAACACTCCATTTCATAGCCATATTTATCATACAAAGTAAACATGCATTTGGGGGGCATAAAATGAGATGTTTCATTCTGCATGTGATTATCAACAATTGCAGTTCTCTCTGAGGAAAGATTTGAATGACGCCATTGACAAGAAGCTGCTTTTAAATTTCTGCAAGAGAAGTTGACACAATAGATATATGTTAATAAATGCATATTTAGCCAGTATTGCTTTACAATTTCTTTTCAGTTCTCCTCATCAATAATCATAGGCTTAAGTTTGGTTGTAGCTAATTTTAATCATTTTTTTATTTTTATTAAACAGTCTTCTTTGAAATTTGAAATTTGTGATTCATAATCTTATGGGTCAAGTATTTTGAAATATAACTCCCATCTATTTTTAGAGGTATGCTTGTCTGAGATTGAGATAAACTTGTTTCTGACATGTTAAAAAAATCCTTTGTTTAAAATAAGTACTGATGTGAAACGGTATCAAAATAAATATCAGGAGTTAGTGCAAAGAACCTGCTGATGAACACCAAGTCAATGTAAGAGGCACGAGAAAAGTTTCAGAAAAAAATAAATTCATTTTGGTGCAGGCTGTTAAATGGATAATGGCAAGTATCCCAAGAATCCACATTAAAGTGTGAGCAAATTCTTCTAATAAGGAAAGCTATTTCTGGGATCAAGAGTGGTATGTCTGTGCCCTCATGCCTTGTGTATTGATCAAACCAGGAAGTTCTCTTTTCTACTTCCTTAAACACTTGCCTTTTTTTCCTGTGGAGTGGTAACCTTTGAAATCCTATCCTCTAATTTTTTATAAAGCCTAGACTAAATATTAGTGGACCATTGTTGTTGAAGTAAATATTTAAAAATCAGCCACTGGTCAAACCGACTATCTAAGCTGCAGTGGCTCTGCCTAGCTCAGCCACCCTGTTTCTCAGCCAGAGGCCACGTGCACACCACAGCTAGAAATGACCAGCCAGAAAAACCAGCCCTGCCACCCACGAGACATCAGCATGGGAGATGGCTCTTTCAATCTTCCACGCTGTCTCCGCAAGGCTGGGCATTGCCCAGACCATCCCACCATCCACGAGGGCTCAGTAGGAAAATGAGACTCTAATACTTAAATTATCCAAAAGCTTATATATTTGGTAATGATCAGTAACAAGATGCCCATACAATCAGAAGTGTAACCCAATACCCAACCTACATATACCAACTACCTTTGACTGCTACAGACACATGAACATCCACCTCCATGTTCCCCCTCTCTCGGTCCTCTCCCTTCGCTCCTCCTCTTCCTTCTCCTCCTCTCCTCCTTACTCCTCTTCCTCTCCTTACTCTTCCCACCTTAGTTCCTCCTACACATTGTCTCCATATTGTATTATAACTATTAGTGTTCATTCCTTGTATACACTTTTGGTTTTGTGACTTTCACTAAATGGCCCTCTATTTCTCTTTCCCAATATTTAGTTACCAGTGTTCTACTTTCTTCTTCAGTAAGATCAACTTTTTTAGCTTCCACATAAGAGTGAGAATATACAGAATTTGTCTTTCTGTGCCGGGTTTGTTTCACTTACCATAGTGTCCCACATTTCTATCCATGTTGCCACTGGCAACAAAATATCACACTTTATTACAAATTAATAATAGTGCATTTTATATATTCAGTACATTTAAAAAATACACTTGCATGTTGATGGCACACTACTTAATTCCTTTCATTACTACTTTATGAATTGCTTCAAAAAACATGAAATGATAGATTTTAAGAGAAACTACCATGGAGATTGCAACAATGGCCATGTCCCAAGGTAGAAAAATGTGTGTGTGTACCTCCCCCGTCCCCCCTCCTCTCTAGATGAATGGGTTATATAATATAGATAGATAGATACAGATATTAAATAATGTTTACATAAGTATTATGTGAGGTACTAAATATATAAGATACGGAATAAGGAGTAGTTATAGGTTTATATTTTAAAAATGGATTGCAAAACTGTTCCTTTAATTTGCTTTTTTATCGTGTCAATATTTCTGTAATTTCCTTCATTCATTTATTCTTGCCTATATTCTCTCTTGTAGCACTCTCATTGCTCAGAAACTTCACATCAAATATACTCTTATGCTTTCTTTTGACAGTCCTAATTCTACAAAATCTACCCTGAAATAATTTTTTTCCTTTCAGGTTATCATTTAATCAAACTATTTGGATGTAAAGTCTTTTTGTAGGTAGTGATGTCACCTCTGTAATCAAGTGTTAGGTGACGTGAAAGAGACAATGAGTGAGTTGATGTTAGTGGGACTCATGACGCTCCATATCATCAAAAGAATTCTGTGCTCTCTTGAGTCCTTTGTTCTCATTACAATCTTCTGTACATATTTCTCAGTCCAGGTTTTATATTGTCTTTAGTGGCCACTTACATTTCTTACAAGAATTTTGCTATGCTTCCTATGTAGGCCCATAGCATCTTAGGTCACTACTAAGTACATTTTACATTGCATCATAATTTTACTTCTGTCGTACCTTCACCACAATTCTTTTTAATTTAGTTCTACTTTGCTTCTGTTCTTGTCCTTAGCAGGTACTCATATAATGAAACATTAAGAAGATATAGAAGTACCACCACCACATGCAAAATTATGAGTATAACATAAAAGATAATATTTATTGTAGGCTTACTATAGGCCAAGGTTCAATCCCAATCAACTTGTTGACATTCTCAGGGATACATACAGTTGGAAGGCATGGAGAACCCCAATAAATAGTGATTAAAGATAATATACATTACTTTGTGTTGGATTTAGCTTGAGAAGGCCTCCTAAGAGTTCATTAATTGGAAGCTTGTCATCAGTACAGTGATGTTAGGAAGTAACAAAACCTTCAAGAAGTGGAATTCAAAGGAAGACTTTAGGATACTCAAACATTAATCTTTAAGGGATTAGTGGCCCCCTCAGTTTGGGTTCATAAAAAGAGATTGTTATCATATTTTAAAAGACCAAGTCCATAGGTGACTTCTAGTCTTATGATGGTAATTTTTTTTCCTCCATGGCCTCCTTCCATTGTGATACCATTTTTCATGAGATGATATCATCAGAGGGACCCGGGTTAGAACAAAAATAGCCAGAGCCACCACGTTGTTGTTGCTTAAGCATTAACCTGTACCATACAATCATGAGCTAAATAAACATTTCTTCTAATGAAGATACTGCATTCAGTTTTCTGTTACAGTAATGGAAAACTGACTAATCCATAAAGTTCATATTATTAAGGTCAAAGAATCTCCAAAGAGTGATATCTTATACTTAAATAGTATATGAAAGCAAAGAGTGCTTATTTAGCTGATTTTTATTGCATGTAGGGGTCTCCCCACTTGGGAATGGAGACAACTAGTGGGCTCAAGCCCAGCTTTTATTGTCAATTAGAAGAATTCCAGGGAGGCATATGTGCCATTTTACTTTGATTGTATATCTCTATCTCTACAGATCTAACTTTAAAATTGGTTAGAGCTCTAGAGACCTCCTTGGGGGTCACTTATTTGTTTAAGCTACATATTTTTACTTCAGGCCAGGGGACAAGGTGTCCTTAGATTGACTGCATGTGGCTGTGGTTGGCTGACAAAAGTTTCTTGGATCCAGGTTTTTATTTCTGGGAAACAAAAACTTAGGCCTAGTCTCCCAAACTGCCAGTTTGTAGCCCATCAGCTTGACTCTGGATAACTCAGTCCTCTCAATCCTAAGGAACTGCGTTCTTACTATACTTTACTTGGATATAAAGAAGCAGCTTGAAACTCAGTTATATATAAATCTTGACATAATTTGAAGGGTTTGTGCTTGATATAGCACAGAGTGCTATAAACTGATCATTATGGACAATTCTACTAATGTCTCAGAAGATGAGACTAGAGAACGAGTTTGAGCCAGAAATAAAGATTTGATTGAAAACTGGAATAAAGGTCATTTTGTTACACAATAAAAAAAATTACTTTACCACATTGTGTTTATGAGCTAAAACTTTGTAAGAGTCAAACATTAAAAGTGATAGAGGAGTTCATCTGGTAGAAAAAATTTCAGATCATCAGACCATTCATGCTGTGACATGGACATTATCTACAGCTTTTAGTCAAATTTACAGTGAGACTTTGGAACCAAAGGAAAGAAAATAGAGTGGTTTCCATGGGGAAAAGAATGCAAGCAAATGGTTGGCCTATTGCTTACCAAAGAGATTTGTATTGGTGAGCAGGATCCAACGATGTGCATTTAGACAATAAAAGGCTTTGAAGGCTTCTCAGCTGGCACTGAATCTATCCTTTTATCACAGGCCCAGAGGCCTTCCAGGAGATACTTGTTTCAGGGGAGACTCTCAGGGTCACCTCCACAGACTAGCCCAGGAAGGAGTGTGTACAGATTCTATGCCTAATTTTCTCTAAGTGCCCTATAGTTGCCGCTACATTCAAATCCACAGCAGTCCACGGAACTCAAGCCAGCTTCCGTTGGATTTTCAAAGGAAGACCTTGGAGGTCATATAGAACTTTGCCAAAGGTCAGTCCATGTGACAGCCTCAAGTACTATAATGGTTAATGGAGTCACAGAAGGTAGCTGCAGCTACCTGAGCCCCAGAAAGACAAAGCAGCTAGCAGCATAGAACACCCATCAGGAGAGCAACCAATACTAGCACACAACACAAGAGAGCTAGGGGATCCTATAAGCCATGAAAACCATAGGAATGGGTCTGTTTCAGATCTTAGAGTCCCATCATCTTCCCACAGTGCACCTGGGATGGTGAGTTTGATGCTGCAGAATTTAGGGTTTGCCCTCCAGGATTTTAAAAGAGTTGGTTTGGTTTAAGCCAATTTCCCCTTTCTATTTCCCAATTTCTTCCTGTTGAAATCAGAGTATTAACCCTATACCTGTCTTACAAATATATTTTAAAAATATATAACTCTTTCATGATATTTACAGGGCCTTCATCTGAAAGTTTGCCTTGAATCTTAGAAGACTTTGAACTTGGGCTTTGTTTTGTTTTTGTTTGTTTGTTTTGGCATTGTTGTTTTCCTTCTTTCTTATGTTGGTTTTCTAGTTTTAGCTTGTTTTGTTTGTCAAGTTCTTAAAAGATGGCCTAGAACTCATTGAGAAGCTGAAGATGACCTTGAGTTGATAATCTTCCTGCCTCTACTTGTACAGAAATTACAGGCATGAGCTAATCATATGCACCTCTGTACTAAGACTTTTAAACTATTCAGCAGCAGGTTAGAAATTTTGAATAAACAACATGAATGCATGCCTTTTGTATTGTGAACGGCCTTGAACCTTGAGGGGCATTGAGTGGAATGGCAATATTTGGATGTGGTTTGTCACTCCTAAAGCTCAGGTATTAGATAACTGACTGTCAATCTCTCGTGGTACTGAGTTTAAAGCAGAAACTTTAAAAGGCAGAATCTATTAGGATGTAGTTCAAGGCACTACCTATCCAAGGCATAGTGATAGTTTCAATAGAATCCCAGTCAGTTCTCAAGAGAGGGCTGTTAGCAAAAACAATTGTGGTCACTCCCTAGCTTCTCCCACTTCCTATGTGAATACTGTATGTTACCCACTATGGGACCTTAATCAAAGTCAAGCTGATTCCCCCATAAGCCTGATCCCCCATAAGCCATACCCCGTAAGCCTCCAGAACTATGGACTAAGTAAACTTCTTTTGTTTATATATTTACCTTTACTCTGAATGTTTTGTAATTGTCTTAGGAAATGGAATAATAAACGAGTATGTTTTCTTGCAAATTTAAGTAGTTCTGCGGGAGTAAATTGGCATGATTTAACAGCGTGTCACATCAGTGACCCATTTTCTCCTTAGCTTGTGATTCTCAGAGGTTGTCTTATGCTTTTAAGGTCATGTAAAGTTTCAATTAAAATGCTTGAGGTCTGGAGTCCCAGCCATCATGCCCAGGCTATAGTCACCAGGAACACACAAGTAAAGGGGATTCCTACCACCTGTGTCTTTTGGAAATTTTTCTCCCAGAATTTTATGTAACTCTTTGACCTGAACATTTTTGACTGAAAGTTAGTCACATGAACATTTGCAACTAAAAATCAGGTTCTGGAAATAGAGTCTTTGTTCTGGGATGCCATCTGTCAAATAAAATAATAGGTTATATTACCATGAAAAAACAATAAAATAAACATTAGAAGATAATTAGAAGTCTCTGGCATTCATGGGTTACTGTACTTAATCGTCTCAAAAATCTCATGAGGAGTTGCTCAAAAATGATATTATTTTTGCTGTCATTAATTCACTTGGCAATGTTATATGCATTATTATGTATTGGGTTGAGTGCCTGGACCTTGGGGCTTTGTAAGCAACAAGATCCATAGTCTGTACTTCTCTGAGCTTTACTCTGCTTATGAAAAGCATTGAACAAACACATATTCAATATGATACAAGACGGTGATAAAGTCTATGAAGAGAAGCTAATTGGCATGATGGAATGAGGCAAAATGTTCATTAAAGCAGGGTGACTCTAAGAGACTTTGGAGAGATATTTTATTAGTAATAATCTAGTTGGAGCCATAGGAATATCTAGAAAAGAAAGAGTCTAGACAAAAGGAACAAATATATCCTGTGATACCTCTCTCTCTGTCTCTCTCTCTCTCTCTCTCTCTCTTTCTCTGTCTGTCTCTCTTTCTCTGTCTGTCTTTCTGTCTCTGTCTCTCTGTCTCTGTCTCTCTGTCTCTGTCTCTCTGTCTCTGTCTCTCTCTGTCTCTCTCTGTCTCTGTCTCTCTCTCTCTCTCTCTCTCTTTCTCACTCTCTCTCTCTCTCTCTGTGTGTGTGTGTGTGTATGAAGGGGCTGGAGATATGGCTCAATAGTTAAGAACATATAATCGTATACTATTCTAGAGGACCAGAGTTCAATTTCTATCGCCTACATCTCATTCATAGGCACCAGTCACTCCATTTCTGCTGCCCTCCTCAGGTACCTACATATACATGGTATGCATACAGACTAGAAGGCAGGCACATGAAACAAAAATGTTTTAAAAGTAAATGCTGGTAAAGGTTTAATAAGTCATACAAAGAGAGAGAATGAAATTGAGTAAAGAACTGACCGCTGGTACACTGGTTAGGTTCTTCAGGGACCTCCAGGGTTGTTTGACCTAGTACATGGTCTGATTTAATTTAAGCTACAGTTTGACTATCTTTGTTTGTTGCATGCAGATGAACGCAACAAACAGGAAGCCAGTGAGATGGGAGACAAGGTCATGTATCAGGAGACTACTTTAAAACAGGAGATGAAATGGGTGGGGTTGGCTTGCACAAAGGTTCAGAAGATGGCAATTACAACAAGTCATCAGAGCCAAGATGCATCTTGAAGCCAATGGCTGGCTGGAGGCTAAAAGAAGACGTCAAAGATAACACCTGAGTTTTAGGGGAGTTATGTCTTTCAGCCACATTCCAGCATTAGTGTTCTCATGAAAATATCTTTTATTTCATATTTAAATGAATAGAGTGTGTGTGTGTGTGTGTGTGTGTAGGTTTGCTTGCTGGTGGAGATATAAATGTTCCTATTTTCTGTCTTTCCCTGTCCAACAATATTCATTCTCTTTATGCATAGTATTAATAATCACTTGACTGTTATATAACTGTATGTTTATTTTATTGCCATTTAAACATTAAAATGCAAACTTCATAGCATAAGGGGTCTTTCACTATTTTATGTACTAGTCTTTTTAGAAGCACCTAAACACAACACATCAGGATGGCCTTCAGTCATTAAAAGGCTTGCTATGAAGGCATGAGGACCTAAATTCGATCCCTGGTACTCATAAAAATTCGAGACCAGTGGCAAGCATTTTCAGTGCCAATGCTAAGGTGGGGAGAGACAGCTGATTCCCTGGAGTCCACTAGAGAGAATAGCTAGCTGAATCGGCGAGCTTCAGGATCACTCAAAGATTCTGTCTCAAAACCTGAGGGAGAGAGTGATAGAGGAAAACTCCATCATCATTCTGATCTCGGTACACAAGAATCCAAAGGCACACATGTCTCCATCCTCAGGAATGTATGCATATCTACCTGCTCACTAGCACAAGCCCCTTCCCCACCCCACCCCACCCCAGCGTCTTATATACAGCAGAGTTTCTCTAAATAGTTGTTGAAGGACTAGAGAGATGACTTCTTCCTGGCGCAGTCTTTTCCTGATTTGTTTTTTCTCAAATGGCATGTAGAAGAGCGTATGGCATGGAACATTGACTTCCATACTGGAAAGGCAGACACTAAGAGAGGAAAAGGCAGTCGGATGTGGCAATTACTTCCGAGGGTAATGACATATTTTGAAATTTGGAAGCTGCTTCATTAAAATTCATTTTGCACTACATAAAATAAGGAGTTGGGAAACTGACAGAAATGAAACTCAAATAGGCATTCATTTCCTTTATCTTTTTACAAGACAGATCAATTAGTAATTTTATGGCTGAAAAAACTCATTTTTAAATGTTATGTGGGACTTAGTGTAGTATCAAATTTGGCCTCGTGTCACCTTTATTGAGGAATTGAAATCACCTTTACATCTGTTCATCCAAGGCTTTTTTTTTTTTTTTTAATACGGAGTGGCTGCATATTTTCACAGTCTAAGGTTGACAAAGGAAGAGGAGAAAGGCCGTAGAAAAGATCTCTTTGCATAGAGTCCCTCAAAAGTACTGGTTGGTGGTCAGCGAGTCAGATCAGCAGTGGACCAGTTTACATTTGTAAACCAGGCTTCCAAATCCCTCCCAAACAGGTGTGTGGGAGCATCCAGATGGACTCCACGAGGAGCCAGGAAGCTCGCACCTTCTGCTGAGCTCTTGGCTGCTCTGCAGGTTGGTAGGGTTTAATGGCATCCTTGCCTCTCTTGGGGGCCTGCCAAGGGCACAAGCAGGAGGTGCCGGATGCGGGTGCAAAGCCAGGCTTCCTACAAGGGGGCTGCTGGCCAGAGATTTGACTCTGTTGCTATTACCATGTTATAAAATTCACTTCTTACTGGATTACTGCTAGTAAAGATCCCAGGTTCCTTTTAGGTAAGAGAATCTAGGTGTTACACAACCTCAGCATTCTGACTTATGTGCTAGATTCTGCCACCTGTATTTTCCCTGGAAGATTCCATCAGAATTGGAAAATTTCAGTCTTGTGTAGAGTCGCTGTTCAACAGCTGCTCCAGCCCACTCTAAAGCAACACCAGAATGTGGGCTTTTTATGAGCTCCCTGTGGGGAGTAAGGATGTAGGATGCTGGCCATCCTTCTCGTGCATTTGGCTGGATCAGAACAACTCTCTGATGAAATTGCAAACAAGAAACCTTTGGCCTCTTTGATGGCAAAGAGTCTTGGGACAGTAACGCTGATTTATGTGTATGGTCTCTTATAGGGAGAGGGAGAAACTAAGACAGGCTCCCTAGCTACAAAGTCTTATGGGAACTTCTTGGGGGGAAGGAGATTTGCTGTTCAGGATACCCTACTGAGCCAAGGGCACTGTGTAAGGAGTACTGTTAAACCAACATCAGAAGCCACATTCAAAGTACTGAGAAGGCAATAGCTATCTCTTTCTTAGCTTCTCTTCCAAAAGCTTTTCCACCATCTTAGACTCTATCCAGTGCTCATGTTCTAGAGGAGCCTCAGTCATGGAGGAATAAGAAAATCTGAAGAATACAGAAAGTACCGATTTCTTCAAATCTCATTTCTTAGTGGCATTTGATTAGGTCCAGAGGAGTTGTTACAGTTGAAGTGCATTAATAGAGGGAACTACTCGTGGCTTCCTTTATTATCCTAGCAGTTTTAAAGTACTTCTTTGTACAAATATACTAAAGGAACACTGCATATAGTATGTCTGAGACAAGACTCACAGTGTGTATATACAACTGTCCCAATTCCAGAAGTGTTTTTTTGGAGCTGAACCCCTCTGTACTAAAAAATCTTTCCCAACAGAAAAGGAGAGATCTATCATAGGAAGATATTTTCTTCCAGAAAACTAAGAAATTACTCACTGAGTAAGAAAACATGCTACTCAGGTTTGAAGATTTGAGTTAAGATCCAAGAACTGAATTTAAAAACAAAAACAATGTGTGATTGCATAGGCTTTTAACACAAGTGTTTCTGGAGGCAGAAACAGGGGGCTGGATGAAGTTACTGCCCATCAGACTAGCTCCATGTTCAGTTAGAGACACTGTCTCAAAAGAATAATGCAAGGAGGACATCTAGCAGGAACCCAGCCTCTTCCTCTGGCCTCTACCTGCTGCACTCATAAATCGAGGTACACACACACACACACACACACACACACACACCACATTCACACACACACACACACACACACACACACACACACACAAACCACATTCACACACAATAGATATGCACAAAATACACATATGCAATAACGTTACTCAATGCACTTTAGTTTGGATCAAGATTAATAGTTTCCTAATGATAGTAGCTCTTTGACAGTTAAAGGAAACAAGTCACTTAAGTGTCTATTTACAAAGCCTGTTTCTTTTGTAGTTTCCCTTTGATAGCTTCATGGTTAACTCACTTATTCAGTGAATGCTTTTTACTGAGAAGTAGGAGCTGAATCTTGAAAGCTTTAAAGTCAAACCCATTAGGAGTTTGGGGGCTTTTCCCCAAACTAGTATGCCTCTCATCAATCCTAAAGTCTCTGAAGTTGTTTCTATCACAGAGAACTGCAGTGACTTCACCCAACAAACTCCCTGACTAGAGTCAAAGTAAATATTTTCTATCACAATAAAAAATAAAAAAAGGAGGGATATCCCAAAGTAGGTACAATTGTTCTGGAAAATCATTGGATGCTAAGTTCTTCATCCTTCTAGGCCCATCATTTGTATTTTGTGTCTGTGTGTGTTTGTATGTTTGTGTTGTGTGTGTGTGTGTGTGTGTGTATGCACACATGCACATAAGTGGCACATGAATGTAAGATATACGGGTGCACAACCTGTGGGTTGACATGCAGAAGACAGAGGAAGGTGAGTGTCCTTCCCTACCATTCTCTACCTTATTGCTTTGAGATGGGATTTCTCACTGAACCCAAAATTGGTCAGTTCACAGATTGACTGGCCAGTGAAGTCTCACATTGTACCTGTCTTCTCTCTGCCAGTGCAGCAGCAGCCACACCTAACTATTTAAAAGACTGCTAAGAGATCAAGCTCAGATCTTCATGCCTGCAGAGCCAAAACTCCAATGAACCTTCCTTGATTTTTGCCTACCACCAAAAGCTTTGACTTCATGGTGATAAGATGTATACTCTATTCCAAACATTCCATATTCATTCCAAAAGAAAGACGGGAATGGAAAGATCTATATAGCTAAATCAGTTTCTTTTTGTCACTCTTAATCTCACCTGGACACCTCCCTTCAGTGACAAGCCGGCTATGTAATTCCATAGTTGTAACATGGATTGGTGAAGAGTTCCTTTAACTGCCCTAAGAGGTGAAGGAATTAAGAATAAGTAGGGAAAGAATAATATAGATAGTGTGGGTAAATCAGCAGAAGCTGCCTAATGAGACATACTGGAATCCACAGTCTGTTGGTCATGATCCTTTTGTTCCTTTCCTGTTCAACAGAGTGATATGCAGATAGAAATTGCTGTGAATCTGTTTTATCATCCATTGCCATCAAGGAAAGTCCCATCAATAGTACTTTACTATATATATAAGCTCTAAAGTCTCAACCATACCTCAGTCATTTTCTTAGCATTGACCTGAAGTTAACAGTATTGACACTTAACTTCTCGGGGTCTCAGGAAGGAAGAACCCTTCTCCCACTCTCTTTAGTTTAGTACCTTTAGACTTATCAATTAAGCTAGCAAAACATAGGCTAGCAGAAGAAAAAGCATTTAATTAATCGTCAGTAATCTTTTTATGTGTGCTTTGGAGTTCACAGGGGAAAATGAGATTCAAAGGAATAGTAGACCCAGAAATTCATATACCACTTTAACAAAGAAAACAACATTTGGCCTTCTCAGAATGATAAATCATAAGGAAGTGGCTAGAAAATGCAAGATGGAACTAGTGGAAGATAAAGGGTTAATTTAGTGAGTTATTTAAGTGGACACATCTCAGTATCAACTCTATCTCAAAGGATGAGTTACTTTTTTCTTCATGGTAAGGTAGACACTTTCATAGCTGTGATGTTTTGTATATGCTTGGCCCAGAGAATGGCACTATTTGAATGTGTGGCCTTGTTGGAGCAGATGTGGCCTTGTTGGTGTAGGTGTATCACTGTCGGCATGGGCTTTAAGACCTTACTACAAGCTGTCTGGAAGCAAGTATTCTGCTAGTAGCCTTCAGATGAAGATGTAGAACTCTCAGCTCCTCCTGTACCATGTCTGCCTGGATTCTGCTATGCTCTTGCCTTGATGATAATGGATTGAACCTCTGAACCTGTAAGCCAGCCTCAATTAAATGTTGATCTTATAAGAATTGCCTTGGTCGTTGTCACTGTTCAACAGCAGTAAAACCCTAACTAAGACAATAGCAGACACTCATCTGCTGATTTTAGGATACAGAAAGGAGGTCAGAGAACTCTTTCTGCATTTGCTGGTCTTCAAATGCCTTTAGCTCTCAAACTAATATGGTATATTTGGGGAGTAGCATATTATAAGTCCTTTCAATACCCTGTGCGAGATCCATCACTAAAGGCTATTGCTAAAATGATATTTTTGCATAAGTCTTTAATACAGATGACAAAGGATCAGAAATAAAGCCATCTTGAATGCTTGATTCTTAAAATGAGTGTCGCAGTAGATGGTCCAGTGGTATGATACTGTGGTGAAGAATAGCATGAGGCAGTAAGGTGAGGCAAGTGTTCCTTACCAAGAGGTAATCTGTCAGCCTTACTGATGGAGATGGACCAGAGACAGGCCTGTGGATGGCCAGGAAAGACAGACTGAAGACTAAAAATGAATAAGGACAGCACTGGGGACCTTTCTCTGATAAGGTGTCCCATGCTGGAAGATAAAGTTAAATGGGAAAGGGGGAACATTTTAAACAGAACTTCCCCTTCCTGAACTTGGCAGCCATTTTGCCTCCTGGATAGAATGAGGTGCCCTTCAGGATTGCCCCATTCATTTGCTTTAAACATGTTTTCTTTTTCCAAAAAAGTGTTTTTACACTTATCTTAAAAGTGTTAACTATTTTATAAACCAGAATTCAGTATTCTCTTTGCCATTAAAATATACACTTAATATTTTTCTCTTGTTTTTGAGATGTGGTCCTGTGAGGCCTAGGTTGGCATCAAACAACCTGACCTTGCATGCCAAGAGCTAGGGATATACATGTGTGGCACTGTCCTCCATTTTGTTTATTTTTGTTTTATTCAGGGCTGGGTACCAAACTCAGGGCTTTATGTATACTACAAAAGCATACTGCCAAATAACCTATATTCTCCAGCCCACCCTGTCATGCCCACCCCACATCATTTCCTGTTAGTTATGAAAGTCTCTGTGTGAAATTATTTACTAAGATTGGGTTATCATTATGAAATATAAGATGAGATGATTGGACTGAATTGAAGAGAGAAAGCAGCTGCATTTGGGAAAGTTCAAATTCATTTTCACTTATTTCTAGTCACTAATGGCCTTGAGAAATAATTCTTCCAGTAAACACTATTTATGTCATATAAATGGAGCCGTAGAACCATGGTCATTAGCCCTCTGTAGCTCCTAAGATGTGTCCTTAAGCCTAACCCATACACAGATCTAAGTGTGAAAATTCTCTCTTCTCTATTGCAAGGTGTTGGTTTAAATGTCAATTCCTGACTCCTCTGCTGGTGAGGAACATGAGAGAGTTTCAGAATGGTCCACAGAAAGGCAATTTAATGATTTTAAGGCAAAATACATGGTAACCGTTTCCAGTAAAACTACAGGAAGAATTCAAGGAACCAGGGTGACTCTTCTGGGCTGGAATCAGGCCAAAGCAAAGGCTAATTCACCTCCATTAGGCCGTTAATGGTCACAATTTCAGGGTCACTGCCTTTCCCATTAAAATGTCTCTGCTAAGGTTTCCAACAGTCCCTCCTTTTCCTCATGTGGCTTAATCGGAAGGTATTAAATTGGCCATTTTGCTTTTAGTGTTTCACGAACCTTCCTTTTTAAAACCTTCATGTCTCTCTTTAAATGTTCTTTACTAGCTGACAAAGGACATCTCTGTCTCCATCTTTGCCATGATTTTGCTTTTTAGCCTAAAACATACTTGAATTGAAAGAAACCCCTAGTTTGTTGTGTTCATGTCTAAAGAGCCCAGTGACTTCTCAGGAGTGGATTGTTTTATTAAATGACCCTTTCAAGGAAAGGTTGGTCTGATATTTCACACCCAAGTTCAGAGACCTGTGCATCTTGGAATACTGAGAATAAGGTCACCAGGAAGATTGTAACATGAACCTCCTGATTTTAATAATACTAATGAAAAGATGCTACCTCATTTGAGCCACATTGAACCTGGAAATGGAATAAAATGAAAAGCCAGATTGCTTTATAATTGACAGTTTTGTCTCCCAGCAGATGGCTGTAATCTCCTGAATGAGCCAAACATGGGCTCTAGGATTTCGAGTTTCTCATGAAAAGAGAAAGGACAAATATTTACCTCAATTACAACAAATTCGCATCAGCTATATATTCATAGTCTTTAAATTCCTTCATTGGGAAATGCATAATGACTTTTTTTTTTCTTGACAGTTGAAGAAGTCTGTTTATCAACACTTGAGGAAACATTTTTGGCTTAATTATACAACTAAGTCATAAGGGAACAGTTCTGCTTCTTCTTCATGTTTACTTTTTAATGTTATAAAGATTAACAGGCTTAGAGGGTACTAAGGCAAAGGCAAAGGCCCATTTTTCCTTTCATTAGTGAATTGAGACATTAGCTCTTTTCAGAAGCTTGAAGCAACATTGTCTTAGTTATCGTTTCTATTACTGTGAAGAGACACCATGACCAAAGCAACTTTTATACGGGGACATTATTTAGTTGGGGCTGGCTTACAGTTTCAGAAGTTCAGTCCATTAATTTTAGGGTCAAAAGAGTGACATTATACAGGCAGACTCGTTGCTGGAGGAGCCAAGAGTCCTACATCTGATCTGATGGCTGCCAGGAGGAGACTCTTCAAAACTGGGAGGTTCTTAAGCCTAGGAAACCTCAAAGCCCAACCCCACAATGTCACATCCCCTCCAACAAGACCATGCCTCCTAGTAGTGCCATTCTCTGTGAGCCAAGCATTCAAACATAGGAGCCTATGGGAGCCAAACCTATCTGAACCACCACAAACATGGTGTTAGATCCTTGAACACTGATTGTTGTACTAAATTTAAATGATATTGTACTCAACTCTGGATTCCTCTGATGAAAGGAGCCAGGTTTTGGGGGTTTGTTTACATTTTTGTTTTCTGTCCACTGATTGTCTATGGTTCTAATAAAACAAAAAGGGTCACCTAACAATGATGACAATATTTTATACAACTGTCAGCTTTTAAGGAGGGAAAGGAGAAGAGGAGGGAGAGGAGAAGAAAAGAAGAAGGGAGAGGAGAAGGTGAAGAGGGAGGAGAGAGAGGCAGGGAGCATGCTGTTCCAACTGCCCTTGAGGCAAGAACTTTATTACTACTACCAGCATGGCAGGGGTCTGAAACATCGTGCCAGCCTCCTGAGACAAAGATGTAGTATCTTCATTTAAGGTCCCCAGAAGAACACAGGGAGAAGGAACCCATACCACAAAGAAATAGGTAATGGTCTGTATGAGATGGGATTGGAAGTCTCAATGTGCTGTGGAGTGTTGGGGTGGGCAACTGGGAAGTCCACAGCACATATTGGGGTAATCAGTCAGATGGCAGCTTTTGTAGAACAGTAGGTGAGTTAATATGACATATGGGGTGTGTGGACCTATGATACTTTAGAAGAGTCAGGCTGCCTCTGATCCCCTAGATAGCATGGCAGCTAGGTGTACTTCTATCAACTCTGTTTAAATCAGAATTACTTGGAATCCCTGTGACTCTGTGGCTGTGACATGACAGTTGTGAATAGCCTGGCCCACTCTTTCCTCTGTGTCATCAGATCACATCCATTTCCATGGCTAAGAAGTCATTACAGGCATCTACATTATAATCATGCTGAAGTGAGTTGTGCTTCCTCCGGAGAACTGGGAGTATTAACCCAGATGCAAATCCATGGGCCAGAAATCAAAATTTCACTTCAGCTAAGATGAAAACATTAGGATGACTCTAGCAAAGGTGAACTCAAGACGCTCTTTTCCTCCAGGGTGTGCTGACTTTTGGCAAGTCAATTCATGTTTCCTGGGCCCTGACTTGTCAAGTCTTAAGTCTTTAAGATTGTTAGGAGGACTGAAGGAGGAATGTCTACTAACTGAGATCTAAACTTTAAATCAGTCTATATATGTAAAATTGCTAGTAGTAGCAGTTCTAGGCAGATGGTGAAAGTCTGCTGTTAATTTATTGGATCTTGGCTAGTTAATTCTAATGTGATCTGTAGACACTTATCAATGATGGTGGCAAGGAATAATACTCCATCCTTCTTTTCTATGAGATGAGCTTTTAATGCCAAACATCAAAAAAAGATCATCGACACAGTTGTATCCTAGCTTCTGCCTATTCTCATTTGATGTTCATAATTCCTTTGATTCATTCTTTCTTTCATTCATTCATTCTCCTGTTCAATGAACATAACACTTTGCTAACAATATCTGGGGATGCCAAAATGGGATGCAACTCAAGACATCATTTCTCCAAGGATAATGTGCAGATTTGTAGTTGGAAGGTACAAAGAACCACATTTATTGTTCTGAACATCCGTTTCACATGCCTGGGTAGGGCTATCTTTTCTACTATAGCTCATTGTGAAACATACTGAGCTAGAGCTGGTGTCCACCAGTCTCTGAAAGTTGCTTTCTATTCCCCTAATGCATAGTTATCCCAGGAAAAGGCTATAAGTCAAGTCAGAGAAGGCTGGGAGACAGATTAATAGTATAAACTTTTGGCAGTGTATCAGAGTCCTTCCTCAAGGAGACTCAGCCTTCTCCTTCCCATGAGATCTGGGTTCTGTAAACTGACTGAAGTCTGAGAATGGATTGAGGGGTCCTGACTTTCTGTGTAATTCACATTAGACTTTTTCACTTCGCTAACCACTTTTCTGCTTATACAGATCAAATAACAATTTAGTAGGTTTTCCATTTCACTTCTAGGAGCAGTGTGACCAACCAGCCAACACT
The DNA here is from genome assembly GCF_004785775.1 of Grammomys surdaster. Taxonomy (NCBI): domain Eukaryota; kingdom Metazoa; phylum Chordata; class Mammalia; order Rodentia; family Muridae; genus Grammomys; species Grammomys surdaster. The sequence goes on along the minus strand of NW_021604720.1, from coordinate 1,578,996 downwards.
TAAATTCTGTACAAGTCACACTCCCCTGGTTGCTCCATTGACTCTTCTATCCATTATGGTAACCATGCCTACCTTGCCTTTGGCATGGAGTGGTGACACTTGACCCTGACACTTCAAGGTTCAATGACTTCTACTGCTCTTAAGTTTTCCAATTCTGAAGTTTAAGTTTCTCCTATAACTTACAGTCAGAAGAAAACAGTCTTTACTGAACTCTTAGAAACTCTAGGGAAAGGCTTGGAATTCAATTTGCTTTGAAATTCAGTTTTAGTAATTGCATTCCTGCCCCTATGGGAGATAGATAAGGATCAGAAACGGTTAGGTAGCACAGGCAGTGGTGATAAGCTTCAAGAGTCAAATCTCCTTTTCCCCTTCTCTACTTTGTCCAATGGGTTTAGGGTGGGATAGCTGCACATATCACTATTACTGGAAAACATGGGGTGCTCTTTCATAGGTTCTTAGTTACCTGGATAAAATAACTTTAAAAGATTGAGAAGAAAACTTGAGGACTATTTTATTAAAGTTAAAACAACAACAACAAACCCACAGGGCCAGCAGACATCTAATGTGTGGATCCCTGTTCCAGAGGGCTTCTCACAAAGATCTCCGGCCACAGGGATCCAGGCCAAGGGGATAGAGTTCGAGCAGGGAGGAGGAATCGCCTCTGATGCCTCCGCTGCTGCCTCTGCCCGCATTTCTGCTGTTGCCATCCAGTTATTCCCAGGTGCTCCGCCTGTCTTTCTGCACTGAGCCGATCCCGGCTGGGCCGGTGATAAGCCAGCTAGCTATCAAGGAGTGGAGGATCCTAAAGGCGCTTCAGGAGAGCAGATCTCTTCCCAAGTGTTACAGCTCTTGTGACAGAACTCTTTTTAGACAACTGGATGATTCTCGAACACCTTTACTTCTCTCAAATAGGGTTCTTACATATAGTTTTGGAGTGAGTTAGGGTCTAACTGCAGATAACCCCTATTGGCTTGGTCTGATTGCTTGGAGATACCTCATGTCGGAAAGCCTGAGACAATGTTCCTATGTGACTGATGGCCGTAGAACTCTCTGTGGGAGGGGCTGTGGTGAGCTGAAGCTAAATGAAAGGAACTAGGGGCCCAGGGGCAAGGCCAAACACCTACCATCCCATTAGTGTCCAGGGTTTGAGGCCTGTGCTCAACCAGGAGCCCAGTTACCTTTCACAGCCCACCGCCCCACACTAGTGCATTAAGATCTCCAAAATCCTGGCAGCTGCTGGGAAGAGGGGCATAGAAAAGTGGGAAAAAATTAGACATAAAGACTAAATCCAAAATCCCTAGGGCTGTAAAGAGATGAATGTAGAAAAAAAAAAGGAGAGTTGTGTCTTTTAAGAGAGGCATGAAGGACAGATCAAAATACATAAATAATAATAATTATAAACAATAATAATAATAAAGAAGAAAAAAAGGAAAGGTTATTCTCTGTGAATTGGAACTCAAAATCAAGTTGGTGGAGTTCCGTTAAGATTTGTAAAGTAGCTTATCAGATAAAAAACTTCTAAGTGGTTTAAGTACTTTGTTTTATGAAGGGGATCACTATTCTTCCTATCTTCTCATCACACTTCTTGAAGTAACTGAAAGGCCCACCTTGACTAAGTCTTAATTGGAGAGTTAACAGTATGTAATATTTTAATCTTAGGGCAGAATATGTCTCTGTCCAGGACCAGAGGGAGAATGCAGCATCCATTTTTGGACAAGGAGGAAGTAACTATTCTTTAAGGAGATTTAGCACAGTCCTGAATAGAATACCTCTTCATAGAGTACTTTAAATTCTAAGAGAGCAACTTGTAATATTTTCTTTTCTAATCTTATCAGGGAAACAGGAAATGAGACCAAAAGTAGATAATGTGGGAGGGGCCTCCAAGCCCACTGATGACTATCTGACCACCACACCACCATATTAATTTTTCTGACAAAAAATGTGTTCAAATGTATCCTGTACATGATAATTCAAATTATCCACTCTTATACATGTTTAATTTATAGTATTTATCATAAGTGTTTAATTTATAGTATTTATACTGGGAATATTCTGTGTACCTATTATGATGGTCAGAGCTTTCTTTAATGTTGAGAATAAGAGTCATTAATTCTTTGACTATAATCAAATCAGGAAGAAGCCAAGTCCTGAAACTCCATAACCAGTTCAAAATATAGCAACTTAGTATCTGAGCTGTTTTGATGTTCCAAAAAAAAAATGTGTGTGTATGTATGTGTGTCTGTATATATATATTTGAGATATTATCATTATACAGGCAAATATTATTTAGGGCACTTATGTGAAAACACCCTCTGTGTGTGTGTGTGTGTGTGTGTGTGTGTATGAAAAAGAAAAAGGGGGGTCTTGGTAGAATGTAATTACAAAAGCTGGTGAGCCATGATTTTCTTTGCGTTGGTAGGTTAGTGACACAGGAGATTGTGGTTGTAACCAGTATTCTGAAATATTCCATTTTTCAAGGAAGGCAAATCATTTGTGTACCTTCAGATCTTTATCTAGTTGGATGAGCTCCACCCACATTAGAAAGAGCAATATTCTTTACCCAAAATATTCAAAGTCCACAGTTTAAATATTACTTTCTTATAAAATACTTTCACATAAGCACCCTGAATAATATTTACCTGTATAATGATATCTCAAATGCCACAGTTCATTCAAGCTGATATACAAAATTAAACATCACACTTAGTGATAATCTGATTTCCCAGATCTTCAAATTCTGCTCTCACATTGACGGAAGTAGAATGGCCTTTCCTGGTAGCTATTCCCTACTTAAAACCATAAAGCACTAAACAATTTCCCAAGTAATAAATAGGCAGACTTGTTAATATTAAGAAATAAGGGGGGGGCAGTATAAGAATCTGGAGGAGACTTGAAAGAGGTATAGAGGTCAGGAAATAAGTAGGAGGGGTGATGAGGAACTGGGAATAGCCCTGGTGGGTCCCAGATACCAGAGAAACATGAGGCCCTCAGGACCCAATGGGATTGACTTTTGATATAACGCACAGAGATAGAGGAAATAGAATCTGTGGAGACTACCCCCAGTAGATAGACATGGCCCCCGGTCAAGAGATGGAGCCACTCACCCATTTCAAAGTGTTTTTAACCTAGAAATGTTTCTGTCCAAAGGAAGAACAGGGACAAAAATGGAACAAAAACTGAAGGAAGGACCAACTTGGGACCGGCCCCACCTGAGGATACATTATGTCTGCAGACACCTCATTGGAAGAACAACATAGGTTGGCCTGACCACCCAGTTCTCCCCGAGACTAGACCATCAACCAAGGAATGTACCTAAAGGGATCTTTGGCTCCAGATACATATGTAGCAGAGGACAGCCTTGCTGGACATCTATTAGAGGGGAGGTCTTTGGTCCTGGAGAGGTTTGATGGTCCAGAGTAGGGGAATGCTGGAACAGTAGGGCAAGAGAGTGTGGTTAGGAGTGTACTCTCATACAGGCAAAAAGGAGGGGGCAGGCAGATATGGGGTGGGGAAGTTTTGGAGGGAATAACGGAGAAGTAGCATATCATTTGTGATGTAAACAAATGGAATGATTAAATAAAAATTAAAAAAAAAGATAAGCTTCTCCCATGTCCCACTCCGTCTCAGATTCTCCTGACAGATGTGTTTCCTACATAGTTGAATGGTTCCCATCTTCTTACTGTTTCCTGCTTTTCCTCCAGTTTTCAGCACATAAGTTATCATGATACATTTCTTTTATCGATGCTATTTTATTAGTATGGCCTGTCTAACATCTCCCATCCCCCATTCCTCATTGCATTTACTTGGGAGGTGTATATTAACAATCCTAAAACCATCTTACATATGTATCCCTTGCTCAGATAAACTTACTCTGATCTTCTATCAGTTACTTCCTTCCTTGTGTCCCCGTGGGACTGCACTTGTAGAGTACTCATCTCACCACAATGAACTGTCATCGTTTTCTCTCTGTGTCTGATAAGTTCTGTAATATCCATAGTAGTTAAGAGGGTCAGTCTGTCAGTTACTGAGTACTCAAGAACTATGGAACGAATGAAAGATGAAGAGTTGATGGATGAGTAAATTGAGCTCTAATTTAGTAGTCAGGTATGGAATCACTAAGTTGTTGGATTTTTTAAATTAATTTTTATTTATTCACTTTACATCCTGCTCACTGCCCCACTCCCAGTCACCTCCTCTCAAAATCCTTTTCCTGATCCCCTGTTCCCTTTTTCTCTGAGTGGGTGGAACTCCTACCCAGTATCCCCGAACCTGGGCACATCAAGTCTCTGGTAGGCTAGGTGCATCTTTCCAACTGAGGCTAGACAAAGCAGCCCAGATAAGAACATATCCTATCTACAAGCAATGGATATTCCCCTCACTCCAGTTGTTAGAGACCCTATTAGGTAAATGTACCACATTTTCTTTATCCATTTGTCAGTTGAGGATCTTCTACATTTTTATTTTCTGGCTATTATGAATAAAGCTGCTATGAACATAGTTGAGGTCAAATAGAAGCAGTTTCCCAACTAAAAAAAAAAAAAAGCCCAGGGCTGGATAATGCAGAATTCTACCAGATATCCAAAGAAGAGCTAATATCAATATTCCTCAAATTATTCTACAAAATAGAAACAAAAGGAACTCATTTTATGGAGCCACAATCACTCTGATCCCTAAGCCACAACAGAGAAAGAGTTCATCCCAGGGATACAAGGATGGTTCAATATATGAAAATCCATTAACATAATCCACCACATAAGCAAACTGAAAGAAAAAAAATCACATGATTATTTCACTAGATGCTGAAAAAGCCTTTGACAAAATAGAACACCTCTTCATGTTAAACATTTTAGAGAGATCAGAGATACAAGGTGTGTAAGATTTTTGGCAAGCCTTAACTTACTGGAGACCCCCTTGAGTGAACCATGTGGAGATGTGAATCGGTGCAAAAAGCAAGAGGAATTTTTAATGTTCTAGCATGCTGGGGCCATCCTACATCCCAAAAGAAGAGGTGACCCCACGTAGCTTGTTTAGAGGACGTTTATACAGCCTAATACAGTCTCTAGGGGTAGCAGCCATTAGGCACAATGTGGTTGGCAGAACAGTGTTAGTTTTTAAACTGATTGGTCTTTAGGGAATGAGGCAGCAAGGACCTCCCTTGTCTGTAGGTGGCAATGGTTTGTCAGTCCTGCAGTATCTATGTGCTCTGGGCCTTCCCCACCCACAGGTGGGTTCCCTTCCATGTGGCCTGAGGAATGTTAATCTTCCTTCTGGGGGAGCAAGTGTCCTCCAACCGAGGAGGAATGTTAATTAGCCTCTCCCATCCAGCAAGTGTCCCATGACCTTTCCAAGGTTCCTGAGCTGACCTCTTCAGGCATACCTAAACATGATAAAAGCAATATATAGTAAACCATTACCCAACATCAAGCTAAATGAGGAGAAGCTTAAATCATTTTCACTGAAATCAGGGATAAGACAAGGCTGGTTACTTTTTCCCTATATAATCTATTCAGTATAGTACTTGAAGTTCTAGACAGAGCAATAAGACAACTAAAAGAGATCAAGGGATACAAATCACAAAAGAAGTCAAAGTACCACTATTTGCAAATGATATGATACTATATAAGTAACCCACAATATTCTACCATAGAACTACTACATCTGACAAATACCTTCACCAAAGTGATTGAATACAAAATTAACTCAAAGAAATCAGTACACCTCCTTTATACAAATGATTAAACTGGCTGAGAGAGAAATTAGGGAAACAACATCCTTTACAATAGCCACATATAATATAAAATATCTTGGTGTAACTCTAACCAAACAAGGGCAAGATCTCTATCATAAGAGCTTTAAGTCCCTGAAGAAGGGAAATTGAAGAGGATATCAGAAAGTAGAAAGATCTTCCATGCTCATGGATAGGAATGATTAACATAATGAACATGACCATCTTACCAGAAGCAATCTTCAGATTAAATGAAATCTCTATCAAAATTCCAACACAATTTTTTAAAGACCTTTAAAGAGCAATTCTAAACTCCATGTGGGAAAATAAAAACCCAAGGTAGCCCAAACAATCCTGAACAATAAAGAAACTTTGTCTAACTAAATTTTGAATTGAATCTTCTTGTGAAGCATGACATAAGGTGCACTTTAGAGTGATTATTTGTCAGTGATGGAGAGAAAGTTTGAGAGCTAAAGAAAAGCAGAAAAGTTCAGGCAGAAGGCTACATGGGGCATTGCAGTAGTCCACAAGTGAGAGAGAAGTTTAAGTAGTGAAATGTGGTAAAGCAAGACAAATGTAAAATGATAAAACATTGTAGGAATTTCAGGTCTCAGTTTAAACTTAAAATTGAAAGAATCTCAGGTTTCAGTTTAAACTCAAACATTAACTGCCCTAGGACACACCCCAGGAGGAGCACATTCCAAACACACACACATTCCAGGGGAAGGGCCCAAAATAAGAGGTAAGAAGTTGGGCCCTTAACATAGTAAACCTGGGCAAACAGAAGCCACTTAGCTAACACTCATTGTAATAAAGATAATGTGCAAATCTGAGTTACCTAGAAACTGAGCCTGGGAATGGTTGTTGAGGTCAGTCTTTGTGGTTATTGTAAAACTGCCCTTGTGAACTCTGTGGAAATGGTATAAGAACTGCTCTTAGTTTTGGCTCAGGGTTTCTCTTGCCTGCGTGCACTGGTTATCAATAAACCTCATGTTTTACATTGAATCCACTGTCCATGAGTGCTTCTGTGGGAGCATGTCCCCTGTTTCGATCAAACACCACCCTAAAAACATGTAAATTTTCTTCATTAATAATATATATTAGGCACAATTTCTTTTGACTTTTGATATTAGGTATGCCACATTATTTTCTTTGGATAGAGAGATAGAATTAGAAAGGTGTGTGTATTGCATGTATTCTAGTGAAGAGGTCAGCTCAGGAACTTTAGAAAGGTCATAGAAAACTTGCTGGATTAACATTCCTCAGTCAGAAGAAGAAGGGAGAGGCTGATTAATATTCTTCAGGACACATGAGAGGGAACCCACCTGTGGGTGGGGAAGGCCCAGAGCATGTAGACACATTCTTCAGGACTGACTAACCCTTACAGACAAGGGAGGGCCTTGCCACCTGATTCCCCAAAGACCAATAAGTTTAAAAGTCACACTGTTCTGCCAATCATATTGTGCCTAGTCAATGTTTCTCTAGTCTACCACTAAAACTTTATAAAAACTGACCAAATGGGCTGCCCAGGGTTGCTGCCTCTCTTTCAGGTACAGGATGACCCCAATGCATTGAATCATTAAAATTTCTCTTGCTTTTTGCATTGATTCATGTCTCCTCGTGGTTCACTCAGAGGCTCTCCGGTAAGCTAAGGCTCACAAGAGTCTTACACTAGTAGTTCTGGGAGTGATCCATTAAAAAATGTATCCTTACTATTCATTGACTCCAATAATTCATTTTGAGTACTGCAAATCCAAAGACAATGTAGACCTGGACACTGTGATATGGTTCAAGGGGACTACAAGGAGGCAGATGGTCTGAGTCAGACGTGCACATAGATAGGAGAAGCAAGAAGCTGTTTCAGTTGTTACTAGGTTGACACTTGGAGGATGGCTTGTATTTTTTCCTGTTGACAAAAGAATATGAGTTATTCAGTCATCTAAAAGAAACCAGGACACATTAGAGAAATGTCAGTCAATTATGTAGCTGTGGTTTACATACAAATTTCGGAAGTTAGATATAAAGAAAAGTTTATAAAATTAATAGGATAATTTAGAAATACTTAATATTCTGTGGGGGATTTAGGCTTCTTTTCTAGGACAAAAGTAATAGAAGCCTTATTTAATTAGCTGAGTGGTACACTTAATTTTTATGTTGAAATTATTAATGGGATATTTATATCATATCATTGATAGAAAGAATGGATAAAGAGAATGAAAATTTAAATATAAATAGATTTATTAGAAGGAATATATCTATTAAAAAGATATATTCAGCTTTTGATTTTTGATTAGTGTTCATTTGAAAGATTATTACTTGAAAACTAGTAAACAAGAGTTAATTTTTATTGTTGTTGTTGTTAATACTAATTCCAAAGAAGGGTCCAACTCCATCACTGGTGCAATTTAAAAATATTTCTAATCTGAATACAGCTTAAATCACATGGGCCTTTCATTAAAACCTGAATACCTTTTCACCACGAAGATTGCCTGAGTAGTAAGGGAAGTTGATGGGTCATTGGACAGGGCTATACACAACATCTCCCTGGGATATTGAGCTTTGGGACTTTTGAAAAACATAAGTCACCCAATTATAATGTGAATTATAATTCATGGAGAGTAAATTCTAACTGATAGATTTGGTGTCCTGTCTGTCTTGGCATTTGCCTTTTAAAATCTTCTTGGTAATGACATTACCTTGATATATTACCACTTGCATCATGGACAATGACTTCTAGTTAATATTTGACAGTTTGGTTATTACTCTAAAATGCTGACATCCAGATTTATGACATCATCAGGCTGTCTCTGACTAAGATCTCTAGGCAGTTTCTCATAGTGGACAAACTGCTTTTAGCCTTGTGCAGGTCATTAGATACTGTATTTATAATCTTTTGGGCTCTATCAATCGATGTTAACAGTTTGAACAGTTCAATATTTCCTCTGCTTTGTGATCACATGGATTAAAACTAGCCTATAAGAGATGTCCTAGCCAGCTTCCAAGGGCCATCATGATAGCACAGGTGGTCCAAAGGCAGCCTTCAGAATGAAGACTAAAGCAGGAAGTTCTCAATGCCCTGATGAGACAGAGACATCAAAGGAGCTGCCAGATGTTAAGTGTTTTCAAAATTGGAGGCGAATTCCATTTGAATTCTGGCTCATTTGTAAAGTAAGCACAATAACTGTTGCCTAGCCAGGGAGTCTGTCCCAATGACACTACGGAGTATACTCCTCTGATGAAGGAATATTTGTGCCAGGGACTGTAGTGTCTTGCCCAGAGAAATTAAATCGATATCAATTATTAATATTACTAGAGCACTGAACTAAGAAATAATTTGAAATTATCAAGTTGGACATAAAATCAAATGCTTCTTTGGCTTAAGGTGTAGGTCTTGTGATTCAGACTAAACATTTTTTTAATCTTGCAAAATTCAAAGTGTGGTGACAAGACTTCATGTGGTGGCATAAGAGTGCCGTGGTCTGGCAGAATGGACTCCCTGGATACAAGAGATGCTTTGCAACCTGTGATTTAAGTAAAAGTATCTCTGCATCTGTAACTCCAGATTTCTCTATAGTGAGACTGACTTATTTTCTAGCTTTAAAAATAAATGTTGACAGCCTGGAAGACTGGTTTCCTTGTTTGACTTTTTATTTGTTTTGTTTTGTGGCAAAGTTTCAAGTAACCCAGAATACACAATGGCTTAGAACTCACTTTACTGTTTAGGCTAACCTTCAACGTCTCGCCTCATCCCCCCTTTACACTTACAGAATGCTGCAATTCTAGGTGCATGCTCCCTCTACTCAATTGTGTGGTTTTGTTGTAGTTGTTGTTTTGTTTGTTTTTTGTTTTGTTTTGAAAGAAATGCTGGGGCTTGAACCATGGCATTCAACCAACTAGCTCATCACTAGATTTTGCAATAATGGATTCATTATTTTGTTGCATTTCTATCAGCAGTCCTGTAAGTATTCTTGCTTTTTTTTTTAATATAAAGAAAAGGGTTCATTTAGAAACTATCTCCTAGCCCACAGCTGGCAATCAGTAGACTGTGATTTGAACCTAAGATGATTCAAACTCCATGTTTTTAACCTCTACAGTTCATGGGTTTCCCACTAGAGCAAGTTTAGTGTGAATTTTATTATTCGTCTCTTTGCATTATTCCATGCATCAAGGGACTCTGCTAATGTGATGCTTTCGACTGTCTGAATGATTGAGTGACCCTCAATGCAAGGATTGTTAGGTTTCTCTGAACAGCCTTTCATTGATAAATCTCTCAGATAGAATGGTCCAGGAATAATAGATAGAGGCATCTGGGGAACTTGTGGGAATTTACCTCTGTGACTGATGGGCCAAGCTACCTGTCACCTGCATACATAGTAAATACAGCCAGGCAAGGGTATGAGCTTGCACCCTGGAAATTGACATTGCTTTGTTCTTTTTCTTGGGGTTGGGGTAGAATACAATTGAAATGAAGGGATCCGAGAGGAACCATAAGAATGATTGATAGAAAGATACAGAGTTTGGATTAGAAAATTTGAAAAGAGAATGAAGGGTTTTATTTTTATTATATTACTATTTCTTCAAAAGAGATGCCAGCACCTTTTCTACAGTGCAATCTCCTGAGCACAAAGTACAATGAGGAAAAAAATATGAGAGAGAGAGAGAGAGAGAGAGAGAGAGAGAGAGAGAGAGAGAGAGAGAAACAGATGTAATTTCCTGCCCTTAAGGAATTAATGATTTAATTAATGGATTAAAATTTAATCTGCACTGGGATGAAGGGCATACACAGAAACAGCAGGAGAATGCATCTTTCACTAATGCTATCTTTGCTGATCATTTCATATCATTTGTAAGTGGATATTCTAAGAAAAAAAAAAGTAAAAAATTTCAGCTCATGATCAGGAAAGGAGAAGTGCAATGTGTCAAATTTAGGTAGGCAAAGATTCTTTAATACACAAACAAAAAACAAACCACACAAAGAACTGCCTTTTGCTGTATGAGAAAGAAAATGAGACAAAGATGGAAAGGGCACAGAAACTTGGTGTTAGTCAGGGTTTTCTAGGGGGAGTTTATTCTTTCCCTATCTATCTATCTATCTATCTATCTATCTATCTATCTATCTAGTGACTTACAGGCTGTGGTCCGGATATGAACAGTGGTGATTCAGAATCCATTAGCTGCTCAGTGGACAAGAATGAATATGTCAGTGGTTCTTCAGGAAATAATGAAATTCTGAAGAATTAGGTTCTAATATCAGTGAAGGAATGGACTTGATTAAGGAAGCAAGAAAAAGCAGGCCAGGTACAAAATGTTTCTTCTTTCATGTCCTTATCTAGGCTTCCAGCAGAAGGTAGGGCTCAAATTAGAGGTAGATTTTCCTAGCTCACAGGATCTGAATTAAAGGTGTGTCACTTCCCAATTCAAGAGATCTGGGTTAAAGGCTTGTATTCTTATCTCAAAGATCCAGATTAGAAGTGGATCTTCCATTTCAAGTTAACCAACAATCCCTCACAGTTGTGCCCTTCATTTTTGGTGTTAGTTAATTCCAGGTTTATAATCAAGAATGTGCGTCATACTTGATGTTAGATTTTCATAAGGAAATATTTAGAGTACTGACAACTTACAAAAAACAGAAAGCCTCTTCCAGGTTCACTGAAATACACCTTTCTTAGCTTTAGAGGTTCCTACAAAAACGTGCTTATTCTTGCTTCATAAGTAATTTAATTGCAGGCATTCTTCTGAGTTCAAGGTCATCAACTTCCCATTGCAGGTACCTAGAGATCCAGGGAGATCTGAGTAAGGTTTATTTAATCAAAAGCAAGGGACTCAAAAAGAGAAAGGGAGGCATTCTCATTAAACTTTGAGGGAAATGTAGAATGGAAATGTCTATACAACTGTAGGTTTGGACCGCTATTGGAAACTGTGAACTTTTGGGAGCACTTCAGAGTTGGGTGGGTCATGTTTCCAACAAACTTTTTTTCTAATTAAGTCTTTGGAGCTGACTGTAGAGTGTGGAATTAGCTGTGCCCACCACTCCTTGGGCTTTTCCAGCCTTTACTTTCCAGATGGAAAACTGTAGCAGGAAACCACACTTCTTTAGAGTCTCAGTTGTTAAGAACTTGCTAATCACCATGGGCTTATCACGATTTCCTATGAAAATATTCTTTCTTCCAGAACAGTTCTCTGAGAGTGACTTGGCTCAGAGTTTGCATTTCACAGGTTATGACTCAACAAATGTATGTTGAGTGTGTTTGAATGAATACTTTGACTGCTACTGTTAGAAAATCTTTCCCAGTGAAACTCCCTTAAGTGTAAAACCAGTCCTCAGAGCCAGATGACTACTTCAGTTCTGAGTCCAGGTTGAGAATTCTATGGGTGGCCAACTCCACTGACATTTAAAAAGGAACAGCCTGCATTCTCAAGTCAGTTTTGTGGAAATAATAACTGCCACTCAGATGTAATGACAGTTTCACTTTGAAGTGGTCAGAGGAAAAAGATAGCCTGAGTAAAAAATAATGATCTCCCTGGATTACCTGAAAGCTGAAGATGAGAGGGGGAGATTGTTTGATTACATGAACTATCTATTTCATGTCAGTGCATGGCTCTTCCACTCTAAACACTGGATAGTCCCAAGATTTGACTAAATTAGAATCTGAAGAAGTTCTAAATACAAAATGGTACCCCCATACAAACAGGATATATTCAGTTAGATGTACTTCTGTTCAAAAGAATCAAAAATTCCTCATAGTGGAGCATGTGGACCTTAATGTCCTTGCAAGGAACATTTCATATCTGTACCAATGTTTTCCCCATGACTTGAAGACTAGGAGTGTACATCACCTTTTTCTAAGTGAGATTTGAAAATTCATTTGTATCTCCATAGCATCATTTTATCAGTTTTATCAGTGAAATACTATGACATAGTAGATGTTAGTGAATAAGAACTAATAAGACTTTATATGGAAAAGTAGGATGTCAAGTGAAACAATGACCTTAAACCAAATAGGTTTTCTTTAATAAGAACTTAGTGATTCATTAAGTTTTTTTTTAATAAGACAATGATTTAAAATGAAATGTGGAAGTAATACCAATAATGATAATTATATATAATTTTAATGTGTATTGTAATTATATATAATCAATATAAAAGCTAGACTTCAATAACAACAAAAACACCTAAAAAACCTACACATTCTTAGAAACTGAACAACTCTCTATTTAATTATCTATAGGTCAGGGAAGAAATAAAGAAAGCAATTAAAGACTTTCTAGAATTCAATGAAAATGGAAACACAACATACACAAACTTTTGGGGCACAATCAAAGCAGTGCTAAGAGGAAAGTTTATAGCTCTAAGTACCTCCATAAAGCAATTGGAAAGTTCTTATCTCAGCAATTTAAAGTATACCTTAAAGCTCTAGGGGGGGAAAAAAAAGCAAACACACTAAAAAGCAGTACAAGGCAGGAAATAATCAAAAATCACGGCTAAAATCAATCAGTTAGAACCCAAGCAGACAATATAAAGAATCCATGAAACCAAGAGCTGGTTCTATGAGAAAATTAACAATATAGACAATTGCTTAGTAAAACTGACCAAAAGATAGAGAAACAGTGTCTCAAATCAACAAAACCAGTAATTAAAAAGGAGACATAACAACTGACACTGAGGAAATTCAAAGAATCATTAGATCTTACTTCAAAAACTTGTACTTCAAAATATTTGAAAATCTTGATGAAAAGGACAATTTTCTAGACAAATACCATTTACCAAAGTTAAATCAAGAAAGTTAAATAAACAGCCCCAGAACCCTTAAAGAGATAGAAGCAGTCATTAAAAGTCTCACAACAACAACAACAACAAATTATACCAGACATTCAAAGAAGAGCTAATTCTAATGTTCCTCAAACTATTCCATGAAATAGAAACAGAAGGAACACTGCCAAACTCATTCTATGGCCTAAACCACACCTAGATACCTAAATCACATAAAGACTCAACAAAGAATTCTTCAGATCTATTTCTCTCATGAACATTGATACAAAAAAGTTCAATAAAATATTTTTAAACTGAATGGAGGAGCACATCAAAACATCATCGATCAAGATGCAGGGATAGATCAATATATGAAAATTCATCAACATAATCTACCATATAAACAAACTGAAAGAAAAAAATTCATATGATTATCTAATTAGATGCTGAAACCTTTGATAAAATCAAACACTCCTTCATGTTAAAGGTATTAGAGAAATCAGAGATACAGCACATAGCTAAACATAATCAAAGCAATATACAGCAAGTCAATAGCCAACATCAATCTAAATGGAGAGAAACTAAAAGCAATACCACTAAAATCTGGGACAAGACAAGACTGTCCACTCTTTCCTTATCTATTCAATATAGTACTTGAAGTTCTAGTCAAAGCAATAAAACAATTAAAAGAGATGAAGGGGATACAAAATAGAAAGGAATAAGTCAAAGTATTGCTATTTGCGGATGATATGACAATACATATAACTGACCACAAAAATATTACCATAGAACTTCAACACCAAAGTGGTTGGATGCAAAGGTAACTCAAAGAAATCCATAGTCCTCTTTTATACAAATGTTAAACTGATTGAGAAAGAAATTAGGGAAACAACATCCTTTACAATGGCCACAAATAATATAAAATATCTTTGTGTGACTCTAACCAAGCAAGTGAAAGATCTGTATGACAAGAACTTAAAGTCCCTGAAGAAGGAAATTGAAGAAGACCTCAGAAGATGGAAAGATCTCTCATGCTCATGGATAGATAAAATTAACATAGTAAAAGTGGCCATTTTATCAAAAGCAATGCACAAATTTAATTTCACCCATCAAAATTCTAACACAATGTTTTATAGAACTTGTGGGAAAAAATAGGCCACAGCGATGGGAGAGTCCTGGTGGGTTTTCCATGCTTTGGGTCCCACATACATGAGGAAGTCTAAGGTTCCAAAGGCTGGAGGCTTCTGCAGCAGTAGACCCCAATGATACGAGAACGTCCTTGGTTCCAGAAAGGTTTATTGTCATGACGGATGGTGGATGAATCTGGAAGTATCCCCCGTGAAACTCAGGGCACTCCCGAGTTAAATAGGGAGGGAGAAAGGGGGAGGATCTGAGGAGGAATGCTTAATTTGCTCTGCCCTCTGGCCTTCATTAGTATGTAAATCCCTAGGGCCTGAGGCCTATGGTCACTCCCCCAACCTGTGCACTTTGGAAGGGGCTGTAATGGCCTATGTGACTGAACAGTGTAGGTCTACAGAGACGAGACCGTGTGTGGGTACTCTGGGTTCTGGAGATGGTGGCCGAACGCCTGCCGTTTCTCACTTAGAGTCTCGGGGTTCCAGGCCATGCCCAGCCATGAACCAAGATACCCTTACACAGTCCCACAAGAACTTAAAAAGAAATGTTCAACTTCATATGGAAAAAAAAATCCCAGGATAACCAAAACAATTCTGAAGAATAAAGGAAATTCATGAGAAATCACCATTCTGGACTTCAAAGCTGTACTACAGAGCAATAGTGATAAAAAGCTCATGGTATTGGTACAAAAGCAGACACACTGATCAATGGAATCAAATCAAAGACCCAGAAATAAATCCATACACCCATGACCACTTGATTTTTGATAAAGAATTCAAAACTATACAATGGGAAAATGAAAGCATCTTCAACAAATGGTTCTGGACTAACTGGTTATCTACCTGTAGAAGAATGAAAATAGATCCATACTTATCATCCTGAACAAAACTCAAGTCCAAGTAGATCTAGGACCTCAGCATAAAACAAGATACACCAAATCTCATAGAAAAGAAAGTGAGAAATATCCTTGAGCACATCAATACAGGAGACAATTTCCTGAAGAGAACACCAGTGGGTCAGGCTCTAAGATCAGCAATTGATAAGTGGGACTACAATGTTTCTGTAAGGCAAAGAACACTAGCAATCAGCAGCCTACAGATTGGGAAAGAATCTTCATCAACCTTACCTCTGACAGGTGAATAATACCCAAAATTTACAAAGAATTCAAGGATTAGATACCAACAACCCAAATATCCCAATTAAAAATGGTGAACAGAACTAAATGGACAATTCTCAACAGAGAAATCTCAAATGGCTGAGAAGCACTGAGTTAATGGTGTTACTACTGAGGAGAAAGTTTGGCAACTGTACACAAAGATGAGCTGAGCTGAGAATCCTGAAATGGCCTATCTTAAAGGACCTGAAGTGGTAGATGTAATGTTCTTGGTAGACTGACTCAACTCTCATCCTCACCTCTACAAAAATCAGAAAGAAATGTCTCTGGGAAGATTAGATAGTGGATTTGTCCCTAGCGTCTTTTGCTTTGTCTGCTTTCATGAAATTTCTCTCAAAACACGTTTATGTTATATTTGTTTCCTTCTATAAACATACACACTTATACTGAGTATAGGAAATGTAGCTTCTGAAATTTTCAGGCTTTAAGGAAGAGGCTGAGAAAGTTCCTCATATAGCAAATGCTTGTCATACAAGCACAAGATTTCCAAACTGAAGTCAAAAATTCAGGTAAAAAAGCAAGATATGATAACATTTGCTTGTGATCCTAAATCCTGAAAGATATAGATGGGTGGTTTGCTGGTCAGCCAAACTATTCACAACACTAAGCTCAGGGCCAGTGAGAGACTAGTCTCAAAGTCAGGGGAGACAGCATCCCAAGAAACCTTAAGTTATTGTCTGTCTTCTGTACATATGTGTCCATGTGTACCTTCACATGCAAACACTCATAGATATACAAACCTTCATGCACATATACACCAGGAAATCACCAATACTAAATTGTGGATTTTAAGCATTTTGGACAATTATTTGTGTGGCAATGCCTTAAAATGGCACGGGATTACTTTACTCAGCAAACAGCCAAGTGTTATTTGACCCTGTCAGCCTTCTAGCACATTCAACTTCAAAACAAGTATCCATGGCTCATTAAGTAAGTCTCATGTAAAAAAATAAAGAATTGTTAAGTAAAACGTTTTTCACCCAAGAGGCTGAAACAGGAGGATTACTGTGAGTTCAAGGCCAGCCTGTGCTACAGAGTATCACTCTGTTTCAAATGAACAAGGAATAAAGGAAACAAAGTAAAACTCTTTTTCACCAGGGAAGCCTAGAGTTGAAATTTCTTTGGAGCTGACCAAAGTAGAGAAATAGGCCTGAACTCCCCAGGGCCTTTTAGCCTCTTCTTCACATATGGGGTAGCAGAGGAACAAGCAGATATAGAAAATTCTTCTAGAACATTAAATTAATCCTCTGTAAAAATGTCATTCTTTTATGCATAAATGACATGGCAGGGCTATAAATGAAGGAAGATAGAAATTGCATTAGAATTAGTCGTTGTGTAAATCTTTTAGTCTACTAAATCTCATTATAGGTACAGATGAGGAGGCAGCCAGGTTATGTAAGATGATCTTTGACGGAATCCAAATGCCACACACAACTCCATAACTGTCTTTCACATGGACATATGGAGAAAATATTCCTGTGTTTCCTGTACAAAGCTTTCAGAACAAAAAGAGTCTTACTCATTAAAACTAACAGCCAAAGCAGGCCTTAACTAGTAGGCTTTCTCTTTAAAGCATTGACCTGGTCGGTTACTTGGGGAAGACCCTGACTACATTTTTATTCACGAGGGAGAGTACTGATAGATGAGCCTGAGGCATTCTTAGATACACTTACTAAATAATAAACTTATCAATTTCTTCTTTCACATGAATAAATTATTAATTCTCATCAAATCTCCTAAATTGAAAAGCAAGGAAATGCAGGTGCTACAGAAAAAAAAATGACTCTCAGCAAAAATGTTGAGTACGTGGCAGTAAGGTCAAGGTTGACAAGTCATTATACAGGAAGCCAGGAGAAAAATGCCTTTAAACATAGGAAGAACAGTGTTCAATTAAACATGGGGAAGATCTATTACAATTATAAACCATTCCAGTGTAAACAAGACAAAATGCCAGAGAATGGAGTAAGGTCCCTCACCTGGATTACTGACAATGCACTGATACTTTCACATCTACTAAGTAATATATTCTGTTTAGGTATGTGTCTTGATAGAAAATCTTTTAACTACATAACCTCCAATATTTTGGAATTTCAATAATGCAAGGAGGTAAGGTTTCCATTTTGTTCACTGTAATGATAGGCTGTGTATTTTTTTTCACTGCTACATTCAAGCTTTTGATGCAATTTAGTAGCATAAAAGATTGTCAGTTCTGCAAAAGTGGAAAAGCAGGCTGTATCCAGAGTCAGTTTACCACCGAGATGATTAGTTTTGATTGTCAACTTGATGAGACATAGAATCTCCATGGAAATGAATCCACAGACTCATTTGTGAGGGGTAATCTAAATTAGGTTTACTGAAGTGAAAGGATTCACCCTTAATGAGAGTGATATCATTCTTTGGGAAATAATCACTAGGTAATAAAAAGGGTACAGAGTTGAGCACAGACATCTACTTCTCTTTCCTTCTTGACTGTAGATGCAATGGAGCCAACTTCCTCAAGCTCTTGCCAGTTGGCCTTCTTTGGAGTAAATGACCATAAATGAACCTTTCTTTTAGTTCCTTCTGGTGGGGTATCTTACCACAGCAGTAGGACAACAACTATTTCAATCTTCTAGACAACAGCTGATAGGCTCTGTCAAGATTATTTTGGACCTCTAAAATCTACTGAAGTTTTACAATTTCTAAAGGACAATGAGATCTCGCTGGGGTTGATTTTGTCCATTTCTGTTTTTTACACAGTAGTTGCTCATCCATCTCCCATTTCTCAGCTTCTTCAAGTAGCTGTCATATGTTCCTGAAAGAATTGGTGAACTTTTTGGAGGTAAGGTAACCAAAAAATATCCCTTAACTGTACATGATTCATGCTTGGGTTATTACTGCTTCTAGACAGGAAGTTCCAGATGGTGAGGGCAATCTTTGTGTATTTCTTCTCATCGTTACAAGTCCCTCTCCTCCAATTAAGAGTGTTGTCTGGTGAATTTTAAGGCCAAACTCTGTTTTTCCTGTCTTATTGATGGTGTCCATTACTGTAATGAAGCACCATGACCAAAAAGCAAGTTGGGTATGAAACTGGGTTATTTGGCTTACACTTTTAGATTACAACCCAGTATTGGAGGAAGTAAGGACCGGAACTCAACTAGGGCTGGAACCTTGAGCCAGTAGCTGATGTAGAATCCATGGAGGGATGCTGCTTATTTGTTTGCTTCCCATGGCTTGCTCAACCTGCTTTTATATAGGACTCAGAACACCATCTTATAGATGGTACCACCCACAATGGCCTGGGTCCTCCTTCACTGATCACTAATTGAGAAAATGCCTTACAGCTGAATTTCATGGAAGCATTTCTTCAACTGAAGCTCCTTTCTCTCTGATGACTCTACCTTGTGTCAAGCTGACACATAAAACCAGTCGGTACAACGTCCCCAGATATTAAAGAGCTATTGACATATAGGGAAAATAAGATGTAGTTGCACATGCCTAGGTAAAGTGCAGACATAGGATGTGTCAGAGAGGATTATGTTTACACCTCAGATTGATGACTGACACAGTCTACAAGAGAAGAAATAAACTCTCAGAAACATCAATGGTGAAGAATATGATTTGTAGCATTGATACAATGCTTGCTTCAAATGTCCAGTTTTCTACAATAATGACAACAACAAATAAAAAGAAATAACCAGTATGAGGGTCTTATTTACAAGGGGAAAATGAGCTTTTTTTCTGAAAAGGTTTGGATAGTGCACACATTACACAAAAACTGTGACAAAATATCTTAGACATTTAAAAAGAACTAAGAGAAAATATGGAGAAAATTTAAAAATGATATCTGAACATTAAGGCTACATTAATAAACCAATAATAATTTTAAGAAAGGAAAATTATAATCTGGAGCTGAAGAAATATACTTCAGTACTTATAGGCAGGTGCTAGTGGCATAAGGAAGACTCAGAATTTGGTTATAGTACAGTGAAGAGTAATAAGTATGAAGAACATAAAAATAACTGAAAATATGAGCAGAGTGTATGGGTCTGTGGAAAAACATCAAAAGAACCAGCACACATATTTTGGGAATCACAGAAGGGAGGGAGAAGAAATAGAGAAAATGTTTGCATAAATAATGGCTAAAAGCCTCCGCAATTTGATGAAAAGGTACAACATTTAAAGAAATCAGTACAACATTTATATCACTATAAGAAAATGTCTGAGGCTATGAATATATTAAGAGAGAAGGTTCATTTTTGACATACAATTGTAAGAGACACTAGTTTACAATTGGTGATCTAACTGCTTTAAGCTTATGATTTTTCAAAAGCACATCATAGCTAGAGCACCACTTACACAACTAGGCAGAAAACAAAGAAGAGACCAGGGACTACAATCCCCTTTGAGGGTGGTCCTGCAGTGATGGAAGGACTTTTGCTTAAAACTTAACATTTCTAGTACCTCCTAACAGCACAACCAGGGGGAGTGGGCCTTTAAACATATGGTCATTTCACAAACATTGCTATTTAAATTACAGCCAGTTCCAAGTTAAGCTGAACTCAGAGAGACTTGCACAATGGTACCTATTAATCAAACTTGGAGAAGGCAAAGAGAGGATATTGAAGTTAGCTTGTGAGAAGTGAAGTTAGAAAGACAGTCTCTGAGATGGTTAAAAAACGTTCCTCATCAGAAGCTTGAGATAAGTAAGCTGATGTCCTCAAGATTCTGAAAGGGCGAATAAACAAGGAAAGTTAAACGAAATGTTAGCTATGGTTTCAGAAACTTCAAATGATGGCATGTTTAATTTTATGATCTTAGATATCGTACCAGAGTGTGCAAAAGAGAATAGCATATGTAAAAAAGAATATAGAAAATTGACAAAAGGAAATTCATTAGTCTGTTTGTTCAAAAGACACAGTAGCAGCAAGAGGTATAAAGAACAAAATGCAGTTGTGTGCTGTCTGCTAGTGAATCAGTTTAGATTCAAAGATGCAAAGGAGTTGAAAGTAAAAGGATGAGTAATCCTTTTATCATCCTTTATCCAAGTAAGGGACTGAAAACAAGCAGTAGCTCTATTAGTGTACGAAATATATCTAAGGTGAATGCATGATAGGAGATGAATAAGGACCATATAGATAATTATAAGTTTCAGTTGTTGTCCCCCCAGGAGTGTATGGAAAGCACAAATTGAAGTCAATGGGTTACCAGGAAAAGAAAAAAACAAAACAATAACAAAAACAAAACAAGCCAAACAAACAAAAAACCCAAACCAACCAACCAACCAAACAAACAAACAAACAAAAAACAAAACAAAAAAGTGAAGTGGTAAGGTCGAAGATGGATATGGGAGGAGTGGGGTGAATATGATCAAAATAGATTATATGAAATTCTTAAAAGATTAATAAAATATCTTAAGCTATGCAATTATCAATGTTTATATCTTTCATCACATACTATCAAAATAAATAGACAAAACCTGTTTAGATCTGAAGTGAAAAGGGACATTTCTAGCACATTTAGACCTTCTGAATGTTCTATTTATTATGGCTATAATATAGGGCATTTTGCAAGTCAAGAACTCAGTCTGCCACTGACCTACAGCATTTAAACACAGCCTCAGCCTTTCAAAGAAGAACTTAAAAGGAAAATTACAAAACACACAGAAATGACTAAAAGGGAAAACACACATTTCAAAACTTACAAGATATGAAAAAGTAGTACTATGGTGCAGCTTGGAGTACAAGTCTTGCAGAGTCAACGAGGAATGGGAATGCAAGCCAATAATTTAGCTTAACATTTTGTAGCATGGAAAGCAACCCTAAACCCAAAGCTGGCAAATGGTGAGAAATACTGAATAAAGAGGAGATAAATGAAATAGGAGGAAAAGAAAACTATAGAGAAAAGATATGAAACAAAAGTTGATTCTTTTATAGACCATCCAAATCAATAAATGGAGTTGGGTAGAGCAAAGGAAAAAAGATAAAAGATTCAAATTGCTAAAGCCATAAATAAATAAATAAATAAATAAATAAATGTGGCACTACTGATTTTGCTAAAAATCAAATGCATTAAAAAAGTCTATTTTAAACAGTTATATGTCAACAAGTTGGATAACCTAGATGAAATAAGCAAGTTTTTAAAAACAAAGAGCCTGCAGGAATAAATAATCAAGAAATAAGAAGTCTGAATAGATCTGTAAATGGTAAAGGCAATTGATCTAAATTCTTCAAGTGAAGAAATGTCCAAATATGGTGGCTTCATTAATCTATTTTACTCATTATTTAAATAACCAATATGTTTTGCAAACATGTCTTCCCTAACTCTTATCAAAGCAAAGAAACACTTCTTAACTTATTCTCTGAGGTGGACATTAGCCTGGTATCAAAGCAAAGACATTGCAAGAAAGGAATACTATGAACTAGTAGCTCTTGAATTTCAATAAAAAAAATTCTCAATAAAATATAAACAATCTGCAGCATATTATATACAGCACATATTTTAACAAGGTGAAATCCATTGATGGAATGCAAGGATGGTTTGGCATATGCAGATTAATCAGTATAACAAAGCAAAAAATTTGCATTAACCAAGTCATTAGAAAACATGCAATAATATAATACAAAAGACACATTTGGCAACAACCAAGACCCACTGATGTTAAAAATACTCAAGAAAATATCTCTATATAATAGAAGCCACATATTAACAATCTACTGTAAATATCTCAGTCAATGCTGAAAACCTAAGTTATTCCTGAGATGAGGAAGAAGGGAAGATTTCCTGCTTTGTTCATTTCTGTCTAATATTGTGCTAAAAATTTTTAGACAGAACAATTAAGATATAAATAGAACTAAGGCATCTGCATTGTAATTATAGAAGTACTGTGATCAAATGGTTCACAGTTAAATTGATCTTATATGTTAAATATAAAAAAGATTTCATATACAGTAAAAATTCTATTAGAACCATTAAATGATTTTTGCAAAGCAACAGGATTCAAAAAGTCAACATGCAAAAGTTAGTTGCATTTCTATACACTGTGAATGAACAATCAAGAAAGGAAATTACAAAATCAATTCCATTTACAATTACATCAAGAAAACTAAATCCTCTAGACTGGACTGAACTAAAAAAAAAGTTGTGAATTATATGTATAATAAGAAGTACAGAACCCTGATTGGAAAAAGAGTAAACAAGTTGAAACCCATACCAAGTTTATGGATCGGAAGACTTAGTCTTCTTAAATTGCAGGCACTACTCAATGTGATATACAAATTGAAAGCAATCTCTCACAAAATTTCAATTACTCTTTCTGTAGGTATATAAATGTAGACATATAAATAAAAACATGATTCCAAAAGATACATGGATTTACAAGGAGCAGCCTAACTGGAGGACTCACAGATTGTCATTTTTAAAGCAAGTTACAATAATCCAAACAGTGTGATATTAATTAATATATAGGAGCACATCTTCTGTATAAAAGAGAACCCAGAAGTAAACTTAAATTTGTGATCCACAGGCTTCTTTAAAGTGTGTCAAGACCACCATAAAATAAAGGAAAACTTTTAACTAATGGTATCAAAACCAGAACAAAACACAAGAATACGAAATAGCAACAAAACACAAACAAAACAAAATATCTAAAAAAAACCCAGAAGACTAATGCTTCAAAGGCAAACACTTGTACTTGGCTGGAGAGATGGCTCAGTGGTTAAGAACACTTGGTCTTGCAGATGACCTGAGATTCGTTCCCAGAACCCACATTAGGAAGCTCACAACCATCTGTAGCTCCAGCTTTCGAGAATATCATCCCTTCTTCTAGCTTCCATAGGCACCTACACTTGCATGTACTTTTCTACACACACACACACACACAATGCACATGATTAAAAATAAAAATGAAGAATGTAATTCTAATAAATAGTACAATGTGCCAATAGTATACACAAAAAAATTTAATAAGTATGATCCTCCTTATTTTGGGTACTTAGAAGTAATAAAAATTATTGGCACTAGTACTAGAATAGGCTGAGAGGAATAGAGGTTTGCTGTTTAATGGGTATAGCGTTTTATTTGTACAAAGTTGTGATTGTTCGTTTTTGTTAGCATGACATTAAGTATAAAAACAAACAAACCTCAAATGAAGATTTTTTTTTTCCACCAGATTTGCCTGTGGGCATGCCTGTGCATAATTTTCTTGATTGGGAGGGCTAGGTCCACTGTGAAGTGTGCTACCCCTGTGCAGGTGCCCTTGGGTTATGGAAGCCATGGGGAGCAAGGTGATGAGTATCTCCTCTCTCTGGTCTCTGCATCTGTTGCTGCTTGAGAGTCTGCCTTAACATCCCTCAGTGATAGACTGGGAACACAGCAACATGGAAGCTAACTAGTAGAAAGCTGAAAAGAATTAATACAGATTTGTGCTGAGGGCAGTTGTGCAACCTTACAAATGTGTTTAATTATCACTGTCCTGTAGACTTAGAAGTTGTTGTGATGAAAATTTTACACCATATATATTTCACTACTATTTTTTAAAAAGGGGTAACGAGTAGTACAAACAGCCATTTATTACAGTGTCCGTGGGTCAAGAATGTGAACAGGACTGATGTATTTTATTCTAATTTGTTCTTGACCTTTTACATGGGTGCCTATAACTCCAGTTCTGCCTTGACAGGGCTCCTGGGTATTTAGTCATGACTTTCTTACTTTGTGCCCTACAAGAAATTTTTTATGACAGGATGAGATAGTTTTCTGTTGCTGTATAAAAAAACACCATGACCAAGGAAGCTTATGGAAAAAAGAATTAATTTGGACTGATGGTTCCAGAGCATTAGAATCCACAAGGGCAGGGACCACATGGCAGCAGGTGGCAGGTAAGACTGCTGGGGCAGCAATCTGAGAGCTCCTATCTTGGACCACAAGCATGAAGCACATAGAGGAGGGGAGAGTGGTGGAGGGAAAAAAGAGGGAGAGGAAAAGGGAACCTGAGAGATGGAATATGTACTAAGAATGATGAGGCTTTGAACTCACAATGTCCACCCTCAGTGATGTCCTTTTTTTAATAAAGCCATACCTCCCAAACCTCCCCAAACAGCATCACTAATGGGGGACAAAGCATTTAAGTGCATGGGTCTGTGGGAAACGTTCTCATTCCAACTGCAATACCAAATGTCAATCTCATAGGAAATTTGTCTTGACTATCAGATCAGAGTCCAGTTTAACCTTACCATGATAATCACTCTGAAGGAGTGATAGAAATAGCCCAGAAAGGAGTTAGGTTAGGGTATGTCTGGAACGTGAAACATAGAGGAGACAATTAAAAAAGGAATAAGGACAACATACGCCATTACAGCTCTCAGAGGGATGTGAGAGCAACCTTTTTCAGTTTGGGAAATGTGTGCTCAGTCAGGGTGTGGAGAGTGTGAGAAAGGGCATATGGCTTGGGAGTCAAAGACTTTACATGGATCCAACGTTTTCTAAAAGATTTCCAATGAGAAATTTGTCTTGATGGATTTGTAATAAACAGACATTGAACCCTGAGATGTCATCCTATGGCTGGGAGCTGATGACTGTGCCATCTGCAGTTCATGAATGTACATAAGCCTCAGGCAAGTGAGGGTAAGTTGCATTCAGTAGTCACAGAGAATCACCTATATAAGATTGCTAGAAAGTGCATGAAATAACTGAACAGTGATTCTAATTTAAACCTGTATTCAAAATGAGTTCTGAGGCAACACAAAATAATTAGAATTTGCTGCAATAGTGCAAAGACTGGAAGACACCAAAGTAGGGGCCTGAAATATCATGTGAAGGATGTTCACTTCAGGCCTGGCAATTAATTCCAGCAAACAATGGCAATATTGCAAAATTCAGCATGGATTGTCAATCTCATCGCCTGCAAGTGGCCTCTCCATATGGGTGGGAGTGAGTTCTGTTACTAGAGTTGTTCCAGTCAAATCCGTGGTCCTACTGGTCCCCATAAGCTCTGTTGGGTCATCTACCCTCAATAGAACAGTTAAAGAAACACATAATAGTCAAAAGTAGAAAGAAATGTGTTCAATGTTTCCAAATTGGGAAGAGGAAGAAAGAGGTCCACTAGCCTCCCATCCCCCAAGTCCATATTTAAGGTTCTGGTAAGAGAGTTAGATTGAAATAGGGGGCAGTTTTCCAGTCCTCCAGCAATGTGTGATCCCTGCCACCTATTACCACTGTCTGTGCTCCAGTCTCTCCCACAAGATGTGACAAGCGACTATAAAACATCTTTCAGGAGAAAAAATTCCCACCTCTGTGGCTTGTCTCAGGACCCAAGTCTTTTCCTTCTCCCTGCATAAAACTTGTGGAAATTCTATTTTGGAAATTGTATTTATTATTATTGTATATTTGTGTGGGGAGGCACATACCATGCTGTGTGTGATATGTGTGGGGAGGTCAGAGGACAATTTTGTGGAGTTAGTTTTCTCTACCCACCTTTACATGGACCCTAAGATCACACAGGACATCAGGCTTGTGTTACATGCATCTTTACTTACTGAGACATCGTAATAGCGTAATAGCTCAAAATTCCTTTTTTTTTTTTTTTGAGACACGTCTAATCTCAATAGTCTGACAGTTAAAGGAAGGAGCAAAAGTGTTTTAGAATATTCTAACTTCTGCCAGAAAATTCAATTCTCCAAAATATGCTGGCTAATATCCAGAACTTCATGTCCATGGAGGAAAATGCCAGATGGAAACTATCAACCCTTGTGTCCTAGCCTTAAGAGTCACATATGTCTCTGCTTTCATTTTTTGGACAGTCACTATAACCTACATTCAAGGGGTAGAAATTAAACTTCACATTTTGATGAGAGAAATGCCAGAGTCCCAAGATCCTAGAGCTAAAAAGGCTAGAGTGGTTGTTTGTGGGAGACACAATGTACCAGAAGAATACTTCACCATGTTTATTTTTATTTTTAAGATTATAATTTAATTCATTTCTCCCTTCCTTTTCCTTCCTCCAAACCTGTCTACATATCCCTCCACACTCTCCTTAAAACTCATGGCCTCTTTTCTCACTAATTGTTTTTGTATGCATATTTATATGTATATGTACATATATGTGAATATACATATATGCACACATTTCTAAATATAACTTGTTTGACGGAGGATCTTTTGCTGGTGTAGTGCTTGCTGATTGGGCTGGATCCTCAACAGCAGCAAACTCCAAGGATCCTCCTTTTTCTGCCTCCTCATCTTGTAGATTACAGCCTACCACTGTGTCTAGCTTTTCACATCGGTTCCTGTCATGGAGCTCAGGTGAACATGCTTCTTCAGTAAGCTCTTTGTCTGAACTGAGCTGTCTCACAAACCCATGAAATTCTTTAACCATGCCAAGTGAAAGGAATGTGAATTGAAACAAAGAAATCTCCTAATAATGAGCACATTTTTATGTTTGAAAGTTGAGGAGTGTGATATTTAGTGAGCTTCATATCACCAAGTGATCAACACTGTGAGATCAAAACAGGAAGAACATACCTTGCAGGTTAAGGTTTCTGTTTGCAGTCAAGATAGGTCAGAATAAGTTCCTGTTTGTCCCATGCAGGTTAAGGGTTCTGTTTGAGGTTAAAGAGTAAGTTCCTGTTTCTCCTGTGTTAAGTCCTTGGAAGTTAAGGTTTCTATTAGTAATTAAGAGTAAAATTCCTGTTTCTAAGATCTGATGTAAACACTAAAACTTATTTTTCAACCAAAAGTAAACTTGTGATCCCATTCACATGATGTATATTTTTACCTTTGTTTCTTCCCTTACAGTATATTTTTCTAATGATTTGTAACAGCCAGTTCTCTCACTCTCCTGTGAACACCTTATCTCTGCCTATAAAAAGAACCTTAAGAGCCCAGCAGGGGCTGCTATATCAAATCTTTAGGGAGAGACAACAGCCAGCTGACCAGTCTTGAGAATACCTCAAAATACAGCTTACAGTAATTGGACAATCGTGAATTTAGTGTTTTCTCCTCTGCATTCTCAGGTTCAATATCAGCTTTTTAAAAGTGTGTGTGTGTGTGTGTGTGTGTGTGTGTGTGTGTGTGTGTAGACCTGGGATTGACTTCAGGTATCCTCTACTTTCAAGGCAGGATGTCTCACTGAACCTGGGGCTTGCTATTTTGGATAGATTGTCCATCTAGTGAGTCCCTAAGATCTATTTCTGCACATGTACCCTGTTTGTGTGTGTGAGTTTGTGTGTGTGTGTGTATAGACACTGTCTTAAAGTTTCTAGTGCTGTGAGAGACACCATGACCAATGCAACTCTCATAAAGGAAAACATTTAACTGAGGCTGGCCTAGAGTTTCAGAAGTTTAGTCCATTATTGTCATGGAGCAAAACATTGAGGTATGCAGGCAGATATGGTGCTGGAGAAGGAACTGAAAGTTCTACATCTTGATCCACAGATAGCACAGAGGAACTGTGTACACTGTGTGCCACTCTGAGTACAACTTGAGTATAGAAGACCTTACAGCCCACCTCAAACATGACACACTTCTCCTAACTGACCACACCTACTCCAACAAGGCCACACTTCCTAATAGGGCCACTCCCTAAGGGCCAAGCATGCAAGCACATGAGTCTGTGGGGGCCATACTTACTCAAACCATTAACACACACACACACACACACACACACACAAACACACACAGAGAGAAAGAGAGAGAGAGAGAGAGAGAGAGAGAGAGAGAGAGAGAGAGAGAGAGAGAGAGAGCACAATGGGGTTACAGGCTTGTACCACCATTCTTGGTTTTTGTATGGATTTGAGGGAGGTGAAGTTGGGCCTTCTTGTTTGTGCAGCAGGCACTTCACCCACTGAGGCATCATCCTCCCTATCCCTGCTTTTACCCTTTTGTAGTCACCTTCTTGTAAAGCGGATGGACTAGTGGACATAAAGAAAATAGATGCAGTGTACTGAAAACTCAGAGGCAACAAAGTTAGATGCTAACTATGATGCTATGAATTGCAAGCATGTGACTAGGGCTTCCAAACAGGGAGCTACTTAGAGAAGAAGCCGGAGTGTCTCACGTCAGCCCCCCCCCCCCCATCAGCAAAATACTGGACAACACAGGAAGAGATCCCAGCTACACAGATGAGACCACGTGGTCAACAACAGTGTGAGAGAGACTTGATGCTCTACAATTAATTCTTTCACAAAACAGGAGCTGCATCTTGAGGAGACCAAGCAGAACAGGGCATTATCAGTAAAGGCAATTGATGTAAAAGGTTGTTTTACCCACAACAGCATCAACTGGACAGAGAGGAGAAATTGATACTGTCATCATCAAAATACAACTCAGCAGCTGCACTCAATAAAAGAAGAGCCAAAGTCTAGGAGAAGCTGGTGAGCTGGGCTAGCAGACCAAGAAACTACAAACTTCAAATACTCATAGAGGCAGTGTTAGCATTGAACACAAACCCTAAACACAAGCTATAGATAGACATTACTAGCTGTGTGACATTAAAAAATAGTTATATGCATTTTGATGCTTGTTATTAAGCTGTTTTCTCCAAACTCCAAGTCTACCTTCTAATATCCTCTGTGGCACCACAGCTGGGGAGGGTGTAATGTTTCCTTTGACAATTGGCTTACTGTGGAATTGTGTTAATAGGGAACACAGTGGCACAACCAAGAGGCTTGTGACAGTGGTAGGAGTATCTGCTTGCTTGTTGTTCCAGAAACTTCTGTCCTAGCAGCAGGAAGGAATCTTGGAAGCAGCAGCTGGTCTCTCTGTTTTCTTCTACATGCCAGTACAGGCATCTTCATATTTCCCTACCTATCATTCTATGGGGTGCTGCCTCCTTCCCTGAAACTAACCCTTGGTCCCATTTTACTGGCTAGAGTGCCACCCCTTACTCAAAGCTATGTACTGAAACTCTTTTGAATTCCTAGTTATCCCACCAGTCCTAGGGCTACAAGTAGGAATGATCACTGTCCTATGTAACTTGGAGTTTCCTCAGGGTGTTCGTTTTTTGCTTCTTCAGTTTTCCTAAACTTGCTTTGAGAATTCTCATGGAAGTGTTTCCTGTTGAAATACCTAGCATAGCTTTGTTTCTTGAATCAGTGCTATTACATTCAGACAGAAGAGAGAGATTACAAATACCAAATTGAGTTCCTAGAATGCTGGGTGCCATGCTTATTTATAGAGTCTTGTACATATTAGTTCTTATTATCAGTTTGTGTCTCAGAAAGATGACAAAAAACATCAAACAAATGAGAGAACTAGAAATTTCAAAGTTGTTTCAGAAGGTAAGAATAGAAATTCCTATCCAGGGAGCATACATGAACTGGACCTAGGCCTCTCCACACATGTGTAGCAGATGTGCAACTTGGTCTTCATGTGGGTCCCAAGTAATTGGAGCAGGCTGGTTTATGTGGGCGGTGGTATCCCAAAAGCTGATGAATGTCCTTAGGATGTGCTTTTCTAGCTGGTCTTCCTTGTCTGGCTTCAGTGGTGGGGTAGGGTACCCTCTCTCAGAGGAGAAGGGGAGGGAGAGGGAGGAAAGAGGAGTGGGCAACCAGTGAGCAGGATGTAAAGTGACTACATTAGAAAAAAAAGAAAGAATAGAAATTCCTTAAAGTAGAGAGATAGAATACTGTATAATGGAGAGGTAAGAGGTGTAAAACTTTCCCTGAGGTTGAAATAGATATAAACAATTGGCAGACTAAAACACACACACACACACACACACACACACACACACACACACACACACACACACACACGACCTTGTCCCTCAAGGTGTTGCACACAAATGTCAGACCATCAAGGATGAAAGGGTAAGCACATATGCTCTGTGAATTGTGGTGCAGTTATATCCTGATAAACCCCTTGTAAATTGGAAGTGCCTTAAGTAGACAATTCATCTCCTCTTCTGATTATCAGTTTCAAAGCATCATGTGGTTTCTGTAGTTCACTCCAGCGATCCCACGGCTGACAGAACGGCAGTTTAATGTCACCACCTACCACTGTGACAGGTAATTGTAATACCTTAAAGTCAGTCTTGGAAAATATCAAAATTCTAAATTTGGAAAACAGTTTCTAGTATGTACCACACTATAGTAAATTCTATCATGAGTTGAAATAGCAAGAGTAGGAGATTATCTGTGTTAATCTGTTACCAGAATTAGTTACTGTAGACAGTGAGGTGGCCTGATGTGTTAAAGCAGTTTTCCTGCAGACCTCATCCTGTGGATTTAATCCCTGGAACAACAACAAGAAGAGCAATAATAATACTAAGACATTTTGGAGCAAGATAGGGACTACAGGAATAGTTCAGTGCTTAAGAGCAGTAACGCCAGATCCAAGTAATCCAACCAGCATCCTCCTCTGGCCGCTGCATGCATTGTACTCACATGCACCCCCCACCACACACACACATATACACATAATTAAAAAATAAAACCTTTAAAAACTAACGTATGATGAAAATAAAAAGAATAAAGTTTTTTAACACTTTCATTTGCAAAGAGAAGCATACTATCTTAAAACGTTGTCAATAGAGCACAGCATGCACGCACACACACACAATACATGGCGATTAAAAATGATTTAGTTCATGAGCATAAGAGTAGCTTAATATTAGCTTGCTATATGATTCAGTGTATGGTTAAGGAGAGAACGTATAGGGTCACCTTAACAGGTACATGAAACACCTTTGACATAATGTGTATATACTATATACTATATAATATATATTATATATATATATATATATATATATATATCACAGATTCTTTCTTCTTGTAGCCTATATATCATATATTATATCATTTATCATGTATCATGTGTCATGTATCATTTATCATATACTAATTATATATATCATATATAATGTATTGTATATTTTACCATATATCACATACCATATACCATAATATATCATATCATGTATCTATATTATCTATATCTATCATATATATGGAGAGAGAAGAGAGGGAAACACAGAGAGAAAGGGGGAGAGAGAGAAGGGAGACAGAGAGAAAGAGAGAGAGAGAGAGAGACAGAGACAGAGAGAGACACAGAGAGAAATGGCTAACTTTAGTTGTCAACTTGACTGCATCTGGAATCAACTAAAACCTAAACAGTTGGGCCACAAAATAATCCTGTGAGAGTTCACTCTTGATTAGATTATTTTAGGTCAGAAGAGCCATCCTAAATCCGGGCCACAAAGCCTGGTAGCAATATATATATGAAAGAATGAAGTTCGTACTTTATGGCTGCTTGTTCTCACTTTCATTGGCGAGTTCATCTGCCCCAGTGTTGAGGTGTTTCATTGCTGGGGTTAAAACTGACATCATTGGGATTTCAACATATACTAAGGATCAGCTGACCTATCCAAACTCACAAGCTAAAGAACTTTTTGGATCCTTAGCCCTTCAACTGGGGGACGACATTGTTGGACTAGCCAGATCACAGCTTGTAAGCTACTTAATAAATTCCATTTTATATATCAATTTTAATACAGGAACAATCTCTCTCTCTCTCTCTCTCTCTCTCCACACACACACACACACACACACACACACACACACACACACAGAGAGAGAGAGAGAGAGAGAGAGAGACACACAATTCTATCAATTCGGTTTTATAGAGAAACAATACAGAAGGGAAGAAATAAAATTGCCATTATTTGTATCTGATACAGTAATCTCTATAGAGTGTCAGTTGTCTCTTCTTTTGGAATCTAGGAGTTCAGCACTTAGGCTAAAAAGACAAATGATTTTTTTAAAGCAACTAAAGTTATCATATATAATCTGAAAATATCATGAATTTAAATATACTTCCTTTATGGAAATAAAAATATAAAACGACAATGAGGAAATCAAAAAATAAATCACAATACTACAGAGCAAATTTCCAACCAATCAAACAAATCACTGCTGGTGATGAAAGACTTAATTAAAAGATAAATGAGACTTACTCGTGAATAGGCAGTTGTGATACAGCAAAGTCACCAGTTAACTCAAATGTGACACACTCACTGGGATTCCACAAATTCACAACTACTTTTCTCTTCTTTAATCTGTCTTTACCAAATGAGTCTGAAATCTAGTGAAAGCATATATACAGGCTTGCTGGCACTGAGATATTCTTAAGTCAGAATGGGAAGCAAATTATGTAACAGGGAAGGAGGTAAAAACTTATCACTATTCTAATTCACAAAGCAGGTACAAAGGATGCTCATCAACTGATCACCCAGTGCCTCTAAGGACATAATGGTGACATGAATAAAGTTCCTGAAAAGAACTGCATCATGACCTGAACTTTTTACAAGTTTGATGAACTGACTAGAACTTTAATGGCATGGAGAGGTTCAGATTTTGTAAGCCCAAAGACACACTATACATGGGCATCCTTAGTCCTTTTGACAACCAGTTATTAACCTCCTCTGAAAGTGACCTAACATCTTGTGACCATTAGGTAAATCCTTTGGAAAATATGAACTGACTCTTAGTTTCTCTAACCAACCAAAGTGCTGTGAATTCTGACAGCTACTGTCTAAGGGTGATATCAGAATTTCCTTGCTTTGCCATAACCCACCTACCAAAATTTTATAGCAGTGTGTTTGAGAAGTGCCTTGATTTATGAGCTTCTCTTGATACTATACAAACTTCACCATACTGTTAAGTTGTTGATACAAGGGATTTGGGGTAGTTTAAGTCTGTGTGACTTTTTAATAGCCATTGATATTAAGCTCCATAATTAAAAAGAAAGTGATTTTTGCTTTTACTGTGGGCTTTTGAGTAAGGATTCTCTCCTTACATATACTCCTAGAAAATTTGACAAATAAGATAAATTTGGTGATTATTTTCTAATGGTGTAGTCAAATATTTGCACAGCTTCATTTGTGTTAATATGTCTGTCCCTTTTCATCTTATTTTAACTGTCTCTTCAGCAACTTACATCATGTAACAGAGCGCTATAAAACTCAGTTGCTTAGAAAACCTTGGATTTGTTACAATTCAGTGCCTTCATCTGGAAGTTGTCCTGATTCAGCTGGAGAAGGATATTCTAGAATGATGTCAGTCATATCCAGTCACATATCTGGGATGCAGATGGAACAGGATGGGACAGGAGCCTTCTCCATGTGGAGTTTTAATCTTCCAGGAGACCGGCTAAGGAGTGTTCATGTGATTCTAGAAAGATCTCCCACAGCCAGAGATGGCAAACTATGATTGCATTTAGTTCCAACCTACATCAGATTTTCTAGGATCCATTCACTAAAGAAGACATGTAGTTAGTCCCAAAATCTGTATGTATGGGGGATCCAAAGAAAGAATACCTAAAATAACAGGCACCCCTCAACGAAGAGCAGCTGAATCTGCACAATGAAAATAATGAAGGCCAGGGAGCATTTTCAGTTTTCATGTTGACATAGTAATGTATGAGGAGATGTTTTTTAAAACAATGAATATGCATTACTTTTGCAAATTACATTGCTTTTAAAAGTAGGAAGAAAGCATACTTTTTTCATGATGAACCTTGACTTCATTTCCTGCATTTGCATATTTCCCAGCCACCGAGTCCTCATGCTCTTGCCCTTGTTAAACACACACTTTCCCACAGCGAGACTGTAAAATGCCCACCTCCTCCCTGAAACCTCACCTTTGTAGTCACCCTGGCATCTGCCAGTGCATATGCACAGATACCATGGAAGCATGCCTAGCAAAGGAAACAAGGACAAAGAGCCACTTAGAAATCCCAGTAGGGTCCAGCTGCTTCTGTCCCACAAAGGAGAGGACATTATTTCACCTTAGAGGCTTATTTGGCTGATTTAAGGTATACACATCTAGCTTCTCTGGGCATAGGGTATGTGGGAACAGTATAATAAAGAGGTAGTCAAGTCCTTCAATGAGATCAGATTAAAAGAAGAGGAATAAAAAGGGGAGATATGAATGGAAGGGAACAAAATGGGAAATAATGGCCAGGCGTGGCCAAAATTCTTTAAAGAATGGAAGTGTGCCACATGTTAAGCTGTGGTCTGTCTGCTTCGTGCAGAAGGCTGTTTTGCTGTGGTGGCCCTAGAGGCTGCAGAATGCATTTCTGTTTGTCATCAATATTTGCTAAGATTTAGCAGAATGACTCTAAGATGTGTGCCTTTTCTCTGCTGACCTTAATCTCAATGGAGCCTATTAGTGCCTTCAATTTTGACCATTTTGAGCATCTAGAACCAGTCTTACTGTATCTCCTTAGATATGCCAGCCTCTGAGGGGCAATATGTACACACAAGCAGAAGCCCTGAGACCCCTTCTCCCTGCCACAGCCTTTCTCCTTCCTAGCATCATCTAGATGTGTCAACCCTTGCCTCAAGTGTCTCCCTACACAATGTGATCTCAATATTTAAGTTGCTGCTTTTGTTCATATTGTATTTTAAAACTCAGATCTGGTGCCGGCTTCTAGCATTTAACTATGCATTATATCAGTGTGTCTAATTTGTTATCTTTATTCCACTGTAGCAATCTAGAGGCCATCCGAAGTGGAATAAACTGAACTTATTATATAGCAAAGGACTCAGCCAGTATAATTTGTATTTGGCAAGGCTCAAGGACAGACAGAAAGGAGAATGGGGACTATATACATGGAAGTAATATGTGCCTTCACATGAAGGAAAAGGTAAGATCACGTAGACCCTAATTGGAGAATACCGGTTTAAGGATGCTAGAAGCAGGCTAGTAAGAAGTAAGCTACTGGATGGAATTGGTTTGAGGAGTATAGTTGCTATGAGATGCTTTCCAAACTATAAATATGTACAGCAAACAAAGCTTAAGATAACTGGCTGGCCCCTGAGGGCCATCAGAAAGAATGGAAACAGGCAATCTCGGGATGTAGCAGGTAGGGGATCTTCTAGAATGTACCTGGGATGTGAGACACTCTCAGGACTCAAACGGAGGGACCTTAGATGAAATGCTCTACAGTGTGGAGAGTGAAACTGTAGAATCCACCCCCAGTAGAATGACAGACATCAAGTAGGGGGATGGGGTTTTCATCCCACAGTCAAAAACTCTGACCCAGAATTGTTCCTCTCTGTAAGAACCACAGGGACAAAAACGGAAAAGAGTCTGAGAGAAAGAAGGTCCAGTGACCTGTTCAAATTGGGATCCAGTTCAAGGGGAGGCTGCAAGTCCTGACGCTGTTACTGATGCTATGGTGTGCTTACAAACAGGAGCCTAGCATGGCTCCCCTCAGAGAGACCCAACATGCAGCTGAAAGAGTCAGATGCAGATATTTACACCCATCCAATGGTCAGAAGGTGGGGACCTCTGTGGTTGAATTAGGGAAAAGCTAGAAGAAGCTGAGGAGGATGATGACTCCATAGGAAGACCAGTAGTCTCCACTAACCTGGGCCCCTGAGATCTCTCAGACACTGAGCCACCAAAGGCAGCATAGACCAACTGATATGAGGTACCCGACACATATACAGCAGAGGATTGCCTGGTCTGGCCTCAGTGAGAGAAGAGCCACCTAACCCTGGAGAGACTTGCGGCCCCAAAGAGTGGGGAGGTCTGGTAGGATAGAGGTAGGTGGTAGGTACATCTCTTAGAGACAGGATTGGGGGATGAAGTATGGCATGAGGAACAGTCAGAGGGCAGACTGGAAGGGGGATAGGAGGATAAAGACTGGACTGTAACAAAAGAATAAAAAATTAAAAAAAAATAGTTGGCTGGCATTGGCCAACTTCTGACCACTGAGGCTTGATTGTCTCAGAGGTTTAGTTTATCTTCCTTCTGTGGTTGGTTGGATATTAGAGTTCTATTGCTGTAGAATTCAAACACTGCTCAGTTGTTCACCTCTTGCTTGTTTACTTAGTCCTTTATATGAAAATATTCATGCTGAAATGTCTCATGGTTTCCTGAACAAACTGACTAATGCAACAATATTCAGTTTGTGTGTGTGTATGAGCATCTAATTTGCCAAACCACTAATAAGCCAGATATAGAAATGATTAAAATGATGCTTGAGGAAGGTCAAGGAGGTGAACACATCTGGAAGAGTACATGGTAAGAACAGCTGCAGAGAGCAGTGAATTGATGATATCAGACACCAATGGAAGCAGAAAGGAAAACCTTAAAATGATATCAATCCAAGTCCTAGAGTTTAGACATCAAGTCTAAGAAGATGGCTCATAAACACTTTGGTTGGGTTAATCTGTTCCCAAACTAATTAAAAAAAAATTACTACTGAACTGCCTTGGCATTACTTTTGAATTTGTTAACCATTTTCTTCAATTCCAAGGGAAATAGGAGCCCTTTGATTGGGGATGGAATGAAAAGGCAAATATATTTATTTTATTATAAATCACAATATTTTGAAGACTACCTTTGGTCTTAAAACACAGATTCCTTGAATGAAAGAGATATTTAGCTTAAAAAAATTATTAGAATCTTGTTTAGCTAAGTGGCCTGTCTACCACGCTGTTGTGCAGAGGTGGCCCCCAAGAGGAGGCTATTTACTTTTGCATGTTTTCCATTTTGTTAGGTTACAGAAACAAGGAGTAATCTCAGCCAATGTCACATGTCACTTTACCCCTTAAGACACTGAAGACAGCTGAGCTACAAGATATTGCCATATCTTGCTTCTATCTTCCTTCCAGGTACTGGTGAGGAAATCACTGGGTGTTCCTCAGTACAGAACCAACTCGTTTATTTCCTTATGCTCAGCAATGCCCATCGAATAATAAATACTTGAGAGTCTTGCCATTCCTTTTCAGACAGTTTCACTGGTGGAGGGAGAGTCAGTGGGTTATTTTTACCACCAGGCTATGTAGTTGCATTCACTGCTAACCCTAATTTTATCAGATGGGAATAAAAGTACCATGTGGCCCCTTCAGGCTTTATGTATACTGACATGAGACTTAAGATGATAAAGTTTCTGGTTCTGGGCAAGGTGTTGTTATGTATTTTAAACATTTGTGTCCTCAAAACTCTCAGAGTCTTTCTGGGAAGAAAAATTAACATGGGAGCAGCAGGGAGAAGTGATAAAAGCAATTCGATGCAAAGTTCAGAATGATCGCTAAAACTAATGGCATTGTATTCTTTTTTTTTTTTTTTTTTACAAAGCTAAGAAAAATACCTACAATTTGGATAAAGTGGATGCCTTTGCAGAATGGATTAGACTTTAATCTTTCCTTTCCAGTCAAGAAAAAGCCAACATATAAAATGTTGCCAAAAATTGTGATTGCAAAAATTGCTAGATACTCTCTGGCTAAAAGCACCATTTTTCTCACTTTTTATATATACATAGTTTAAATAGTCATTGCCATATTCTATCATGTTTAATTTATGTTGTCACAAATGATTCTATGATTTCATAATTTAAAAATATAATTGGCATTTTCATGATTGTGTTATATCCATTGTTTGGTTGTACTGTGTGCTATATAACTTTCCACTTGGGATTCATAACATTCTTCCTTTCCTTTTTGATTTTGACTGTGCAGAAGAGTCAGCTCACAAGTCTTAAAGATTTAAAAACTCAGAGCTTCTTTGAGCCTCAAAAACTATGCCGGGTAGCTCTGTGGTTGTCATCATACCATAAAATGAGTATACTGAATCAAATTATATATGGTATGGATACCACATTGAAAGCCTCAAGAACACTATAGAGAAGGAGAGCTTAGTGGCTAATGATTGAAGAAGGCAAGAAAAGGTCCATGTGAAGGCTAAGCTCTAGCATAAACAGTACCATGCTGAAGAAATACAAATGAAATTAAGAAGGCTCTATGGAAGCTAGACCACAAGAAGGAAGCTTTCAAGTAAGAGCCAGCTCAATCTGAGTCCTATGTCCTAAGAGACCTCTGTCTTCATGAATTAAGGGTTAGCTTCATCCAGAAAGTTAAATGCAGTCAGTCAAGGTGGGGAATCAATTGCTAGTCCTATCTAGTTGTGATACTTAAGATGTTTGGAACAGTGCAATAGTGGCACTCGCCTGTTAGTGGTAATCGACGCTAAGTAGACTTACGATCCACTCAACAGGAGGAAAACCATGCCTGATTTTAAAACTACCCATGGCTGGTGAGATTATGGATCGTAGAAGAGAATCTATCACTACCTCTTTAGTATCCCAGCATAATTCTTTATGCTATATTCTAAAACTTATTCTTATCCAATTAGATACACTTACCTAAGTAAGTATCTATCACCCCTTATCCTTTCTGTCTGGAGCAAAAGTAAACCACTACAGAACTACTGGACACATTACAAAGACTAATGTACTACAGATACAAAGCCCAGTCCCAATGGATACATCTGTAGCATAACTCTCACCTCTGTGGCTCAAGAAAACTTTGCAGAGGAGCGAGCAGAACAATTACAAGAGTCAGAAGCTTAATACCAGGAAGCTTGCTGTGAGACTACCTATCTTAGAAAGGGCTGCACAAGCAAGACCTGAACAATGACAATATCAATAGACATGGTAGTGAGGAAAGGGAAAAAAAAACTCATGTGTTCCATCCCTACACAAAAAAACTACTAGAAACTAATGACTACTGAAAGAGGAATTAGAACCAGGGATCATTTCCCTGACTGGTTGTCCAGTACAATGTGGTCAGCCTTATATAGACAAACAACAACAACAGCATTATATATAGATAGCTGCTTCTTCTTTATTACAGTTAACATAATATATACTAACATAACATTAACATTGCATATTATATATTTGTATATTATATATATCATAATATATATTATGTTAAATAATATATTAATATTGTAAACATTATACATATCATATATTATATATTTGTACATATTGTATATAACATATATATTATATATATTATGTTAACTGTAAGAATAAAAGAAAAGAGGTTATCAGTTCGATGGGGAGACAGGAGGAGTTTGGGACACGGGAGGGATTGGAGGGAAGAATGAGATGTGGGAAGTGATAAAATTATATTTCAATTAAAATATAAAATAATTAATTTTAAAAGAAAGATGATGCAGGTAATAGTTTTTTTTTCTGGTGACAATGAAGACAGCCCTTGGCAGAAGCACTTTCTAGTACAAATGAACAGAAAGAATAGAGAAGGTGAGAATATGTAAAAGCCCCTCTGCCTAAAGTTCTGCTGTGCTGGGACTTTGAGGAGACAACCTAAATGTGAAATCTCACTATAACACTGGGGCTGTATGTTTATCCAGAATGTAAAGCCAACTTCTACTTGTATGAAAAAACATCCTTTACTCTCACTGTATGTAGAATTAGGTGTGATTACAAATAATTCAGTCATTAAACTGAAGGTAGAGCCACTGAGCCTGTGACACAGCAGGCAGGGCCATTTGGGGAAGTTTTATAGCTCACCAACAATCCCCCCAAATGGTGGATATGTAAGTTCAATGTTACTGGCCTAACATAATCTTACACTCATTACAACTGCCGAGAACCATAATCCAGTGTGGAAAAGCACCATTTATTTATATGATGTGTCTAAACATAAGCCAGCAGTTTTGTACATCTGTAAACATGAAAAGAACTATTTATTGTGTTGTAAATGGCATTAAAATGGCCCAGTTTTACACAAGAAAAGTTATCTTCATGCTGTTTTAGATCTATTAATGAGGATATCATATTAATCATATCTCTGTAATTTTGGTTTCGATGGAGAATTTCTTTGAAACATCTTTTTAGAAAAGGGATGCTAATAGACAAATCCATGGCTCTTCCATTTTGTATAAATACTTCAGGAGACAAAAAAAATGGCAAAGCAGGTAAAGGCACTTGCACAAGCCTTACTGCTTGAGTTCAATTCTTAGGAACTATCAAAAGGTGAAATAAAAGGTGAATACGTAATTATTTAACAGAAACTTTGCACACACATGGCAGTATTGCTACCTAGGGAAGAACTAGTTTATCTGAGCCATGTCATCTCACCTTTTGTTTTTTTTTAAGGGAAAAACCCTGGTGTGTTATGATTCGCACATTTTAGCTACAAATGAGAAGCAGGAACATCCCATCTGCTTTCGCTTTGTGTTTATTAAAGAAGATTATAAAGTAAGCAGAGGAAAGAAAATACCACATTAAAAAAAAAAGAAGAAACCAAGTTGAGTGATAGAACTGATGATAGGGAAATGATAGAAGAAAATGGATAGAAATGTCCTTGAGAATATGTGTATATATTTATGTGTATTTATAGACATGTGTGTCAATATATTTCTTCCTTTTACTTACTTTACACTTAGCAGAATACTAAATGCTGTTTAAATAAATCTATGTAACCCTAACAACAGCCTGCTAATTTGTTTTGCTCATTTTTTTTTTCTGGCGATAAGTAGGAAGTTCAAGAGGGTGAAGGAGGGACTTAGCAGAAGACAACTTAGTGTGCAAGCATGAAGACCTGAATTTGAGTGCTGGTATCCATATATAAAGGCTGGCATTGTGCCACATGTCTGTAACCCCAGAGCTGAGAGGCAAAGACAGAAGGATCCCTGGGTTTTCTGGTTAGCTACTGAAGCTGTATCAGTGAAGTCTAGATTTAGTGAGTCAGTCTGTTTAAAAAAAACAGGTTAGAGGGTGATTTAAGACGTTAACTTATGTTCATCTCTAGTCTATATACAAACACACAGGCGGAAAGATACACACACACACACACACACACACACACACACAATCACACACACATGAGGTTAAGTGACCCAGTGCCAGTAAGTGTAGTAGCACAATAGCAATGGTGGGCTATGGTGGGTTTTTACCAATGTGTTGCTATTACTCAACTCTAATTTCTTTCCTACTTACAGGCCAGTCACTGTGGTAAACTGACCAAAGCAACTAAAGAAGGGTCTATTTGGTTCACAGTTCGAGCTACGGTTCATCCATGTGAGGAAGCCAGAAAACAGAAACTTGAGGCAGCTGGTCCCATTTCATCTAATGCCAGGAAGGAGATAAAGATGAATGCTTCTGCTCCCTCCACTTTCCCCCTTTTTATATAGTCCAGGATCCTAGCCTAGGGAACGATGCCACCCATAGTGGGACCTAACCAGATTTTTTGAAGCCAAGTACTCTAATCAAGTCATGACCAGAGGCCTGCCTCCCGTGTAGTTCTAGATCTCATTCTGTTGACAACTGAGGTTAACCATCACAGTTTTAGTCTACATGAGTACTTTTACCATGTAGAATCTATGTTTGACAAGAAACAATAGAACAGAAAGGCTATCAGAAATTGATCAAAATGGATCCTAGGCCCTGCCAAGTTTCAACAAAGTAAGATCCACTTTAACAAAAAAAGGGCCCCAACCATTTTTTTTTTCCTCAGCAGGGTCGACTTAATTTTAATTTTAATTCCCTTTCTAGAATTGATGCTTGTTCTAGGTTAACCATCTATGTTATCATGGTGTTACATACAATGAATTATTCACCCAAATGTATCTTACAATTAGCTTCAGTAGAGAAGTTATACTTTTGTCCAAATATTTTACTTTATCTGTAAAGATTAAATTTATCATCTCTGCCAGCCATGAATAACCGAAAGAATTAGGTTTTAATATCTGAAGTAGAGAAGGGGAAATTGCATGCAACATAATACATCTTTGCTGGACCAGTAACCAACATTTCCTTTCATATTTGTATTCTCTATCATTCCCATCTTTGGCTGGGGAGAGGAAAATATGGCACACATCTGATCAATGACTAACCATTTTTGGAGAGGGAGAAAATTAGACAAACGTGACTAATGGAGATACAGTTTTCTTGTCATCATATTGTTCCAAATTCTTATTGATTAATTTTCCCAGTGATATATTAGATGTTATTAACTCTTTATCTTACAGGTGAGAGATTAAGCCAGGGGAAGTCAGGTGACTAATCCTGAACAGGTGCCAAGTGTCAGCATCAGCACAAAGGTTGGAGAGTGGGATTCGAGAGTCTTCATGCCCAGTCATTGTTCTTAGTTTGAGGGCTACCCATGGAGAAGGTTATTCACCATTGTTTAGATGGTGAGATGATGATGATGGTGGTGGTGGTGATAACAAGGAATGTAGGATCTGTCTCACAGTGAGGGATGCACCTTATTACGTGTATGACCAGACTACCCTGATTAAACTCATAAATACCCCCATGAAGTTGTGTCCGTAATTATTGCCACATTAAAAAAGGAATAATAGTTTCATAAAGAAAAGTCAAAAACAGTTATGCTGGCTCCAGAGCTTATAATGCTTATTAACCTCACATTATATGGCTCTGTTTTAATTACAGAAAACTTTACCCAGGTACGCCCAAGGCAAAGGTCAGTGCTGCAATTAAAATCCAACAAGAAATAAAATGAAGCGCATTTGAATAAGAACATGTTCTCCTCCTAGGATTCGCCAAATGACTAAATTAAAAGTGATTTTACTGTTATTAAATTTTAAAATTTCCGTAGTTTATTAAAACATTTAAATAAGAACCTGACTCACGTTTTATTGTATTTAAACATTTGCATGGGGTTGCAAGGTGGCCCAGCAGTTAAAACACTTCTTATCAAGTCTGCATACCTGAGATAGGTGCTTGAGAATTCCTTAGTGGAAAGAAAGAGCTAACTCCCCAAGCTGCCTTCTGACTGCTGCACTTATCCACACCGGCAGGAGCGGGGTGAATTGCAGTGAAAGACAAAAATGAATAAAACTTGGGTGAAAATAAGAACTACATCTTGAAAGAGAAAAGTCTACATATAAATTGCTTTCCCTAACAGAGTTCAGAAGGGTGGGGCTGATTGCATAGCTGCCTCAGTTAGGGCAGCTATGACTTCTTTTGGCTACTTAAGCTTGTGGGGATTATATTTCCTCGGGACATTTACAAAGGTTCCTAATCAGAGAAAATGCCTCGAAATTTCCACACTTACTTATTGCCCTGCTTAGAAACAGCAGGAACTCAATGCTTTCCTCTCAACTCTTTTATAGATTTTCTACTGTGGTCATAGAACGCAACAGCTCCTTAGAATTACATTAGGGGAAAAAATACCCTCCAACTTGGATGGCTTGTTTCTTCATCTTCTCTTACACCCTTATCCTTTGAATGGTTTCTTTACTCACATCCTTCTGGATGACAATGGCATAAATAAAAAAAAAATCTCTGAGTTAACAAATCTGCTTATAGAAATTTATTTAAGGAAATAATGGGTAATTTTTTGAACATTCTTGTTCCCCAAGGATGCCCGTTTTAGCATGTATGTTACTTACCTTTTTATCAATGTGCTTAAATACCTGTCAAGAAGCAATTTAAAATCTCTCTCTCTCCCTCTCCCTCTCCCCCTCCCTCTCCCTCTCCCCCTCCCCCTCCCTCTCCCCTCCCCCTCCCTC
>NW_021604720.1:1466755-1534833 GCF_004785775.1 Grammomys surdaster | reverse complement strand
ATTTCATTTTTATATAATTCCTCACTCGACCCAACAGACAATCGCTGGTTTGATCCATGTTCTCCACCCTCCCTCCCTCCCTTCCTCCCTTTCCCCCTACCCCCTCTCAGTTTGTGTCGGAGAGTGTTATTTGAGATT
The DNA here is from genome assembly GCF_004785775.1 of Grammomys surdaster. Lineage (NCBI taxonomy): Eukaryota > Metazoa > Chordata > Mammalia > Rodentia > Muridae > Grammomys > Grammomys surdaster. The sequence continues at coordinate 1,534,695 of NW_021604720.1, read as the reverse complement.
TTGAGATCTCAGTTTCAGAAGGTACAGTCCAACATGACATGGTGGCATGCAGTAGTAACATTGCATGTATAATCAAGAAGTGAAGAAAGAATAGGAAGTGGTACCCTGCTGTCAAATCTTAAAGGCCCAGCCCCAGTGATGTAATTCCTCCAGAAAAACTTTCCTCAAACCACAATATTGAGGTAGGTCTAATACATGTTCTAGAACTTAAATATATTTCTTACTAATCCAAATGGAGAAATGGCAACAATGAAACATAGGTAGACCTATGTTTTAATATTTTTTAAAATCAGTTTTGTTTATACCTAATTTTCATCAGTTGTTTGTGTCTTTTAAAATCTAATATCATGTCATAAGCTGTTGTTCATATAATTATAATTGTTGAATATGAGTGTTAATATCTGTAGTGATTTAAATAATTTAACCAATGATTAATAGTTATTTTAGTTAGATTTTAAACAATATATGTAGCATAAGTTAAATAATTCTTTTATCTATATATACCTTATTTTGATTAATATAAAAAAATGACACAAGCAATTATATCTCTCATTTAAACATACTTGTTGTTTCTATTCATAGCTATAAGTAGTTTGTATTCATGTATAGAACTGATTTTTAAAACTGTAAATATACATATTTTAAAATAAAATCTTACAAAACACAAAGCAACAACTTCGTATAAAGCACAGTAACAACTCTATGTAAACATTCTTTTTCAAACAAAATCTTCTTAGGGACTTCACATTGTTTCATTTTGCCTACAAGTTTACTTAAAGATAGCTTGCCTAAGCTCATATTGAATTACTTGAATTAATAAGGCTGGCCTTTATCATAAGAGTGATTTTTTAATTTTTTAACTTCCAAACCATGCTCATCGTACAACGGACAGCCTGAACTTATGGTGTGTTGATTTTACCCATATTTCTATTCATATATTATGTATATTGTTTTCTAAATTAAAAACTATTGAGTTATTCCCATGTTTCCAAACCACTAAAATGTCCTTGACTAAGGATGCTAGAAGGACCAGCAGTCTCAACTAACCTGGACCCTCGAGATCTCTCAGACTCTGAGACAGCAACCAGGCAGCATACACCAGCTGATATGAGGCCCCGACACATATACAGCAGAGGATTGCTGGAACTGGACTCAGTTATAGAAGATGCTCCTAACCCTCAAGAGACTGGAGGCCCCAGGGAGTGGGGAAATCTGGTGGGGTAGAGGGTAGGGGTGGGGACATATCCATAGAGATGGGAGTGGGAGGAAGAATAGATTGTGGAACAGTCAGAGGGCGAACCAGGAGGGGGATACAATCTGGAGTGTAAAAAATGATTAAATAAAATTTTTTAAAAAGGAGGAAAAAAAAGAATATGTCATTGTTTTGTTGGTCAAGACCAGTGAAGAGCTCACTAAGTAAGACCAACTCACAGATTATGTCACTAAAAATGTCATTCTTGGATGAATTGCTGATGTAGCAATAATTTTTTTACTGCTATTTTTCACCATGCATCAGATTGCTTTGAATAAATGGAAACTCCCTTCCTCTTGTATGTTCATGGAAAAGTTAACCAGATTGTACTTACTGCATGGTTTCTGAATAATAAATGGGAACAATTGTTTTATCTCAAGATAAATGAGTATAAAGTAGCTAATCATGTGAATTGACCTAGCTAAAAAAATGAGCTGGTTTAATTTATTAATAGCCAAGATAACTCATGAAAATCCTGTAATTCTCCTTCAATGAAAGGCTCTAGAGAGTGTGTAAATCTAAATATCTTATCGTTAATCATGGGATAATATTTTCATGTGCCAGCCAAATGCTTGGTTTGCTCTCACTAATGATTTTTTTATTCATCACATGGAATCCATCCAATGCCTCAGGGGAGTAAAGATGTCAAAGAGAACCAATGAAAATGTACTCACTAATGATAATAAATATAATTTTAGGATAAATGTTATGTTTAAAAAACATAGGTTTGTATTTACAAAATCTAAACAATACTTTTCATTTGTTCTTATTAAATGTATATGTTGAGAATTGAATTAGTCATAAATATGTTCATAAGATATAGTCATTGCTCCATGAAATACCTTTATTTATTTTTTACATTTAAAAATTAGTTTTAATTCAAGAACCTTACCCATGACTTAAATTTATTTATATCCTCCCTATTCAATCTTACTATCTCTTTTTTAGAGGTCACTATCTTACTCCCAAATGCTGTTTATTATTTTCTTACAATTGGTAAGTTTGTTTTTCCTTTGGATTAGTACTTTCTCATATAATTAGATATGTATGCAAACACTTGTGTATTTATTTATCTACATGTTATCTTAATCCTTTGTATTTATGTTTGTAACAAATATGTTATTCTAGTCTGTTGCTTGTCATATATTCTTTTTATTTATTTTATTAACTCTTTGAGAATTTCATACATTATATTTTGAGCATATTTATCCCTCATCTTCTCCCAATTTCATAGTCACCTAGCTTTGTGTCCCCATTATTTTTAATAGACAATTTTTTGACTTCACTAAAACCAAGACATAACTTTTATATCATAAAGAATGGGAGGTGAAGGTGATCTGGCTGTGACATGTCAGCCCACTGATTGCCAGAGTTGATTTGTCTGATCTGGCTAAATAGACAGATATGTTGGCCAGATTCATGTCAACTTAACACAAGTTGAAGTCATCTAAGAGGAAGAACCTTCAATTGAGAAAATGCCTCCATAAGATCAGGCTGTAGGCAAGACTGTAGGGCACTTACTTAGTGATTAACTGCAGAGGGAGACATCGTGGGTGATGCCATTTTTGAGCTGGTGATGCTGGGTTCTATAAAAGAGCAGGTTGAGCAAGCCAAGAAGTACAATCAGTAATCAACAGTCCTTCATTGCTTCTACATCAGCTTTTGCCTCCAGGTCTCTGCCCTGCTTGAATTCCTGCCCTCACTGTTTTTGATGAGAAACTGTTATATATGAAACTGTATGAGAAATATACCTTTACCTCCCCATGTTGCTTTTGGTCATGGCATTTCATTACAGCAATAATAACATTAAAGAGGACAAGTGTTCCCTTCTTCACTCACAAGTGCATGTAATGTTCCACAAAATGCTCAATACAGATATCCTTTTCCAACAGAGGAGGACCATTCTTTGGTCAAGGGTATTAATGTAAGTATCCTAGAACTCCCAAATAAGCTTTCAAGAGTATATTGATCAAAATATATTAAAATTACATTCAAGACAATCCATAGCCGGAGAGGGGAGGGAGATGTTCTTAAACAGCTAGAAAGTATCCATACATTGATATTGTATAATTGTCCCTAAGACTAGGTCTCCCTCTTGTTTTAGGACTAATAGGAGAGAAGACAAGTACTAGTTATCATAAGAAAACAATATAGAGCCTCTGGGCTATACAACAAAATCTCAAAGGCAGAGTGCAATAGAAGTATGTTTCTTTCTTTCTTTTTTTTTTTTTCACAGTTAAAGCAAGGTTTAATTAAATATCAGCCAGGATGATACACTGTAGGAAGTTTTTTTCCTGTGTTCTCAGAAGATGGCCACAAGTTGAATTTACAGAGGCTTTAAAAGGAAACCCTATAAGACCACTGTATTTCCCATCAGGTCCGATCAGGGGCAAGCATCCTAATGTATTTCCTACCTATACATCTCTAACTTATATATGATCAGGTACATCCCATGCAATTGGGTCAAACAAATTTGTTTAGGGGAGTGAAAACATGTGGCTTGTTAGCTCCCATAAACAATCGCCTCTAGCATTCCAGGAAGTATCTGTCCTTGGGCAAGGGGCTTACAAGTAAGACCCATTATCTTATAAGTCTAACTTGGCATGATAGTGTATGGGGACAGGGTAAGGTAAAGGCTTGGGAAATGATAGTCTTTTGCAAGTGGCTCCCAATGTCACTGTCAGCATCAGTCCACAGCTATCTGACCAAATTATAGGACATGTGGAGGATTTCAGAGCTGTTAATGGACTAAGATTGGAAGATGATGTTTTCTTCCTGCACTCCTTTCATAACTCAGTAGCAAAGGAGGTGAGAAAGTATTGAGTCACATATCTAGGATAATGGGGGAATATACTTAATAACTGACTATAAAGACATTTTGAAGCCACTCATTTTTCTTAAAAGTATGTGATAAAGTAGGTTAAAGTAAAATAGCATTAAATGTTTTGCAATTCAGCAACTGTGATCTTTGGATTGCAAATAAAAAGCTCACAGATCCTTTGTGTTCTACTTCCTGTCTCCATTGATAATCTCACTACTCAAGTTCCTTCATGTATATGTTATGCTCCAACTTTCCAAGAGTCTTTTTCTCTGAGGCTTCCTTTCTCTGCAAAGCTCCTCTTGCCTGTTTTCTCATATGTCCCCCTTCTATCATTTGTTGAGACAAGGCTATATCCTGTTGAGTTATTCTATATTATGTAAAACAGTGTTTTCTCATATTGTATCTAAACTTTTGACTTCATTTTGAGGGTGGAGGATGATTCTATACCTGGGTTAGCACACACGATGACTCCTATGTGGCAGGGGTTCCTAAATTATTCCTAAAATACAATGACTGTTACCTTTTAAATTTACAAAAGTAAACTTGGGGTTGTAAAAGTATGTGTGTGTTAAAAAAACTAAAAAAAAAATTCCAAGAACCTATCCTATATACTAGATTAAGTAAGTTTTCAATAACCTTACCTGGACAGACCCCATGAAAATAAGACATGTATTGCTACAATGACCATGGCCCCACTGATCAGCCATCTGAACACCTGGTGTGTTCATGAAGTGAATTCCCAACTGTTCTGGGAATGGCAACTCATTTTGGTTCTTCTGTTGACCTGGACTACTCAGATTGTCATCCACCTGAACCTGCCATCCATCCACCCATCCATCCATCCATCCATCCACCCACCCACCCATCCATCCATCCATCCATCCATCCATCCATCCATCCATCATCTATTTATCTGCACTTTTATTGACCTGGCCTTGATCCCACTCCTTACTTCTACAATGTACACATCTCATTCCTGTAGGTTGATTTTGATGAGCAAAGCAGTAGCAGTGGTAATTATAGCAGACTTCCAGCAGGTGCTCTGCAGCAGATAAGAATTTAGCCTAAGTGTGAGGGCTATTCTTTGCTCTCAAGTTTATTATACCTAGAATTAATTAAAACCCAAATGGCTGGGCATACCTGTGAGGAAGTTTTTCTTAATTAAATCATATGAAGTGGAAACATACACTTCTAATCCAGATCCTTGGGGTGGAAAGATACACCCTTAATCCAGATCTTTTGAGGTGGGAAGATCCATCTTTAATCTGAGCTACACCTTTTAATAGCAGCCTATATAAATGGCATAGAAGAAAGAAGCTTATTCTCACTTTGCTTCTTTGTTCTTATGCTCACTAGCAAGTCCATTTCTTCACTGCATTAGAGCTTACTTCTTTGAGATTTTGGTATAGACTGAAGACAAGCGGAGACATCCAACCTTGTGGATTGAACAGATTCTCAATCTCTAGTGGATTCTTGGAGCTTCCATTGGTAGACAGTCACTGTTGGATTAGCTGGACCACAGTCTATAAGTCATTCTAATAAATCCCATATATTTCTTATAAATTTTCATTTTCTAAGAAATTATATATAAATATAAGAATAATTTTTTTTAAGTATCTGGAATAGATTTTCCAATTTGTCAACACCCACAGTTACTGAGACCACTCCAGTTACTAAAGCCTCTCCTGGGAGCTTAGAAAATACTGAGAACCTATGATGTGTACTATTTTACAAGTTTAAGGAGACCAAAAACATTTGATTATCCTGATTCAGCAACTGTGAGAGGCATTGAATTTGGTGAGTCTGTATATTAAACTTTTGACAGTTTGTGGAAAAATAAGGAAATGTAGTTGTTCCTAGTATTTCTGGGTAATTTGACGAAGGAAAAGAATGAAAAAAGATGTAATACAAAGAAACCAATTTTGTAGCATCTCTGAATGTGGTGAAGGACAATGAACTCAGAGATAAACCAGACTGGCTCCAAATGTGCTTATCGGTCTAAAAGTTTCTAGCTGCAGGAGAGAGGAGAATCTCTGCAGCCACAGAGTTCAAGTTGTGGCAAACAGAGACCATCATTATATAGGTGGATGAATTACATAAAACAATTAAAGTCTTAGCCTTAGAGGGCCAGCAGTCAAAATAAGGACATTAATTGGTAAGGAATGGAATCCTGGAAGTTGGGATAGGGATACATGGGAGGACCATGTTGAAGCTGAGTGTTTTGAACCCTCAGATTCTCAAAGTTTTATCTCACCTGAGGAAGTAGTCTCTCCACCTCTGCAGAAGATGTAATCACGCCCTTAAACTATTGCCTTTTCTGCCTTTGACTGGGGAAATTAAATCTCTATTGTCTGCTAAACCAACAGTGACTTTCTCTTTCTCTGAAGGAGATACCTTCAATCCTGATGTCCCTCAGGGCCCACCAATAGTACTATGGAGTTAATGAGCTTGGTAAGTGATTCAAGCAGAAGTCTGCAGAATGTCTGTGAAAGTGGATTTTAAGCATGTGGGACAATTGTGGGAAAGACATAAAAGGGAATCAGGCTGAGTTTATAGATGCAGGCCCACTAACTGGAGATTCTAAGTTTAATTAGGAAGTTCACAAAGTTTAAAAGGTATCCAAAGTTAGTTTGAATGATTGGCTGAGGCTTTGTCAGAAGATGGCCTCCTGAAAAAGACTTTGAAATGCCTGATATCCCTTGGCTTAGTGATGGTGATGGGATTTTAGGTAAACTGCAATACTAGAGTGGGTACTGTGTGAGACCTAATCCACCATAATGGGAAAGCCTAGAAGACATGCTTCTTGTTAATCCTATAAGACACAAAATGGCGAGGGGAGTACCAGTACATGTGAAGAACTTTGTTGTCATCTTTTTTCTTATGTCAGCTTTCAGGATTGGAGACACTGCTGCTCAGTTGGGTGAATTAAATGCAACATGTTTAATTGGGACCCCAAGTAGCAAGGGCCAAGTAAAAGCACTGAATTACCAAAAGCAAGGTGGTCTTAGTTATCATGATGAGTGGGACAGTCAAAGCAATGTCCAGAATGGCTTGACCCATAAAGTCCCTACAGACAAAATAAACTTTATGGTGGCATGACTCCTATGGACCTTTGGTACTGGCTCATCTACCATGATGTTTACAGGTATGAAATAGAAAAGAAGCCTATTGCGTTCTTATTTGATCTATATAAGATGAGTATTCTCAAACAAATGTAAGAAAGATTTCTTTGGATCATACTAAAAGGGAATCTTGAAATTTTTTTCCAGGTTTTGGCTGAAGTTCAAGTTTCTGTTGGTCCAGTGTGTTCCTGAAATCATCTTGTAGTTATTTTAGCAGTTCAAGAATGTATAATTGGGATAGATATATTTAGGAATTGGCTGAATTCTCACATTGGTCCATGACCTATGGACTAGGGGCTATTATGGTTGGAAAGGCCAAATGGAAGCCCTTAGTGTTGCTTCTGCCAGGAAAAGTAGTGAATCTAATCCACTATTATATTCCTGGAGGAATTGGAGAAATTAGTGCCATTATCAAGGACTTAAAATATTTAGGAGGGGTAAGTATTTGCCATTACATTGCCCTTTAATTCTCTTATCCAGCCAGAATGGAGGAAAAATGGATCATGGAGAATGACAGTTGATTGTTAAAAATTCAGTCAAGTAGTGACTCCAATCACAACTGCTATACAAGATGTAGTGTCCTTACTTGAGCAAATTAACACATCTCCTGGTACATGGTACTTAGCTATTGATTTAGCACATGCCTTTTAGTTTAGTTTTGGTTGGGTTTCATTTTGGCACCTGTCCACAAGGCCTACCAGAGAAGTTTGCTTTCAGTAGGCAAGGGCACCATTAAAATGTTACAGTTTTACCTCAAGGATATATTAACTCTCCTGCCCTGTGTCATAATTTAGTTAGAAGGGATCTTGATCATCTGCCTCTTTCATAAATTATCACATTGGTTCACTAGATTGAGGACATTATGCTGAATGAACCAAGTAAGCAGAAGGTATCAATCACTTTAGACTTGTTGGTAACACATCTGTGCATCAGAGAATGGGAAATCAAGCCAATCAAAATTTAAGGACCTTTTACCTCAGTAGAATTCTTAGGAATACAGTAGTGTGGGGCATGCCAAGATATTCTTTCTAAGGCAAGGGATAAGTTATTGCACCTGGCAGTTTCCAAAACCAAGAAAGAAGCATTATGTTTAGTGGGTCTATTTGGATTCTGGGGACAGCATGTGCCTAACTTTGGTGTGTTACTCCAGCCTATATACCAAGTTGCATAGGAAAGCTGCTAGTTTTGAGTGGTACCTGGAATCAGAGAAGGCTCTTCAACAGGTTCAGGCTTCTGTATAGGCTTCTTTATTTTTGATATCATATCATCTAGCAGACTTGATGGTACTTGGCATGTATGTGGAAGATAGGTATACTGTTTGGAGCCTTTGGCAGGCTTTTATAGGTACATAACAAAAGAGACACTTAGGATTTTAGAACAAGACCCTACCATCATCTAAAGACAACTATTCTCAGTTTGTCAGACAGCTCTTGCCCTGCTATTGAGTTTTATTGAAAATTGAATATTTTCCAATGAGATATCAAGTTACCATGTAATCTGAGCTGCCCATCTTGAGCTGTGTATTATCTGACCCATCAAGACATAAAGTTTGACATACACAGCAGCAATCTATTATCAAATGGAAGTGGTATATATGAGATCAGGTCTGAGCAGATCCTGAAGGCACAAGGACGTTACATGAAGAAGCTGCCCAAATGTCTATGATCTCTCCTCCAATTACTATGTTGTCTGTTGCCATTCATACACTTACAACCTTGTGGGATGTGCACTATGATCAGTTAACTGAAGAAAGGAAGACTAGTACCTGGTTTAATAGCAGCTTTTTCTGTTATGGGAGTACCACCCACAAGCAAATAGCTGTAGCATTACAATTCCTTTCTGGGACAACCCTGAAAGGTACCTGTAAAGGGGAATCTTGACAGTGGGTAAAACCTTTGGCAATACAAATGATCATACATTTTGTTTGGAAGGAGAAATGGCCAGATATGCGATTTTTTTTTCACTGAAAATGGACTATAGCCAAGGATTGGCTATATGGTCACAGAGCTGAAAATTGGACAATTGGTGAGAAAGACATCTGGGATTACCAGATGTGAATAGATCTTTCCAAACAGGCTAAGGATGTGAAGACAGTTGTATCCAACATAAATGTTCATCAAAAGGTGACATTAGCAGAGGAGGAACTCAATAATCAAGTAGACAGGAAGACCAATTATGTGGATAATCAACCTCTTTCCCCAGTCATTCCAGTCATTTTCTAGTCAGCCCATGAACAAAATGCCAATGGTAGCAGAGATGGGGCTATGTATGAACTTGATAATTTGGAATGCCACTCACAAAGGCTGACCTGGCTACAGCTAATGCCAAGTGTCAGATCTGCCAATAGCAAAGACCCAACACCAAGCCCTAGATATGGCAACATTCCCAGGGGTGGCCAGCTAGCAACCTGGTGGCAGGTTGACTACATTGGACCACTTCCTTCATAAAAAGGACAATAATTTGTCTTTACTGGATTAGATTTGTATACTGGTTATGGATTTACTTTTCCTGCACACTATGTTTCTGCTAAAACCACCACCCATGGACTTACAGAATACCTTATCCACTGCTATGGTATTCCACTCAGTATTGCTTCTGACCAATGAACTGACTTCACAGCCAGAGAAGTGTAACCGTGGATCCACAATCATGGAATCTACCAGTCTTAACATGTTCCCCACCATTCTGAAGCAGTTGTACCAATAAAAACAAGGAACGGCTTTTGAAGACACAATCACAGCACCAATTAAGTGTCAGCAGCCTGGAGGGCTGGGGCAGAGTTCTCTGAATGGTGATTTTTTTTTTTTTTTTTTTTTTACCACAGCTAGGATACGAAAGTCTAGAACAAGGAGTAGAGAGAGAAAAGTTTTACTATCACCCCTAGTGACTCACTAGGAACATTTTCATTTCCTGTCCTTGTGACCTTAAATTCTGCTGACCCAGCAATTTTAGATTCAGAGTGTTCCAGACACAACAAATATTCCACTGAATTAGAAGCTCAGATGTCCCTCTGGTAACATTGGCTTCTGATGCCCTTAAACCTATAGGGTACAAAAGAAATAATATTCTTAGGAAGGGTTGTTGATCCAGGTTACCATGGGGAAATTAGATTGCTTCTCCACAGTGGAGGTAAGAGCAGTTATGTCTGGAGTGCAGGAGATGCATTAGAGAATCTCTTAGTGCCACTATGTCCTGTGATTAAAGTCAATGGGAAACTACAACAACCTAATCCAGGCAGGATGAAAAGGCACTGACCCTTCCTGAATGAAGATATGATTCACTCCTCTCGGAAAAGATCCAAAACTTGCTGAAGATGGAAAAAATACCAAGTAGGTGGGAGAGGAACACAGTTGTAAATACCAGCTATGACCATGTGACCAATTGCAGAAGTGCAGATTATAATCAACATATGCATTTCTGTCGTATTTTGTTAAGAATGTGCTTTGTACAGATATTTGTGTTTTCATGCTTAGATTTTTTTATGTAATATAATATCAATTAAGAGAATCACTGGTTATCATATTTAAGTCTGAGATGCTAAAATAATGTCTCTCAAGGGACATTGCTACCTATTATGAATTTATAATATGTTTAATGCTGTATGAGGGATAGTCAAATCATGCTAGGCATAATTATGAGCTGTTTAGACATCTGCTAGTTTCTTAGATCTTTTATAGTTAGACAGTCATTGTTGGAATAGCTGGACCACAGCCTGCAAACCATTATAATAAATCTCCATTGTATATACACTTAGGTTCATTCTATCAGATCTGCTTCTCTAGAACATTGATTAATACACCAAGCTATGACTTACAAGATGAACCCATGAAAAAATGCCAAAGACCAGAGTACTCAGAGTACTGCAGTATCCTCAAACTTCAATAAGACAGAGTGACATATATATATATATATATATATATATATATATATATATATATATATTCATTTTGTCGTTTATTATTGTCTTGTAGTGATCAAACCCAGGGCCTAACAGGGATAACATTCTGTCACTAATGCTCAGCCTCAGCCTCAAGAGTCTACCACAGTATGCTGCCGTCAATAAGGCAAATAAAAAAAATGAAATAAAAACATAGTCTTGTATTGAAGAAAACAAAGAGAAGTTATGTCAAAGCAAAGCCTATTAGAACTGGGTCAGCACATCTCTTTTCTCAAAGCTTCACTGATGTCTGCCATCCAAAGCCACAACTCTTCTCCAGCCTAGACTCACCACCAAAAGCATCATGCGTTGTTCTGGCATCAGCAGGAGTTTCAAATCTCCTCCTTGAGGCTCTGTTCCTTTCCCAACTTAGCTGTTTCATGGCTTTGCATGACCTTCCCAAGAGACTGCAGCAGGGCAATCCAGGGAGCATGAGCCCCACAGTTGTATAATGATCTCTAGCTCTTATAAAACCATTTCTCCAAGGAGGAAAGTTTAATGGATTGTCGCCATAAGAGTTTGGGATTATCTGTGGTTTTTAATTATTCCTACTATGTAGATTGTTTTTGCCATAGACTACAGACTTGTCCACGTGGTTTGGATATGTTCCTGATGGGCAGAGTAATTAAAAATGCAATTGAACCTCAAGTCCCTAACTTTATGCATGGATCTTTTATTAGGCATCTTCTTACATCTAACGCATAGTGCCAATTTTTCAGTCAAAATTGTATTGCTTTACTTTGCTCAAAACAACAGCGGCATTCTTTAAGTGAGAGATCCATGGGTCAAAACTATTTACATTAACCATCCTAAAGTCAACCCTTTTAAGTACCAGTAAGTAGAGTGGATGTTTGGCTAGTTTTACTTTCAATAGAGTGAGCGTTTTGTTTTTTTTAAAGTTAACAGCATCTGAATGGCAGTAATCTTTGCATTTAAGATGTCACTACATTGTAAGAGGATGTGCTATGATACGACGATCTTTTCATTTTATAATTATTATTCATGAAATACTATCATCCAGTCATAAAACCACAGGATAAATGCCCCTAAATCATGATGGCAGTGTAGTGATTAAGTGACAGACTGATAGGGTAAGTCACCATGCCTTAAAGGCAGTGAGCCCCCCACCCCCCATGTGCAAAGCTTTAGTGTCCAGCCCCATAGTTATTTCTTAAGGAAGCTGATTGAAATAAGCTGATTGAAATTGAAGGGAAGGAGAAAGAGAAGTTCATCAAGACAAAACATGAACATATTGGAATGATTTAGAGCACTAAACCTGAAAATATCAAGCTAAAACATTACCAAGGGGCCATTAACTCTCAGGAAATTTTAGAGGTTTGAAACTCTCGTTTCCAAAAGTAAGCCACTTGAAGTACAATAACGAACAACGCTAGAATTATTTTTGGGGACATTCTACAAAGGCCCCATTAAAATTAAAGAATTTGGGGTTGGGAAGGCATTTTAGTAGTTAATGTGTTTGCCTTGCAAGCATAAGGACCTAAGTTTGATCCTCAGAACCCATGCAAAAGAGCACACCACAGTGATGTAGGCTTCTAACCCCAGAATTGGACCAGGAAACTAAATACAGGATAACAGATATGGTTCTATGTTTGATATATGGTCTCAACATAAGTATACTTCAATTATATAACTCACCTTGAAACACAGGCAGCTCTCATGATTCTCCACTGGAAGAAAGTTGAAGTTCCCTGTCAACATTTCTCCCATTTTATTTATCTCCCTCAATGTATTCTGTATAGATGCAAATGTCAGACATACTGCCATGTGATAGAGAAAATCTGAACTTATTGAAATATGAGATAAGGTTTTAAAAAATATGTACAAAAATAATATCCCATTTTACGTTTTGAATAATGCAAAAAACCATTAAAATAGATGGCTTTTCATAAAAGCCAAGACAAAATAAAGTCTGTGATATGATTTTCAAAGTAGGCTTTATTTTGCATATTTTTGGTTTTTCTTTGTATTAATTATGTAATTATTTTTGAGTTTATAGTATTTTTATGGTTTTATGAAGTAGCATACAAAGTAATCTTTCCATTTGAGCATTTCACACATATGTTATTCATATAATTCTCTTACCTGTTGCCCTGATCAACTTTCCTACCCTATGTCTTCTAGTCTCCCTTTGCCCATGGTAGTTTTGTTTTCATATTACATACTTTCAATTTTCCCCCTCTATCCCTCACACTCACAATATCTCTTTTTCCCTGCTGATGGTCTCCTTTCAAGTCCCACGACTTATATTTCCTGGCAAATGTCACAGTTTCTTTTCTTCCTTTCAGGTGAATAAAATTCCATGTGCACATGTACCACATTTTCTCTATCTATTGTTCTGTATATGGCTGCCTAATCTTCTGTTTGTTAGCTGCTGTGAATAATGCTGCAATAAGCATGGATGGTCAAGTGTCTGTCTGGTAGGACTTCCAAGTCCTGGAGATGACTTAGTTCAATGGAGGTAAATACAAATTACTGTGCATGTGGGTAGTTATCCTTTCCGTTCTCCATGTTCTTTAAAAAGTATCCATTCACACACTCATCTCTATTCTAGTCTTCCATCCTCCAAGTACTTTCATTCCCCATGTAAAATGAAGGAATCAACTCAATGTCATAACCTGCAATTCTTTAGCCATTTATCTGGAAAATACTCCATTGATAATCAATCATTCTATCCTTGTCAAAGATGCAATGACTATTCATGTTTTAAAGTAGTTATTTCTCTCCTTATTGGTACACACACACTATTTCAGTGAGGCCAAAATAATTAAGCTGTTAATGGTAGCGATCTGACCTTTCTCCTCATGTGAACCCATTGCAGACTTAAGTAAGTTAACTTAGACCTCTCTTCACACATTTTCCTCTGTGGTGGCAGAGAGTGGTGAGGACAATAATCCCTATGACTTTTGATTCACTCCATCATCATCGAGTGTAGACTGAGCACCCTAGACCACTGCTTGTTCCCAAGGCTTCAGCATCCAGCACAGGGCATCTGGTGGGGAAGCCTATTGGTAGAGGTCAATGCGTTGAGTTCGGAATACTCCATTGTAGGTGGAAGGTGGGGCCTTGAGACGGGAATTGAGACCAGAGAACGGTCTTCCAGATGGGGGAGTCCGTGGTGACCCAGGATCCCCGAGGTTGCTGCTCAGCTTTCAGTAATGCTAGAAAGGCTTTAGTTCTACTGGGTACAGCTCTGCTTGCCCCAAGCCAGGCGGGAAGGGCCTGGCAGGTGAAGAAAAGACCGGAGCAGCAGGAGCAGGTGGGGGCCGCACAGCTAGGTTGAGGGGCTGGAGAGCAGGACCCACAGGTAGCAGAGAAATAGGGGGTGTAGCAGGGGGTGGCGCTGGCAGCAGGGAGCCAAAGTTCACCACTGGCAGCTGTGAATCTACCATAAGTAGACTGCTGAGCATGGGCTCCCGAAGGAAGGAAACCACTCTGGCCACCAGGCTGCAGAGGAGTAGAATAAAAATCTGAAGGGGTTGGCAGATCCTGGCGTACCTGAGGCGAGAGTGGGTCAGACAAAGGGCTGGGGCAGAAAGCTGCAGAGTAGAGGGAGGATAGTGGAGGGTAGAGAACTCCCCCAGCAGGCAACTTCCCAAGCTCTGCTGCTTGCAGTGCTGAGAAATTCAGAAACTGGCCCTTGAGAGCTACCCCAGAGAGCAGTGCAGAGGGAGAGGCTGGACCTGGGGGCAGATACAGAGGCTGTGACCTGTAAAACAACACAGGAACAGGTTGGTGATCACATGTAATTTCCTGATGTAGGAGACTTCTGTGTGTAGGAGTTCCCACGCAGCTTCCTGTTGGTGGCACTGCAGCCAGGTCAGCTTCTCATGTCTGTCAATGAGCTCCCTCCAGCTGTCCTCCAGCCTCAGTCCTGAGTTGTCTTCATCCTCCTCCTCATCTTCCTCTCTCTTCTCCCAGGAGTCATGGTTAAAGCGCAGCCTCCTGGAATCCGGGGTAGCCCGAAAAGCCTGTAGGCATGTTGTTTGCTCTCCAGTTGTTCTATCTTGTCTACCTCCTGGCCAAAGGCGCTGGTGCTAGGGCTGGGGCTGAAGAAGCCACTGAAGCGACTGGCCGCCCGGTTCTTCCAGCTCTCCTTGCGGCCACTGCTGGCACCACTGGCGCCCCGACTGCAGCCAACCGGCAGAAAACAGCTGGAAGGTGCACAGGGCTCCTGCCCAGGGATGCTCGTCCCCCACCCCCCAGGAACTCAGACACGTTCTTGCGACAGTGGTCGGGGGCCAAGATGTCCAGACTGCTCTCCAGCAGCTCTGAGGGTCCACACGCTCCGACACAGGGGGCACAGCCCCACTGGGCCTCAGTACTGGCAGACTGAGGGACTTGGAATCCTTCACTCCCTGCTTCACCTTGCCCTTGTTCCCTGGCTTGGCTAGGGTGTCATGTTGGGGGGACAAGAAGTCCTCAGTGCCGAAGTATGGGAGACAGGGTCCTTGTCCCCTCTCCCCTGAGGATTTAAGTCTAAGCTCAGTTATCCTCCTTCAACAATTAACTTTAATTGAGAACATACTTCTTGACCCTGAATGCATTATCTAAAACCTTAATGGCATTGTAGAGAAAAACAAAGCATGTACATATGAAGAGAGTTTTTGGAGAAATAATACACTTTTGTACATTTCAAACAATGTAGGTCATTTATAGGGTTAGGTGCTACTGTGTCCAAGTCCTAGACAAAAGTGTTGATTATATATGATACAAAGAATAATCAATAGTGTTGTAATTGTTGCCCCTCGTCTGCACTCCAGGCAGGTTGTGCCTTTTTACTGTTTGAAAAGGCAGGAGGATGTCTATTTCTTTGAACTCTTTTCAGTGAATTTTCTTCCACAAAAGAAAGTAGAAGTATAATGTAATCATGAGGAGGTTATAAAAGAGAACACAAGATGAGTGACAACTCCAGTGCTGTAGAAGGGCAAACATAAGCCTGGAATCACGCACTCTGACACATCAACTCAGTGCCCAATGTACGAAGTTAGTGGGGTGACACACACTGCTTTCCTCCAATGTGAAGGATCAGAACTGTTTATTGTTGCTCTTACTTAGCAAGTACTACAGCTATTGAGCATGTCTCTGGCCTGATGACCCAGAAGATGACATCCTGTTATAGCCTTCTCTCTAAGAAATTAATATAATAAATGAAGATAGTAATCTATTGTTAAGGAGGTATTTTAGAGAAATCCATCTCCTTTGGAATGTGAGGTATAAAAAAGTGTTTTGCTTTCTTCTCCCATATACATGTGTGTATATATATATATATATATATATATATATATATATATATATGCATTTTATCTTTTATGATGACTTAGAGTCAGTTGTGTAAAATTCACACTTAACCATACAAAGTATTGGAGGTCAGATGCTCATAAACACACAGAGACTAATCAAACATATCAGTGGCCCACTAAGCTTTCTCAACTGTTAAAATAGCACAGGTCGTGGGTTAGCAATGAAAAGATCTGAGTATTTTACTTCCTATGAGGTTGCGAACCCCTTTATCTCCTTCAGTCTTTCCCCTCACTCCTCCATTGGGGTCAGATGGTTGGCTGCAAGCATTTGCATCTATATTGGTAAGGCTCTGGCAGAGCTTCTCAGGTGACATCCATATCAGGTTCCTGTCAGCAAGCAATAATGACTATGTTTGTTTGGTGTCTGCATATGGGATGAATCCCCAGGTGGGGAAGTCTCTATATGACTTTTCCTTCAGTCTCTGCCTCAATCTTTGTCCCAATATTTCCTTTAGATAGGAGCAATTCTGGGTTAAAATTTTGAGAAGCGTAGATGAGGGCCCCATCCCTCAACAGCGGCCATGTCTAACCTCTGGATATGGTCTCTACAGGTTCTCTCCCCTCTTTGTTGGGTATTACAGCTAATGTCATCTCTGTTGGGTCCTGGGAGCCTCTTGCATTCCTCGTGTCTGGGACTTTTGTGTTGGCTACCTCCAGTTCCCCATCCCTCATAGGAAAAATATCAGCCAACCAGAACCCCCAGAGCTCCCAGGAACTAAAGCACCAACCAAAGAATACACATGGACAGACCCCTTGCTTCAGCTGCATATGTAGCAGAGGATGGCCTTATCTGGCATCAATGGGAAGGGAGGTCTTTGGTTCTGTGAAGGCTCGATGCCCCAACATAGAGGAATGCTAGAGTGGTGAGGCTGGAGTGGGTGGGTATATGGGGGAGCACCCTCATAGAAACAGGAGTAAGGGGTCCGATAAGGTGTTTTCAAAGGAGACACTGGGAAGGGGGATAACATTTGAAATGTAAATAAATAAAGTAACCAATAAAAAATGTTAAAAGAAAATATATAAGTAAAAACTATCATTGCTTTCAGCTAAGATCAGCCATGCTATGGTCCCCATTTCTTATCCATCTTGCCTTCATTCTTTGGCCAATCAAAATTTTATTTGAAAAAGAAGTTTCTGATTTCCCTATCTTTGTGCCTTTCACACACTGGTGCCTGTGACTGGTTATATTTTCCACTGGCACTAATCGCCCTGGCTTTAGAGATCCTCCTGGTAATGTCATTCCCTAGTTTTGCCGCACCTCAGACATTCTGACTCATTAGACACAACTTCCTCTTGGCATTTTCCCTGTCTCTCTATCTGTAATTCATCCATATTGCCTTGAAGCATTGCTACACTGTTTCTATGCATCAATATGAACTCTTTCTGTTGTGGCTCAGCTTTAAAAATATTAAATCATATCTCTCCTGCTAAATTCCGAGTACATTTGAAAGGGAAACTGGTATGCACAGAGTCTTCTCAAGGACAAACATGAAGCAGCTACCTATTCATGTAGACTTTGTACATTAATATGTAGATAAATTTAGTTAAAGCATTCAGATAAGCCCATATCTTTTTTCTTTCTCATGAATAAACAGAAAGAAAAAGGGAAAAGAAATGATTTGGTAATCTCTGGAAATACAATATCTTTTATTCTCTCTGACAAGACTTAAGGGCCACAGGGTGGTTTCTCCAGCAATGGCTACCAAAGAACAGCATCACAGCATCTTACACTCCAGGAGAGGGAATAGTCTAGTCAAACCAGGTCATATCCAGAAGGGAGAAGACCAACATTACATCCATCCTCCTAACGGCAACAGTAGAAACCGAAAGAGCAAAACAAAATATTATTAATGTAATGGAGACAATGATTTGTTTTTTTACCTAGAATTCTGTACTTGAACAAAAGTGTCATTCATTTGAATAGCGATGTTTTTAGATATGTAAAAATCAAGAGAAACACATTCTATGTATCCTCTTATATTTGCAAGCATGAATTAAACTACAAAGAAATGAAATTTAAAAAAGAAAGAAAAATGAGAACTTTAGGAAACAAGAAATGTATCAAAGGAAGAGATGAGAGAAAGGACAAGTTGGGAATAAAGGATGCTAGAGGTGAAGGTGGAAGAAAGAGGAATTGACACAAGTTGGAGGAAGTAGAATAGTTTAGTAGAGACATATTGAGGATTAATCAAGCTAAATCATCAAACATATTTAGCATAAAGCCCTATGTAGATAGTAATTTTCAACGAATTATTTGGAGTCTGTAGGCATGCTTTTATTTTATTTTATTTTATTTTATTTTTACTTTATTGGTTTCTTATATCTACTACCCTTCCAAATCTTATTCCATCATAATCCCTTCCAACCCCACAGTACAAGGTGGGAGACAAAGAGGATTAGAAGGGAAAATGGATGTAGACCTCTTTAGACTATTTCCTGCTGATTAGGGACATTGAGTTCCTTCTGGGAGGTCTAATCATTGCCCTCAGGATAGCCAATTTCTTTGGCTCATGACCACTTGACAAAACAGCAGCCTCCTTGTAGTGGTATGTGGCCCTTCTCAGGGCTCTGGCATTTATACCGCCTTAAAATTTCCAAGAATTCCAAACTTCACCCATTTCAAGAAACTGTCTGCAGCTGGAAAGCCAGGCCCTTGCCAGAGCATGAGGCAAATCATAATCACCTGCTGCAAAGCAGCCCTTAATCCCACACTTGGGATGAAAACAAAAAAAAAAAATATTCACAAGGATTTTAAAGTAACCAAAACTCTTAGAAAGGAGTCCAAATAAATTCAAGAACATGGAAGAAAAGGTTACTATTCACTCCAGAAACTGATGTCCATACAGCAAAAGTTAGTACAATACAGCAATGATCATCATTTGAGAAATGATTGTTATTTGTACTATCCCAATCAGCACAGTACCAAAACTATGTATTTGATCATAACATGTTACAAAAAACAATGATGAAAAATTAGAAGGCAAAGACCTAGGATGAGGCAGAATCGTGTTCCATATTATGAAATTTGTTATTTGTACTTGAGATCAATAAATCATAGGATGGATGCATGCTTTACTTAGAAAAGGGGAGATAATTAAAAGAAGAAACAGGTAAGAGAAAATATAGCCACCTTTGGATAGCAGGATGAGGATGGAACTGAGGAATGTGCAGTTGGCAGAGGTAGTCTTGATAGTAAATTTTATCTCTCATAAAGCACATGTGTGTATTGCTTTGATAAAAATTAAAATAAATGACAAAAGTAAACATGTTTTGGATGCAGACAATATATTACTGATGGACTTAAAAGACAAATAACAGCTCATCATGACATTCTTCTAATCCTGCTGGGAAAGTAATGACTGTCCCCTCCTGGAACGTGACAGTGCCCTCCCTCACCCCACCCCCAAAAACACTTGTGGAGGAGAATGTCTTCTTCTTCAGTCTGGGTAGTATGAGATAAACAATGTGGACTTTAGAATCTGCAGTCCTTAGTTCTGTATTGCCTGCTGCTATCCAATGCTAGGTTTATCACACACTTCAGAATTTCCCAAATACAAAATAAGAATAGTAAGGTCTAGAACTGGGCATGGTGGAGCACCCTTTTAATATCAGCATTCAGGAAGCAGAGGCAGTGGATTTCTGTTAGTTCAAGGCCAGCCTGGTCTACAAAGCAAGTCTAGGATAGCCAGGACTCTATTACA
Source organism: Grammomys surdaster (assembly GCF_004785775.1). Classification (NCBI taxonomy): domain Eukaryota; kingdom Metazoa; phylum Chordata; class Mammalia; order Rodentia; family Muridae; genus Grammomys; species Grammomys surdaster. The sequence goes on along the minus strand of NW_021604720.1, from coordinate 1,514,541 downwards.
CAAAGAAACCCTGTTTCCACACACCCCCAGCCCATTTTTAGGATTAATACTTCTAAGCATTGTAATGAAATTGTAACTGTTGTGGCTGGAGAGATGGATCAGAAGAGCATTGGCTGTTCTTTCACCAGACCTAGGTTCAAGTCCCAGGGCCAACATATCAGCTCATACTGTCTGTAACTCCAGTCCTAGGAGATCTGAATCCATCTTCTGACCTCCATTGACAGTACAAGAATGTGGTGCACAGGCAAATCATCCACAAATCTCAAGTCAGTCCTAGAGGTTCATTCCTCTTCCCACTGCCTGCCAATCCAGATATAGGCTCAGCTCCTTCTGCAGCGCCATGTCTACCTGCATGCTGCCATGCTTTCCAACATAATGATAATGGACTAAACCTCTGAAATGTAAGCCAACCCCAATGAAATGTGTTTTCCTTAACAGGAATTGCCTTGGTCATAATGTTTCTTAACTTCAATAAAACCCACACTAAGTCAATTGTGTTATAAAGACTAACAATAAATTTACCTTGTTTTAAAGTTCTGAGGCGTTAAGAAAGGATCAAATTCTGAGCATACAACCTACTTAAAGGGTGACTTTGGGCCAGTCACTGAAACTGCCTAGGCCTGAGTTTTTTGGCTGTGACAATATGGGAGAAAGTGCTGAGCTCAAAGGATTTTTATGAGGAGTGCAGGAGAGGCCTTTAAAACAACGAGTCTGGCAAACACTTAGCTTTCAATTCGCTGTGCTCTCCACATCCTAGTTTCTTACTTGACACTTGTAAGCCAACTTCCTTTTGTATCTAGTACCCAAAGAATGCACCTGCAGTCCACAGAGTTATCAGACATCAGGCAAATACAGACAGATCAGTTTTCTTTTATAAGTTTTTCAAGTGTGTTTGGGTATAGGTAGAGATGTTGTATTGAAAGAAGAAAAGAAATGAAAGGAAGGAAGGAAAGACAGAAGGAAAGAAGAGAGAACGAAACAAAGGAAATTAAAAGTTGGATAGCGCCCTTGTTGTAAAAAGGTGTTAAGGTTGATGGATGCACTATTTAACAATGATTGACCCAGTTTTCTTGAAAGTAGTACCAACAAGGTCATGAAGAGTTGAGGGTGACAAAGATGTGTTTCCATGAGAAAATTCTTCAGTGCCATGCACTGTGATCATCATTAAAGATTCAGGAGGAATTTATCCAGGCACAGCAAACATTTTTGATCCGCCTTAGTTTTCATAACATCATACCATACAGCCTAACAAACTCCATGCCTAGCTTCTTCTTTTTTTTTTTTTTAATAAATGTACTGCATTATCAACACCCCCAGCAGCATCCCCTGGGATATCTTGCTTAAGTGATAATATTGTCTGTCTCATGTCTATTTTCCTGAAAGCTGATATATTGTGTGTAAACTCAGCTGCCTTGTTGAACGTTTAACATAAAATTTGCATAGAATTTGCCTATAAAGCATATAGTTTCCCCTCTTATCCAAGCAATGCATATGCCTGGCAGAAAATTAGCTTTGCATTTGCCTGGCCCTACACTATACATTCTGATTGCCAGGGTGTTTGTGTTTATTTTAGTTAAGTTATTCAAAATGTGCTTCTGTTCCCCTAGTCCTAAGACAGTCCCTTACAATTTTATTTCTATAGATTTTGGTTGTTAATCAGGGACTTAACATTCCTAAAATGTAGAGGAGTGGTATATATATCTATTTTCCAGTAACCATAAAGTCAGAAGGGTTTCCAAGGACTCAATTTTGAGAAGGTTTAAAAACCTAAGTAGATTCATCTGAAACCAGGGGAAAATAACATAATAGAATATAGGTTATGAAGGAAAGAAGAAAAGAGATGGGAGAGAGGCAAAGAAATAAGCATAGTTGGCATTTTAATGGGCAGGAATAAACAGCCTATGCTATAACAAATCTCCCAGGCGTTTGATCCCAATAAACTATCTTAATCCTTAGGGCTATTCTGGCAGCATGAGATAACTGCTCTCAAATCAAATGTATTTAGCATAAAACTCACATTCTGCTGTTTGCAGTGTATCTGCTTTAAAAATTAAACAGAAATGGCAAAAAACTTTTCCAATTCTGTAGGCTGCTGTTTTGTCCATTTGATGGTATCCTTTGCCTTGGTTTTGCCTTAGAGAAGCATTTTAGTTTCATGAGGTCCCATTTATCTTAATGCCTGAGTTGTTGGTGTTCTGTTCAGGAAGTTATCTCCTGTGCCAATGTGTTCAAGGTTATTTCTTACTTTCTCCTCTACCAGATTTAGTATATTCTGTTTTATGAGGTGCTTGATCCACTTGGACTTGAGTTTGTACAGGGTGAAAGATATGAATCTATATGTATTCTTCTACATAGAGACATCCAGTTAAACTATCATTGTTTGTTGACAATACTTGTTTTTTTCTCATCGGTTTCTTTGTCAAAAATCAAGAGTCGATAGGTACATGGATTTACTTCTGGTTCAATTCTACTTTAGAAAATAATTTGGTAGTTTCTCAGAAACTGGGAGTAGATTTACATCAATTATTTTTTTGCACAAACTCAAAACAAGCTCCAACATGCCACAAGGATACTTGCTCAACCATGTTCATAGTGAGTTCATAAAACACTTTCTCAGCTTTATTTATAATAGCCAGAAACTAGAAACAACCCAAATATCCCACAACAGAGGAATGGATAAAACAGATGTGGTACATTTACACTGCCACTCAGTATTACTCAGCCACTCAGCCATTAAAAACAATGACATCATGAAATTTGCAGGTAGTTGGATGGAAATGAGTGAGGAAATCCAGACTCAGAAAGACATGGTATGCACTCACTTATAAATGAACAAACAGACCCAAAGAAGTTAAACAACCAGGAGGGTTCCAGCAGGGACACTTGAATTTCATTGAGAAGAGGAAATAGATTAGACAGCAGAACTGGATGGAGGGAGGGAAATGGGTGGGGTGGGTATGGGAACAGGAGGGATGGGATGCAGGGAAGGTGGAGGGTGATAGTATTGGGAGATAGAACTGGATTGAGTGGGGCATTTCTGGGACAAGCTAGAAACATAGGCCAATGGAAACTCCAGGAATCTGTGAGAGTGACCCTAACTAAGACTCCTAGCAGTGGGGATATGGAGCTTGAATCAGCTACTTCCTGTAACCAGGCAAGATTTTCAATGGAGGGATTAGGACACCAACCCAGCCACAAAACGTTCGACTCACAATTTGTTCTGTTTACAAAATGTGCAGGGTAAATGATGAAGCACAATTTAATGGAAGGGCCAACCAATGACTAGCCCAACTTGAGACCCATGTCATGAGAGGGAACCCACTCTGACACTATTAATCATACTCTATTATACTTGTAGACAAGAGTCTAGCATAACTGTCATCAGGGAGGCTTTGCCAAGCAACTGATGGAAACTGATGCAGAAACCCATAGCCAAACAGGAGCTTGGGAAATCCAGTGAAAGAGGGAAAGGAAGGATTGAAGGGACCAAGAGGATCAATAACACTAAAAAGCAAGCAAGCAAGCAAAAAAACAAACAAACAAAACAAAACAAAACAAAAAACATACAGGATCAACTAACATGGGTCTATAGGCACTCATAGAGACTGAACTGCCAACCAGTGCGCATACATGGGATGAACCTAGGTCCTATGCACATATGTAACAGTTGTGGAGCTGTATCATCATGTGAGACTTCCAACAGCAGGAGCAGGGACTATCTCTGACGACATTGCCTACCTCTGGATCCCTTTTTCCTAATCTGGGTGCCTTGTCTAGCTTCAATAGAAGATGGGCCCAGTCTTACTGCAACTTGACTTGAGAAGGTGGTTGTTATCCATGGGAGGGCTTCCCTTTTCTGAGGAGAAGGAGAGGAGGCCTGTGGGGGACAGAGAGAGAAGAGAGGAAAGGGCTGGAAAGAGATGTGATGTAAAGTAATAAATAAATTAATAATTAATCAAAAACAAAAACAGAAAGTGAAACTTCTTTGGGGTGACATGAGGAAAAATAGGCCCATATGTGTTGTTCAGATCCTACCTACCAAAGTTAATAGTGCTTATATACCCTTGGTCAGAGGACTGTGATCTTTCTTCACAGAAGCTTTTGGGATCCATTGCTTCATCTGAACATCTTGCAACATGTTCTAGTGTTGACAAATTTCTCTAGCTTGAGTACACACAAATTGTAGCCACCCAAACTGCCTCGCATTCTGGGGTCACTTTGTAACCGCCCGTTCTGCTGCTCCGGTCCGCAGGTCAGGGCCTAGCAAGAGAGAGAGTGGGGGCGGAGATGCGAAGAATGGAGACAAGACAGGGAGTCTGATCAAGTCTCCTCAAGTTTCGTTTATTGGAAGGAAATCCTGGGTATTTATACCCTTTACCACATGCCTTGCCCTCGTGGACAAGCACAGCTGAAGGCACTATGTCATGTGCCTTGCAGCGTGGATATCACATGCACCTAGCTAGCAGTGAGGAGACCACGTGGGCCTTGCAGCTGGTGGCACTAAATAGCAAAAGAAGATATGTGAGAAAAACAAGATGTTTATGAGAGTGTGCTCAGCTGTTGCGGGCTGTTGAAAACAAGTCTCTTGTCAGGGTATATGGCCTGAGATGGCTGCAAAGATGATAGCCGCTTTCGGCTAGGAGTCAGCTCCCAACAACAAATGGCTTTCTGTGTAAATATCAGTAAAAAATATCAAAATCACATGTCAATGTATTGTCCATTTCTACAATCCTTGACATAAAAAAATTTAAAAAGGTTCAGCATTAACTCTGATGGACCCATATCAAATTTTCTTTTTTTCTTTTATTTGTTCAAATTCAATTAATTTATCTGTATCTGAAGTTATTAACATTCCACACTTGCAAAGTGTGTAATGATAAATATGTTATGATAAGTAGCTGTCTATCAGTAAAAAAAGTATCAACTACTGCAGTCACATCAGGGTCATCATATTGCACTGATGGTCACCTGCCAAATGAAGAAGTCAGGGAGGCCTGTCCACTGTGGTAAACACATGGCTTAGGCTTGCCAAGCATATTTTTAAAATACGGTCTTTATTCCACTGCTTAAAGAAGTTTAAAATTAAATTTAAAAATTTTAATTTCTTTGTTAGACAAAAGAAATTGTATGTGAGCATATAATTCAGAGCTTATTACACTACTTCTGAAGAGATAGATAGACAGACAGACAGACAGATAGACAAATAGATAGAGAAAAGGTAGGGAAGGGAGAGTAAGGGAGAAAGTTATTATACATTAACTTAGACCTACCTTCTGAGCAAGCGCAGACAGTGTAGGACATCAGGAGCAGCTCTGCTGTGTCTCCTCCATCCTTGTTCTTGTTTAGGTCCTGATGAAGAGCCATCCTTGTCTTCTCCTTTTATGTTGGAAACCAGTACATATCCAGTTGCTGATCATACCCATGTAAGGTACATACACACAAAGGGGCATTTCCCCAAGCTACACTAGCATAGCAGGGACTGTCAGCATTTCCAGATTTAGTGACCTTCACATTTAATCTGCCTTCTGTCTACACTACTGTGTGTTCATGAAAACCTAAGCAACCTTCTTTATAAACGTGTTTGGATGTGCCTTGCTGACTCTCCAAAAACTCAAGCTAAAATAAACTAAAATGAGCCAGGGACCACAGAACAGGGTAGAAAAGGAAATGTTGTTAACTCCTTGGAACCAACTATTTTCCATTTCATTTCATCCCATGAAACCAAGTGATAAGCCTTTCCTGGTGGCTCAGTCTGTATTTTCCCTTAACAGCTTCCCTGTGATAAAGCAGAATGTGCTATCAGATAGTCAACATATATTGTTTTACTGTCTTTGATTCTCTACTCACAACACTCGGGAAAATTCTGGGTCATAAGTAGGAGGAGATTGAGAATAAAGAAAAGAAAATTTACATTTCCAACAGAGAGTAGAATATATGTATATGTATGTGTATATGTATGTAATGTATATGTACATGTATATGTATATATGAATTGTACTTAGTGAATCTTTCTCCATGGTTATCTGGCATAAATCAGTGTGCTAATATTGAATACAAGTACATTAGGTTTAACTGCTGAAAAATAGAAGTAGATTGGTGCCTGTATATCTAAGAGTAAAGTGAAGAGTTGTTAATTTCCACATGTATGAATTAGTGTTCCTTCTTACACATTTCCTTGAAGAAGATTCTAACATACAATGCCACATCTTAGAAAAGACATAGCAGCTATCTATGATCTGCGAATTTTTCATTCATTTCAAAAGGCCATTGAGCACACTTAAATTCAAGTAGTGACCTGCTGAATATCCCTTTCGGTTTCCAGTCAATCTCATTAAATGATGAAGAGTCCAGTTTGCAGTTAATCTCCTGTTTTGTATGGCCTTGGATAAAGAAATGGAATTGTGTTTTTAATTGTCCATCAAAAGGAATAAAAGTTTACAAAGCCAAAGCACAGAGATCAAGGCTAAGACCCAGAGACCCAGAGATAATTCAATGAATAATCCCTTTAGTTGTTGCTATTTTTTTAAACAATGAGTAATATTGGACTATAGTTTTCTATTGGATGGTGACTTCAAAGAAAAAAAGATAATTAAAATCCTGAAACGAAATGGAAGGTAAACAGGGCTCTGTGGTATTCTTCTCTTTATTTGGTGACTATCTGAAAATGTCCACGGCAATGTTAAATTAAAAGCAAAATACAGATAATATGTTAGACAGAGAATTGTCTGAAGGCATCTTGCCTTTTCAGTGTTTAACTGACTTGCTACTCCAGGATGGTCCAGAGCTGGGACTTCATATAAAGGGTTAAAGGATCAGGACAAGCAGGATTTTTGGACTCAGCCAAGTGAGAGCTTAGAAATACTTTGTCAGTAACACTGAAAATTTTGCTAATGAAAGATAATTGAAATACATATTTTCATGGCAAAGGGAGGAAAGGCATCAAAGAAATACATAAAATGCTCGTATAACATATTTTCAAAAATTATTTTTCTTTTTATTGTATATGTATGAGTGTTTTGACTGAATGCATTGTGTATTCTGTGTGTGCAACACCCATGGAGACCAGAACAAGGCATGAGATTTTCTGGAACTGGAGTTAACAGATAGTAGTAAGCTGCCAAATAGTGTGTTGGCAATCCAACACAGGTCCTCTGGAAAAATAGCCAGTATCTCTCAACCATTCAGCCAGAGTTCTTAAGTACTGAACAATCTCTCTAGTTGTAGAGAAAATATCTTGTGTATTATATGGATGCATCACTTGTCAATCAAAAAACCTATAGCCTATGGTTTAGGCAGGAAATGAGAGGTAGAACATCTGGGAGGAGGAGAATCCTAGGAGAGATTTGGGCAAGAGAATCAACCAGGAAGATGTAAGGGCATGGGGACATGGTATCCGAGCACAGGTAACCAGCTACAAGACAGAATGTAGATTAAAATAAAAGGGTTATCTTTATGGTTTTAGCCAGAGAAGAGCCAAGGTATTTGTAAATATATTTAGAGTCTGAGGCTATTTCTGGGTGTATAAGGCTGGGAAGAACCAGACTCAACTTCAACACAACTTCTATATGTTTTACTAAGATCTTTAGTGCTGGCATGACACTGGCATGGCAGCTGTTGCTTTTGTGTTTTTTGTTTGTTTTGTTTTTGCGTGTGTCAGAAACAATTGTATATTGTTTTAATGCATAATATTTATTAAGATTTATTATGTACCAGGCATATGCTAAGCATTTACATGGATTATTTGATTTGATATTTTCTAATACATCCACAAGATATGCATAATGTAATTATAGGCTTGAAACATTAGCCTTTAGTGAGCTAATTATCTAGAGCTATGGCATTATAATGTAAACATGGTATAGTGATTCTAGAACATACTTTTCTAAACACAGAATATTTCAGGACCTCTTGAGACATACATTATTTATTTTCTACACCTCAGTGATCTGGACTTCTTTGATGACTTTTCTTTTGTATGTTCTGACTTTTACTCTATCCTAATATTCTCCTGTCCTGGTTCCTACTCATAGGATTCTATCCTATGCTGTAGTTCAGTCTCTTGTGGTTTTGCTCATTCTTTGATATGCCCCATGCTATTATTTCAAAATTAGACCTGCTTCTATTTGCCACTTTCTTAGTCTTTTGGAAGTTTTGCTTTAGACATACCTAACATATATCTTCTACAGACTGAAAATTGCCCCACACTAAGTTCATCTATCCAAATCCTAACTCTAAATGTAACTGTACTTTTATATAAGGTCATAAGGAAAGGACACTAGTCAATCTTATTAATAGCTTTGTAAAGAGAAGTTAGGTGGCCTTATCTCTCATTGCTCATGGGGACAATAAAGACCATGTGGACACAAAACAAAGGGATGGCTGTCTGTAAGTCAGAAAACTGAATCATTTAGACCTTTATATGAGGCTTCCAGTCTCTAGAACTGTGAGAAATTTCTGATTGTTAACCTAGATGATAGTATTTGGTCATAACAGCTTGAGCAGATGAATGAATGGATGAATGAATTCATATAGCATCCTATCATCCTTTCCCTGAGATTTCCTTTAAAATGTTCCTGAGAAAATAGAAAATGGATTCTCTAGAGAGAGGTTCTAAATTAAGAATTACATGATTGGATTTCTCATCACTATCTCCTTTTTTAAACTATGTGACCTCAGAGAAGTTATTTAAGTTCTTCATGTTTATTTTATTTTATGCTTGCTTATTTATTTCTTTTTTATTATTTCTCATTTTAAGTATGTGTGCATGTGTGTGCGTGTGTGTGTAGTTTTCTTATACATATGAACAAAAGAATTATAAGTCATTTTATTAACTCATTAACTCAGCAGACTCCTCAAGGTGCTTATAGCACTGCTTCTAAGTGGCCTTTCCATCTCTATCTTTTTTTTAGGACATTGAGACTCTCTTCTTATTCCTTCCTCATCTTCTGTTATCTCAAAACTGTGGAAACTTCTGTTTGCTGTCTCTGTTTTCCTGTTCCATAATGTTCTCTTCTTGCCAGTGTTCTTCCTCCTCTCATCTTTTAGGCTTACTGAGGATAGATCAATTGTGACCTTGTTCAAACATGCCCATGTCCTCTATACCCAGTGACATACTGTTCCATAACCTGAGCTTCCTATGCCTGTCTGCCATTTCTCTCCTGCCTTCCACTGACAAGATTCTAAATCCTTACTAGTCATTATTTTTATGATGTGCTATTGAAATTATAAACTTGAGCTTTTATTAGCCTGTAACAAGCCTATAACCATTTTTAATTCTTCAAGACTTTTCTTTGCATCATCATTCTCTTAATTAATGTATTGTGAATCCTCAAAGAACTGTCTTTGTACTTTTTGACAGTTGACTTGTATTCAGTATTGTGTAAGTATTTGGACATTCTTGATATATTAATCTGTTTTAGCATCCTTAATTTCAGTTACACTATTTATTTATAAAGCATTCAATAAATACATGAATTACCAACCTGATCACAGTATAATAGTTTGATTTTGGTGGATCAAATACAGGATTTGGATATTTTTGGAGAAAGTTCAAATTTCATGATTAATACTGTATCTAGATCTGCATGAGAAACAAAGGAGTTAAGATCCTAATTGCTACTTTCTCTTTTCAATGAAACAAAGTAATAACAGGCAATAATAGATTGGTTGTTAAGGGACAAAGTTTTCAAAAAATGTTTGTTGAATTGAATAAATGTCAAAAAATGGATGTCAAAATAGTCCATGATGTATATAGTGTGTATTAAATTTTAGAGAGTTCAGAAGAAGAGACCTAATTTAGAATTTCAAGGAGTCTCTAAGGCAGCAGTTCTCAACCTATGGGTCACAACTTCTTTGGGGATTGAACAACTCTTTAACAGGGATTGCCTAAGACCATCTGCATATCAGATATTTATGTTATAATTCATAACAGTATCTGAGTTACAATTAATGTAACAACAAAATAATTTTATGGCTAAGGATTATGAAAACATGGGGAACTGTATTAAAGGAAGATTGAGAACCACTGCTCTAAAGAAATGGTTAGCCTATAAATTTGGAATCACAGAAGATGGCCTTTTGAAGCACAGAATGCATTACTACATAAGCCTTGCTTATCACATATACATCCAGAAGTTGGCTAAAAGTTGAGTTTTTAAAGAACTATGTGGAAGACTGTTGGAAGACTAAAAGAGGGATGAAAAACTCAGGAAGTATATATAATTTTAATTGTAGTAAACTAAGGAAAGTAGTGAGTTTAGGTGATGAAATAAAACTATTTCATTGTTAACCTTCAATATGTACCTTTTCTAAACTTTCAGAAGAAATTTTGGATTTTTTTTGCTGTAATAATAACTGATTGTTTTTAACTGATTGTTAATAATTAGCCACTGTTATTTCTGGAGTATGGGCCAGGAATTGTGCTCAGAAATTACATCCACATTAGATCATGTAATTTGACAACAACACTATGAGGTATGTGATACTTTTATGCTTTCCAAGAAGAGGTGAGTATAGTCAAGGTGTCACAGTTGACAAAGAGCTGGCCTGTATTAAGGGTCAGAGTTGGAACTAGGCCTTCTAATCCCAAACCCAGGGCCAAATTTAAACTTATAGCGCCATGTCAACTTTGTCATTGAAAGACAGTGGAAAATTGTTTCTGTGAATGGACTTGGGCCAATGTTTCCCAACAACTTCCACCACAGTCATCATGGAACTTGTGGTGGAAGCTACTGTTTGAAAACTTCAATGCAAGATCTAGCTGTAAAATTCTTAACTTTAACATTTTTCAAAATAGTGTCCTTATTTTATTAAACTAGACTTCTAGACATTTCTTTAAAATGTTTTAAAGTGCTGGACACACTAATGTTACTAAATGTCAATGATAAATGTTTGGTAGTTGGGGCTATGCTTCTCAATTATACTTATTAAGCCTTGAAATGACTTGGCTATATTGTTTGATAATTACTAAGTAAATTATTTACTATGTATCATTTGTGATGTATAATATCCAAAGAGAGAAGGAACTTATTATATAGAGAATAGGACACAATTAACAACATAAAAGAGGCTAATATGAAGAATCTTCTCTATATTGAAAACAAGGTAAAGATCTTTACATTATTTTAAGAGATTTTTCAAACCTAAAAATCCTACCCTGTATGATTAAGTGACTGAGTTTTAATCCTTTTATTCATCTATTTATATTTATTTTTGCATAAGAGAAATCTCAGAGAGTCTGGGAAATTGAGCCACGTGTACTCAGTAGTCCATCTGGGACATCAACCAACTCTACCTAACTTTAGAGTCCACGTGTTGTGCCTTTACTTCCAGGTAAACATAATGTGACTATTAACATGATTTGAAAAGTATTAGACTAGTTTTTCTTGGGCTATTTGTGGTCTGTTCTTTCATCTTTAAAGCAGATTAAACAGATTACATAGATTAAAGCAACAGAGAACCTGGCACATCATGGGCATTGATGTTTTTAAGTAATTATCTGAGACAATAACTTTAAAAAAGAACTCCATATAATTTGACACCAATGACCCCAATTTCAACCCATTCACAAGATAGTCAACAGTATATCTATGCAACTAACAAAACCTGAAAGCACACAATGGTATCTTTTACAACTGGATAGAGGACAGCTATTTAGCTAAATATAAAGTTGGGGGTTCATGGTTCAAAATGTCATTAACTACCTAGTTGGCCAAAGTTCCATTTCTATGAGAAAAGTACAAGGTAAGCTGAGAAGATGAAGAAGCTAGTGGGTAGAAACTCTAGAAAGAAGCTAGTGAGACTTAGAAGCTCATTCAAATTTCATTTTATAATTCAGTGAGTTTTTTTTTTTTAATTTTGTTCTGTACTGTGATGGCAAGCTTAGCTAAAAAGATACCCAAAGCTTTCTGTTTAAGGTTATGTCTGAATATAATTCTTAAAAATGTCCAAAGTGTTTATGACTTATAGAAAACACTTAAAGATACTAAACACTTTTGATAGCAAAGCCTCCAGCAGTATTTTTCAGAATACAATGCTTCTGCCCACCTTACCTTTCTGGAATGCAGCTTCTCCTCCTTATTGTCCATCACTACAAAGCCCTCAGGTAGACTGAGGATTAACTCATCTCATGAGTATGCCCTTTGGATCACTCTGTAATTAGTATGTGTCCAGGACAGCCTATAGCACATGAAAATGGATCTAATTTCCTGGATTCTTAATAAAATATGACACACTTAGCTGTATACCTGATCTTTTACCAACATTAAGAAAAAAAAAACATGAATCGTCACACAGGGTTTTGGGAAGAACATTTTATTGCTAAGCATATCCTTGAACAAAAAAGCAAATGGGAAATAAAAGAGAAAAGGAAAAAAGCAGGAACATCACAACATTATGAAAAAAATCTCTTTCAGGGTCTGCAAAGAACACAACAGGAATCCGATGAAAGCTTGCGTACAGAATGCACAAGTTCCCGTAAAACTGTTCAAATATTAACTTACACTAAAAGGAATATAACAAATGAGGTTTTACTCTGATTTAAAAAAATGGAAAGAAAGAAAGGAGAGGTCAGTTCACAAGATCTCACGACTCCAAGAACAGCAATCTGTCACAGACATCGAGATATAATCAACTTCATATAGGCTGGGCCATGTATCTAAAATCGTGCTTTGATATTCTTTTACAGTCCTGTCTTTTTAATGACAACAACAAAAAAGGAAAACTCGTAACACATTGAAATCTCAGATAAGGAGGAATACCGCTTTCCATACACATCAGTAAAGGCTATCCTTGTTTTAGACTGTGCCTTCTGCTCCATGTCTTTAAGATATTTTTTTTCAAAGTCAAATATTCATGCAACTTACAAAGACCAGCAAGAGTAGATTTCTAAATCTAAACAGCTGATTGGTTTTCATCTGTACAAAAGAAATTGTATATGCCTGCCCCTCCAGATGACATACTCCACGGCTGTGTGAGTATGTGTCTTATTTTATCTTCTTGCTTTTTATGAATGGCTATGGCCACGAAACCAGTTTTTTTTTTTATTACTCTGTACATTGTTTCCTCTTTACAAAAAGAAGACAGAAAGAGAATGGATTAGAAACCAAATAGACAGACAGAAAGGAAATAACAGTTCTTAAAGCGGTATGTACATACACGACTAAGGGATTATACCAGCAAAAATGTAGCAAAATATGTAAACAAAATCTGAGAAGTTTCTGTTGTTTGTTGTTTAAATTCTCTTTGACACAGTTAACTGTGACAAAATGAAAACTCACACTTTCTTCACATTTTAAGGTTAACTTTTTTGTTGTTTTGTTATTTTTCTTTTAAAATAACATTCTCATTCCACTTCAAGACTTTAACAGATTTCTGTGTCAGTCATCCCATCAAACATACCATGATAAATATATCTGTATATATATATATTTATTTATATATATTATACTATTAAATTCCTTTTTTGTGTGTGTGTCACAGCAGCTTTATTCATTTATTTATTTGTCTTTAAAAAAAGATGGGCGAAGGGAGACATGAGGACATGGAAAGGATTTACTCACATCAGACTACAAAGTTAAACCATGTGGAAACCGTCATCATGTTGGGAGGGTGGGGAAATAACTATGATTTTTCACACTCAGCCATGACATGGCTTGTGTGATCATTTGTGGTTGCGTTACAAGTTGGGCACTCCCCTTCAGTCTGTTGAAACAGACCCTAGAATTGTCTTTTCATTTTTGTTTTTTCTCTGTTTGCATGCATTTCACAGATCCAGTCCACCCCCTTTCCCTTCTTCCCTTCCCTTGGAAAGACTCTGCTTTAATTTGTAGGGCTTATGTTTCCCCGTTCACACATTTTGGGATGATGGACAGGGACAGTATTTGTTAAGTGAAACCAATAGCTCCGATAACACCAGCCCCAAACCCATTTGTTGTAGGTTTGAATGGCAAATATTGGAATTAGATCTTCGGGACCTGCTTTTCAAATGGATTATCATCCACCACACGGGTTCACCAAAGCATTAGGAAACTAACAATTGGTTCTAGAGACAGCACAACCTGCTATATGGAGTGAATGCCATGATAGAGTTTCAGTTCATATGGCAAGAGTCTCATACTTTTTTTCTGAGTAATTTTTTTCCTTTTCTTCTTATGTGCAGTCATTGTCAAAAAAAGATAAATGAAAACTCAAAAGCTATTTTCCCCTCAGATCTTGGAAAGTTACACGAACACTGGCCAGAACCAGATAAGGATATTTCTTATTTTTTGTATTGTTTTGTTTGTGGGTTTGGTTTCTTTTTTCATTTTTTTAAGCATTTTTTTCTTATTTTTTTTGTTTTTGCTTTTTTACATAATTAGACAAACAAACAAACAAAAAATAACCCAACATTGTTACAGTCAAGATTCACAAACATCATTACAGACTCACTTGGAGCTATGGAACAAGTAAGTCATATAGTCTTCTACCCCTTTCTAAAGGTCCTGGAGAGAAGGAAGCTTCCAAGGTCGTGTGGAGTCATGGACTTGCTCCAGAGCACTAAGTGTGTGCTTTATGATACAGCAGGGCAGAGACAATTTTCTGTCTTCGGGCCAAGGCTACAACCTTGCAGCATGGCTCACCATTACAGAGAGAGATACACCATCGTATGTGTCCTTTTAAAAATGTTTTTTTCCCACCATAGTCGTGGTATACCCCATCTCACAGAACACATCCATCAAGTTAAATCTCATTGTCAAAGTATTCAGGTGTGTGTATATAAATGATTCTGTTTTAAATTCGCATACGACTGGTGATGTTATGTTTACACATAATACTCCTTGTCCTTGTTTTTCTGTTTCTTATGGCCGCTCTTGGAGCTGGCTTGCTTCTCCTTCATGAGCGTGCCGTTGCTCTGGGCCGAGTTGCTGATGTAGTTCCTCGTCTCATCCACTTGATAGGACCCCTCGTCCCTGTTCCTGTACTTGTACATGGCATACAGGAGGATCAAGATGCAGAGGGCGGCAGCAGCCACAATGCCGACGACCATCCCTGTTGTACTGCTGGACTCCCGGATCACCTCTGAGGCCCCCGGAACCCGTCTGATTCCTGGCTCCGTGGGGTTTGCTGTGGGCACATTACGGAACATGGGGGAAGTAATTAGTGGGCTCTTCAGTTTGGTGCTGTCTAGCTCATAGGCAGTGGGCAACGGAAGCAAGACTATATCAGGCTGGGGTTTGAGATCACGGTTATTCATTTTGCCAGCTGGCAATTTGGGCACCATCCCAGACGAGGAGGACGCTGTGAAGCGGATCAGCTCAGGGGACAAAGAGGTGGTTGTAGTTCTACTAGTTTCCGAGACTTTGTTAGGTCTAAAGTCATTGGATTCCCACTTGGGCGCATGTGCTTTGTAGCCACCTTCGAAGATTGAAGTGGAAAGACTCTTATCTGTTACCAAGGAGAAGGTGGTGTAAAAATCTTCATCATCAGTAGGGGGCAGGTTAGAGTCAAAGGTTTCCCCTGAGCCATACCCAGATATCACCAAGCCATCATCATCACAACCATCGCTGCCTTGGTCCGACAAGCAAGGTAACCCCGCCTCAGAGGTCATGGACAGGGAATCTTTGGTGGTCTCAATAATGGTGAGGAGGGGGCGGAAGGTAGGGGGGAGTGTAATGGAAGGTACACGAGTAGCAATAGGAGGGGTAGCTAAAGGGTCTTCTACAAGAAGAGGAATAACTAATTCACCTCCTGGGATTGAAAAGAAAAAAAGACATAATTAGTACAGGCATAAACACAGTTTATCTTTACTCTAATGAATGCAGGGCAGAGGTTACGCTTCTGAGACTACGGTAGAATGAGCTGCATCTGCATATATGGGTAATTTCTGGCTATTGCCTTATTATTCTGGGCTGAGATAGAGCTCATTATCTGCATCTGCCTACCCAAAATTTGGAACCTTGAAATCAGAGCCTTAGATTTTAAAGATACTCTCAAGTGATTTCGAGTGGCAGAATCCGAACAGGCTGGTTTCAGGATCTTCTGGCAAGATGATGACTGTCAGTCAATAATATTCTTAGAAATACTAAGAAGACTTCATGGGTGTGTTACATACACCATGAGCTTCGTTTACGGTTGTATCAACATGCATATAACATTTCTTTATTGCTTTCTTGGTTTCTATATACTGGCTCACAGGAGCACGGAGATGGTCTATTTTCCATTTTACGGAGACCAAGATCACGACTAAAGAACTCAAAAAGTTTCCTGTACTGCCTTGGGGGCTATCCTAATTTCCCATTAGCTAAGAGACAGAAACAAACAGCAGGCTTATGTTCATCCTGATGCATTTTGATTATGTATCTCTTGAAACTCCCTTGACTCTTAAAGTGACAACTTGTCTTGCATTAGCATAAGATGTGTCTTGTGTATTCAAGGCTTTTATGTTATATGAAATATATGCTGAGCTAGAAGCTCCATTTTAAACATACCCAGCCTAGATATCCATGACCGGCTGGAAACTCATGTTTAGGTTGAAAAAAGTTGACTTAGCAAAGTCAATTTTGAAACCAGTGATTCTTTACTAGAGTGGCAAAAGCTATATGCTAGTTTACCCAGAAAGCTTCATTATTCTATGATTACTAAACACATGGATAGCAGGGAAAAAGTAGTTTAAGAATACTTCACAAAACCATGTTGTCTTGCACATCACAGATGCAAGAAAGACTCTGCCAGGGAAGTTGCTCATTTAACTATAACCTGGCATTTTCCTCCCATGTCAGCAAGACAGTTTCTTTGGCATCTCTTTTTAGTTGAAGCAGAGCAATTTCAAGAAGTCACCACTTGTGTCCTGCCACCACATTTATTCTAGAAAGATATAGTCTATTCATAACCTAAAATTGTTTTAAATTATAGATTCTTTTCAAATTCTGTAGCGAGATGAGCTCAGAGAGTTTTCAGGTGGAATAACTTTTAGTAACTATGGCTTCCTGCAATGGAGAAGCTGAGATAGGATATCTAACAGCAAGAAACCCACCAAACAAAAGAGATGCTCTATTTTCATTGACTTTTGAGGAAAGCAGTCTCTGAGATGAGGAGTCCCCGGGCTTAATGGAGAGGGATCTCTGGACTTAGAAGATTAGGGAAGGTACTAGTAGGTTATATGGTGTGGCTGTTTCTCTCTACAGGAGCAGTATTGTGATGTAACCACACTCACTTCCAGGAATAGCATAATTTCACTCTCCAGTTAGAAAGTTTAGATGATGATATGATATTATCAGAAGGCTCTTTCTGAGCCGGACTTAAGGTTCTTTTATATGATGCTGTTGATAGCTATTTTCCTGAGATGGGGTGACTAGTATATGTGCCCATGCTAATAAATACACCCATTGTTCATGTACCTTCCTCCTCTATCAGCAACAAAGCCAGACTGGGCTTTGAAGCAGGTTCAATACTTCAGACTTCCAGGGACATTGCAGAGAATCAAGTCTTTAAGTTTACACAGTCTTCCATGATTCTTCCTATAAAGATTCATTCTTAGAACAGTTCCACTTGGCATCCCACAGCTTTTATCTTTAAACACCACCTGTGGTTCAGGAATATTTCATCTTTGCTGTCCACGTTCCAGGTATGTTAAGAGGAGGGCCTGGTAGCAAACATAGCAAGAACCTTTGGCTGCTTCCCTATCTAGCCAATAATTTTGGTGCCCAGCAAGAGATAGTTGGTCAGGGAAAAGTATGTATAATTTATGTGAATCATTCAGAAGGGCAGGGGCAATAGAGAGTTGTGTGATTATTTCCCACCTAACAGATAATTTTGTTTTATGAGAGGAAGTAAAACAAGTATCTTCCTGAGAATCTGTGGTCTGGAGTCTCAGCTTGAGTTTTTGTTCTATCTCTCAGAGTATGAACTGGTTGAGCAAAATGATCTTTGCAGGGTTTGCAAAGCTTTGCAGGGCCAGTATTGCCTTTTTATTTTTATTTTTTTAACATTGTGAACATATATAATTCATATACCTTGCGACTTAGTTAATACATAATTTACACACTTTTGCTAGTTTTTATAAATGGGATTTGGAGCGCAATTCCCTAAAGGTAAGCTAGCCCTAAAAACTAACCTTGCACAAACTATTTTTTCTTATACTTGTAAGGGTAGGGAGAGGTGTGTATGTACTATATTCAAGGTGATCTGGGGAGAGGGCAGTGTTTGGATGCCAGCTCCCAGCTATGAGGAAGAAGTGAGTATGACTTTACTTTTCAGGAGGGAACAAGACTGGGTGTTATTTTCAATAAAATAGTGTTGTCTTCTCCCTCTGCCTCTGTGGTGTGTGTGTGTGTGTGTGTGTGTGTGTGTGTGTGTGTGTGAGAGAGAGAGAGAGAGAGAGAGAGAGAGAGAGAGAGAGAGGGAGAGAGAGAGAGAGAGATGCACACATGTGTTATAGGCTGAATGTTGTAGTCAGAGGGCAATGTTCAGAACTGGTGCTGTATTTCTGCTTTTTTTTGTGGCAGAGTTTCTTATTTTTGGCTGCTGTATGTGCTCTAGGCCAGCAGGTCTTCAAGCCTTCAGGTGATTCTTCTGTCCAATCTTCACTTGTAGGTGTGCAGAAAGTAAAATATAAGACACCAACTCTGAAGTTTTGTGCAGTCTGGGGGCATAGAACTCAGGTTGTCAGGCTTGGGAACCAAATGCTTTGACCTGCAGCTGTCTTGCAAACCTTGGAATCCCTTTAATCCTGGTTAACAGGGAAAAAATGTTCAGCATATGACTTCATTGCCAGTATAAAAACTGAGCTGTATGTTCCTTATGGCTATAACAGAAACATGCCTCTTAAGCATAGGAGGAGACAATGTTGAGAAGGAAGAATATGTGGTTCCTTGTGAAGTAATTCGTTTAAATAAATCTTAACCTTTGACCTTCAAGAATGATAAAGATCAGTGTCTTCATGATTACTAGAGGGCATTTGTTTGCTATTTTACTGTACTACCCGAAACACTCACCTGGAGACTGAAATTTGACTGTCTTTGTTTTCTCTTTACAATTCTTGCTCAAGCCTCACAGTGTTGTTTAAAAAATATCTACAAAACTTGTTCAGCTTACAGTTGAATCAGGCCATTCCCCTTTGGTACTTTTTTCTCATTCAAAAGTCCAGCAAGTATTTCTGATTTCAAAACAAAGTAAAAATCCAAATAGCATAGATATGTGGCTTTAGGGCTTTCTAACTGACAGTTTTTAAAGGGCTGCTGAATTCCAAAGTGAGCTGAAAGCAGTTGATTTTAAAAACAAAACAATGAATATCATATCCTAAGTAAGATCTGAAAATCTTTCAGAACTATCTTTCCTCTTCTTCAACATTTTGTTTTATCCTGGTGTTGCAGTGATAAGACATTATAAACAGTGCCCTCTACAAGGAAAGTCTGAGGCCAAAATTTGCTGGACTCTACCCTCTGAAACTGTAGAAGCTTTTATAATTTTCTCTCTTGGCACTGCTAGGAATTAGGGCTTCTTGGAGTTTGAAATGAAGCTGCCAGGCATGGGAGGACCATTATTGCAAATGGGAATTATAGCAGAATAGGTAAAAACTTTCAGATAGCTGTAGACATGAGAACTGCCTGGAATAGGTACATGAGTTAGGGTGTATAATTATGTTTAAATATTCCATTACTTACTTACTTTCTTACTTACTTAATTTATTTGTTTTATAGATGTGTGCATGTATCTCGATATTTGTGTGTGTGTGATTGTCATATGTAGTACATATTCATGTGTGTAAAGGGGTATGAGCACCTGTACACAATTGCAGATGTCTTCTCTAACTTCTGTATTTCTCTGAAACCGGAGCTTATGTTCCTCTGTTAGGCTGGCAGCCAACATACCACAGAAATCCTCCTGTCTCTGTTCTCTGTGGTACTGGGATTACAAGTATACATATGGCACCTGATCCACAAGCTGGAGCTTGTTTAGGTGTTGGGATCTGAATTTTGATACTCATAGTCATAAAGCAAAACAGTCCCTTGTCGACCTGACCTATCACCTTAGGTCTGTAATCAGTTTGAATGTAAGCTTTTGTCTTCAAGAATTGAGATGACTATAGTATGTATTCAACCTTCCATATTATTGATTTATTGTATCAAGGATTCAAAGGACTACAGATAAAAATGCCCCTCCACCACAGGGTCTGCCCTGAACATGTACAGATCATTTTTCCTATCATTACCCCTAAAATACATGTAGTCTAACAACTTTGCACAGCATGGTACATTGCATTTGCTATGTTAACTAATACAGAGAATACTTAAAGACCAAGGAAGCTATATGCACAGGTTCTATGCCAATTTGGTTTATTTTGGACATCAGATCTAGATATGTTTGTTGTCCAAACCGCTCTCAACTTCTGGGCTCAAGCAAGAGCCTTTGTTTCCTAAGTAGAAGTATCCAGGATAATAGTCATAAACAAATACACCTGGCTGACCATGATATTTGGTTTAAGGAGTTGTCTTAGTTTCCTTCCATATTGCTGTGATAAAGTATTCTGACAAAAGCAGTTTGAAGGAGGAAAGGTTCATTTCGGCTCATAGTTCAAGGTTACAGTCCATACTAGAGGCACATCACAGCAGGTAGGAGCTTCAGGGAGCTGGTCATATTGCATCTGGAATCACTAACAAGGAATGCTTGTGTTCAGTTTTGTTCTCGTTCTCTTATCTTTATATAGTCCAAGATCCTGCCTCAGGAAATGATGCCACTCACAGTGGATGAGTCTTCCTATCTCAGTAAACCTAATTAAAATAATCCCTTACAGAAGCCTGTCCCAGGGACTTAAATTAAAAACACACAAATGTTGGTATCAGAGAGGTACCTAGAACCAATCCTCTAAGTCAACTGATCCAAGAGGGCATAAATGTATTCATGTATTTGTGTATTCACCTTCATATGAAGTGAGGGGGCAGAGGATGTATTTCTTAGGAATGATGTAATAGCTAATAATATACTTCTCCTTTATAAAGACTATATAATGATTAACCCTGTCTCTAAGGTTAGAGAAGTATTCACACAGTCAAGTCTAACACTAACAGGTAGAGCGATATGAAACCTGGAATACAGCAAAATCCTAATGTTTTATACCGTCTCTGGAATTTTCCTTTGGTTTAGAATAAGAACTATCTGTATACTTTAATGTTAGCATCTTAAAATCAGGAATATACATTTTTTTTGACAAAGCTGTGCTTTTCCTTAAACTAGAGAGCTCACTAGGGATATAAAAGGTCTATTTTAGCCCTGAAGGCTGCCCTGCTTTTTTGCTCTATGAATGTATTTATAGATATATAATTCATGCCTCTAGGGCTGATATCTAGAAAAAGGGTCTGTCTGCCATTGCAAAAGACAGTGTATTAAAAATTCAATAGACCTCTTCTGAACTGTGAGGATGTTGTCAGTGATGGAGAATGTAGTGGGTCATCTTTAAAAAAAAAAAAAAACAAAGAAAGAAAAACCAAGACCAGCATGAAGTTTCAATGTAGCTCTAGCCTTTCTGCCTCTCTTGAGACAGCTGACTCTGAAAGGTCACAAACATACAAATAGAATGATGCTAAGAAGAGAGCCTCTAGAGATGACTCCATGCTCCAATTGCTGGAATTCTCTTACATCTATTTCAGTTCTTTACCTTATTTCTGATTTGCATCATTCTTATCCACTCAATACACAAAGACACTCATTTACATATTTGGTATCATAGGAATACTTCAATGCACAGATATGCTAAAGCTTTGAACTATTAAAGGGCTCTACATTGGTTACCTTCAGAAAAAAACTGGATAAACACAGCCAGTACTTGGTAAAGAAAATACCATGTATCAAAAAAAGAAAACTTGAATGTATCAAAGGAGCATAACTTATATTTAACATGATGAGATTCTTCAGTTAGACCCTCTAAGTAACTCTCTCTCTCTCTCTCTCTCTCTCTCTCTCTCTCTCTCTCTCTCTCTCTCTCTCTCTCTGTTTCTCTCTCTCTCTCCTAAAAAATAGTAAATGGATTATCTGGAGAGAGTTTAATTCAGAAAAGCTACCAAATCTGTTTTTTACATATGTCCAAGAAAGATGAGTCAAAATAGCTTGATGTAATTACGTGCAGTAAATTAGGGGATTCCTAGTGTAGTTTTCTTTTTCTTATTACTTACAAGCTTTTATTTCGAACTCATTTAGCTTAGACTCATGTTTCAGCATGTAATTACACTTTTAAGCCACATGAATTGGTTATCTTTCAACTGCAAGGGAAATGGGAATAATAATGGTGTCTATTCCTAGCCAGCACACACTGTACTGCCGCCCAGAAATGCTTTACTAGTTTTATTAATATTTTGACCCATAGGCACTCCAGGCATTGATCATTTTCTGTTCTGTTTAATGCAATGGGCTTATATGCAAAGATATAAAATACTCAGGGTTCAAGAGGCAATTTTAATCATAGACTTTATAGAAATATTCATAATCATTCAAAGGTCTTGTACTTGGAAAAAATTATTAACCTATAATAAAATTGATAGGTTTTCAACAAACATGAAAGTCTTTAATATGATTAGGTATATTAACACCCCCTTTTAGAAAATTTTATCTTTTAAACCTGAAATTCTATTCAACATGTCAAGGAGCATAAAGTTGCTTGAACTGAGGTGAAGAGAGCCCATTCATTAAAGTTCCCAGGCTGAAAATACATCTTCTATTCACTGCTCAATTTGGTATTTATTATAAAAGTTCTGGATAACAGTGATATTTAGAATTAAAGTTATAATATGTGACTTCTTCATTTACAAGATTGCATGGTGCCTCTCACCAGCCTTGTGCTTGCAATATGCAGCTGCTACACTGATCCAAACAACCTTAAGGTTGAGGCATTGTTTCAACCCAGAGTTACACAATGGTGACACCTCCCCAGGTACTTTCTAAGTCAAGGATAAATTATCTGCATCTTCCTGAAACAAGCATAAGATGCCTATGAAGCTTACCTGATTAAATCCTTCAGGATGAATACAAAGGGGAAAGGAGAAGAAGACAAAGGAGATAACAGGGAAGAAGGAAGCGAGGACGCTTGAGCCTTCTCCCTGTGTGTACATGATGCAATGTGCTTTTGCCAGAAGTTCGATCTATTCCTTGGAAGGCATCAATATCATAGCACAATACTGTAAACACCTGGGATTCTTGATGATTTTATTCTGAGTAAAATTGATTTTGTAGCCTGTGGTGAAGATGATAGCATAATCCTGGAGAACCACTCTACCATAGTCACTTGAGAGTACCTATTTACCCTTTGCTGAAAGAAAATAAGATAAAGGGCTGATTTCCCTGAATATCTTCTCAGGAATTACATTAAGGATGAAATTACCACTGATGATACTTGGAACTAACTCAAGTCAATTTTGTGTGTGTGTGGGGGATATGCCTTCCATTTGCTCTAACCAATTTTAATATCCCAATACTATAGTAACCAATACTATAAATGCTTTAAAGTCAGTGGCTAAAATTAAGCTTAATAAGTTTAGATCAAGACTAGGCTTTTCTTAGTTGATAAGAACTGGCTATCTATGCCCTTTAATTAACAGCAGAACTCCTATTGATTATTGAATGCAATTCAGCACAAATCAGAACAGTGAAAATAAAGCAAAAAGGCCTAAATAAGATGAAATACATAATATACTTTTCAAAATCATACATATAAAAGAAAATAAAACCAATATCATAGCCAAAATAAATTAAGCAGAAGTATAGCAAATAATACCAACAAGGCATTCACAATATAAGAACACAAAGCAAAGGGAAATAATAATATAGAAGAGAGAGAGAGAGAGAGAGAGAGAGAGAGAGAGAGAGAGAGAGAGAGAAGAGAGAGAATAAGAATGCAGAATTTCAACATAGGCAAAATAATTGAAATTATAACAGAAAAGCATACCATATTAATTTATAGTCAACTTACATCAACAAATTGCCCGCATGTTTTTTGGCATGGAAGAAAAAATTTACAAAAGAAAGTTGTGTAAGAATGCTCTTGGACAAATAGAATTGTCACATTCTTGAAAGTTGCTTTTTGTTGTTGTTGTTGTTGTTATTGTTGTTGTTATTTCTTAAAAACTTTTGAACAAAATGTCTAATTTTTCAAATATAGTAATTTACAACAGAGGATGATACGGGGAGGCAACAACACATACAATCACACCACATGACATGAAAAGAAAAAAAATCTGCACTTCAACAGTTTTTACTTTGGAGGGACTTAGGAGGGCATTGATTTTAGATTTAAAATAATTCTTCGTTCTCTGACTGAAAACCGAAAAAATTATAATATGCCTTTTAAAAAAAAAAAGATCTGTGCGTCTATAGGGTTTAGAATGAATTACTTCATTGTAAGTTTTCAGATATATATTTAGATTTTTATTGTCTTTTTGACAAATTTTAGACTTTCCTTAATTTAGGGGACTAGATGACAGCACATAAATTTTAACAATGCTAAAGAAGGGGTGGGGAGCATGGGAAGGGAGGGGTGTGGAAAGGGGAGGGTTGTGTCTATGAGTGTACTACACAGGAGATGATGATGAGGGGGGTGAATGTGTAAGTGAGTCGCCATGTCCATGTAAGGGCGGCACGGAGTGATCTAGCTGCATTAGAGCTTCTGGCTGTAAGGAAGGGATGGGCAATATACAAAAACAAATGAGCCTACACATGCCCATCTATGGAAATCAAGAACAGAACTCTAACACTGACAGTCTCACACACCCTAAGCTGCAACTTCTTCAACATGCAATTACTATGAAATCATTACAGTTTCATCATGAGATTTTTTTTCAAATCATAAAAGCACTTAAACTTTTTTCTCCTCTTCAAAATAGACAAAGTACATAAAATAATATTGCTAATACTCAAGATCAAAAGATTAAAAGCAAAATCAAGGAGACTAGAGTTATGCATTCAAGTTGAACAACTTCATCGGCAGCCACGCAGCCTCATCTCCAGTTTGGAGTAGAGAGATCCACAGAGTAGTGTTGAGCAGAGAGCCCACATACCAGACTGCTAATCAGTCCTCTGTACAGAAATGGTATGTTCCAAATGACACCATTCATCTTGCACAAGCCACCCATGATTTGTCCTACTGCCAATGAGACTGGCTCATCTGAAAGATGAGGATGTAAGGTCCTGCAGCTGAAGTTGTTCCATATTTAAAGAAAGAGTGTGAAAAAAAACTGCAGAAAACAATTCATAAGTTTTTCTCATCATTTTGGAAAATCAACTCTAAAGGTAACGATCTAACAGTTAAAAAGAAATACATTGATTTTATTTATTTATAATACAAAACATTTAATTTCCAAACGAGAAGTAAGGGAGAAAATAACGAAAAAAAAGATTTTTTTAAAAGAGATGAACAACCAGATGCACACGCTGAGAAGGCACAGACAGAGCAGTCTGGGGACATGGCTTTATATTCATGTTATTTTTGCTGGTTTTTATTTGATTATTTTAAATTTGGATCATGGATCCCCCCTTTTATGACAGTCAAAATTGAAAACATATTCCAATATTTCTTTGTAAGTGGCATTTTGATTTTGTTTCTCTTTAAAAAAAATAAAAAGGGCGTGCAGTCTGGATGTACGTCCTAAGAGACAATTCAAAGACAAGGTGCGTATTGTCTATCACCCCTGAACAGTTGGGATGTCAATCAAGTTAACGCATGCTTAAAGTAAGTTGCATTTAGGGAAAATAGAAAAACAGAACAACGAGCTGGGTTAGGTAGAGAGGTTGGCAAGACAAAACCAATTTGGGATGGGAAAGAGGAACTGAGTTTTGATTCATGCTTTTCCAATAGGGGTGAAACACTGCAGAGGACTCTTCCTTTCAGGTTTTAGGTTTCAGGTACTGTGTGTGTGTGTGTGTGTGTGTGTGTGTGTGTGTGTGTAAAGGAGTCTGTAGTGAAAGGAATTGAAATAAAATATAGTAGTTCCCCAGTTGTTTGGAACTTCTTTGGGGGACTTGCCTAGAAGGTATAGTTTGTAAGGTGTACCAGGACTATAGTAAGTAGCATTACTTCATGAGTATTCTTATTTTTTTCCTCCAAACTGAAAGAGTACCAATGGTTTACAATAGGATGTCAAACCATGCCTAGTGAATGGAAGAATAACTGATGTCCAAAGAAGACATTATCAGCATCAGAATCTACAAGGCTGATCATGATGTATTGTGCCTGAGGGAAATGGTGTCCATTTTCTAGAGACTAATTTGAGAGGGAAAACATTACATCCAATCTACATTGAGAAAAGCATACAAAAGCCTGTGAATGTCTTAAACCTGTGTGCTCATGTACTCATGTGGTTTATGTGTGAGCACTGAGAAATAGATATTAAAAATGGATGAAAGGAAAGAGGTTTTACAAATGGCCTCATCCCCTACTGGAAAAGATCACTGAAATTATAATCATCATTATATCCCTGTGAGAACTATAACTTTCAACCAAGGACTGGGAAACCCGGGTAGGAGAACCCCAAAGGTAAGACACTTTAGAGCGCTTGGGTCTGACAACCAATTCCAATGACTTCAAAGAACCCCTTTGGGTGACTTTGACAAATTGAATGAATTTTGAAAATGAGGCCAATTTCTGCCCCCTAGGAGACGCCCCTTTTATTATTTTATTTTAAACAGAATTATAGTAATATGTCCCCATGGGTCAGTCCGTACCAAGATTTTTAGTCTCTGGTTTAATAATGTTAATCACTATTTTTGGAACTTCACAAAGTGCAGCTGGAATGTTTCTATATGGAAGGAAGACAATTCCAATATTAAAATAAGAGGAAAACCCTTGTTGTTATTTGGTTGAGCTTTTGACTATTGGTAGTTTTAACAGTGAATTTTATTTAATGAGAAAATCTGGGAAGTGCTAAGGAAATTGGTTTTAAGGCATCAATCAAATGACTCTCATAAGACTTCATTTGGTAATATTCACATAGACTACTTTTTGTTTCACATGTCACTACTGAAAGCAAAAAACAAAGTTTGTGTAAGTGCAAAAGCTGAAGAATGCAGTCCTATCAGGGCATTCAGATTCCTGAATAATGGGTGGTGTTTGCAGGAATCTATCAATTTGGATCCCCTAGGGTTTCTGTGGAGTAATTTACCTATTTTGAAAATGCTTGTTTTAAAACACTTATAAAATAGGACACCATTTATTCTTCAGAAATAACTAGTTTGGACAATTCAACACACTAAAATTTAGGGTTGGCACTTTGCAAATTTTTTAAAAAAAAAGAATATGTATTTTTTTAAATCCATGGAAGCCATAATTTCAAATGAAGCCAACACACCTTTGATGCAGAGAGCGTATCAATTTTTACAATACAAGTTTTAAGTACAATCATTAGTAGCCAAATTTGAAAATGCTTTGCTCTCTAATAAATTCCCAAAATAATACTCTTAATCATTCTTAGTCACGGCATAGTTTCCTTCTTATTGTTCATCATCTATCTATATTCACCTTAAATTTTCAACAAGGATGTTATATATCTATAGCTCTTCTAAATGTTAATAATGTGTTTCAGTCATATTTGCCCTTGAGAACAAATAGTATAGTAATTCTATTTAAAACAGCATATTCTGATGCAATGATCTTTATCACAGCATGTCCTAATAGCCCCATCAAAATGGAAAATATAATGCTTACAAAGAAACTACTATAAGTCGGAATTTCACATTTCAGAATTCATTGTGGACAGCTCTCTTCCACTGAAGGCATATGTTTCTAAATATGATGGATTTACTCAAGAGGCTTGAGTTCAAGCCTTACCTATCGTGGATGCAGGTCCTCCTTCTAATAAGACATGTCTTAAACATGAGAAGAAAAGAGCCAATGGTAAAGCTCAAATGAATGACACTAACTTTCAATAAGTACTTGACTTTCACACTCAAAATATTAAGGACAGAGAAGGGAGGAGGGAGGGAGGGAGAAAGAGAGGGGGGAGGGGAGGAGGGAGGGAGACAGAGAGGGGGAGGGAGGAAGGGAGGGAGAGAGAGAGGGGGGGGGGCGGGAGGGAGAGAGAGAGAGAGAGAGAGAGAGAGAGAGAGAGAGAGAGAGAGAGAGAGAGAGAGAACTGTCTCAAGAGTCCCACTGAAAGTCTGAAAACATAGCAGCACCAAGGAGTTGAGAGATCACACTCTTAAAGAATATTTTCAAATCGTTTGCAGTAGGTTTATAAAGAAAGCCTCATGACTGCCCCCTCTTTGCACATACAGAGATATCGCTGAATGATTATGATTATGATTTTTTATGTCTACATGAAGGGGAGGATTCTCATGGGAGAGAAACAACGGCTCAATTTTATATCACATTGGCCTAGAATGGAAATGTTGGCTTTGCACAGATGTGGAATCAGAAGAAAGTGAATCTGGCTAAGATTTTTGAGTCAGCGTGATCCTTCTTATACCTTCACATGTCATACCATCTTCCCCAGGCACACTGTGACAAAAATTGCTTTACATATGGTACTTGTTACTAAGTAAAAATGTTTAATATTTTGTTTTTAATGCTAAACAAAAAGGTTCATGCATAATTTGTTCCATACTCATTTTCCACACTTAAGTATTGTAGGTAGGAAGAGAAAAAGGCTAAATTTTCAAGAAAGAAGAGTGTAGACATCATCAAATCTGATACTCAGAACTGCACTTCTGTGTTAATAATCTCAAGCTCATTCTACCTGCATAAGGTATTCCAGAAGGCATTATTATGTTTTAAAAGTTAGATTGCTGAGCCTAAAGGTAGTAGCAAATGTTTACACATGGGAAGGGGAGGACCTTAAAGTAAAAATTACATTCTTCTGACTTTTAACACATTTCTTTAGGTTTATCCTGCAATCTTCATTCTTCTTGTGACTATACTGTATCCTGAATTGACTATTAACCATTAATTCAATGTCCCAGCAAGCTTAATTTGCTTTCTTAGTTATCTCAGATAATTTCTAAATAATTTGAGAGAAAGGATAGTGTCTTGTTTACATTTATTTTCACAAAAAGTAGAAAATACTTATTCAAATGTTTATTTGAATAATTTGAATTGCTTAGCATCTTGTTCTCACCCTAGCCTCTATATTCCATAAGGACAATCACATTTGTATCACTGACATGCCTCAATTTATGACTGGACTCTTATACAGAGAATGGAGACTTTGAGCCAGAGACCCTAAATGTCAGTCTTAGCTGTATTGTAGAATAAAGTATTAGACATTCAACAAATTAATTCATGCTATTGAGTCCATTTCCTCATGTATGATGCAAAGATTATATTCTCTGCTCAGTTACTCCATCTCACAGAGTGGATTTGCACACCTAATAAGATTTTAAATGTGAAAGTGTTTTTAAATTCTAAAGGGCTTTGCACATGGTTGCCACTACTATCTTCAAGGACTATTAGCAGCAGCATATCCAACAGAGAAAACAGAATCCCAGGCAATCAAGATCAATGTTATTTCAAATCTGACCCTTGAAGTGTTTACGTCAGTAAAAAAGTCTAATCTCAATCTCTAACCTTGACTATTAGAGCCATGGTAATGTCTTTCCAACTCTGTTTCTACCTCTTCTGGTAATATTGCCTTCTTAATGCTTAATTCATTCACCTTTAAATGGTGGGTGTGTGTTATGTAATACTGTAGCCATTTTATTAAACTTGTGTAGGTTAGAAACGAGCTCTGACGAGGTCATATTTAAATGCATCTTCGTCACGATATATTTATTGTGTAGCATAGACATGGAAGGGGACTCTGGTCCTCTGTCTATCAGTCTGTGTAGACTGGGCATGGGCATTATTAAAGACACAAAGAATGATGAAAACAAAGAGAGAAAACTCCTCAAACCCTTTGGAAACAATCCTGACCAATGCTGAAACAGTAGGGTAAATTGAGAACATGAAAGAATGAAGGTTGATGAAGTACTTCAGGTTTTTTTTCCTGTAGTGTTTACTAGCAGTTAAGATGCACAAATAAGAAAAAACCCATTTAAAAATGGCCAAGTACTTTGTGTGTATGTGTGTTTGTTTTTGTTACTATTTTGTTTTAGTGGTAATCAGTTATTAGTATAAGTGAGCTCTTCTTCACTCATCCTTGATGCACAGGGTGATTTTTTTTAATGCTTCTGTCCTATTTTTAATCTGTTTAACATAGATGCATTTAATATGAATTTTGTTGAATTGAACTATAAAAATAGAATGGCTTGGTAAGAATTAGAGCTTTGCTTTGGGAAGTTGTAAAATTGGGAGATGGTTGAAAATGCCATTTCTCCTGACACTAGTTTTTTCAGTCAAGAAGAAGTGAATGAAGTGACCTCTAACCTGTCAACTTGGCTACCTCTCGCTTCTTCCTTGTCTTCCTTCTATGGAGATTTAGCGTTTGTGGATGCATATCACTTATTACAATACTACTATAGGTGAGATCAAATACCCATTTATCACTATTTAAAAATCACCTTGTGCTAGTCAGTAATGGATGTTCTTCAGTCTGGGATGATTTTTCTCTCCAGCTTGAACTGTATAAGATTGCATAGTCTGTCTTTTTCCTGACCTGATCTTACTCATCCAGCCAACTCTTAGTTGGTCCTAGACTTAGCTTTGGGGTCCTATTCCCATTGAGAAAAAAGTGTTTTCTTTGATGTTCTTCTGCTGCTATGATGTCTGCATTGCAACAGGCCCAGAATAGACTTGAGGACTATAAACCGAGAACTCTGAAACCATCAACCAAAATAAGTCCATTTCCCTTTAGGCTGATTTTCTAAAGGATTTGGTCATAGAGGTAAGAAAATAACTAACATATTTAGAGTTTCTTAATATTCCTAGTGATCCAGGCTAGCTCCATAGCTTTAAACATATAGATAGGATGGGAATTTCTAGTTCAAAACTCTGGTCACAATTCTAACTTGCCATATTTGCTTGCATACACAATATTTCAACATTGATAATCTAACAGGTACCTTGAATGCAGCTCCAGCTGACCTTTGATGTTAGCCCTTTTAACCTTTCAACCATCCAGGACCTCTCATCTTTGGACTTGACTCCATTGTACAGCACTCTGGATAGTCACTTTACTTGAGTCTCTGGCTGACCTTGCCTCAAGAATGTATTCCAACCAAATTTCTCTCATAAATTCCAGATACAATTCTTTTGTGAACAAAAATGTTCACTTTTCTACAGTCTGACTCCTTCACCCCATGTAGTGTAAGTGATCCCAAGTCATTGTTTGTTGTCCATATTCTAGT
Source organism: Grammomys surdaster (assembly GCF_004785775.1). Lineage (NCBI taxonomy): Eukaryota > Metazoa > Chordata > Mammalia > Rodentia > Muridae > Grammomys > Grammomys surdaster. The sequence goes on along the minus strand of NW_021604720.1, from coordinate 1,483,305 downwards.
ATTTCCATGTTTAAAATTAGAGTTTATTAAGTAATTAATATTTAGTTTTATGTGCATGGATGTTTTGCCTCCATGTATATCTATGTGTCAAGTATATGCCTGTTGTCTACAGAAGTTGGGAGAAGGTATCAGATCCCCTAGGACTAAATCATCTGCAGTGGTGAGCAGTGATATAAGTGCTGTGAATTGAACTGTGGTCCTCTGGAAGAGCAGCAAGTGCTCTTAATCATTCAGCCCTCTCTCTAGCCCCCATTTCTTCTTCAGCTCATTAACGTGTATTTTCCATATGGAGGCCAGAGTGACTCTTAAAATGACATAATTTACTAAGAACAGTTTTGTGTAGCAAGGCTAACAACAAAATGAAAAGTCAAGCTACAGACTGGTAAAAAAAAAAAAAAAACGAAAACTGTATTTCCAAAGAGTTAATAGGCTAAGGTTTGTAGAGTAATTTCATGATTAGTAGTGTGAAGACAGGTACATCAATTTAAAAATGGGTAAAGAATGCATATAAGCACTTCCTCAAAACCATAAAAATGTCCAACAAACAAAAGAGAAATGGTCAACAGAGCATTAGGCTAAATGAAATAAACAAGAGAGAGAAAGAGAAAGGGAGAGAGACAGACAGAAAGAAAGAAACAGAGAGAGAGAGAGAGCGAGAGAGAGAGAGAGAGACAGAGAGACAGAGAGAGACAGAGAGAGACAGAGAGGAAAAAATTGTTCTATGACTCCACTTGTATGTAAAATAGTTTTCAAAGAATGAAATCAACAACCCAATATTCAGATTTAGAAGATGAAGTGGTGGCCATCAAGGGAGTGAAGACAGGTAACGAAATGAGACATTCTAGGTCAAAAATTAGAAAGTAACAGATATGCAGAATCAACAAGTCTAGAAGTCCCAGTTCAAAAGTTAATGATAGTGTATTATACTCTGTATCTTAGCTAAATGAGTAAATTACAAGTTCCCTTGTCACAGGGGAAAGCTAGGAACTAGTCACGATAAATGTGTTTGTCTTGAGTAACTGTTTGAGTAATTGTGTTTTGTAAATATGAATTATATATATATATATATGTTTTATACATATTGTGAAAGCATGTTATATACATTAGGTATATCATAACATGTGGATTAAGTCACTTTGCTCCTTCAGAGTCCCACAAGCTTCTCCAAACAAAAGTTGTGTGCGTTTATCTACCATGCAAGTTCTGTGAATTGTGCTAGCTGGCTCCAGCCTCACTTTCCAGGGATTCTCCTGACCCATGGGTCTCAGGTTCTGGACATATTTTTTGCTTCCATCTCAGAAAAACATCTCTTTGATCCTTCTCTGGATGACCCTTTCAGTGACTGAGCTCTTGCCTGCACTTTGTCTTTTCTTCTAAGCCTTTGGGGACTTTGCTAGTAAAATGGCTGTCCACTTTTATGCTAGCACCCTGCATACTCATACTTCTGTATAGGATTTACAAGCTAACTCTTGGCCATTTATCTTTGTTCCTTATGTTCCTATGGGAACACAAGTTTTATAAGAGCAGAGAATTTGTATCCTTATATACTCTCCTTAGTTCAGTCACAGGCACATAGTATAACTCAGGAAATCATACTGAGAGAGGCAACCATGCTCCCAGCAGTCTCAAATTCCCCTTCCAAGGGAGACCATTCACTTTTATTATAGAGCCTTTCATAGCTCCTAGCATGGTGCTTTGTTCACACAAGGCAGGGAGTTGTGTTTTATAAACAAATTATTGAGCCATTACTATCTATGTATTGTTTTCCTTTCATTTACTCTTTTTTAAGCCTTAAGGAATTTTCTCACTGGACCTTTTCATCCACAGGAAGCTTAAAATACATTATGAAATATCAAATACCTTCTAACTTCTTGTCACCCTCATTAACTGGGACAGGGATAGGTATTGGACTCACAGGGTCTCCTTTGCAGCAAGATCACGAAGTGTCTTGTTCTTTCTCCCTGTGTGTGGTTTGTCATATAAAGATACAATAACATGTACATAGATATGGAGCTGTTTAACATAGATGATTGTCTTCAGGCAATGGAATAATGAGCCAAACCAGAGAAAGGGTGACCAGGATGAAAACAGGCTTTGTTATCCTTTCCTGCTGAGATCTTGCAGCTCCAAAAAGCAGAACTGAACAGCAGTGGGACATTTAATCTGGACTGGTACTATAATAGTTCAGAATTATCTTTACATAGTAGTGAAGTATTTAAAAAGGCTTACTTGGATTCTGTTTTTTACAGAACTGATTTATTCTGGCCTTATGACCAGAAATTTGTCCATATTTTTTATTGGTGTTTCCTGGGTGATAGGAACTAGACATTGCCAGTGTGTTATCTTTCCTTTGCAAGAGCCTGAATTTTAGTTTAGTTTAGTTTAGTTTTGGTTTGGTTTGCTTTGTTTTGTTTGAGATAGGGTTTTTCTGAATAGGCCCAGCCATCCTGGAACTTTTTCTGTAGATCAGGCTGGCCTCAAATAAAGAGATCCTCTTCCTTCTGCCTCCTGAGTGCTAGAATTAAGTGTGCACCACCACCATTCAGTTAGAAACATGAAGTCTAAGTCATCCCCTGGAAATAATAGATCTGGACAACATAGTACAATAAAACTCATTTTATCATTTATTCTGAAATCTATCTTTATTGCAAAGAATGTGCAGATTAATAAATTAATTGGACCACTGTGCTTTCTTAGTGAATGAAAATTAACCCTACGAAAACAAAGTGAAAATCTTGTCCAGAACCCATGCACTTGACATAAAAGGTATATATTGTCACTTGATGGGTTTGGCTTCATCCAAACTAAGCTTCAAGTAGGTGCCTTATGGGAGGAGACTTCAAAGATGCTCATATGAGCAAGTGACATATCTTAACTTTTTAAAAAAGGTACTGCAAATTAAGAAGGAAACTGTGAAAAAGTTCTTAGTTATTAAAAAATATCAATAAACTTAGGTGTCTAGATTAATTAAGACAAGTGTTTAGGGTCCAATAGATGTGGCCAAGAAAATGGTTGGCATAGTGATTTCCTTTAACATATGAAAAAGAACATATATATTATAATTGAGGATAAGTTGTAATCATTTAGTTAAAATATTAACTAGTAATAAGACTTATAGAGTATTGACAAGTGACTCTGCTAGATATTGTAAGAATAATGTACATAATTTATGTAAGCAGTAAAATTATATCCTAAATATCAGTGAATCAGGGCTTCAATAAGCTGAATTATTTATTCAGAATCACACAACTGAGAAGCTGGATAGCCATATCTGAACATGTCCCTATAAGCTTTCAGTGCAACTACGATACCGCTTTTAAACAAATATTGAATTTTTTGTCTTATTTTTTTTTAAATTCCATTCTCCACAAACATTGAAAAGTATAAATAAGTTAGTCTTAGACACAAAAAGTTCTGCAGGGTGATGTGGTGATCCTAGGATCACTGGAGACATATTTCACACATATTGGAGATATTAGTTATGAGTCATAACAGCATAATGAGGATTGATATCCAGATGAACACCGAAGACTAACTTTGTTCCATAGTCTGAGAGTTACCTGGCCCATGCTAAGTCAGCCTACCAGATAAGGAGAGTAGGGACAGGATGGCAGAGAGACACTAAGAAGCTGCAGTTTAAAAAATTCTCCTAAGTTTTTTGTTTGTTTGTTTGTTTTATTTTGTAGGAATAGTATTTATATGTATTATGGGAAGTGCCTCTTTCCTTCCTTGCCTATCTAAGGCACCTTGTGATTGGTTAAAATAAAAACCTTCTGTCCTATAGCAAAAGGCAGAATAAAAGTTGGGACACCTGGCAGAGACAGGGACTCTGGAAAAGAGTCAGGTGTGGGAGGTTTACCCTGAAAATATGGAGGTTGTTGGAAACTGAGAAGAGGTAACCAACCATGTGGCAGAACTTAGATGAATATAAATGGGGTAATTGAGTTATGGGCTAGTTGGGAACAAGCCTAGCTTATGTCCAAAGCTTAGTGTAATGAAAATCAGCTTCCCTGTCATTATTCAGGAATTGGGGTGAGCATCAAAAGGCCAGTGGTTACAGTTTTTCTGCAAAGTCCAGTTTTGAATCAGCATTCTAAATTCTGCTATATTTACTTTTTTAATCTGGAAAGGATACATAGTAGGCCTTGGTTGAAGACAGGAGACTATCCTTTACTGGGAGCTACACTGATCTCAGCTGTGATCTAACTTTAAATATCTGACATAAATCATAAGCATTCTTGTCTGTACTATGTATGTAAGTTGCACTGAGAATTGACTCGAATAGAAGATAAGATATAGAACATATTTTCAAAAACATGGCAAGGTTAATAATCATCTTTCTGGCAGAACAAAAGTTATCTAATAGTTTCTAAAGAATAGAATTTAGAAGTAAACAATAAGTATTATTTTATATTCTGTCTATTCTGGGAAGAAGAAGAAAAAGAAGAAGAAGGAGGAGGAGGAGGAGGAGAAAGAGGAGGAGGAGGAGAAGGAGGAGAAGGAGGAGAAGGAGGAGAAGGAGGAGAAGGAGGAGAAGGAGGAGAAGGAGAAGAAGGAGAAGAAGAAGAAGAAGAAGAAGAAGAAGAAGAAGAAGAAGAAGAAGAAGAAGAAGAAGAAGAAGAAGAGACTCATTTTTTTCGAGCAAGCATAAAAAGGAAATTTCTTCCTTTTAAACCGTGTAAGATAAGCAACTCTCAAATTACAATTTTGCTTCCTGCTCCCTGTTTCTCGTCTCTTCATCACGTTTCTTCTCCAAAGCAGCTCTTCTCATCTCGTGTGAATACTCATTACACTTTATAGCATGAAGGGAGACTTGATGTTGCAATGATAGATATGGCCAGTAAATCTTTGATTGAAATTTCTTGCAATTTTGTCTGTTGGCAGGCCTGAACATGCAGGCCCCACAAATCATTGTAGGGCATTAAGAAAAGCCTCTTTTGAACATGTTGAGTATGTATGGCTTTTCTTTTTTTTCAGGAGACATCCACATTGATTTTCTGAAACGAGTCTCTCGGTGATTCAGCCTGACAATTTGACTTACTCGCCTGGGCGGAGAGCTCCCAGGATTCACATGTTTGTACCTCTCCAGTGCTCGCATTATAAGCATGTATCACAGCATCAACCACTTTTACATAAATTCCTAGGATCAAATTCAATCTATATCCATGTATGGGGAGCTCTTTGACTGCCGAAGCCATCACCTCACTAGCCCAACACAGGCATCCCAGGAATCAGGTGTGTTGGGGCTGTCTGGTCACTTTTAATGTCTCTTCTTTCAAACAATAATCAACTTTCCTCATTAGATCTCCAAGGACATTATTCTCAGGTAAACAGGAACAGATCTTCATTGAGTATCAGCAAATATAGCACATACGTAACTGGATTTTTAAAGTTTAATGCTTCATATGAAGACCATATGAGGTAGTTTAAGAAAATTGAAGTTGTGGAAACATTAAGAATTTGCTTTTTATCAACTGTACTATGTTCAGTTAAGAAAGTCATCACGGTTAAATTCTGAAAACCACTTATAACCTCTCTTTCTTAAGCATGAGCTATGTGTATTCACATGTGGTGTTTCCCGGTAGGAAGCCTTCTCATTAGCTTCATTTCTGTTTTGTACTAATCATCAATAGCAATGTTTCTCCTAGTGTGACAAGCCAAAAAATAGTCTATATTTTTAAATTCATTCCAAGTGGGCAAATTGTAATCAGTTTGTATTTAAAACTCTTAAATGGGCAAGTATTGTTCCCATAAAATTGTGGTTTCTAGGACTGGACTTGTATATGTCACTTGTGATATTCTTTCTCAAAACAATATACTACATAAAGCATATATAATATATAAGTTGCTATTAATGCCCTGTCTTGAGTAACATGTTGAAATTCATTGACAGGGGCAGGTTACTACAATCTTACTGTCTGGTTAAATACAGGGAAATAAGCAACTATTGAAAAATAGAAACAGTTTATAGTGTACCCTCTGAAATTGGTGGATGGGTGCAAAGGCTCTTTGCTGTTGGGAAAGGCCTGCATTTTAGAACGCTGATTACTCCACAGTCCTGAAGGCTGTTTTAGAAGGAGAGAAAACCCAAAGGAAGGACTTACTAAGGTGGAAGCCTCCAGAGAAAAACTCTCTGATACTTTTAAAGAAAATTACATCCAAGGGTCTTAGTGGAAGAAAAGAAATAAAAATTGACTCCATAATGCAGTAGCAGTGACGATTTGTGGCCCAAAGGAAAAAACTCACAGACAAGCAGAAGACGGGAATATCTGTTCAATATGTTTTCAGAGAAGCTGAGGAGATAAGTAGAATTGGATGCTGCTGGGCCTCTCCCCACAGGTTATACATTCTACTAACAAGCGAAGCTTTCAGAGAACAAGTTCTCCTGACCTTACAGGAGAAGACACAACATTAAGAAGCAGGACTTGAAGGCAGCTCGACTTCCTGGCTGTATGGCTTCAAGCAAATGACTTAAATTCCTTTTTGCCCATTTGTTTTTTCAGGCTGTAAAACCAAAGTTGCCTAATAATTCAATGAAATAGCTTAAAGAATATAAGTGTCATTGTTAATAAAACTCAAAATCACTCCCCCGAATTAGCACTATCAATTGCTGAATATTTCACATAAATTAAAGTTACTGTTCTCTTAATATTATGATGTTACATTCACAGAAACTCGTGCTTCATGGGATGTTTTAAGAATCAAAATGCAATTAACAAACATGTCACAGCATCTCTGCCTTGCTGCACCTTAGAAAATGTTGATGATTCCATTTCTCTAAGAGAGGTGAGAACGTTCTGGAATAATGTACGAAGTTAATATTATTACCTCAGATGCACAGGGTGCAGAGCTGAGCAGGTGGTAGGCAACAAATCTAAGGATGAGTGTTTGCAAGTTGATTCCCCACGGTGCAAGTTAGACTCTGCAAGGAGTCATTTGGAACAATGAACTCAAAGAGAAAGACATAGGGGTTAGTGGGTCACAGATTTATTTTTTTCTATGTTCTATACACGTTAGGTAAATAATGGCGAATTTCCCATCTAGTGGCTTTTTGCTTTTAGAAGGAAGTATTTTTTTGGTGACTAATTTTTATTGCTCTGGGACACTCTGCCCCTTTGTCCTTTGTTATATGTTACTCTTCAGACACTTGAAGTTTCCTAGAATCTTCAATCTAAGGTAATCAGAGACAGCATGGCAACAATTATCCATCTCTACTCTGAAGCTGCAAGTGGCTCTTCCTCCAGTGGAGAACTCCTATTACAACGGTGGCCAAACAAAAGAAATTCACATAAATTTCAGAAAGTGTACCTTAAAGCATCGTGCCACATATGCTAGTCTCATCTGTTGTTCAGAACACTGGATGGAACTTTCTCATGAGCCAGGCACTAAAAGCATACTGTTTTCCAGCTGAAGGTCTCCTCCTTATTTTAACAAAAATCCGCTTCTTCTGTGAGGGTCATGATTATCAACCATAAAGTCCAAAGATGTTGTATAGGCATGTATAGGCATGTGCTTTATTGTTAAAATCCTAACCAACTATGTGTATTTAAAGTCTTTGTTTATGTAGAAAAATATGGAGCTAGAGAGATGGCTTAGTCAATAAATTACATGTGATGCAAGCACAAGAATTTAGTTCAGATTTTTAGCATCCATATAAAATGTTGGGTACAATAGTGTATCCTATAACCCCAGCACAGAAGTATACTGAGGCAGGTGACTCCCTAGGCTCACTGCCAATAAATATAACTAAACCGATGAGCTTCAAGTTCACTGTAAGATTTTATCTCAAAAGTTAAATAAAACATAAACCAAAGTTAGAAAACAATGAGGAAAGGCATCTCAGATCAACCTTTGGCCTCCAGATGCATAAATGTGCACACACCAATACACACATCGACACTTCCAGAAACACATGTGTGCACAGTCCTACATTAATAAGTACACAGCCCCACTCCCCAGAATATAAACTCTAAGGCAATAGTCATATTCCAATTTGAAAAACTTTGTTAGAGATCACCGGTTTCTTTCATTTAAATCTTTCTGTTGAGTCAAAGGTAAATGATTATCCACTTATTCCCACACCTCTACCTGCCATTCCCTTGGAAAAAGACCTGCTATGAGTCATGCAAGAACAAACTCTCAGAACAAAGCCTTTAAAAAAATAAATAAGTCAGCAAAATACAAATATCTGAATGCTCATTTTTTTCCCTAGTTAAATCCACTCTCTGGGGAGTAGTATTAGATTTCTATTCTCATGAAAAATTAAAAGGAAACAAATTATGGTACAACATGAAGTGTTTATAAAAATGTCATTCTGTAACCTAGCTATTATCAAGGAGTAAGAACCACACATGGACAACAAGGAAGGACCTTGTCTCCTGTTCTTTTAAAACTTGGTTTAAAATCAGCAAATAAAGGTGGTACATATTTGTTGTACACGATAATGTATTGAAATAAGAGCAAACTGGGAAATGACTCAGTCTCAATATTAAGGAGAACCCTATAAGTTGGCATCTGTGATGTGAGAAAGCTCTTATCCTGGCTCCTCTGAAGATCAGGCACAGCACTGAGTGAGTCAAAGAAGATGAAGGATGCCCTATTCTGGCTGCTGTAAGCCCTGATGCAAACATCCATGATTTTGACTTTACCAATTAGAACTATTCACTAGAAATTTAGAATATCATACTTGGTAAACATTTTACTAGCTCCTCTATTATTTGGCGTTAGTCTTTAGTAGAGTCTAAATAGGACAGAAGTGAGCTAGCTTTGGAGAGACATAATTACTATTTTCAGTGGATATATTTTCAAATATGTTGTGTTTACTTGTGGAGCCTAGGAGCCAATAATTATTTATAGACAAAAATCTAGTTCAAAAATGAAAAGGTTCAAAGAAGTAATCCCGCCTCTGGAATCAGATGTGGTATCTTATCACATTTATCATGCATATTTTGTAGGTAAGATGACAGTGCTTAGGAACCCTGTGTCAGGGGAGATGGTAGCAATAGAAATAAAAATATATGAAGAATGAGTGATTGGGATGTCAGCCTTTGCAATGGAGTTTGCTTCCTACAGTGGTATATTAAATCTCATCATATTACTATATTTTCATAATTAAATGTTTTTAAAGGCCTAAAATAGTCACATCATTTATTACAATTATGTACATTAACATAACATAATATAAGGTAATATAAAATTTTATATAATATAATTGATATATTAATTTATATTACATTAATTGATATTATGTACATATTAATATAATATGAAGTATTAGTATAATTGGTAGGTTTGGACAGTTTTTCATATAAAACTCTTCTTATACAGTGATTTTTTTTCTATATCACAACCTTGTTATATGTATAAACCCTAACATGCATGCTCTCTTGTTTTTACTTTCTCGGGAAGGCAGCCAGGACTGCCTTCCTGTATTCCGTACAAGATGCCTTTGCTCAGCAGATATGTATTTGAAAATCCTTCTAGATTGCAAAGAGTTTTGCACACCTGGGTCACTCTTCATTCCAAAATGTCCAATTAAATAATACTGTATTATATTTGCATAATTATTCAATTTAGCTATATTGCTGAGCTTCCAATCTAACCCCCCTTTAAAAGTGTGCATGTTAATGGATATGAAAATTTTGATCAGTTGCCATCTCAACGGGTGATTAGCTAATAGAGTGCCAGAGCAAACATAAACCCGTTTAAAGAGGTCTTGAGTGAAGATAAACTTTTAAGAGCTGTCTTTATTTTAAAGATGATTTTTTAAAAAAAATTTATTTAAGATAATAAGCCATACAAGTAATGAAGACTACATAGTTGTTTCTCAAAAAAAAAAAATGCTCATGTAAATAAAAATGTCAGAAGAAATTAAGGAGATTTTGACTACATATCTCAACACACACACACACTCACACACACACACACACACACACACACTCACACACGCACACACAATCTAGAAAACAGCACTACAAAAATAGCTAATGTTTGTTCAAGTGCCTTGTGAATGAGAGGTATAATATGCAATGACTTCACAGTGGAAGTGTCCGAAAAGAACAGGCTCTATTACTACCATTACCAATATTGTAGTTTGGCCTGCTGGAATTTAATTTATTATTTTACTATCTCCAGGTATCTGAGTTAATATGAAAGGCCATTATTAGAAGTTGCCTTTGATGTAAAACATATTTTCTTCTAATAAAATACGGCTAGCTGTTGTTAAGTTTGATATTCATCAGTACCAATAAAATGAGTCCAACTCCAGGTGCAAATCGAATAGGGCTGGATGTTAATTAATGAGATCCAAACAACTTATCGTTTCAGGCTGGCTTCCATTAGAGAGGCTGTGTCTTGGAGCACACTAATAGGGAAGCCTATTAGTTGCATGGATTCCAATTTCCTTTATCTATATTAGTCACTGATCAGTAAGTTTCTTCTAACACTGCTTAATGTTTTAGATTTTTACGCTTAGAGAATGGGTTTGGAACCATGAACTATGGATCAAAATTGAGTGGATGAATTTCATATCCCTCCATCTGATAACTTCATATGTAATTTTTAATCTAAGAGAAAAAATTCCTTTTTTTCAAGAATGAAGGATAGTGTTCCCATGTATTGTATGTCTAATATTATTATTAGACATTGAGGGACACATATGTTTTGAGTCTGACAATAATTTTTTAATTAATTGGGTACATATCATTATATTTTAAAGTGATTTTTTTTCAGGTTGTCTCTAGATATCAACATAATTGATAATTCTGTCACAGTCGCTGTCTTGTGAGGTACAAGATATTTAACGCTGTCCCTGGCCTTTTTTGTACTGGTGACTATTAGCTTCTCTCCAATTGTGAAAGTCAAAACATCTACACATATTTCCAAATGTCCCCTGAAAGTAGAATCACTCTCAGTTTAGAACCAGTGATTTAGAGTTAACAAAATTGCATTTCTGAGTAGTTAGTGTATTGGTCAAACTCAAGATAAAGAATAGTAATGACTAGGCTCATAGCCTGCATAAATTTCTACTTCCCTTTGCCTTAACTCAAAATTTACTAGACATTGCATACTATGATTCCTACAGTGTTTCTGTTGAAGCATAAGCCACTGACAAAGATAACATTAGAAGGTCATGAAAAAAGTAGAAGCCAAGAAACTAATGAAGATTTATGTTAAAGCCTATAGTATAACAACGTTTTATATAAATACACACACACACACACACACACACACACACACACACACATGTGTGAGAACGGCAGAGGCAGAGAGACACAAAAAGTGAGAGTACACTCATGAAATTAATATTTGGAGGAAATAACTGAAGACATAGACAACTAAGATCAGAGAAAGCTGACAATTAGAAGGTGGATCTGCTTCTGACTTCAAGACCACAAAACTGCGGAACTGATCTTAGATAGTAATTTAAGTGCTTAATACAATCTGGCTGCTGTTGGCATCCTGCCCAAATGTCCTATTAGGCATTGCAGTGGAATGCTGCCAGCAGCCAAATTATTAGTGCTTAGTCTCAGGTGAGTAATAGGAACAAACAGAACTAATCTTCACTATCTCTAAGAGTAGAGGAGCCTTGCAGGACCAAAATAGCTCCATCCACCAGACATATAAAAAGATGCTAGAAGCCCCTGTGCTTGAAGATAAAAATACAACATCCTACAATGCCATGGTCCACAGAAACAAGGGCTATGAGAAATCCAGGGTTTTCTCAATCCTCCAAGTTCTTCCAAGTACCCAAGCAAGTGCCTAGGACAGTCTCACCGGAGCTGTCTTGCTGGCATCTTCCCACCTTGCACGTGTAATCCCCACCCCTAGCCTGATATTCTGTGTTAACATCCTTCTTCTTGACCAGTTCATAGAGAACACTGCCTCCACCAACCCTTGATGAATTTATTCACAAATGATAACACCTGGGCTAGCTCTGCAGCTCTAGGTAGGAAGCTGCAGAAAGAAGAAAAAATTATGATTTTAGCCTCGTTGAAGAAAGTAGCTCAGCTAGTAAGAAAGCAAGCAGTTTTCTTGAAATGTCCATAACATCCTCAATTTCAAATTCAGTCTAGACATTTTCCCCATTTTTCTTTTCCTCATAATTACCTGGTGGTCTCTCTGTTTAATAGGACTGATGACCCTTAAAGACCTTATATCCACACTTTCCCAAGCTGGATGAAAGCTCTCTTGGAGTTTATCTGTGCACTTTATACTTGTGTCATCAAGAAATAACCATGAGTTTATTCAGACTCCACACAGCTTCCTCAACTGGTGTGAATAAAATGAGAACGAGAAATGACCAGTGAAGGATTGGCGTTCTTGACAATGTTATCACCAACTAGTAGTAGTAGTAGCAGTGGTGGTGGTGATGATGGTGATGATGGTGATGATGATGATGTTGTTCCAGATTCCCTGGATTGTGTATTGACTGAGTCTTCTCATAGAGTTAGCAAATTAGGGGATGGGCAGTAAAGCATAGTGGCTTTAGACCACAGGGATGCCATTTTGCTTCTGTCTGTGTTGACTCAAATTCTGCTTTCAAAACAGACAGATTTGCCTCCACTGTGAAATGGGTGCATTGGTGTCATTGAATAGTAACTGGAAAATCCTTTCACTGACCTGGAACTGTGGCACTGGACAAGGGTTATTCCAATAACTTGCAAGTTCTACCTTTCAGACCCAGTCCCTCACTTCTCTAGATAGATAATTGTAGACAATAAAAGGCATACTCTGTTTTCACGGTTTGGTTTTTCAATTGCTCCTGAGGTGAAATTTTGGAGGCTCTGTTGCTGGTCTGTGGTGTGAGTTGTAGAACCCTTAGGAAGTGGGACCTAGATGGCCATTGGCAGCACATCTAAGAAGATGATATTGGAACCTAGGCCTGCTCCCCTTCCCTCTCTCTTCCAAGATGACACGAGACAATTTTCGTATTCTCTGAGCTCCCCATCATAATATTTTTGTCACCTTAGACTCCCTACTGCCCAGCAATTGTAGGCAATTGATCAGTGGCTGAATTCCCTGGGAACATAGGCTCAGTAATCTTTTCCACCTTCGAAGCCAATATTCTCAGCTATTTTGTCATAGCAATGAAACCCTAATAATAACCATATCTAACCACTCTTTCTTGCTTAGTTACACAAGTTACACAACTTGGGTCAGAATGAGTTTACCACCAGAAAGAAACTTGCTACCATGCTAAAACTGAAAGAGAAAAGGTATTATTGCCACTATTTAAAACAAGAGGCACGGCCTCCACTTTTGCTCAAGCCTGCTTCTTGACAACTCTGCAGCCCGAGAGAAAAAAAAAATCCTGCATAAAATAGAACACTTCTTTCTTCTTTCTTTCTAGAAATGGAGCAAGTTATTGTAACTTCCAAGCTCATTCTTTGCAAGAGTCTTAAGAAGTTATGACTAATCAATTAAAAGACAATCAAAATACATGCTCATTAGAACTCCATCCTAAAATCATTCAACTTCTCTGGACTAGTCACATTAGAGGCAAATCTGTGTGGTTACAATGGACTCTTCTCCATCTTTCCATGTCAGATCATTGAGAAGGAAGCTGCCATGGTGCTCATATATGTTTATGGCATTCAATCAATTGCATCACTGGGTTTTCAAATGCTCTAAGTGTGTTGCAGACAGATAAATAAGCCCTGCTTAGAACCTGAAACTACACATTCAGAGCACATTTGGTAAAGCAGTGTATTGTAATGAAATGGAGTCAGCAGTGCTGTTGCTATGCTGGAAATTACTAATAAATACTAATACTAATACTAATACTAATACCGTCATTGGATTCTGTGGCCATGGAAGGCTGGGTGCACAGATGATGTTCCTGCCATTACTCAGTTCTATTTTACAGAAAACATACTCGCTAACAATCTCTTTTACTGAAGAAAAATTTAGAGAAGTCTTTATTTTTTAGAGCTGAAAAAAATAGGGGCTATCACTAAGCCTTTGTGATAGCACACATATTGACTGCTGTGTGGCCAGAAAAAGAATTCATTTATAACTTGACCTTGACAGCTACTAGATTCTAACTCCATAAAGGATGCTATGACACTTAATGAATCTCAGTGCTAATCAGTAGTAATCAGTAGTAATCTTATGAAATGTAATCAGAATCAGATTATATATATTCATGCCTGAGCAATGCCAGAGAGTAGTTCATTGGTGGATATGGACATTTTAAAAATATCAAATCAGTACTGGGATGCTGTTACCATCCCAAAGCATGATGCTGAAAACTTCAACATAGGAACAGCCTCTTTGGAATAAATCATCTGTTATTTCATTCTGGCTTAAAAATCATTATTTCTTTATCATTATCATATATGGTCCTAGCAGGGATAATTTTTTTATTATAGGGATGAAGTAAATGTAAGACCAAGCTTTTACTGTAGAATGTTAGTAAATTAGAATGTATAAATATTACTTTTTTCTGAGATCATTAGTCACACTGCACATTCAACTGTTATAAAGTTATATATTTGATAATGACTGTAGTGGCTGGGATGTGTTGGGGAGGAATTACTATGTGGAATTGCATTCATAATAAGTAGATCAATACTTGATCTCTATTCCTTGTCTCTTGCGATTCTCATCTCCAGCATAGCACAGAGGCAATTTTTGCTTCTTTTGAATGTGTTGTATGACCAAATCACTTAGAGTTTGAACACAATGTAAACATGCTTGGAACTTTGATGGTCTTCTAAGTGATGTCTCCTATATGTAGACTGAAACAAATGCCCTGATAATAAATGTTCAGTCATAAGACAAACAGCAAAGTATCATCTAATATTTGAGAATCTTGAGATAGCTTCGGTGACTCTTCAGTCTAAGACAAACCCATTTTTCCCAAAGCCCCATTCTCTTCCCTCCCAGGGATAATATTAAAAAAAAGTCACTCTTATCTTTGTCTATTCAAAGATGTGAGTGGATATAAGAGATACTTGGAATTTTTTTCCTTTATGCATGGGATAAAAAAGACTCCCTTTCCATGTCGATTGAATTTTTCCAATGTTCAGAATTTCTTGCAAGATAAGCTGCTTTCCTTTTTGCTCACTTAATTCTCACAATTCCTCTTTGCTCACTTAATTCTCACTTATCTCAAATTATTTACCTCAAATATAATTTGCTCCGAGACTTCCCTACTCCTATTGTCAGCCCCTGCCATGTCATCTGTCCCACTACATTATGTTTCATCGCGCCACCTGTCTCTGCTTCACAGCACTCATCATCAAAGACTGTCACCACACATTTATATGATGATCACTTGATCAATCACATGACCATTTTCACTACTTCTGTCACCAGGATCATCCCTATGCTCTTGCAACCTCAGTGTTTCACTTCTGCTTACTCCACAATAAATGCTTAACAAACACTTATTAAATGAAGGTGTTTGTGGGAAATATTAGGTTAGATGGTATAGCTTCTGCAATCGTGCCTCTCTCTTGACACAATTGTAGTTAATCCTAAGAAGAGAAAGCTTCTTTCTTCACTAAAGCACAAACTGGAAGTTTGTGTAACCACACCAGTGTATATTTTAGCCTATGACTATTGTGAGTGAAGAAGAAATCCAAAATAATACAGTAGGAAAATGCTTCAAAAGTCATGAAACCAGAGAAGTAAAGACAATAATTGTGACTTGGATCAAGTACTGAAAAAATAATCTCAAAGCAGGAGATGATTCTTAGTGTGTCATTTTTGAATGAAGCTTTTTTTAAGGAATAGGATCTTACTAGGTCCAGTAAGGCAACCAACCCTCTTTGATGAATGTTTTAAGTTTTCATAAGTTTCATTCATACAGAAAGAGGAAGAAAGAGTTAATATGAAAGGTGGTGGTAAGCCTAACCCTTTATCAAGTTCAATAGTTGAAAATCAGCATTTATGCAGTGCATGACCCAGAGGGAATGAATGGTAAGCAATTTAAAAATTGGAACCACAGTAAAAATACACTAAAGAATTACTTCAGCAATCCATGTGATAAAGGAAGCTACATAATGGCATTTGGCAGTGGACCTGGTACAAATCTCTAAGTAAACAAATGGAATCAAGACAGGAGAAGGCCATAAAGCAGACTGCATACAAATGAAAGTGGAATTGGATTTTTTTATGGCCACAGATACAAATAATTGTCCTTCAGTTGCACTGCCTACTCTTTGCAAAACATAAGTTACATTATTAGTAGTAATTTAGGTGCATTGTGAACGTACTATTTAATGTTTTGTTATCTGTATGCATATGTGTGTGTATATATATGTAATATATACATAGTATATATATATTATATATATATATAATTAAATAAGAATTTATTACAAGTAGCAATCATGTTTTTAAAAATCTATTATATGTAAATTTTAAAAAGCATTTTTATATCAATGCACTCCTACAATTTGATGAATATCTTTTAATAAATTGAAACAGTGAAGCATTGGAAACTCTAATTAAGATACTCATTATATTGTCATTTCTTCTCTTCTTTCTTCTCTTTCTCTCTCTCTCTCTCTCTCTCTCTCTCTCTCTCTCTCTCTCTCTCT
>NW_021604720.1:1464376-1466745 GCF_004785775.1 Grammomys surdaster | reverse complement strand
TCTCTCTCTCTCTCTCTCTCTCTCTCTCTCTCTCTCTCTCTCTCTCTCTCTCTTTCACCATGGACTAGTGAAAGCCTTGGCACAGTCTAGTTCTAGTTTGCATTTGAGTTTAGCTATCTGTCCCTGTTTACCTAACAATTCATTCTCTGTGTATGACAGTAACATTTTGACCATGAGGAAACATGATTAGAATATGGTCCTTGAGTCTATCCCACAAGTGACTTCTGGCTCTACCAATTGTCTCAGCATTCACCTGTCACTTTTTTTTTCAAAGAGTAAAATGAAGCTTTATTAGAACAACATATGAATACCAGAAATGTCCTAAGCCACCAGCAACAAAATATTACCCTATTAATACACAGGATGCCTTGAAAGGATGTCCACTCCTCTGGGAGACCAGTGAATCCCATACCTGCCATCCGTCTTGCTTTCTAGTTCTTTGTTCAGAAGCAATCTTGTTGAGACAACATGATAAAAATGCCCAACATTCAGGATGCTTCCATCTAGTGCTTCAGGACGAAGCTAAACAAACCAGGCAAATACAGACCCAAGCATGTCACAGGAAGAAGGGATCACTGTCCTCCATGTGATAGTATCAGACACCTGTCACTTCTGAGTTTCCTTCACGACCAATTGAGTCATAGATGTTATCCTTGAGTCGGCCAAGAGCATCTTTTCAATGTATCAACCATACCAGGAAAAAGAAAGCAGTGAATTGTCATATAACCTCTAAGTTATCTATTGGATGCCATCTCAGTTTAGCATAAAACGTGGAGTGTTTTGTTTTGTTTCATTTATCAGTAAAATTATTGGATTATGAATTTATTTACAACATTACAAATTAGCTCAATGACTTAAGCAAATCAAGTTTTGTATGAAGTACTACTAACTGATGCCTTAACAGGAACCATTACTGAGAACAACTCCAAATTTATGAAGGGTTAAAAATAAATGAATGAGTGGATGAATAAATAAATAGTAATTTAGTACCATTTCTTCACCTTTATTTATTTTTGTTGTTGCTGATCTTCAAAGTAAAGTATCTTTTTAAAAAAGAATAGTATTTTAACTGCTTAATATATATGCTATTAAATGAACTCACAATTTGCCTACTAGAGTATATACTACTATAATTTTACATGATCTTGGTTGTTTTAGCCAGTTTTATTTTTACCCTTTGAAAAAATATCAGATAGAAGCTCTTTAAAGGAGGAATGGCTTATGGTTTAGGGTGTTTCCATGTTTGCCTGGCATTTCTGTTTTTGTGCTAGCAGAGCAGACATATCTTCCAGCATCATGCCCCCATAACCTTCTTTTTCCACTGGCCCTGACTTTCTAATTGGCCACTTATTTTAGAACACATTAACAGACTGTCCATTGGTGAAATTAGCATACCTCATAATCCAGTTGCCTCACACCAAGCCACAACATATCAGCATTCAAGGCCTATTTCATACTACAATCTCAACACTGATCTACCTCCTTGCTTTGTCGGAAAAGCAAATAATGACCAGGTATGCACAAACATGAACCAAACAATCACATGGAAAAATGCAAGATTATTACCAAGTATAATAGAAGACAAATTACTTTATTCTGGTATTCACTCTCAGGTAACCAATGGTGCATCTATATGCGGTGCTTACTTCATAAATTTTACAGTGTCAGAATCTTATTAAAACAGGAATTCCAAATTAGGTGACTTTAAAAATAACTTCCCTACCCTCATCTTCATTATCTGCTTTCATCTCCTCTCTCTCTCTCTTTCTCTCTCTCTCTCTTTCTCTCCTTCCTTCCTTCCCTCCCTCCCTCCTTCTGTCTCTCTCTGTCTCTGTCTCTTTTTCCAGCTCCTTTCCCCTTTGGAACCTTACAACTTTAGGAACAAAACCAAAGAGGTAGCTGTACTAATAGAGACGGTTCCTAATGTCATCTCTGAGCTCCACACGTCATTCTTACATATCCCTGGGGCTAGGATGCATCAGGAACTGCAGTGTGGTTTACAGTGTCCATACATGAGTGTCTTGTATGTCCTTTCCACAGATCTCTAACTTTAAGGATGCTGAAGACACTAAGAATTACTATATGAGGACTGCTTTGAGCCTATATTTTTTTCATGCATTCCTTCCGAATCAGCTGCCAGGTGGTAGAAGGCATTATTTACCACAGGGTGCCACTTTGAGTCCTACACTATAAAATATCTTACCTTGGACATCCAGAAGGTTAACATATAAATACATACTTTTGATGGCACTGCAGCCAGAACTTCTGTATATATGCCTTTCCCATTCAACTGTCTATGTTAGCCAAGCACAAATAGCCTTTGTTCTCTCTCTCTCTCTCTCTCTCTCTCTCTCTCTCTCTCTCTCTCT
>NW_021604720.1:1459837-1464276 GCF_004785775.1 Grammomys surdaster | reverse complement strand
CTCTCTCTCTCTCTCTTTCTCTCTCTCTCTCCCTCCCTCCTTCCCTCCCCCCCTCTCTCTCTCTCTCACACACACACACACACACACACACACACACACACACACACACGTTTCTATAAAACTTACAAGTCTACAAATCAACGTGTACAAGAAAAGAGGTTCTCAGGAAATATTGTGTCTCAGTCATTTAGACATTTGTCAGTTCAATAACCCTCAGCCAAAGTCTTAGGAAGAATTATCCGAACATGACACAGTTAGTGGTCCTGAGTTCCAGGAAGCTCCTGCAGGACTGAGAATGGGAGAAGAGAGTAGTTGGTGTCCCAGCAGAGGGAAGAGACACAAAAGATTGTTTTGCAAAAGGAAGCATAAGGTTTGAAGGCTCTTGAAATAATCCAGGCTCATGATTTATATCTGAGATAATGAAATGTATAAAATAATAGGATGAAATATACTTAAATATGACCTTCTAATGTTGAATATTATGAATAATCTTGTGAATTCCCATGCATGCAGTGAGAAACACAACACATGGTTTTTAGGATTCACTATAAAGGGTACATAGTGTATATAATTTTAAAAACGTATGAAACTTATAAACATTATAAACTTCTGGATGTTTTCATTGATTTGCCTGATTTATGAGAAACCACAGGTATAAAACTAGTTTAACAAGAAATAGACTTAAATATCTCAGGAATCAAGGCACAGGCTGATAAAATTGTCTCTTTCTGAGTGTCACACCCTTTAGTTCTTGGATATATCTCTAAATGTAGGCCAGGAATGTGGTCCTTAAGATAAAAGAAGCTTAATGAAACACAGCCACACTCGTCAGAATATGTGCTGTCTATGGCTACTCTTGTGTTTTTAAAGCAACAGAGCCTATTGGTTTTTAGACAGCATAAGAAACCCCCCAAAGATTGAAATATTCACTCTCTGGCCCTTTACAGAAAAAGTTGAGGGACTTCTGCTCAGGCAACTGATTAACAAATCGGGACATGCGGCAAAATAGCATCAGTGTTCTAATTAAGTTCTGGTAAACAGTTTTTGCTTCAGTGCGAAGGAAGACAATTCTCGGGCAGAGAGTACTCAAGTATTTTCAGCTGGACAGAGTTCCCTCTTAAGGATCTTACTTTAGGACTGATTTTAGGGTACACTGGGACTAATGTAACTTGTAATTAGAACCCCAAAAGTTGTTCAGACTGTATCTAACCTGGAAAACAATTCTAGCCAAAGTCAGTCCAGTTTTCAAATGATGCTTTCTTTCTTTAACACCTCATAACTCATCATTTTTTTTAACATGGAAAATGCATAGACCTCAACACATTTTTTGTGTCTTCACCTCACCTTTGGACAGCTGTAGAGATGTAATATTATGAAATAAGGAGCAAAGAAGGGAGAAATGAACTTCCTGGTTTTAGAGATGTCAAGGGTGTCTAGGAGTCAGAAAGGTTCTAGGTAAGACTACAACCTCTGAGATACGCACTCAGTGATTCTGCTCTTAGCTGCATCTAAAACCATTGTCTAAGGGGCATAATTATTTGTGAATATATATATATGTGTATATATATATATATATATATATATATATATATATATATACATACACACACACACACACACACACACACACACACACACACACACATATATATGCTTATTAAACTTTTCACAAAGAGCCACTCTGCATAGGCTTCTCACATCCGTCAGATCTAGCTGTTATGTGTTCGGACATTTTATAATAAGACCTAAAAATGGGTACTAAGCCAAAACTTCCAGAGCACAGATTACCATTTAGGAGACATCAAGGGAGTAACCCTCACGCAAGTCTTGGTAATTGAAAGTCATCTCATAGATGCCAAGAGATTTTCATGTGAGTGTGTTTGTATGTGTGTACATGGAGGCCAGAACTCAACTTCAGGTATCATCTTTGAACACTTTCCACATTAGATTTTGTGATGGAGTTTCTTAATGCAGCAGGAACTCACCTACTTGGCTTAAGTAACTAGGCAGCAAGTCCTAAATAGCTTTCCTTTCTGCCTCTTAGCACTAGCATTAGAGAAGCATGCTGCTGCTTGTAGCACTTAAGTACATAGCAGGGACTTGAATTCAGATTCTCATGCTTTGCCACAAGCACTCACTGACTGAAGCATATTCCATCCCCTCCCTGGGTGCTTACTTTAACCATGGTTATTTGGAAAGCAAATCATAACTGAATGATGACATAACTGTCCTATGGCACATCACATTTCACCAATTATCCACTTACTTCCTAATCCTTTAACATACTAAGAATACCTGACTTTCACTGTTCTCTGAGGGGCAGATAACTACTTCACATGCAGTGGTTAATGCATATAAGACAGCACAGACCAGTGCCCAGTGTATAGGCTCTACAGATAGTTGCTATGGCACTAATTTCTGTTTTTTTTTTTTCTTACTGTGTGACCTGGTTCAATGTGATTCACCCTTATTTGTCCAACTAGAGATGATAATAATCATGTGTTTTTATGAGACCGCTGCTAGAACTACAGAATTTAAAATAATTTAAGACTCTACTAAGCTATCATGACAACAGTATGTAGAAACGAATAACTAATTCATTTAGTAAAGGATCAAAAGTATAAAAGTCGCACATTTGTAGCCAGGAACCTTGACATCCTTTCAAGGGACCCTTCTTGGCTATCACTGAAAGTTGCCTACAGGTCAACTAAATCTCATATCAAATTATAGTAACATTATTGTACTCTCAGAAACTCAATCAGAGAACCTAGCTTGTCGAATGGGAAGACGTGATAAGGCCCAATGCTTTCTCTTGTAATTCTCAGATCTTTCAGACTCTTTTACAAAGCAATGCCTAACTATCTGACCAGAAAATGATCTTTCTACAAGCTGCAGACTTTTTCTGCAATACAATGATCCCTGTACTGTTTTAAATGTTAATATACTAGTTACTCTATGAGAAAATGTAGAAGCAAAGGCCATTGACATATTTCATGGCTCAGCTGGTTAATTAACACGCACTGACAGCTGTAACTAAATGAAATTCATTACGCTTTAAAAGTTACAAAAACTTAACAACTGAGTAATGGAATCACATTGTAGATTATGATCTTGTGCTAAGAACAGTATCTCCTACAGATTTCCAAAGTAGAAGAAATAGAATTTGAAAGTCTAAGATATATTTTGTTCGTCTTGAGCATTGTACAAGGCAGAGTACCAGACAACCTACATCTGTATGTATGCATGCTCAAGGATGAACCTGCATGT
Organism: Grammomys surdaster; assembly: GCF_004785775.1. Taxonomy (NCBI): domain Eukaryota; kingdom Metazoa; phylum Chordata; class Mammalia; order Rodentia; family Muridae; genus Grammomys; species Grammomys surdaster. The sequence goes on along the minus strand of NW_021604720.1, from coordinate 1,461,009 downwards.
GCACATATGTGCACATATGGAGGCCAGATAACAACCTGTGGTATTATTCTACCCGGAGTAGGCATCATCTAATACTTATTTTTATTTTCTGATGCAGGGTCTTTGATAGGTCTAGAGATTGCTGAATAATCTAAGCTGGCTGTCCAGTAATTCACTGGGATCAGTATACATCTACCTCCCCAGCATCACCACCTTGACCAGACCTCCCTCCCTCCCTCACCCCCTCTCTCTTTCAACTTCTCATGATCAAATTCATGTCCTTGTCCTTAAAAGACATTTTTTTCCAAGCTATCTCTCTAGTTCTCAAAACTCAATTTTGGGGAGTCAAAATTAGTCAAACTGGAAATCCTCATGAAGATATGGCTTTTATTGGAATTTTGCTTCAAGACACAAGAAGCAGCTCTGTCTTATGACCTTCTTTTTGCCATTATTAGCATCACAGTGTAATTAACCTTCTTTTGTATATATACTGATATAATAAGGACTTCCTTGGGCCAATGGAGATGCTGTACTAATGGTAAGATACACATAGCATCACAAAATAATTCTTATTTTTATTGCTGTGTGTATTGTTATCCATTTTCAAACAGATTTGGGTTAGAATCTTAGCCTTGCCACTAAAGTGCAAGTATGTGACCTTTGAGAATGAAAACATCTAACCCTGAATTTCTCAAGTATGAGATGACCACAATTCCTATTATAACCTAGTAACCTAAAATGAGGATTAAGTAAGATTCTCAGCCATGCATTCACACAGTGAGCTTGTATTAGTCTAGAGCCAGCTTATGAGCCTGACTGATTTTAAGGATCTTGGCCATTCTCCAAAATTAAAATATATGAATTTACAAGCATGACATTTAAAAAAAAAGACAATAAAAGGAGAAAGATTTATACAATCTGAAGAGAAACTAAGTCTTTTAGTTAGGAGATTCTGTTTAGCCAACAAAATGATGGACTGGGTATTAGGTCTATCTTGTACCTTACTGATACAAATTGGTATAGTTATGCTCTAATTGTATTTTGAGAGAAAAGTTTTTTATTTTAACAGGAAGGGTGATATGTAGGAGGAGCTAAGGTGGGACGAGTAAGGAGAGGAAGAGGAGAGGGAAAGGAGGAGTTAGGAGGTGAGAAAGAGAGAGAGAGAGAGAGAGGAGAGAGGAGAGAGGAGAGAG
>NW_021604720.1:1442299-1459737 GCF_004785775.1 Grammomys surdaster | reverse complement strand
GGAGGGAGGGAAGGAGGGAGGGAGAGAGAGAGAAAGAGAGAGAGAGAGAGAGAGAGAGAGAGAGAGAGAGAGAGAGAGAGAGAGAGAGGCAGATGTTCACATGTCTCTGCCAGTCTAAGGTAGTTGGTATATCTAGGTTGGGTATTGGGTTACACTTCTGATTGTATGGGCATCTTGTTATTGAGCATTACCAAACTTATAAAGCCTTTGATCAACATTTAAAAAAAATGTTGGGATTTGCTAGAGATTGTTGTTACACAACTTTATGAATATACTGAATGTCACTGAATTGCACAACTTAAAATGATTAATGTTGTGTACATTTTACTTCAATGAAATTAAGTTCTATAGATGTGTAACTAAGATATATGTAAAATAAAGATAAGAAAACTCCAAAGAAAGAAAAAGAAAGACAATAAAAAATTAAAACTCAGCACTTCTCAAAAAATCTTACTATAATTTACTATTATCAATTTTCTGGAAGTTACTACTCTCTGTCTTGTTTGTATGATATAAAAAATGGCATAGTATGTCAATGAGCAATATTGCCCAATTCTGAGTTTAATGCTGGTTGTTGTTATTAGCTATTGTGGAGATATGCTACACAACATAAACCTAGAAACACTATATTTGGGCTCTGAGGGAGGGTATGTATGCACATGTGCATTGCTATTTACTTGTTCTGTGTGTATTATTTGTATGTGGGAAAATGCCATGATGTATGAGTATCGTATCAGGGGAGTTGGTTATGCCCTTACCATGTAGGATTAGGAATTGAACTAACGTGCTCAGTCTTGGTGGCAAGAACCTATAACTACTGAGTCATTTTGGTGTACTCAATTTTAAAACATTTACACCAAACTGTTGTACTTGGCTTGTAATCAATACTTGTTCTACCTCCCTCTGTTTCTCTTCCTCTATCCTTTCTTTGTCTCGTTCCTCTCTAGTTTTGTCTTTCCCTACCTTTATCTTCCTCCTCTGCTTCAATTTTGTCTTTTGTTTGCAGTTTCAGTTTAGCTTCTCAGAGCCCATTCATCTTGCCTTCTCTTTTTCATCTTAACTTCAGAAAAACAATCAGTTTCTGTAGCCTATCAGCAACATCTCATGATAAAGCAATGTTGTCATTAACATTTTCTTCTTCAGACCCAAACCAGTCTTTGCACTGTATGACAATTTTTTTCCTAACCTAACAGCTACCCATTTTATACTGACGTCACATTCTTTCTCTCGATCCTTTAGAGAAAAGAAATTATGTTGCTCACATAATGCCATTTTCATACTGTGCACATCAAATGCTGATATCTTTCCAAGTAATGCATCAAAGTGCCTGGAAAACCACAGAGTATAGCCCATCTACTGTACAGTTAACAGAGCGCTTGCTTCTACATCTGCTGAAGAAATTTAGACTGTCTTCAGAAATGGAACTATTATACATGCCATGTTTTTAAAAAGGATAAAATAAAGGATCCAGGTTCAAGTAAAAACCATTGGCTTTTTAATGCTTCCATGAATTAAAAAAATAAAATGAGATAGAAATGTCTATCTTCACTTAGAAAGATCAAAAGATAATCTTACCTTGTATACAATATACAAAGATGGAACCAGTAAGTGAAAAGGGCTTTGGGTCCTTCATCAGTAGACATCTTGCTGAACATATTTATAATTTATAATAAAGCACATGAATATAAACTTGCTTAAAGAAAAATGTAGATTTTTACCAGTGCCTCAGCAAGTTGGGGGAAGGCTTTGTGCAGCAGAAGTGAAGATGCTTCATTCTCTTGCTCTGTCTTTGAAGAAAATGTTCTAACTAGAAGGCTGATGATCTATGAAAAGACTCTTTGGAAATTAGCACTTCCTTCAAGTCCCTTAAACAGTAAGCCAATTTAATCATGTCAAAGTAGTCAACAAGGGTTCCTTATTTTTTTTGAGCATTTATAGATGTTTCTTACTGTGAGTTTCCCCTGGAAAGTCCAGGAAAACTGTAATTTAGGAATTCCAGGTGCAAACCATTGTTACCAGCCATACAACTCAAATGGAAATTTGTATTGCTTCTTTGTGAAGTTCCCTAGGTGGGTAAGGTTAGCAGTAGAGATAGCAGGAGAGTGAGAAGTAAAGACAGAAGACATCAAACCACATATTACAAACAGAGAACAGAATCACAGAACGACACCATGACAGTAGACGCTTAGACAAGATGGCCAGACAAAAGACACATGCTTGACTGCTATGCCAAGGAAAGAAGATACCAGAACAAAATCATACAGAGATGCTGGCAGCACAGCTCTTAGGGCTGCAGGGGCCCAATAAAAATAAACATAAAAGTGAGTACCCATGCCATTATAACTGCAATGGAAAGTTATCCCCACAACTCAGTCTGGGAACTTGCTGGGTTAGCTGGGATGTAACATTTGGATGAAACACAAGATGGTGTCATAGCAGCTCATGCGCTGGTGATGAAAGCCATGGTTAGTTGAGTACTACAAAACTGTCACTGGCATGCCACACAATGATCTTAGGCTTGTCCATAAATAAAAGATAAAACACATATCCTGTATCTGCAATAAAATTCTTTTTATGCCATCTGAAGTTTGTGGGGAGGGGTATGATTTTATTTATAAGTTCTACATGTCTTTTTACTTTTCAATCCCTGGCTTCTTTGTGTATTTTTTAAATAAATGACAGCATCATTGATGGGAGAGTGAAGGCAAGTGGTCAGTGCAGTTATAGGGAAAAATTAAAAACGGGAAAGGAATAAAATCAAAAGGGAAATATGAATAGAAAGGGAGAGGGGAGCCTGGCATTTCATTCTTTAGTACACAACTTTCTTGGATTTTGTTGAGATTTGTTTTGCTTTGAGAAAAACACTGAAGGGGTGTACTGAAGGGGGTGGAGAGTCGACATAAGGATGGCAAGAAAAGATTTTGTTGCCGTTTTGAATTTTATATCTAAATATTTCTCAGAATTTAAAAATGATGATTAGAGTTACTCATAAAAGTATAGCGATGAGTTAAAAAAATAGCCATAATGGTCAAAATGCTAAATATGAATTAAAATAAAATAAATTGAACCACCAAAAATTCATGCGGCACAAGATGAGGTGAAACGACAGAAAAAATGGTTTGGGAAATATACGAGATACATATCTATTTACGAATATATACACGTGTATGTGCATATATGGATAGATATATCTGTATAATTTTTTTCCACCCTTCCAAAAGATAACTGAATTATGGAATTACCATTATAATTAAGATGAAGAAAACAAAACCTAAATAAAAATTAACATGCCTGGTTTATCAAGTTAAAACAGTATCATGCATGTCTATGTTGGCTGATGCTGCTCAGAGAGATGGTGTGAATTTCTGTGTAACCACATGACCGATGGCAGGGGCTGTTAATATTAGCTTACATTAGTCTAATATCATTTAGACTAAGTCTACATATGTATGAAGTGTCAAGCACTTTTGTATAAACACACTGCATTTATATATATATGCACATACACAGTGCATGTACTTAGGGTTTAAAAGAAGAAAATAATACACGACAAAAACTGAATGAAATGAAACCCACAAAGCTTTTCCTTTAAAACTCAACCCCTCTTTATTTATGTATACATCTAAAAGAGGGTTTGCTTAATCATTCCAGCAAGCTCTTTCCTTAGCTTCCACTTGCTTTGGCATTTGAAATCAGGAAGTTCTTGATTTGGGCATGAATTTCCCTCTTTAGGATGGACCTTGACCTTTAAATACCCTGGTTTTAGTTAATCTTACATTAATATACTTCAGATTAAAGTTTTCCATTGGGCAGTGTTAACTTTTTATTTCAGTCACAATTAATGATAAGCTCTGTGTCTCTAAGCTAGGTACACATGCATGCTCCTTGGAGTGAATTTAATCAGAGCTGGAAGGGGGTACTCAATTAATTGTGTCAGAGAAACTCTCACAAAAATATGGATAATATCTTCAGCTTTTTTACACATTGCCCACATTGTTTATTGGCTTTCATTCTTAGTTTCCTCTTAGTCTCCTTGTTTCCACATTTGCCTTTCCTAGTAGACTGTGAACTCCTGGTGGTATCTGGTGTCAGCTTTATTCTTTTAGTATTTATTCTAGTTTCTACACTGAGAAGCTCACAAAAATGAGATACAAATAAGTAATTTGTCAAATTTTGAACAGAAGAGCGTATGCTTAGTGATTTCATGCTTCCTTGGGGTTCTTCAATATACCCTAAATTCTTGAGTAATGGAGTTAAATACACAAATATGTTTATTTTATAATTTTTGTGATTAAGTGTACTTATATGAAGGAAACCACAATAGCAGTCAATACACCGATCACATATTTAATATGTTTTATCCAAGGGATATTGCTTATCAAAATTCATTAATCAATTCCTGTATCTTTATTATGAAAAATGTGTTCTTCAAATCTCAAAGCATTCTACTAGGGTTAAAAGTTTTAAAGTGGCTTCAAAATTAACCTGTGTTGGAGTAGATGTGGGTTATAAAAAGTGATATCTTAGTGTATTAATGAATATGGACAGTGAGAGCATTCAATACGGAATACCATTGTCCTCTGAAAATTGTCCTTCATTTATAGATTGTCAAGGATGCCAACTTAAAACTTAGTAGGATTGAACCTGGCCATACATATATGATGCTCTTTGCATACATTGAGATTTTGTTATAACTCAGATATATATAATTGGCTAATATTGATAGCCAAATTGAGTAGCTGGGTAATTACTATTCTACTTCAAAAATGGTCAGTAGATTAGTGAAATTTAATTATGATTTTTTAAAACAATCATGTCTCTGTTCATAAAGGTCATCCTAAAGGTAAATTAATAAATATTTAAAAATTCACCCCTTTAATAAAAATGTATGGTACTCATGTTTCAAACTTGTATAAAATAATGATAAAATATATCTGTATAAACAAAAAGATTATAGCTAAAACACTTGAGGCTCAATGCTTTTGTTATCTATAGGGTCTTGACTCCATTGTTCTTCATGCTTTATTTAGGAAATTATAGTCTTGACCTTCCAGCTGTATGCTTTACTATGTTCCAGCAAATAAAACCTCTAACAATTTGTAGGGCTTGGAACAAGTCAGTGTCAGATTTTATTATTATAATTTTTCCATGGGGAGTATCTCAACCTGGATATCTTTAAGACCATGTTTCTAGCCAGAAAGCATAATTCCAATAAGCGACTGGTATTAGAAAGGAATTTTTGACAGACTGATTGATTGATGGGTGGATGTTTCCTCTCAATTTCCTGCCCTAGTGAAACTGCTAACTGGGAGTTGATCACAGTACATTTAACAAATGCAAAAGTGGAAAAAAAGCTAGTTAATTGACAACCAGAAAACATATATCTCTTTATGGCTGAAGAATCAATATTGTAGTTGAGTTATCCTGTGCTCACTTCTCTTGGACCAGCAGGTATTTCTGTTTATTTTACATCTGCCTATCAACCTGGTCACTAATACTTTTAGAATGGTAATCTTAAAGATATATAAAATCTAGGATATTGGTTATATATAATGGTAAAAAAGGGTAACTTACAAATACCTTTATTTGATATCATGTATCTTCACAAAAGTGAAGAGGGACAGACAAGAAATGGAAAGCCAATTTCATGAATTCTCTGAATTTCAGAATCCATGCCTACATTTCTATTACAAATATGAATTTATTAAAGGTCTTAATTTTTTTGACTCGCATAATACACAAAAGACTCCAATCTCCTTGTGATTTGAACCCATGCACTTTTCCTCAATACAACTGTAGTTCTGAAGGACAAGGTTTGTGTGGCAAGAAAAGTCAGAAATATTAAATAAATACTGACCTTTGCCAACCCTACATCAGCATTTACAATGTAGGAGTTAAAAGAAAAAAAAAACCCAGTCTCACGTTTAGACAGACAGCAGTTACTCAAAAGTTTTGTGGAACTTTTCATTTACACCACTCTAACATGATTTGCATTTTTTAAAAACTCGGCTGTGAGTGCTTAGAAGATAATCAGAATAATGCAATCATAAAATGGCCTGTAAAATGACGAAATTCTCAAGTCAGAGCGCTAGGGGAGGAGATTGACAGGAGACATAGAAATAAATCCTTTGAAATGTAGATTTCTGCTACACTAATGTTTATTTTCTCAAAGTCATGAAATAAAAAAAATCAACATGGTTTGTTTCAAACCATATGCAGAGGTACAGTTATAACTGGGAAAATTATTCTCCAGTTTTAATTCAAGATTATTAAATATGTTGAATGCGAACCTAATTTATTTAATAAACCTAAATGGGGTTTTCATTTTAGATCTTCTTTTCTTGTGGATTAGGTTATTTTGTACTCACTTATCTACATATATGGTGGGTTTAGATTGTGGAAACAATAGTTTACATGTCACATCAAATGGAAAACATAAAAATCCCTTTCAAGTTAGAAAAAACCACTTTATTTAAAAACTGGTGCATATATGAAATCTAGTTGGTGAATTTTAAATTAAACTACACAAATGCATGAAATGTGAGAATCTCGAATGGATCTAAAGTAATCAGAGAATAAACATTACCGATAGGTTCCACTGTAATAAAGGAGGTAGGACATAATATCTCTGAAAAAGGATGGATAAGGATGAGAGAACATGCACTGGCTCTCTATCCCAATGTAGTATAGTCCTATCAAGCATCAGGCCTGAGGAAGAATATAATTTTTAAAACTGCAGTAGTGGATTAGTATGTTTCAAACTCAGTGTCTCCATAGAATTGTAGGTGACATGATATGAATACCAGCATTATTGACTGCTGGACAGGCAGTGGATGAGTTCTCTTTGGCAGTTCAAATCCAGCCCTTGAAACTGGTATTGTTTATGATTTTAATTGCATTGGTTTTGGAAAAACCTGGAAAAATGGAGAAGTCTATGGAGGTCATTGCCAGGTGACACATAAGGAACTCCATCAGTGTCAGCCACATCTCCATGATGACCCTCTTTGTCCACTGGTTCATAATAACACCTATTTTCATCTTATACCAAATATGCCTCAAATGTATTTCTCTGTATGTCCAAACCACAAACACCAGTACTTTAAGTAGAAAATAAAATTAGAAAGAAGAAATATTTGCTCTTCAAACATGGGGGGTTATGTTATTCTAGACAGAGAAGTTCAATATTAGTCTTACCAAGCATTTCAAATTAGCTCTTATAGAGGCAGGACTCTATGTTCACTTTATTGATGAGTTCTTTGCTCTGTTCTCTAGAAGATCACCATAATTTAAAAACTGCCTATAATAATCACTTCCCTATACTATTCAAAAATGCTGTCATTGAAATTATATCTTCTGGATTTGAATCAAGTAAAACATGTGATAAGTAAAAAGAAAGTAAACTTAGCTTAGGTTCATCCCAGATGGGTTGTTCAAATTCAACATTAAAAGGCAGTAACTGCTCTTAGTCTGGAATCTGTGGGCCTCATGGTTTCTGAGATGTGAACAGTCCTTTATTTTATGGAAGGAGCTATGTGGATGATTTTTGAGCGGGCATAATTAGGAGAAAGATGGCAAAGTAAGTCAAAAGGGTTATGATTTTATTTTCAATGCATTATGATGGAGTAATTTGATAAACATTGCTCTTTTTGCAGTTATCATTACTAAGAAATGGAGAAAAGCAGAGCGAGGATAAAGAATCAGTGCTAATTAAAGTCTAGAGATCCTAGAGTAGTCATCAGGAAGCACTGTCACTGGATGTAGTCTGTACTTATATTAACTTCGTAGTGTCTAGAACACCTGTAAAAGACATGGATGGTTTCAAACAAATTTGTGGAATTGCATTAGATTGGAGAATTGGTTTGTGTAGTAAGGATCACTGCTATGACAACCACTTATGAGAAACACTAGGAAGCATGGGACCAGAGCATAGTGATGCATCCTGTCATGCCCAAGTGTTCAGAAAGATATGGTAAACAAATGAAATAAGCACACTCACATTTTAAACAAAAATTTATGCCCAAGTATATTCTTAAATCATTTGAAGATATCTGATGATCAAGGTCACATTAACCTTCCTTCAATAGAGCTATGCTTCCTAAGGAACAAATCACTTTCTAGTGTGGTGAGGTCAAATTAGTGTCAAGACACTAATGTCAGAAGCCCATAGAACTTCCTGAATCCAAAGCCACTTGCAAGAATCTAAGCAGTCAGCATTTATCAAAATCTAATCTGTTCTAAATCAGTTTGGGGTAAGATGAAGTTTTAAATTATTGATTTTTTAATGACGCATAATTTTCTCCATAATTACAAAGAAAAACATACAATGGCTTGCCTTTTTAAAAAATAAAAAATTGAAAAATATATAAAGTAACCCAAAGTATCAAGTGGAAATTTTATCTATTTCTTTCAGCCTTTGTAGAAAAAGACGAGGTTTTTTACTTTTTTAAAACATACACAGAAATTCGATGATATCTGTTCTCTATTATATACATAGAAATGTTTAACTTAGAGTAAAATCTAAAAACAGACAACTTGGGAAAGTTGAAAGGAGAGGATTGGGATGGTAGTTACCTACTGGACTTTATATCATATGTAACTCACTATAAAGAAATACCAGAAAATATCAAAATGTATCTGGGTTCAAATGGGGAGCACACTGTGATTTCCAATGCCAAAGTCAGCTTAACTTCAGCAGTTGATACATTTTGAAGCATCACAGCAGTTGACATGGCATGGTTTGCTACTAATTTTGTTTTCCTCATACTATATTGCTTCACAAGTTTGCTAGACATATAATGAACAAAATTAGTATAATTGTAGTGCTGTGTTAACTGCTGTTGAAATCCCATGGAAAATAATTTAGGTTACTTATTAATGCCATTTGTGATCAGAACAAGTCTTGAGACTCATGTGATAACTACCAATCTTTTTGCCTCCATGATAGGTTTATGACTTAAAAACAAAAAAAAACTCATTTAAATGAAGGCTTTGCCTGCTCTTTGCCCTTGTCAATCTCATAGTTGCCATTAGCAACAAAACATTTGCAGCGTGATTCCAGTATACAATCTGGGCACCCCACTGTGTAAAGTTGGAGTGCATTTTGTGTATTTTTTCATTAAGTATCAGAGACATAAATTTCACTATGTTTTAATTGTTCTCTCCATGGGATTTGATGCTTTTGTTGATTAAATTAATATTTATATATGTATGCAAATACATATATAGATACAGGAGATACACATACATTAACATACTATAATATATATATAAAGCACATGTATAATCACATATATGTATGTATTAGGTTTTTTTTTTTTGCAAATAAAAAAAGAAGCAAGCAAAACAAGACTGACCTGACCTACCTGTACTTGGTTCACATTCGACAAAGTCTTCATCATCACTTGAACATTCAGCAGATGAAACAAGATCATCTGATGTTGGCTATTGATGTTAACAAAATGGGAGGAGCAGAGAGAAAAGAGAAAACAAAGGAAGATAAGGACACTGATACACAAGTACATCAAATCTTTTTGACTGCCCCCTCCCATCATTACAGATATTTCTCTTCTCTGGTAAAGATTGTCCTGTAAAGCTGAAGCCATCAAAGTAGGCGCAGAGACTCAAGCCTTTTCCACTTCAGAAAAATACACTGTGCTGTCCACTCTGATTTCTGGACGAGGAATCAAAAGGAATGAGGTTGCAAAGAACAAGCATAGGAAGGACCCGGCCCGCACTACAGGCACTATGCTTTCAGAGGGATTCAGTGCATATGGCACATGGTCTCATGTGCACTGTTGGGGGGCTGTGAATCTATAGGCAGTATAATTAATGAACGCTGTGGAATGCTATTCATTCAGTACAGCATAATAGCTTCTCTTGCTTGCAGCGATTCCTTCTCATAATTGCTGCAATTAGCTGAATTAGTAATGTGGACCAGCAGAGTGATACCACACAACAGCTCCTGGACATGGGTAAGACTCTTGCAGAGGCGAGAAGAACAAATTCTCGGCACAACACTAGTTCAACTTAAATCTGTTTAGTTTTTAATCCTGCAGAAACTTCCTAGCACTGTGGAATTTGTTAGAGGAAAAACATAGACTCCTAGGCATTAGATGTAAAATGAGCCTTGGCATAGTAGGTAAGAAAAAGTTATATGCATAACACAAATGCATAACACTAGTATGCAACAAATACTAGTGAAAGAATAATAAAGGCATAAGTGACTTTTATCCAGTAAACCCCAAACACATTTTTGTTATATATAGAAATACCCAGTAGATTGCAATTTTTAAAACAAATATTCATTCCTTTTCTTCATGTCAGTAACAGTAACCAAGTTGGTGCTTTATTATTCCCAACCTATTGAAGCCTGGATCTATGTTTAAGAAGAAAGGGTGTTAAATAGATGCCTTCTTTGTCTATTGAACAAGTATTATAGTCAATTGCTATGATTGATATGGTTCTTATTAGAATCTACCCAAATCATCCATTGACAGTGAGGTGTTATACTTAAAAAGACTAGAAGTCAGAGAGGTTAGCTGACTTGCTGAGGGGCATACAACTATTAAGAAACCAAGTGACAGTTTACAAGATACATTATCACTATGCTTGTGGAACATAATAGCTCTTTCTATAACCTGTCTAATAGGTATTATAGGTTAGGGCTGAAGAGATGACTCACTTTTCAAAGGCTAGCATACAACCAAAAATAGATATTATAGGTTTAATGATGATCCACAATACCTCAGGATAGGACTTTATATTGGGCCTTAATGAGATAGGTCAGTTTTAATGAAGTCATTAGGGTAAGCTTAAATGCAATAGGATTAGTGTCTCTTTATAAAGAGGAAATTGAGGCACAGACATAGAGAGGGAGAGGTGTATATTGAAATTCAGAATAGAGAAGGGCATTTTCAAGTCAGGGAAACAAGGCCACAAGAGAAGGTGACTTTGCTAACAACTGTTGCTAACATGCCATGATTTACTGGCCTTTATGTACTCTTATCATCTGCAACTGAATGCCAAGAATAACACTTTGTTCCTTAAGTTTATTTGATTGTGGTATTTTACCATAGCAACAGAAAAACAATGAATACAATGACCATTGACCATTCTACTTTTCAGTGGCTAAGCATAATGCATTTATAACCTGTCTGCATGTGTGAAATTCCAATATTGTTTGTGATATCCCCCCAAAAAACTAAAAATTAAATTAAATTAAATTAAATTAAATTAAATTAAATGTTCACTACCACACAACCTAAACCGTTTTGATCATTGGAGACTTCCCATTTTCTACATATTATATATGATTATATCAAGCTATCTTCATTCATTTATTCACTTATGCATTCATTCATGGTGAGTTCATTTGCTACCTTAGCTATTTATCACACATCTATGAATGAGGCACTGTAACAGTGATGAAGGATTAAGTGAGAAGTGAAGCAGCTGGTCTGCTCTGGGAAGTCAGTCTCCGATGAGACAGCCATGTCAACAGGAAAATTCAACATGGTAAACTGAATGCTGTGACAAGAGTTAACCTGAGTCGCCAAGGGAACAAGTAGCAGGAGACTAGGTAAATCTCCTAGACAGGAGGGAAGTAGAAAAGAAGCCCTTAGGGGCAGACAGGAATGAAGGCTGCAGAAGGATTACAGGCTGGAGAAGGAGAAGGGCATTTCAGGTGAAAATAAACATTATTGGTTAAGGGTCAGAAGTATGAAATAGCTCTGTTTGTTTACACATCTGTAGGTAGTAGGAGAAGAAAAGAGGTTTGGAATGACAAAATGACAGCAGCTTGAATGACAGTTTCTACCTTACAAACCTCAGCTAACTAGCATGGATTTAATATGTTGCCCCACCAGTCACCTCTCCTTCTTCCCCTCCCTGCATCCCATCAGGGTCACCCATCACAGTCCTTTAGAAGATGACACACATGATTTTGGAACATGGTCCCTTGCCAGCCAAAGCACTGCTGGTCTACATTAAATACCTTAGGCCCTTTCCTATGGAGAATAAAATATCCTTTAGCCCTTATGTATTAACCGTGTTTTATATCAAAATAATAATTCCTATTACTCTATTTTAAAACATATTTCATATGTCTAATCCACATGTTGGAATTGTTCACTTCTGTACTAGGTCTCATAAAACTAAAGATATGTATTATAATAACTTTCAAAAAATATGTCTATGCCGAATACCTTTTTTATTCCTTTCCTGGTAGAAATTTTTTTTATTGCACTTATATTTTTTTCTACTGGTGCTTATTAAAGTTACCTTAGAATAAAATTGGGGTTGAAGAAAGCTCAAAACTCTGCCTAGGTAAATTTATAGATGTGTTTACCTTCCAATTCTCCCGGTTCCACAAACCTGACTTCTCATTTTCCTTCTGTGAGTTATTGTTTCTGTAATCACCTAATTATTTATTCTGCAGAGCCCTTCTACATCTTAGCATGGGGACATATTTCCACCATTGTCACCATTGTCCATTGTCATCTTCTATGTATTATACTGAGAAGTGTTTAATGTCATAATCAGGTACAATCCATAGCACAGTCACCATGCCCTTTCTCCTGACTGCCCAACTGTCTTTTGTGACTTCAAATTCTAACCTTTAGCCCTTTATCTTAGACCTGCAGTAGGCTAATTGTTTAGGGCTCAGCCATTTTTCTTGCAGTTTCTTGGAAATCTGATTATTTGACCAAGATTAAGTGTAGGATAAAATAAGTCCTGCCACAGGACAGCTTTATGAAATTATAAATAACACACTCATGAATGATGATCTCCATTCTTCTAGTGAAAAGGGAAAAGAGAAAAGCCTATAAATATCCCAAAGCTCCACAGAAAACATCCATATATCTCAGCAGCTGCTCCATTCTAAACAGAACTAAATCCTTTCAAATGCTCCTGGTTTAAGCATTTTCCCTTTATATTTCTATTCCAAGAGTAAGAGTTGGAGATTGAAGTGTCTCATGGCTGGTAGCAGAGGAGGCCTACGTACAATTCATTCTGTATTTAAGTATTGAACACCAGAGTTACATTTTAGTTACCAACAACCGAGTGACTATAGGCTAACCTATGACCTCAAGTGAGATCATAAAAGTTTGAACACTTTTTAAGTTCAGAGAGAAATATTTATTCACTAAATTTTCCCTATCACCTACTCTAATTTTTGATGAACATCAACATACACACATCCCTAGATGGTTATTTTTTGGACATAAAATAATAGATATTTAAAATCATGAAGCTTGAGACATTAAGAATTGTTAGTTTTATTACTTTTCTTCTAGCCCCATCATTTCAGTGAATTCAAGCCTCAATAAAGAAACAAGGTCAGAGTGCAGCAAGATGGATGAATGTACCACTTAGTCTCTCATTGTATTTGGGTTGAGCATGCTCTGTGTTGTCATCCTCAATAGAGGAGGCTGACATTGTATGACAAAATGAAGCATAAATAATTTTAGCTTGCTGTACTCAGATATGGAGCAAGGGAGCATAGCATGAGGTAAGCATAAATGATGGAGCCAAAACGATAATATTACAGTCTGGCAAAGAGGTTATCGTCAGTGACCATTGCTTCTTTTGTGTATGTGCCCAACTGTCTGGATTGCAGCAAAGTATTGTGAATTTTCACTCTCTGCCATGCTTGAGGTTTTTCAACACATCACTTCCTTCCTCTCTTCTCTCTGCCAACCAATAGTAATAAATTGCAAAGTAAGACATGTTTAGAATGTGTATTTTGGTTCACATTCATGGGGAATAGAAAAACTTTAAGGGAAACATTCCTGACTTAAAGACACTACATTTACTCTAAACTAGACTCTTCACTCAGAAATCCTAGCTCAAAACACATGTGATCTGGTAGGTATTTTTGTTTATGTTTGCTTTACTTACTTAATCTTTCATCTCTACTACAAATATGTATTAATTGCTCATGATATGATATGGCAATACTGTGCTTGACATCTGCCAGGCTCAATCTTTGTCCTTATGGGGTTTACAAACTTTTGAACATGAGATAGGAAAAATAAACTCCATGGGTGGTTTACAACCCTATGAGTGCCTTGTTAAAACTTTCCAATTAACATAGAATACCTACTGTAATAAATATTTATTCCTTGTTACTAAAAACAGTAGACTATACAGGGATTCAAGAAAATTCTGCTTCCCTCAGAAATCTGCCCACCTTCAATTTTCTTCTTTTCTATAATGTACTCAGTAAATAGTAATAAGGAATGGCATGACTCTTGCTAACGAATTAGCCATTGTAAAAATCTTATTGCAGATTCCAGATTTAATTAATGGCAGAAAAGCCAAGCTGAGATGAGCTATATACTGTGCTAAAGATTGGGATCTTCTGTATTATGATTGAGGTCTTTAGAGATGGTACAAAGCATGACTTGGTGTTTTGTTTTCTTTTACTCTCCACTTTCAAGATTTCTCTTCTGTCTGTTCAAAAAGGAAGGGTAGATCAAGAGAATGGGTGAGGGAAGAAGAAGAAAAGTGTGGGTGCAAAGAAGATTAATCTATCTGTTGTCTGAGGCAGCCTGACAGGGAAGAGGAGTATTGAGCCACAGAAGATTAACCAAACTTCAATGTACCCTCCCAAAAGCAGGAGGAATGTAATGCTCCGTGGTGTTGCACTGATAAGCAAATCCCTCTAAATCCTTTCAATTTATTTCTTGGCATGGAGAAATTACATATTATTTATGAAACAGAAAAAAACAATTAAAATAAAATGATTCCTACCCATTCTACACCATCACCAAGAATCTAGATGGGGTACTAGTGATTATGAACATAAAGTTCCATATTTGACAATGAATTCCTCCACCCTTGAGAATTGCTATTCAGAAAAATTTGGCTGTATGTTCATTGTTAACTTTCTGTTTTCCTTACAGCTTTTTGAATATTTAGCACCTAACCATTATAAGAGATGCCAAAATGTAGCTGATTCTCCAAATACTTTATATGCTTTTATTTCCTTCCTTTCTTCTTTTTTCTTAAAAATAGAATTTCCATTGCAAGTGGGTTTTATGCCAATAATTACTAAAATCACGACTCTGTTCATAGTGGAGCATTACCAAGGACACAGGTATTATTGTGACTGGAAGTATGGATATAGGTACCAGTTAGTGAATGTTTTAATTCCATGTGCAAAGCTCCTATCATGGATGGCATTAATGTTTTTTGGGGAAAATATTGATAGTATGCTTGGGTCCATGAACTTTTGTCACTACAATTCAGCAGAAAAGAAGGGATCTCTGAAAATATAAGGAGTATAGAATTATACTTCCTTGTGGGGTGCTCTTTCTCTTCACCCTCTGACTTGGGCCTGACATCGAAATCCAAAGAGATATCTTCTTCTTATTTGGTGAAATAATGGCTCAGAGGAATTCAAAGGATGAACATAGTGGAGCCATATGGTGTAATGAGCAAAATAAGGCTAGTTCTGGCTAGAGGGACAGTGTGGCTCCTTCTCAGAATAAGGTGGCTTCAAAGGACCATAAACTTTAGTATTGACCATAGATTTTAGTCTTATGATGTACTGAGATATGTGAAATGAGCAAGAAAAAAGGGACAGAGTAAAAGTAAAATGATTAGGAATTAAAAATAGCCAAATATTTAGCTCATGTATGTCAGACCATTCCTACTGGATCACGTGATGCTCATGAACATTTATCAGATCAGATTGTTCAGAAAGGAAAAGAGAATAGAGACATTAGAAAAAAATGGGCATGGCTGAGGTTCACACCCAGCAAAGGAGAAACTAACAGAACTGTGGATACAAGAAGAAATCATACAAATGCACAAAGGAAAGTATACTAATATAGCCTAGAAATTAATGTGTGACACAGAAACATTATCCATACCAAGCAACTGCAATGAATTGAATATGTAATCTAAATTGAAATTGAAAGGTGAGCCTTTCTTTCTCATGTATAAGAATGTTTCTACTTAGTCATTGCAAAGAAGGTAAAAGAAAAAATATGCTTACTAAATAAACAAATGAAAACAACAACAAAAAAGCCTTTGAGTCAGAACTCTGGGCAGAATATGAAGGTCAACCAAAACACATGACAGGAAGCTAGAGAGATAAGAACTGATAAGAAGGTCATCTTTGCCCTGAGAATAAATCTCCAGAATTACTTTAAATTCACTGTGTCTAGAAGATAGTTCAAAGCTCCCACAAAGAAAGACTAAAGAGCCAAGCCCATTAATGCTATTGACCGATTGAATTGTAAGTTAGGGAATGTCTTCAAGTACTGTTGAATAACAAATCCCTGAACCCAGATAGGCTTACTTACTCTCCAGAAATTGCTTCCTGATTCCTAGTCTATAGTGTAACATTGACAAGCTCTTCATGAACAGGAATTCAAAACAATTCACAACGCCAGCACAAACAAGCTGAGGAGATGGCTCCATGAGTACCCAAGTTTGTTGCCCACATAAGAAAGCCAGTATGGTGGGGCCTCATGCAACCCCACTCTAGGGTTTCAAAAGAGGGTCTCTGAGACTTGCAGATCAGCTAGTTTACCCAAACAGGTGAGTTTTAGGTTCAATGAGAAAAGATGTCTCTCAAGAACATAAGGCAGAAAGAAACTGAGGAAGACAAACAATACTGATTTCTGGCTTTTGCTTGTTTCTGCATATATGTTGCATGTATTTGCACACATATGTACATATGCATGCATAAAGGCATGAACATGTATACATGTGTGTGCATACACACACTCACACCTAATTCCATGAGCACCATTTCCATGGAGAGTAGGAAACTATTCATGTCTCTTTTCTGATTGAAAACAAGGCTGAAAGTTTTCCCCATTATAGCACATAAACAGCAGTATTCAGCTTCTGTCAAAGTAGTTGTTGGAAATACAGTAAGTATAGTGGCAGAAAGAGGAGCTCTGTGCTCACAATGTTCCTGAACTTTGATATTCTTTTTGCCTTGACATTCTTCACTATGTGGGTTTTGTAAGTAGAATTCAATGCGACAAGGGAGCACATGTGGAAGCAAAAGCAATACATTCAAGTGCAACATGTATACTCATCCATGTCCCTTGCCATCCCCTGTACAGGCAATCTTCCAAACATTTCATGAACACCTAATTCTGTTGAGATCGTAAGCATGACCCCAGCTCTCCTGATTACTTTTCTATCACTGTCAACAGACACCACGACCAAGATAACTTATAAAAGAAAGCATTTAATTTGGGGTTCACAATTTCAGAGGGTAATAGAGTCTGTAATCATCATCGAAGGGAATATGATGTCAGGAAGGCAGGCATGAATCTGAAGCAGTATCTAAGAGCTTAGATGTTAAGATAACAACTGACAAGTCTTACAGGGAGAGAGGGGGAAGGAAGGAAGGAGGGAAGAAGGAGAGAGAGAGAGAGAGAGAGAGAGAGAGAGAGAGAGAGAGAGAGAGA